>NC_035163.2:0-1200000 GCF_001659605.2 Manihot esculenta | reverse complement strand
TAAATGGTAAGGTTATTACCTTTTACTTTAGCTCTCAGCCTAAACTGAAAGAGATAGATGTGTTAAAAAACACAGTAGAAAATAAGACGAAATTTATAAATTCCTTAAAACAGGAAGTAATCTATAAATGTATAGATGATAGGTTAAAAGAACCTAAAATTCAACATAGGATTAAAGTAATCCAAGAAGAAGTGATAAGCAGCATTTGTGCTGAAAGCCCAGATGCATTCTGGACTAGGAAAAGGCATGTGGTAAACTTGCCATATGAGCCGGAATTCTCAGAAAAGGATATTCCCACGAAGGCCAGGCCCATAGCCATGGGGCCAAGACACCTAGAACTTTGTAAGAAAGAAATAGCTGAGCTAGAAGCTAAAGGGTTAATTAGAAAAAGTAGTAGCCCATGGAGTTGTCCAGCATTCTATGTAGAAAATGCTGCTGAACTTGAAAGAGGTGTCCCAAGACTGGTTATCAATTATAAGCCCTTAAATAAGGCGCTAAGATGGATAAGATATCCACTGCCCAATAAAAGAGATCTCTTGAATAGGCTTTATGAAGCCACTATTTTCTCAAAATTTGATATGAAGTCTGGATACTGGCAAATCCAGATAGCTGAAGAAGATAAATATAAAACGACGTTCACTGTGCCCTTTGGGCATTATGAGTGGAATGTCATGCCATTTGGATTAAAGAATGCTCCTTCTGAATTCCAGAAGATTATGAATGAAATTTTTAACGTTTATTCAGCGTTTTCTATTGTTTATATTGATGATGTCCTAATCTTCTCCAGGACAATAGATCAGCACTTCAAGCATTTAAAAATGTTTGAGAAGATCGTTAAAATAAACGGTCTAGTTGTTTCTGCAAAGAAGATAAAGATCTTCCAAACTGAAGTTAGATTTCTAGGTCATAATATCTCCAAAGGAACCGTCATTCCAATAAACCGAGCCATAGAATTTGCTAGTAAGTTTCCTGATGAAATAAAAGAAAAAACTCAATTACAAAGATTTTTAGGAAGCTTAAACTATGTCGCCGATTTCTATCAGAACCTTGCCCAAGATGCTAAGCCTCTGTTCCAGCGTCTAAAAAAGAATCCTTCTGAATGGTCAACTGAATGTACCTTAGCAGTAAAAAGAATCAAGGAAAGGGTAAAGACCCTTCCATGTTTAGCAATTCCACACCCTGAGTCATTTAAAATAGTGAAAACTGATGCTTCAGATAAGGGATATGGAGGAATACTCAAACAAAGACTTAATGATAAAGAGACCCTAGTTAGATTTACTAGTGGTATATGGGTAGGACCTAGAGTAAATTACTCTACGGTTAAAAAAGAAATTTTGTCAATTGTTTTATGTGTTCAAAAGTTTGAATCTGATTTATTGAATCAGAAATTCCTAATACGGATTGACTGTAAAAGTGCAAAGGAAATACTCCTTAAAGATGTTAAAAACATTGCATCCAAACAGATATTTGCTAGATGGCAGGCTATTTTATCTGTTTTTGATTTTGAAATTGAGTTTATCAAAGGAGAATTTAATTTATTACCTGATTTTCTAACAAGAGAATTTCTTACAGGAAATGAGTTTAAACATTCCAGCAAAAAGAGCGTTTGATGACATGATACCCACACCGATTAAAGAATCGGATCGGGTCAGAGATGATGCCTACAAAATAAGCATCAAACCAGTTAATGAAAAAGAGGTAAATTACCCATACATTCCTATCAGCTACTACAATATGAATCCCATTGAAAAAAGGTATGAAAGTTTGAATCCCTGGGAAATAGCTGAGTATTATACAGAACATCATTCGGGAGCACCATTCCTCCCAAAAACTTTTGAGTACTATCAGGCTATACTATCAGAAACCAGGTCAGTAGAAATCATCCCCACAGAAAGGACTGGCCATCAGTGGGCCTATAGTAAATTCCTTATAAAAAATATTATTACAAGTGAGCAATGGGGTGACTCTCTGTTACGACAGAAAGAATTGCAATATGGAAGACCAAAATGGTATAGTTACTTTGACTATATCCAGGCTTGGACAGGAGCTCTCTTATATGAGAACAGGCAAAAGAAGTTTAGCTGGTTCATCCAATTTCAACTTGAAAAGGAAGTTAAAGAATTTCCTCCCTGGTTTCATGAATGGTTTTTTAACTGGGGAATTTTCCCGATAATATTACCTGATAAGGTATGAACTATTTATAAGCAGTTTACAGAGGTTAATAAATCTCTTGAAAATCCTAGATTGGACTTTACGATTCAATATAAGGTTCCATGGATAGCTAAATGGGATTATATCCTGACCACCAAACGATCCAAAAAATTCGAAGAATTTGCCATTTATAATGTAAAGTGGTTAACTAGGAGAGTAATGACTAAATGGTGGGACAAGTTTGACTTCTTTGGAACTTCATCTGTACACTATTATCAAGGACTCATTCAACTGGTTAAACAACCTGAAAAATCTTCTGACAAGTCTAAATTGACTCACTTACTAAAGGAGTTATTTCACTCCCTGCCAAAAGAAGAACTGAAGAGACGACTGTCATCAGCACTAGAGGAACTAAGTGACAATGAAGCTTCTAGTGGAAAGCCGAAGAAAAGGGAGAGTGTTCTAGATCAAAATTCAAGCGTGCTAAAAGCAGTGTCTTACGTCCGCAATGACGTAAAACTATTTTGTTATATGTAATTATTGTTTGTAATTATTGTACTATTCCAGCTGTAAAGGAAAAGAAGGTAGTGGACGATGGGGCCCACAGCGCACCCGCACTACATCTTATCCTAAAGGAATCTTTCATACTTATCTGTAAACGCCACGTGCCTTGCTACGGGTGGCCTAGCTAGATTACTGAAGATAAGGTTGAACATCTCAGTTTTAGTATAAAAGCATAAGAGAAGTAGGAGTAAGTGTGCAAGTTTTAATTTTGAAAAGCCTTTGTGAGTCTTCTTGAATGTAAAGCTTCTTACTTGAATGAAATCCAGTTTCTCTAAATTTGAATCTCGATCTATCGGAAAGAAGTTGTCTCAGTTATCTTTAAAATTTGAAACTGCAAAAATTTGCAGAAAACGCAATCTTCCTGTCAACGATCTAGTAGGTGTGCAAGATACTCTCGGAGAACCTACTAGTAAATTCAACTACTTAGTCTGGTACACTAAACAAGAATCGGCCGAAACACCTTTCTCCGCTATCAAACCTACTGGTTGGGGAAAAGAATTCTCAGACACCGACGATCAAGTAAGTATCTTATGTCTTATCATATTGCCAAAGCTATAGAACACTTGCTTTTCCTAGACTTAACAAATCGAAATGAAGTTTTACAATTTAAAAATGCTATTATAGCTGAAGGTAGCGAGTTGTTCACCTATCATACTGTGAATCATAATGAACACTGTGACTGCCGAGAATATCAACGGACTTTAGCTTTGTTTAATGTTTTATTAAATTACTTAAATCAATTACTTAGAAATAATAATTTTTAAGTTTCATACTACTTGTTGAACACCAAAAGTTTGCGGTTTGCGCTCAGCTTCCCCTAAGGAAATTGCGATTATTATAAATCGCTATGTGCAATGAATGGCCTTCTGGTACTGACCAAAGAGGATAATCTTATCCTTGACCTGATAGACAACATTGAAGATCCAGAAAAGAAAAGAGAGAAGTTAGAAACTTATATTGGTCTCTACAAAGACAAAGAAACGAACCCTACAGCACAAGGCTTGATAGACAAGAAGATAGAAAGCAGACAACCTATGTACGACCTCAAAGAAGTATTAGAAAGAGTTAAAAACTCGAAGAAGCAAAAGGAGCCAACAGTGGTAGAGTTACGCTCAGAACTTAACTCAGTAAAAACTGAGATTAAGGAAATGAAAGGAAGGATAAACATCCTAGAGCTGTTAAATGAACAACAGCAATTAGCTATGGAAGAACCAGAAGAAGATCAAGGAGGTAAAGACCTCAACAACCTCCATTACATCAACATGGCTGATAGGGTAATTACCCATAAATGGCATACAAAGGTTACCATAGTAGTGCATAAGAACTATGTATTCGAGACAAATGCATTAATCGACTCGGGAGCTGATCTCAACTGCATCAATGAAGGACTAGTGCCTTCAAAATACTTCTCAAAAACGCTTGAAGAGCTGCATACAACAGATGGGAGCAAAATGTCGGTAAAATACAAACTAAACAATACCGTAATCTGCAATCAAGGTACCTGTTTCGAAATCCCTTTTCTTATGGTAAAAGGATTATCCCATCCTGTTATCTTAGGAAATCCTTTTTTGCATATGCTATACCCCATCCAAATAACCAAAGAAGGAATTAGTACCGAGATAAATGGTAAGGTTATTACCTTTTACTTTAGCTCTCAGCCTAAACTGAAAGAGATAGATGTGTTAAAAAACACAGTAGAAAATAAGACAAAATTTATAAATTCCTTAAAACAGGAAGTAATCTATAAATGTATAGATGATAGGTTAAAAGAACCTAAAATTCAACAGAGGATTAAAGTAATCCAAGAAGAATTGATAAGCAGCATTTGTGCTGAAAGCCCAGATGCATTCTGGACTAGGAAAAGGCATGTGGTAAACTTGCCATATGAGCCGGAATTCTCAGAAAAGGATATTCCCACGAAGGCCAGGCCCATAGCCATGGGGCCAAGACACCTAGAACTTTGTAAGAAAGAAATAGCTGAGCTAGAAGCTAAAGGGTTAATTAGAAAAAGTAGTAGCCCATGGAGTTGTCCAGCATTCTATGTAGAAAATGCTGCTGAACTTGAAAGAGGTGTCCCAAGACTGGTTATCAATTATAAGCCCTTAAATAAGGCGCTAAGATGGATAAGATATCCACTGCCCAATAAAAGAGATCTCTTGAATAGGCTTTATGAAGCCACTATTTTCTCAAAATTTGATATGAAGTCTGGATACTGGCAAATCCAGATAGCTGAAGAAGATAAATATAAAACGGCGTTCACTGTGCCCTTTGGGCATTATGAGTGGAATGTCATGCCATTTGGATTAAAGAATGCTCCTTCTGAATTCCAGAAGATTATGAATGAAATTTTTAACGTTTATTCAACGTTTTCTATTGTTTATATTGATGATGTCCTAATCTTCTCCAGGACAATAGATCAGCACTTCAAGCATTTAAAAATGTTTGAGAAGATCGTTAAAATAAACGGTCTAGTTGTTTCTGCAAAGAAGATAAAGATCTTCCAAACTGAAGTTAGATTTCTAGGTCATAATATCTCCAAAGGAACCGTCATTCCAATAAACCGAGCCATAGAATTTGCTAGTAAGTTTCCTGATGAAATAAAAGAAAAAACTCAATTACAAAGATTTTTAGGAAGCTTAAACTATGTCGCCGATTTCTATCAAAACCTTGCCCAAGATGCTAAGCCTCTGTTCCAGCATCTAAAAAAGAATCCTTCTGAATGGTCAACTGAATGTACCTTAGCAGTAAAAAGAATCAAGGAAAGGGTAAAGACCCTTCCATGTTTAGCAATTCCACACCCTGAGTCATTTAAAATAGTGGAAACTGATGCTTCAGATAAGGGATACAGAGGAATACTTAAACAAAGACTTAATGATAAAGAGACCCTAGTTAGATTTACTAGTGGTATATGGGTAGGACCTAGAGTAAATTACTCTACGGTTAAAAAAGAAATTTTGTCAATTGTTTTATGTGTTCAAAAGTTTGAATCTGATTTATTGAATCAGAAATTCCTAATACGGATTGACTGTAAAAGTGCAAAGGAAATACTCCTTAAAGATGTTAAAAACATTGCATCCAAACAGATATTTGCTAGATGGCAGGCTATTTTATCTGTTTTTGATTTTGAAATTGAGTTTATCAAAGGAGAATTTAATACATTACCTGATTTTCTAACAAGAGAATTTCTTATAGGAAATGAGTTCAAACATTCCAGCAAAAAGAGCGTTTGATGACATGATACCCACACCGATTAAAGAATCGGATCGGGTCAGAGATGATGCCTACAAAATAAGCATCAAACCAGTTAATGAAAAAGAGGTAAATTACCCATACATTCCTATCAGCTACTACAATATGAATCCCATTGAAAAAAGGTATGAAAGTTTGAATCCCTGGGAAATAGCTGAGTATTATACAGAACATCATTCGGGAGCACCATTCCTCCCAAAAACTTTTGAGTACTATCAGGCTATACTATCAGAAACCAGGTCAGTAGAAATCATCCCCACAGAAAGGACTGGCCATCAGTGGGCCTATAGTAAATTCCTTATAAAAAATATTATCACAAGTGAGCAATGGGGTGACTCTCTGTTACGACATAAAGAATTGCAATATGGAAGACCAAAATGGTATAGTTACTTTGACTATATCCAGGCTTGGACAGGAGCTCTCTTATATGAGAACAGGCAAAAGAAGTTTAGCTGGTTCATCCAATTTCAACTTGAAAAGGAAGTTAAAGAATTTCCTCCCTGGTTTCATGAATGGTTTTTTAACTGGGGAATTTTCCCGATAATGTTACCTGATAAGGTACGAACTGTTTATAAGCAGTTTACAGAGGTTAATAAATCTCTTGAAAATCCTAGATTGGACTTTACGATTCAATATAAGGTTCCATGGATAGCTAAATGGGATTATATCCTGACCACCAAACGATCCAAAAAATTCGAAGAATTTGCCATTAATAATGTAAAGTGGTTAACTAGGAGAGTAATGACTAAATGGTGGGACAAGTTTGACTTCTTTGGAACTTCATCTGTACACTATTATCAAGGACTCATTCAACTGGTTAAACAACCTGAAAAATCTTCTGACAAGTCTAAATTGACTCACTTACTAAAGGAGTTATTTCACTCCCTGCCAAAAGAAGAACTAAAGAGACGACTTTCATCAGCACTAGAGGAACTAAGTGACAATGAAGCTTCTAGTGGAGAGCCGAAAGAAAAGGGAGAGTGTTCTAGATCAAAATTCAAGCGTGCTAAAAGCAGTGACTCATCAGATGAAGACATGCTGTCAGACTCTCTTTTCCAAGATAGTCAGAATCCCGAGGACCCAGAAGAGGCTTGATTTTTGAGACTTGATTTTCTACTCTGTTTAATTGCTGTCCGATTGTGTGAAGGCTCAGGTTTGTATAATTTTGCTGTCTAGCTGCTGGGTTGCTAGTTTGATCATGAGAAAAGGGAATGCATTCAACTTTTGTATTTTCAGTTGGTTGATATGTCACATCGGTCAAAGGTGGATGCATTTCTTTGAGAATTTTCTTTTGGGGAGTTATGAAGGTCTTATAATGAGTTTCAAGGGTGGCTAGAAAGAAAGGGTCGTCGAAGTTAGGGTATGGTTTTTTGAGTATAGAGAAGCAATGTTGAATAAAGGCAGGAAAGTCTTTACTTCCCTTTTTCTGCACTTTATATAGCTCATACTTCCTGTGCCACATTCTTTGTTCTTTGCTGGGAACCTCTAGGCTGAACCATTTGTCAAACGGGGTGTCCTCAACTTCGAGCATCATAATTTTAAATGATTTGGAGAGTATGCTTTATGCATCATAGCCCATGTCTGACGGAGTTGGGCTTTGGGGTCTTGGAGCTGGACTTTGAGATCCTGCATATACTGGATTTACAATTTGCTCTTCAGATCGCTGTACTCCAATAACAGAATTACTCCGCTGGATAGGAGTTGATATAGAAGACCTCGGAGGTAAAGGTTCTGAGAATAAAGAAACTCCTGAATAAGATCTCCTTTCAGCAACACTTCTGCTTCTTCCGAAAGAAATGGCTACTGATCCTTCGTTTGTCTGGACAATTGATTGAACAGTAGTTGATTCTTCCTTTTTCTGCGGGACAGCTTCTTCAAGGATCCAATTATCAGGCAAATTAACCTGATCCCATTGGATTGGTTTTGGAACTATCAAGTTTCCCTTTGACATATTAGTCACAAACAAAGTAGTCGTTCCTTTTGGAGAGATCAACTTTGTTGCACTGTCCCTCAAATTAGGGACTACTGTGTTCATTGCTTTGTAATGAATTCTGTAGATCAAAATTAGATTTTCTGATCCTGGAGCCATGTCATATCCCATTGTTTTTATATCAAGAACCAGAGTTCTCATGATATGTGGATCTGTGAGGGACAAGGTGAGATTAGGAAAACATTGGAAAAAGATTGGCCCGTCACATAGAGAGGATTCCACCACTCCTAATAAGGAGTCATTGAATTTATTATGTCGCTTATCTCTGACACAAAGCATGGCGGCTGTATTAAGCCCTAACCTGGTTGCTGGTTTTACCGCGACTTGAATCATTCCTATGTGTAGGAATAGGTATTTCTCTTGATGCCTTCGAATGAGTTCCTCAGATAATAAACTCATCGATTGTAGTTCTCCATGAACTGGAGTAGCCTGTTCTACAGTCTTTACTACATAATCAGACCTTAATGCAAAAGGATTACTATATATAGCATTAGAAGATACGGGAGGCATTTTCCAGTTACTTAAACTAGTATCTAAGTCTGCTGCTAGTAATATTTCTTTATTTTTTCCTTTTTTAGGAGTCGATGAACTAGTTCTCCTAGATCTACCAGAGATAGAGTTGAGTAACCTTTCCATTTTACCCTTAGATCACTGTCAACGATTTATTCCAACACGCCTAACAACTGTGGTTTTCTGGCAACAGGAAACGCGACTTCGGTTTCACTAAGGCTTAAGCAGGATGGGGTTCAACTAGGCTCTGATACCAATAGGGGAAGCAAGCGCAAACCGCAAACTTTTGGTGTTCAACAAGTAGTATGAAACTCAATTTCAAAATCAAAAACAGATAAAATAGCCTGCCATCTAGCAAATATCTGTTTGGATGCAATGTTTTTAACATCTTTAAGGAGTATTTCCTTTGCACTTTTACAGTCAATCCGTATTAGGAATTTCTGATTCAATAAATCAGATTCAAACTTTTGAACACATAAAACAATTGACAAAATTTCTTTTTTAACCGTAGAGTAATTTACTCTAGGTCCTACCCATATACCACTAGTAAATCTAACTAGGGTCTCTTTTATTATTTAATTTTAATTTAAAAAATAAATTTATTAATAAATTTATATATAAAAGTATTAATAAAAATATTAAAACATGAAATTTCAAATATCAGAAAATATAAAACGATCACAGACGGAACCTAAATATTAAAAAGCTGAGAATTTACTTAGTCAAACTTGCTAAACTGTAATTTTCAATGGAATTTAAATTTTTTTATTTAATTTATTATCCTTAAAATTATAAAATAAATATTACTGATGACATATTTTTAAATGAAATCTGTAATTTACTTTAAAAAAACAAAACTTAAAACTTCTCTATTTACTCAATCTACTTACCATTAGTCTAAATTTATGAATGTAAATATTATTATTTTTTAAATTTAAAAATAATTTTATTTTACATAAAATTGATTTATATATAAACACGTTTATGTTACTGATAACCACTGGATTCCTCCACTCCGGTTTGGGGCCGGGTCCATGGCGACAGCCCATTATCTGAAGGCCCTCAAGCCACCTACCTGAATCAGGTCTGGCCCGCTCAGTCTTAAGACCAGGTTCCACCCCGATTTCTCAGATAAATCGGCCTAACCTTCTCAGCCAAACGATCAGGTTTTCTCTGGCCTCAGTCTTCAACTCCTCTTCCTGCCCAGCCCGGAGGAAGGAAGGTGTCCAGCCCGTCTCTCGGGTGGGTCCATCCGCATGCGTGTCCGGGAAAAATTAAATGATCGTTACACATGCAACAAATATCTGATATTCTCATACGACCGTATCAGTATGTCAGAGACAGGTGGTCCAATAAAAATAAGGCCAATATATATCATTGACAGATGAAGGAAAAGAATAAAAGGGAAGGTCGCTCTCCTTTCAAATTAAACTTTTTATAAGTTAGTGAAAACTCTTGTAAAATCCTATTTGATGGATTTCAGATAATCAGTTACATTTTACTGCAAATGAAAGGAGATATACTTTTTAAAAATTGAGTATTTTGAAAAATTGAGTATTTTGAATGAAATAATGGCAAATATTAAATTCAAGATTGAAAATTATTTTTATTTTGATTAGGTTCTTATTTTAGTTATTTTTTATTTAATGAAATTCAATTAT
Source organism: Manihot esculenta (assembly GCF_001659605.2). NCBI lineage: Eukaryota > Viridiplantae > Streptophyta > Magnoliopsida > Malpighiales > Euphorbiaceae > Manihot > Manihot esculenta. The sequence continues at coordinate 1,189,875 of NC_035163.2, read as the reverse complement.
TATCTTTCTATTTTTTTTATGTGGATTTGACCTAAAGTGGATAAGCTGTCCAATTCATAATCGATACATGCCAAGTTAATAATTCAAGTTAATTAGTTTGATTTGACCTAATTCCAAGGTATAACTCAATCATTATTAAGACTACAAGATTAGGACATGGATTAAATAAGTTATTGTAAAATGAAAAAAATTTATGTTAAAAAAAATTATTTCAAATAAGATAATGTGAATTTCTTAATTGCAACGAGGAGATATGAGATTCATACTAATTTTTTTAGATAACTTTAGTAGAATGCTCTTTGTATCAATTTAATATATAGTTTTTAATTTTTAATGCATTATTAAATAAATAAAAACTGAATTTATAATTAAAAATTTTATTCCTTATATGCAAGGATCAAATTCAAAATATTACATTAATTGTTTTCTAACATATTAACCATAAAATATTAAAATTAGTTAAGAATTAAAATTAATATATTTTAACTATAAATTAATAAAATAATATTTTTAAGTATGCACTCATAATTTAACTGGTGGTAAATGTATCTAAGTAAATTTGAGAGGTTTTCCAGTCTCTATTTTTTTATTTTTAAAAAATAAGTATAAAATTGATAATTTATAGAGCTAACTTTCATTTTCCCCCTGAGTTTTTAGAATTTAAGTTTTTTCTGGCTCAATTCTTATAGAGGCACACTTCTTCATTCTTTTATCTGACATTTATAAGAAAAAAAATCAAATGTATATTTGTAAAATCATGTAAGACAAAGAAAGTGGTGCTAGAGAACATGTTGATTGGATCTCTATGATGATTTTATACAGGCTTATATTGTTCAAAAATAAATATAATTTCTCTTAAGCTTTTGGCCTGAATTATAAACTTCATCTCCTTATTAATGATATTTTCTTTGGAGGTATTTTTTTATAATACTATAAAAAACCTTTAAAAAAATAATTTTATGTTAAAAATCAATAATAAACGATCGTATATTCAAAATCAAGATTGAGGCCTAAAACTAATAATAATCACTTGTGTAATCATCGTTATCATCATCATTCTAAATATGCTAAAATGGATAAAGCTAAAAAACAAAGTGAAAATAACACCCAAAGGAACTTGTCAAAACCATACAAGGTAGGTGGCTGAAGTCTTCCTAGAGATTATATGAGAGAAAATTTTTATTTTTGTTTGTTTCCTTCAAGCATTTTGATCTCTTTTTTTTTTTTTGCCAATCTCTTAAGAAATAGGAAAAAACTATCATTCAAATGATATATCATGAGTTTCTTATCTCAGGGCTTTTTGTCAATTTAAGAGTGGGAGATTTTTAATTTATAAATTTAGAGTTAAATAAAAAATATTTGTGAATTTAGGATTTTAGGATGCCAGATGGTACCCAAAAAGATTGCTTGGTGCCTGTTTAACTGGCGTCAAAATCTGGCGCCACTCTAAACAGCGCCAGGTGATGACCGCTGGATTTCTCTATCCCATTATGAGATTGGGCCGATAGTAGCAGCCCACAATCAGAAGGCTCCTAGGCCTCCGAATAAGCCAAGCCCAACCCGTTCATCCTCCCGATCAGACTCCTATTTAAATCACTCAATCAGACCGGCCCAATCCATTTCAGCCTTAAAGTCAGGCCTTTCTTAGGTTTCGGTCCTTTTCCCTCTAACCCGGTCACAAGAAAAAAAGACTACGGGTCCAATCATTTCGCAGCCCTGTCCACTCGCACGCCGAAGGGAATTAAATGCTTGTCTGACACAGGGAAGGTCCTGGAGTTATCCGTACGTACGGACCTGCACCAAGAGATAGGTGGTCCTATAGCGGAAAGGTCATCTCGCGTGAGGGGGAAGAAAGAGGATAAAAGGGAGGAAACACCCTCCTCTAAGGCTAAGTTTTTCTAAAGTTCACAAAACCCCTGTAAAACCCTATTTTTCTAGATTTCATATTATCACTAGGCATTATTTGTTTTCTTATTTTTTTAAATTATGGCCTAAGTGAATTTTAAAGGCTCTGTTTTTGTTCCATACAATTTACTGGAGTTGTGCGGCAATAGCAAAAGTATTTTGTTGTTGTTGTGAAGCTAAGATTCCACTTTCTTTATGCAATGAAATACTATAATAAACCAAAAGTGATAAATAATTAAGATCATTTTCTTGTTCAGGTGATGTTTTGATTTTCATCTTATATTTTAAGTGAGACATGTGCTTTATTGATAAGAGTCATTTTAGCAATTGAGGTTGGTTTTAATTTATCTAGAGGTGAATTATATTTATTTTTTATCAAGTATTTAAAAATTTTAAGTATTTATTGTTTGTGAATATTAGAGCAATAATAGCAACTATCAAAATAATTAACTCTTATTCTGAGTGTCTATTGATTTTTTTTGTTGATGTGATAGTAAATTATGCTTAAAGGAATGTTGTTTATAGTATCTCGTTAAAGGAATTTTTTATTTCATTTTAAGAAAAAAGAATAAAGTTCAAATATTTGAAAATGCAAACGTTCACTTATACTTTAAAATTTTATTTTATTTTTATTTTGGGTAATTTACGATTTAGTCATTGGATATTGCCATTATTAATAAGTCAGTCCCTGTATTTTCAGAAACCTATTAAAACGTCCTTATGTTTTATTTCCGTCAACGAAATAGTCCTTCCATCCTATTTTCCGTTAAAATTAGATAAAGGAGGAGAGAGAAAATTTTTAAAATCCAATTTTACCCTCAAATAAAACCATTTATTTAGTCCTTGTATATTGTAATTATTAACAAGTTAGTCCTTATATTTTCAAAAATCTATTAAAATATTTTTATCTTTTTTCATATCTATTAAAACGTCCTTATTATTTTTTTCCATCAATGAAATAGTCCCTATCTTTTCTCACATCTATTAAAACATCCTTATCGTTTATTTAAGTCAACGAAATAGTCCCTCCTCATCGTTTCTTTCTGTCAACGAAATCGTCTCTCCCTATATTTTTAGAAATATATTAAAACGTCCTTATTGTTTCTTTTTGTCAACGAAATAGTCCCTATCTTTTCTCAGATCTATTAAAACATCCTTATTGTTTCTTTTCATCAACAAAATAGTCCCTATCTTTTCTTTCCTTTTCCTCCTCCTCCTCCTCCTCCTCCTCCTCCTCCTCCTCCTCCTCCTCCTCCTCCGAAAAAGAAGAAGAAGAGGAAGAAGAAGAAGAAGAAGAAGAGAAAGAAGAAAAAGAAGAAGAAGGAGAAGAAGAAGAAGAAGGAGAAGAAGAAGAAGAAGAAGAAGAAGGAGAGAAAGAAGAAAAAGAAGAAAAAGAAGAAGGAGAAGGAGAAGAATGAGAAGAAGAAGAAGAAGATAAAGAAGAAAAAGAATAAAAAAAGCAAAAGAAGAAAAAGGAGAAGAAGCAGAAGAAAAAGGAGAAAAAACAGAAGCTGAAGAAGAAGAAGCAGAAGAAGAAGAAGAAGCAAAAGGAAGAAGAATTAATGAAGGAGAAAAATAATTGGGGGTAATTTAGTCTTTTACTATATTTTTAACAGCAAAAATAGACAGAAGGACTATTTCGTTGACGGAGAGAAAACATAAGGACGTTTTAATAGGTTTCTGAAAATACAGGGACTGACTTGTTAATAATGGCAATACCTAGGGACTAAATCATAAATTACCCTTTTATTTTTTTAATCTAAAAGTTTGCCCGAATGTAGTTTAAAGTAGGGGTGAGCATTCGGTCGGTTCGGTTCAAAACCGAACCGAACCGAATAAACCGAAAATCAAAATTTGAGTGTTTATGAAAACCGAACCGAACCGATTTTGGTCAGAAACCGAATCAAACCGAACCGGTCTGATTCGGTTCGATTCGGTTCGGTTTGATCGGTTTCGATTTTTAATAATTTTTTTATTTTTTACACTTTATTTTTAATATTTTAAATTTTAATTAAAATATTTTAATTTTAATATGATTTAATTTCCATATATTATTGAAAAAATATATTATTATTACTAATCGGTTCGGTTCGGTTTTTTTGGTTTTTTTCTGATCAAAACCGAACCGAATCGAAATAACCAAAATTTTTAAAAATAAAAATTAAACCGAATCAAAATATATAAAAAATCGAACTAAATTTTCAAATTGATTCGGTTCGATCGATTTTTTCGGTTTGAACCGAATACTGCTCACCCGTAGTCTAAAGCGTTAATGATCATGTTATTATGTTTCTATGCGGTACGTTCGCGTGCGCGTGAATAGTAATCCTGTTCATAGATTTTATTTTGTGGGACCGCAATTCAAAAGTGCGGCTCCCTCTCCTGAAGAAGCGCGATTCAAAAATAACACATTTCCTTTTTTTTTTTAGAAAAAAAAAATGCATTTGGTTAAACTTTATCACCCTTCTCTCTTAAACGAGGCTGAAATTTTATTTATATATTTTTTTTCAAATAAAAATAAAAAGTTAAGAGTTAAAGCATTAGATTATTAATTATAAAAAAGTATAAAAAATATTTTATAATTTCATAAATTTTTTATTTTGAGATATATAATTTATTTCAAAATTGATAATTTAATTTTATATTACTACACATTAAAATGAAATTTAAAAATGGTCTTATTTGTAAATGGTACAATAACATAAGATATTAGTTAAATATAAAATTAAACTGCATATTTTGAATTAAACTGTGGATCCTAAAATGAAAAACTAATTAAATCACAATATACATTTTTATATTTTTCCCTTAATTTTCATAATTATAGATTATTGTAACGACCCCAAAATGGACCGTCACCGGCGCTAGGATTCAGATCGGCTTAAAGCCGCCAGAACCCGTAGCAAGCCTGCTATACTCTCTGTGTACCTGTAAAACTCATACATGATCATACATTTTCTGTGAAAATAAAAACTCTTTGCTGAACCAAGGCTTAACCTGTGCATGCACTATCTCTGTACTCTGTACTCTGTACCCCTGACTAGAGCTTGCTCTAAATGGGTTAACTCATACCTGTTAAGCCTGGTTTTTCACATACAGAAACACATATATACATATCCATATCATGTACACAACAGACATCACTAAGTCAAGCACATGTCTAACTTTAGACACACAATTATTACATCTCTTTAATATTACATGTCCACTCTAGGCTATTACAAATCTCTTTACTCTTTCCGTACTCTGCTGGACTGTCCCTGTACACCACTGTACACTGAACCTGCAAAACTGGGGTTAAGGGAGTGGGATGAGCTCTATAGCCCAGTGAGTAGAACAGTAAAATATCTCAGTAAAACATGATCTCATAGAATGCGTCATAACACAGATAAACCACATCAAGAGTAAACCTGTCACCATATAGTCCCAGTAACTCTGTGCCAGGGCGTAGAATCGAGCACCTGGTCTTCCTGTCATATATGTATATGTGTATATAACACCTCTATACTTACCATTGCCAGGGCGTAGTCAAAGGCTCCTGGACTTTACTATATACCTGCCAGGGCGTAGTCAAAGGCTCCTGGTCTTTACTATACCTGCCAGGGCGTAGTCAAAGGCTCCTGGTCTTCCTGTCTGAGACTATTGGATCATTCAGCATTCACCCACATCAACAAATAACTATGCAATGCAACATATTCGTGGATACTAATGCAATCAATCTAGTGCATAATCATGATGCATGAGATATGCTAAAACATTCCATTGTGCAAGTTCAAGAAAAGAAGTAAGTTTAGTTCCACTCACCTCTGGCTATCTGGACTGACTGACTCTGCAGGCTCTGTAAAACTCTGGAGCAGAACGCACTGCTGCTCTCTCTGGTTTCTCTGGTCTGTATAGGTACAGATAAACTCAAATGAGGGACCAAACTAGCTTATGAAACGAGCTTATAAATCACTCTATTAAACTCCCCAAGAATCCCCTTAACCTCACTCAACTATCCATGCAAAGCATGCAAAAGAAGACTGGACAGAACACTTTCGGCGGCAGGTTCGGCGGCCGAAAGTCCTCTCCAGAGATGAAACTCAAGCACCTTCGGCGGCCGAATCTCTACTTTCGGCTGCCGAACCCTTTCGGGGGCAAGTTTCGGAGGCCAAAAGGCACTCCAGAGACGAAAGTCTCTAACCTTCGGCGGCCGAACTTCCCTCCAGAGCCGAAAGTCCAAAAGCTCGAGGGCAAGCTTGGGCAGCCGAAGCCACCTCCTCACACCTCTTCAGGGGTTCGGCGGCCGAATGTACCTTCGGCGGCCGAACCTGAGTTCATCAGCAGGGCAGAAACGTGCCCTGCCTCTCGCCAAATGCACCAAACTCCTCTCCAATTGCACACCACACTTCCTCCACTTGCATACACTCATGTATATGCTCAAAGGGGTCAAAAACTACCTAAAAACCCCAAACACACAACACAAACAACACAGAAACAAGCTCTATGCACAAAATCATCAAAACCTCACAAATAACCCTAGTCATGCAACTCTCTCCATAAACCCCATAAAACCTTCAGCAAACATACAAACAAGCTCAGGATCTTCACTTACCTTGGGAAAACAAGTAGATGAACGATCCTAACGTGGAGTTTTGGAGCAACTTGCCTTCAAACTCTCCAAACTTCATAACTTTGAGTTTTTAAGCTTAAAACCTTCAAATATCATAAAAACTAATCAAATCTTTGCATGAGTTAATGAAAACATGAAGAAATACTCACAAAGGACAGGGTCTCACCTCAGAAGACAAAAGAAACGGTGTTCTCACCGCTTCAACCGACTGAGGGCCATTTATAGGTGGCTGGCCAGACCACCTTCGGCGGCCACACGTGAAACCGAAAGCCATGCATGTTCGGCGGCCGAACCTCAACTTCGGCGGCCAAACCTGGCTTTTCTGCCTTGGTTCATTTCACTCAAAAACTCAATTCCTTATGCAAGAAACTTGATGAACATAGTAAAACATTATAGAAAAACATAAATCTAACCCGTCTAGAGACTTCCGACATCCCGGATTCCACCGGAAAGCAGCATGCCGATGCCGGACTCTAGCCGGGTATTACATTCTCCCCTCCTTAAGAACATTCGTCCTCGAATGTTCCAAAAACAAATAACGAACAGATAAAAAGGAGGAAACTAACCTCAAAACAAATATGGATACTGCTGAAGCATAGATTCCCGCGTCTCCCAAGTGCATTCTTCTAGATTATGGTGGTTCCACAGAACCTTCACCATCGGAATCTCCTTGTTCCTTAGCTGTCTGATCTGTGTGTCCAGAATCCGCACTGGCTGCTCTATATAGGTGAGATCTGTAAGAATCTCCACCTCAGGCTCACTCAGAACCTGATTCGGATCTGACACAAACTGCCGTAGCATAGAAACATGAAATACCGGGTGAATTCTCTCCATAGAAGCAGGTAAAGCCAGCTTATACAACACATTCCCGATCCTCTGCAAGATCTCAAAGGGTCCAATGTACCGTGGAGCTAACTTACCCTTCTTTCCAAACCGAACCACTCCTTTCATTGGAGACACTTTCAGCAATACCATATTACCCTCCTGAAACTCTAACTGCTTTCTGCGAACGTCTGCATAACTTTTCTGTCTGCTCTGCGCTGTTCTGATTCTCTCTCTGATCATGGGCACTACTCTATTGGTAATCTCTACTAACTCTGGTCCTGCAAGAGCCTTCTCTCCTATCTCTTCCCAGCAAACAGGGGATCTGTACTTCCTCCCATACAAAGCTTCATAAGGAGCCATCCATATGCTAGCATGATGGCTGTTATTGTAGGCAAACTCCACCAAAGGTAGATGCTGCCTCCAAGAACCGCCAAAGTCTAACACACACAGTCGAAGCATATCCTCTATGGTCTGGATGGTCCTCTCTGACTGTCCATCAGTCTGTGGGTGGAAAGCAGTGCTAAACTCTAATCTCGTGCCCAATGCACTCTGCAAACTTCGCCAAAAGCGGGAGGTAAACTGAGGTCCTCTATCTGAGACTATCGACACTGGAACACCATGTAATCTTACTATTTCATCCAGATAGACCTGTGCCAACTTATCCACAGAATAGTTACTCCGAACTGGAAGAAAATGAGCAGATTTCGTGAGTCTGTCCACAATCACCCATATAGCGTCTATCCTGTTGGACGCTGCTGGTAAACCCACTACAAAATCCATGGCTATGTTCTCCCATTTCCACTCTGGAATCGGCAATGGGTTAAGCATTCCAGCTGGTTTCTGATGCTCTAGTTTCACCCTCTGGCAAACTTCACAAGCTGTCACAAACTGCGCCACTTCTTTCTTCATGGCTGGCCACCAATAGACCCTTTTCAGATCCTGATACATCTTGGTGGCTCCTGGGTGAACACTATACCGCGCATTATGAGCTTCCCTCATAATGTCTTCCTTCACATTGCTCTTATCTGGTACACAAAGGCGACTCCCATAACGGAGGATCCCTTTGCTGTCAAAACGAAACTCTACACTGTTGCCTGACTGAACAGTCCTGGCAATTTTCATCAACTCAGGGTCCTCATGCTGTCTCTGAGCTATCTGCTCTAGAAACACAGGTGTCACTCTCATCTGTGCTATCAACGCACCTGTACTAGACAACTCTAACTGTAACCCCTCTTCTAAGAGCTTGTACAGCTCCATCACAACTGGTCTCCGCTCTGCTGCTATATGGGATAAACTGCCTAGTGACTTCCGGCTTAGGGCGTCTGCCACAACATTCGCCTTACCCGGATAATACTGGATCTTACAATCATAATCACTGAGCAATTCTACCCATCTTCTCTGCCGCAAGTTCAGCTCTCTTTGACTCAAGATGTACTGTAAACTCTTATGATCAGTGAAGATCTCGCATGTAACCCCGTAGAGGTAATGCCGCCACATCTTAAGTGCAAAGATAACTGCTGCCATCTCAACGTCATGGGTAGGGTAATTCAACTCGTGCTTCTTCAACTGTCTAGAAGCATAAGCTATCACCCTATCACTTTGCATCAAAACACAACCCAAGCCCACTCGAGATGCATCACAGAACACTGTGAAATCCTCATTACTCACAGGCAGAGCTAACACTGGTGCCGTGGTCAATCTCCGCTTGAGCTCCTCAAAGCTCTCTTCGCATTGGTCTGACCAGACAAACTTCTGGTTCTTCTGAGTCAATTTGGTCATCGGAGCTGCTATCTTTGAGAAGTTCTGAACGAACCTCCTGTAGTAACCTGCCAGTCCCAGAAAGCTTTTAATCTCAGTCACTGTCGTGGGTCTGGGCCAGTTAGCTACAGCCTCTATCTTCTTGGGGTCTACCTCAATACCCTCTGCTGATACTACATGTCCCAAAAAGGCAATGCTCCTCAACCAAAACTCACACTTTGAGAACTTGGCATATAAACCATGCTCTCTCAGTGTCTGCAAAACTCTCCTCAGATGCTGGGCATGCTCCTCTGCATCTCTGGAATACACTAAAATATCATCGATGAAAATAATGACAAAGTGATCCAGAAACTCACTGAAAACTCTGTTCATGAGATCCATGAATGCTGCAGGGGCGTTAGTCAACCCGAACGGCATCACTAAGAACTCATAATGCCCATATCTGGTCCTGAAAGCTGTCGTAGGCACATCTGCCTCTCTGACTCTCAACTGATGATACCCGGATCTCAGATCTATTTTCGAGAAACAACCTGCTCCAGCTAGCTGGTCAAATAGATCATCAATCCTAGGTAGCAGATACCTATTCTTGATAGTGACTTTGTTCAACTGTCTGTAGTCGATACAAAGTCTGAGGGATCCATCCTTCTTTCTGACAAAGAGCACTGGAGCACCCCAAGGTGAGGTACTAGGGCGGATGAAACCCTTATCTACCAAGTCCTACAACTGCTCTTTTAACTCGTTTAACTCTGCTGGTGCCATCCTGTAGGGAGGAATAGAGATAGGTCTGGTACCTGGCAGCAATTCAATTTCAAACCCTATCTCCCTATCAGGTGGGAGTCCTGGTAAATCGTCTAGGAACACATCGAGAAACTCTCGGACGACTGGTACTGCGGCTGGTTCCCTCACCTGACTGTCTAGCTCTCTCACATGAGCTAGAAACCCCTGACAACCCCTCCTAAGCAAACGACGAGCCTGAAGGGCTGAAATCATACCTCTGGGTGTACCTCTCCTGTCTCCTCTGAAGACACACTCTGACCCATCCTGGTCTCTGAGACTCACTACCTTCTCTCTACAGTCCAAAGTAGCACTATATGTAGATAACCAATCCATCCCTAGAATGACATCAAAATCCGTCAAATCTAGAACCACAAGGTCAGCTGGAAGGTATCTACCCTCTATAAACACTGGACTGAAACGACAGACTGACACTGCCACTGATGGGTCACATTTAGGTCCACTGACCCAGAGAGGATACTCTAACTCAGAACTGATCAAACCCAATCTCTCTATGGCTCTCGAAGCAATAAAGGAATGACAAGCACTGGGGTCCATCAAAGCATACACATCTGAACACCCAATGATGAGATTACTTGACACCACTGTGTTCGACGTGTTTGCCTCCTCCTGTGTCACAGTGAAAATCCGTGCTGGGGCTACCGGATTTCCACCTCGGGAACCTGCTGCTGAAGTAGAGGCTGCCCCTCTCCCTCTACCTCTGCCACTACTCTGAGGCATGACTGGAGCTGCTGGCCGTACAACTGGCTGTACCACACTGCTTGAACTCATCTGCTGGGATGGTGCAAAAGTCACCTGAGGACAATCCCGAGCAATATGCCCTTCCTGTCCACATCTAAAACAAGCTGTAGATCCCAACCGACAAACTCCGCCATGTGGTTTTCCGCATCTTCTGCAGACTGGAGCTGTGCCAGAGCTTGAGCCACTACCTATTCCCAGACCTGACTTGACTTTAGTCCAGAACTTACTCTTTGTTCCTTTTGCTCTATCCCATCTCTTGCTGCCTGACGTGCCTGCACTGGGGGCCTTAGAACCCGAAGCCTGTGCCTTTGACTGTTTCTGAATATTGACACTAGCTTCCATTTTCCTGGCTGCGTCTACTATAGTGTGGAAACTCTCCTTTTCTGCTGGAAGAATCAAGGAAGAATACCTGGGATGCAATCTCATAGTATATCTCCTTGCCTTCTTCTGATCCGTATCATAGGCTTGACCTACATACTGAAGCAAATTCAGGAACTTATCTGTAAATTCATCAACACTCATCTCATCTGTCTGTCGCAACTGTTCGAACTCTATCACTTTCATCTCCCGAGAACTGTCAGGAAAAGCCCACCCTGCAAACGCATTGGCGAACTCTCCCCATGACATGCTGTCCATTCTGGGTTCCACATAGTTCTTAAACCATTCTCTGGCTTTCTTGCATTTTAATGTGAAACCTGCCATTTCAATGGCTCTCCTATCGTCTGCTCCCAATTCACTGGTTATCATCCTAACTGCTCTGAGGTAATCAAATGGATCATCTCCCGTGTTGTATTTAGGAGCATCCAATTTCAAGTACTCCGTCATTTGTACCTTCCCTCCAGAGGAGCTAGGTTGATGTCTATCAACACCAGGGGCTACTGGTTCTGGTGATGGTGGAGGTACTGCTTCATTTATTTCTGGGTGTGCTGCACTTGGATGGATAGGGGAGGGTGGATACATAGGATATGGTGGATATGATGATGGGTAATAGTAAGGATATGGCATATATGGCATAGATGTAGGATATGGCACAAAACTAGAGTACTCCGACATACCTCCCATCGGATACTCTGAGTCCTGCGGAAAGGCTGGATATCCATAACTTGAGGCCTGAGCACCTCCCTGCGACTCTCCCATACCTTCCTCAAATCTGCCTAAACCCATACTGTCATCTCTAGACTGGTCAATCTCCATTGCATCCCTTCTTTCCTCTGATCTTCCTCCCCTAGCTGTACCTCTTCTGCTCTCGTCTACAGACCTTCTCGGGTCTATAGACGTACCTTCCCTGCTAGATCTCTGAGACCTTGCCCTCGGCAATGCAGGAGGACGAGCAGTTGTTCTCTCACTCTCTGGTGGGACTCCAGTCAATCGAGCTGATCGACGAGTTCCTCGCATCTTTACTCTCTGGAAAATAACACATAACATAGCACTTTAGCACATAAACAACATATAACAATAAGGCACATGCATAACTCATGGCATATCACAGATAGGACGCAACACCCTATCCTAGTGGACATGATTTCCTATTGTGCTTGACCACTTCTACCCTCTATGAGCCCGACACTGTCTCTATAGCTCCGATCATGTGAACCTAGGGCTCTGATACCAATCTGTAACGACCCCAAAATGGACCGTCACCGGCGCTAGGATTCAGGTCGGCTTAAGGCCGCCAGAACCCGTAGCAAGCCTGCTATACTCTCTGTGTACCTGTAAAACTCATACATGATCATACATTTTTTGTGAAAATAAAAACTCTTTGCTGAACCAAGGCTTAACCTGTGCATGCACTATCTCTGTACTCTGTACTCTGTACTCTGTACCCCTGATTAGAGCTTGCTCTAGATGGGTTAACTCATACCTGTTAAGCCTGGTTTTTCACATACAGAAACACATATATACATATCCAGATCATGTACACAACAGACATCACTAAGTCAAGCACATGTCTAATTTTAGACACACAATTATTACATCTCTTTAATATTACATGTCCACTCTAGGCTATTACAAATCTCTTTACTCTTTCCGTACTCTGCTGGACTGTCCCTGTACACTGTACACTGAACCTGCAAAACTGAGGTTAAGGGAGTGGGATGAGCTCTATAGCCCAGTGAGTAGAACAGTAAAATATCTCAGTAAAACATGATCTCATAGAATGCATCATAACACAGATAAACCACATCAAGAGTAAACCTGTCACCATATAGTCCCAGTAACTCTGTGCCAGGGCGTAGAATCGAGCACCTGGTCTTCCTGTCATATATGTATATGTGTATATAACACCTCTGTACTTACCATTGCCAGGGCGTAGTCAAAGGCTCCTGGACTTTACTATATACCTGCCAGGGCGTAGTCAAAGGCTCCTGGTCTTTACTATACCTGCCAGGGCGTAGTCAAAAGCTCCTGGTCTTCCTGTCTGAGACTATTGGATCATTCAGCATTCACCCACATCAACAAATAACTATGCAATGCAACATATTCGTGGATACTAATGCAATCAATCTAGTGCATAATCATGATGCATGAGATATGCTAAAACATTCCATTGTGCAAGTTCAAGAAAAGAAGTAAGTTTAGTTCCACTCACCTCTGGCTATCTGGACTGACTGACTCTGCAGGCTCTGTAAAACTCTGGAGCAGAATGCACTGCTGCTCTCTCTGGTTCCTCTGGTCTGTATAGGTACAGATAAACTCAAATGAGGGACCAAACTAGCTTATGAAACGAGCTTATAAATCACTCTATTAAACTCCCCAAGAATCCCCTTAACATCACTCAACTATCCATGCAAAGCATGCAAAAGAAGACTGGACAGAACACTTTCGGCTGCAGGTTCGGCGGCCGAAAGTCCTCTCCAGAGACGAAACTCAAGCACCTTCGGCGGCCGAATCTCTACTTTCGGCTGCCGAACCCTTTCGGGGGCAAGTTTCGGAGGCCAAAAGGCACTCCAGAGACGAAAGTCTCTAACCTTCGGCGGCACCTTCGGCGGCCGAACTTCCCTCCAGAGCCGAAAGTCCAAAAGCTCGGGGGCAAGCTTGGGCAGCCGAAGCCACCTCCTCACACCTCTTCAGGGGTTCGGCGGCCGAATGTACCTTCGGCGGCCGAACCTGAGTTCATCAGCAAGGCAGAAACGTGTCCTGCCTCTCGCCAAATGCACCAAACTCCTCTCCAATTGCACACCACACTTCCTCCACTTGCATACACTCATATATATGCTCAAAGGGGTCAAAAACTACCTAAAAACCCCAAACACACAACACAAACAACACAGAAACAAGCTCTATGCACAAAATCATCAAAACCTCACAAATAACCCTAGTTATGCAACTCTCTCCATAAACCCCATAAAACCTTCAGCAAACATACAAACAAGCTCAGGATCTTCACTTACCTTGGGAAAACAAGTAGATGAACGATCCTAACGTGGAGTTTTGGAGCAACTTGCCTTCAAACTCTCCAAACTTCATAACTTTGAGTTTTTAAGCTTAAAACCTTCAAATATCATAAAAACTAATCAAATCTTTGCATGAGTTAATGAAAACATGAAGAAATACTCACAAAGGACAGGGTCTCACCTCAGAAGACAAAAGAAACGGTGTTCTCACCGCTTCAACCGACTGAGAGCCATTTATAGGTGGCTGGCCAGACCACCTTCGGCGGCCACACGTAAAACCGAAAGCCATGCATGTTCGGCGGCCGAACCTCAACTTCGGCGGCCGAACCTGGCTTTTCTGCCTTGGTTCATTTCACTCAAAAACTCAATTCCTTATGCAATAAACTTGATGAACATAGTAAAACATTATAGAAAAACATAAATCTAACCCGTCTAGAGACTTCCGACATCCCGAATTCCACCGGAAAGCAGCATGCCGATGCCGGACTCTAGCCGGGTATTACAATTATATTACTAAAAACATCGATGATGTAGAGAAATTTTTATATAGATTTCGTCTACTATAATTTAAAAATATGAAAGTCAATTTTTTTATAATAAATCGAACCTAAATAAATATTTTTTGCTCATATGAGTAAATTATACGTATTTAATAAGATAAATGCATGCATGGTAATGAGTTGCTTGACAATTCTGTGCTTATTTTCATTAGCCTTACATTAATTTTTATTAATATAAAAATTCATTGCATGAAAAAAATTATGGTATTTGTTTCAGTATTGATATAGGATCGCCTAATGCAGGTCATGTGTTAATATTCGAAAATATGAACACGTGATAAGAGTCTGATCATATTATACTTGATCTCGTTAAGAGAAAACAAGGCCTGGACGCTTCAGGTCTCAGTTTTTCGTCAAACTTGCCCTCTCAACTACAGGACAAGACTTCACGGGAAGTTACCATTAGATAACACAATCCAATAGATTCTTATTATACCTATAATCGTGAGATCTCATATCTACCAGTCGGTACTAATTGAATTTTCAGGAGATGTGATAACTAACTTCATCTTCTGACAGTATAAAAATAGACGAATATAGAAATCAAAGTACACAATTTTTACACAACTACTGTTAAATTCAAAGTATTATATTACACATGCCCTTCTTTTCAATTTACTGACTTGAGTGTCTGAGTGGCTGTCATATGCACCAACCACCTCACATTTTTTTCTTGCAGATTGATCAATCGTGGCACAACTCTACTTCAGACACATCATTTGGTTCCATTGCCAAAAAATCCATTGAATTTTCTCTGTTTATTTAGATTAAAATCGATATCTTATTCTCTTTCTCTTAAAAAGAAATCTTAGCTTTCTTTCTTTCTTGAAATGGCTGACAATTCATGAGCTGCTGCCAACAAGAGCGCTATCATTTTCTCCACTCCTGGTAGTGGACAAAATACCCCATCGATGGTCAATGAAGCTGATTTAAGCAATCTAAATAATGAGTAGATACTTCAATACATAAAAAGACTATAGACCACTTTAAAGCAGTATAAAGCTTGGGAGGAAGTCTCCTTCATAGCTCCTAGGATAAGGGAGGAAGTTTCAATCGATACCCCAATGACTCAGACACAAGCAATTCAAACGTAGTCCAAGGGGAAGGCAAAGTTGAAAGATGAGGAGTCGTCAGACGAGGCTCCAAAAGATGTCAACTAAAAGCTAATTCGAGCCGTGCAAAGGTACCACAAGGAGCAAGAGGAGAATTATGGGCTGGACGATGCCTCGCCCCCATCAAAAGAGTTATTGATAGAGACATTCCCCACTAAAGTTCAAACTGCCAGGCTTAGACAAATATAACAGAATAACAGATCTCAGAAGTCACCTAGCGATCTTTATAACGATAATGCAGCTTTAAGATGTTAATGATTTCATGTTGTGCCAAGTGTTTCTATTAACACTCACAAGTTTTGCTTAGAAATGGTACCACTATTTGAATCCAAGTTCAATTTAGAACTTTATCCAAGTCTCTATGTTATTCAAATCCATATTTATTACTTATATGCTTCCTAAAAATCTCTTCTCTGACTTGCAAAAGATCCGCTGAGGAGAGAGCGAGTCTTTAAAGAGCTTTATCCCATGGTTTTATGCGAAGCATTGAAAATAGGAACACATAACAACGAGTTCATGGATTCCCTAATCAAGAACCCGGCCGCTACATACCAATAGCTAATGTACAAAGCCCATAAGTACATCAGGCTGGATGGTGAAGTCCAAGTGTTAAGAGAGGACAAAAGGACGAGTCAAAAGCAAAACTAAAAGCCAGAGACGCGAGGATATGAAGGAGATCGCATAAGTTATCCAGTCTATTGAAAAAGGAATGTCCAAAGTAAGTATAAGAATTATACTCTATTGAATGACTTACAAATGCGTATCCTAATATGGATCAGAAAAAAATGACAAGGAGGTCAGGTGGCCTACCAAGCTCAACCTTGAAAAAGCCGAAACATGATCAAGTATTGCCGCTTTCACGAAGACTATAGACATACAACGGAGGAGTGCCAGTAGCTAAAATATAAGATCGAGAGATTAACAAAGGACGACACACTTTAAAAATTCACTAGAAATAATAGAGAAGAGAGGAGGCCTAAATGCAAGGTAACAACTCCTAAAACCACCCCTGACAGTAAACCTGTAGGAGTTATTCATGTAATTGTAGGAGGACTTAGTAATGGCAAAAAAAATAAGCGCACTACAAAAGATGTCCTGTCAGTAAAGCAGAAACCATGGGCAAATCAGGAAGTAAAGTTTGGAGCTACGGTCAAAGCAATAGACTTCTTTGAAAATGACCCGATGGTTATCAGCATCCGTTTGAACGGGTATGTGGTGAGACGAGTCTTGGTGGATACAAGTAGTTCTGTTAATCTCCTCACGTTAGATTTTTTAATAATATAGGCTTAGATAAAAATAATATTGTCAAGATCTCCTATCCGTTAGTGAGATTAGGAGACAAGACCGTGGCAATACTAAGCACCATCAACCTCCCTCTTATGCTGGGTGATGAAAAGCACAAGCGGGAGCTATATGCAAAGTTCGTGGTGGTAGATATCCCGCTCACATATAATGCGATAATAGGTCGCCTAGTCCTAAACTTCCACGGTATAGTTATTAACATGGGTGCTATGTGTCTTAAGCTACTAGCTCCAGGAGGATTGACGATCGTTTGAGGTAACCAGAGGTCAACCCAAGAATGCTATAGACACTTCACAAAAAGTCTCGAAAAAGCGATGATACCCATCGACTTGCTGGAAAAACTTGATTATCACGTAAAATCAGAACCAACACTCCGAAATCTCAAGAAACCCTAAAGAAATGCAATTCAAACTGGATCAACCGAGTTTTTGCATGATCAGGCTATAATTAGAATGGTGGTTTACAGAAATAAGATATCTAGAATGTTCAAACAGTAGAGTCAGGTCGTGTCTTTAATGTAGGAGAATTAGTCCTTAAAATAACAGATGTAACATGCGGTAATGTCAGGTCTAGTAAGTTGGGCAAAAACTGAAAGGGACCATTTAGAGTCTCGAAGGTTATTCGTCTAGGGTCTTATAAGATGACCAAATTAAATGGTTGAGTCATTCCCCACTCTTGGAATATTTGTAATATGAGAAAATTTTATCATTAACAATTAACAATGTATTTTTTTTATATGTAGTATTATTCAGTGACAAGGAATAATAGAGTTACCTTCTTCAAAAAGATTAAAGAGTATTCATTGAAAGCCACAAGGAGAGTTTCACCAGGCCAAGATCCGGATGTTAATTCCGCTAAATAAGGCATTTTATGCCAAGACCATAAGACAGGTTTCGCTAGATCATAATTCGAATGTTAGTCCCGCTAAACAAGACATTTTGTGCTAAGACTACAAGGCGAGTTTCGCCAGGCCATAATCCGGGTGTTAATTCCACCAACCAATTCATTCTATGCCAGGCTATAAGGTGGGTATCCGCTAGGCCAACGTCCAAGTGTTAATCCCGCTAATTGAGGCATTCTATGCTAAGGCCACAAGGCAGGTTCCGCTAGGCTAAGGTCCGGGTGTTAATCCCGCTAAACAAGGCATTCTATGCCAAGGCCACAAGGCGAGTTCCGCCAGACCATAATCCGGGTGTTAGTCCCGCTAAATAAGGTATTTGATGCCAAGGCCACAAGGCAGGTTCCACTAGGCCACAATCCGGGTGTTAATTCTGTTAACCAAGGCGTTCAATGTCAGGCCACAAGACGGGTATCTGCCAGTCCAAGGTCTAGGTGTTAATCCCGCTAATTGAGGCATTCTATGCCAAAGCCACAAAGCGGGTGCCCTCTAGGCGAGTCTTCGGGTGTTAGTCTCAAAGGCAAGTTTTTTTGCCAAGAAACACAACTAGATAGGTAACTGCCAGGTACATATCCGAGTGTCAGTCTTGATTAATAAAGATTGCAAAAGCATTTCATGCTTAGGCCCAAGACGGACATTCGCCAAGCCATAATTCGGGTCGGTCCCGATTAATAAAATCCTTAAACCGTTATGGTGACTAGGTAATAAGTCCAGTATATTATTTTCAAGTTATTTGTTCCATATCCACGAGGCGGGTATCCGCCAAACGAGTCACAAGACGGGTATTAAGTCCCATTAAAAAACTGAAGTTATTTTATGGGCAGGAATAGTCAAAACGATGTGAGGTCAATCTAAATAAGTCATGTGTCCCAAAATCGTAAAGATAATTGTTATCTTCAAATCTAAATAATTGAAAACCAGCGGGGCCTTTTGATATAGCATAATAATCGCCTAATGCAGGTTATGTGCTGGCACTTGAAGATCGGACTATGTGACATGGGTCTGAGCAGATGATACTTGGTCCCACCGAGAGAAAAGGAGGCCGGAATGCTTTAGGTCTAAGCTTTTCGTCAAAACTCGCCCTCTCAGCTATAGGGTGAGATTTCACGGAAAGTTACCGTTAGATAACGCAATCCAATATATCCTTATTATACTTATAATCGCAGATTTCCCATATCCACTAACCGTTGTTAGTTGGATTTGCAAGAGATATGATAACCAACAGCATTTTCTGACAGTATAAAAGCATATGATTACAGAAATTAAGATACACAATTCTTATATAACTACTGTTAAGTTCAAAATATTACATTATGCACACTATTCTCTTCAATTTACCAATTTGAGTATCGAAATAGCTGTTATAAGTATCAACCATTTCATATTTCTTTTTTTAAAAAGTTAACGAATTGCAACACACTTCAATTTTAATCGCATCAAATATTATAATCAATAAAAAATAATGTATAATTCTATCTATTATTTATCATCCAATAAATTATCTATAAAACCTATAATCTAATCTATTAATGCACTATTTGCTTAGTTAATTTATAATATATGATATTATAATTTATATATTTATTTATATTTATAATTTATAGCAATTTAAATATTAAAATTCAATAAGACTATTATATATATTTGCCATTAAAAGGAAATTTTATTTTATTATGCTATCCTATTATAGGATATGAGTAACATATTTTAATAATGTTTCCTATTTAGCATATATATATATATATATATATATATATATATATATATATATAACTTTTGCTTATTTTTTAATTTTATATATTTAATTTATTTACCCTAAATAAAAGTTGGAGTTATATTAAAGGAATTTTATTCCATTCGATTTCATTGTTCATACAGATTACGATTAATTTTCAATTTAATTATTGAAAATTGATGTATTAAAATAATATTATGTCATATAAAAATTTTAAACAATTGGTTATCTAATTTCAATCTATCTTATTTATTTAATACTCTCCGTTTATTAGCAAATTTTAACTTTGTAATATTAAAATGAATAATATTATACACTCTTACATTTCAATACTAATTTAATTGAGATATTAAAAAAATAAAAAATAACTATTTAATCTCTCAATTTTTTAAAACTTTATTAGTTAATCTATTAATTTAAAAAATTTATTAAAACGTATATAAAATATTAAAAAACTTGCTATTTGTTAATTTTAGGTATGAAGTATTCTATTATTTATTTTTTATAATATAGATAAAATTTATTAATTAGTTTATTAATTTTATAAAAATTAAATTAATTAATCTCTCAAATTGATAATATTTTAAATTTGGTATCTAATGATTAAAATTAATGGGGTAATTAATGAGTAAATTTTCTAATATTTTATGAATATTTAATATATTTTTTAAAATTAAAGTGTTAACTAATAAAAATTTCTATATTATATAAATTAAATAATAATTTTTTTTTAAATTTGATGTTAGAGCATTTCGATGGTTTTTTTTTTTTAAATCAAATGCAAGTTTAATTGATTAAAATAATACTATAAAGAATACATACCTAAAATTAGCATTATTTTAACAATAAAAATAGAAGGAAAAATTACTTTTTAGTATATGAGATTTAACGTAATTAACACTTCTATCCATCTATTTTGGTGACCCAACACTTAAGTCCCTCACTTTATTTTCTGTCCAAATTCGTAGTCCTTCCATCCAAAATAGCCGTTTGGGACACATGAATTGACAAAATTAACACTCACTAAACCCAAACCCAAATGCCTCTTCTTCTTCCTACCCTTTCTGCAACTTCTTCTTCTTCCTACCATTTTTATTCTTTTTCCTACCCTTTTTGCAACTTCTTCTTCTTCCTACCATTTTTCTTCTTTTTCCTACCCTTTTTGCAACTTCTTCTTCTTCCTACTATTTTTCTTCTTCTTCCTACTATTTTTCTTCTTCTTCCTACCCTTTTTGCAACTTCTTCTTCTTCCTACCATTTTTCTTCTTCTTCCTACCCTTTTTGCAACTTCTTCTTCTTCCTACCCTTTTTGCAACTTCTTCTTCTTCCTACCCTTTTTGCAACTTCTTCTTATTCTTCCTACCCTTTTTGCAACTTCTTCTTATTCTTCCTACCCTTTTTGCAACTTCTTCTTCTTCTTCTTCTTTTTCCTACCCTTTATGCAACTTCTTCTTCTTCTTCTGCAACTAGAGAAAACATGAAAGAGAAAAAAAAAAGAAATTTCACATTGAAAGAATAGTATTTTTGAAAAAAATTATCACCTCTCACTTTTGACTCTTTGACCAAACGGTTTAAATGGACGGAATGACTACGAATTTGGACGGAAAAGAAAGTGAGAGACTTAAGTGTTGGGTCGCCAAAATAGAGAGACATAAATGTTAATTACGTTAAATCTCAGGGACTAAGAAGTAATTTTTTCAAAATAAAATTTTATAAAAAAATTATATTACACATCCATTTTTCTTATAGAAACCTTTTATAATAAAAATAAAAATATTCAATTTTTTAAAGAAATTATTTTTTTAGAAAAAAAAAATTCTGAATTTTATTTTTCTTATGAGTATATACACGAAGAGAGAGAAAGAGAACCGAAATCTCGTGGCAAGATATTCCAGAACATATTTTACAAACTCATCTCGGAGGTGGCAAACAAATTTTGTGAATTTTACAACTCTAATATATATAAATTTATTTTTATTATTTATTTTTAATAAAAAAATATTTTCTTTCAAAAAAATATTTAAAATTAAATAATATTTTTTCAAATAAATAGAATTTAAATAAATAAATTTAAAATATTTTATATTAAAAAAGGCGCATGTGGTTCTTACGCTCACTGTTGAAAGTGAAATAAGCTTTGTCTGCTTATGTAAGATGACAGCATGCATTTCTATTTAATCGGGTCTACAGTAATAAAATAATATAATTTCTAGCCAATAACGATGTCCTCCACTGAAAGTGTGGCACATTATGAACCGTAGGATGGATGAAATTAAAATCGAGGGCCATGAGATGATGAAAGGTGTGGGCCAATTTCAAACAGAAGCGTTTTATGAAATGCCACGTCATAAGGTGTTAAAAAAAGAAGAGGGAAAAGAGAACAGAGCACTGCCACGTTGGGACCGCCACCAAATCTAATAAAATCTCCTGCTACAGAATTTTCTACTAATCAATAGCCGTCAATTTCTTTCAAAATTACCAAAATGGCCTCGCCTCGTACTTCCCCCGAGTTACTTTCCATGTATACGTATTTTTTTTTAGAAAAAATTATTCACTATAGAGCAAATTTATTAATTAATTTTTAACTTTTTAAAAATAATTAAAATGTTCTTATAATTAAATATTTTATTATTTAATTTTTATAATTTTAAAAAATTTATTAATTAATCTTTTAAATTTTTTAAAAATTTATTAATTAATCTTTCTCTATTCACGTTATAATTTTTTATATTATTTAAATATAAATATTTAGTTTAACAATTATTTTTATTTTTTACATAAACAAAGTAGAGGAAAAACTGCCCCTTTGATGGGGAAATCGTAGGTTGTAGAAGCTAAAGATACACCCAACAGTGTCCGTATAGGCAATCCAGATCTCGCTGTCCCTTCTCCACTCGCCGCATTTTCCGCGTGGTTTTCCCTCGTTGACATTTTCTCGTTGACTATTTTGTTTAATTTTTTTAATAAAATTATATAAATAATTTTCTCTCGTATTTCTTTTCAAATCAATTTGTTAGTTTGCTTATTTATTGCGTTTTTAATGATTTCTACCAATCATTGTGTTGTAATTATAATTATGAATCGTTATCATTAAAATCTCATGACATGAGATGATGATTTTTTGAATCATTAATTTCTCATTTTAGTTTTTTTATATTTTAAAATTATAAGGAAATTTATTTTAAAAATAAATAAGTAAATTTTGAATTTAAATTTAATTTAGTTTTGAGAAGGAAAAGTGGTGTGGAGAAAGAAGAGGCGAGTGGCGCGTGGTGGGGAACGAGGGATTCAAAAGGAACAGTGCATTGGATTGGCCAAACATAAATAGACAAAATAGTGTTATTTAATGAGCTTATCGTCTCATTAGATTACATAGAAAACAGAGAGATTTCTTCTTCTTTTATCAGTGTGCTTAGGAGTGAAAAATCAAACACTCTCTCCCCCAAAAAATATATATAAAAAAAATCCAAATCCCATTGCAGAACAGAAGCTACCCAAGCCCAAGACAGAGCGAAAGCTAGCAAAGACGCAAGAAATCTTGTTTCTTTGCTTTTATTCTCAGAAGCTTAAAGCCCCATTTCAGGCAGAGGAGAGAAGAGGAATGTTTGCTGCAGAAAACGGACTCAAAGGAGACCCCAGGCTACAAGGCATATCCGAAGCTATTCGGGTGGTGCCTGACTTTCCCAAGCCAGGTTTTGTTTTGTTGAATCCTTTTTGTTAGTGGTCAGTTGTCTATTCTTCTTTGCGGAATTTCGTCGAATATATCTGAGTGTTGTTGTTCCTTGACAGGGATAATGTTTCAAGATATAACAACTTTGTTTCTGGATCACAAGGTGTTTAAAGACACAGTGGATATATTTGTTGATCGCTACAGAGACATGGGCATTTCTGTTGTTGCTGGTATGATTCTGTCTTATTTACATTTGCTGGTAAATTAAGTAAAATTATTATTATTTTATTAATTCTATTCTTTTTATGGTCTTGGATGGACAAATTACAACCTGCTCCTCAGATTTGCTGAAAAGTTACTCGTCTGTTCTTGCATATTCTGTCAATAAAATAACCAAAATAATCTTACTCTCTCCCTTCCCCATCTCTCTATAGTTTATTCCCCTTATTCTCTTTCATCATTCTCTCCCCTTCAATTTTTAAGTGTTTTTATTAACACAGGGCTTATTGTTTTGGAAATATTTAACCTGCGCTAGTATTTCTTTTGGCCTTTTTGTGTCTCATCTACTCTGTTTCTTTTCTTGTAAGCTAAGAGTAGCTAGGCTGATTAGTTCTTTGCATTAAATCTGTATACTTCTCAATGATGGGTTCATTTTGACTAAATTCTAGATTTTATATGTTTGGTTCATTTTATGTATTGAATCTTTTCCTACTCTTTACATTCTGTAGCTTTAACATTCTTTTTGTATAGCAATTGTGACCAAAACTGATCAGCTGGCATATGAATGCTATGCCAGTTTCACAGGGGGTTTTGGAGGTTTCTTAACAATTGCCATGCAAGGATTCTAATGGCATTGCCAGGATTTCATTGTTAACTAAATCTCAATATTTGTGCATAAGAAAATGGGTGTGACAATGAACTGTCATTTTAAATTTCTTACTGTTGTATTCTTTCAGCTTTTTTTTATTGCTTCCTTATTCTGGCAAGTGTTTCTTTCCTCTTCTTGTTCAATATGTAGGAATTGAAGCTAGAGGGTTCATGTTTGGTCCATCAATTGCCTTAGCCATTGGTGCAAAGTTTGTTCCTCTAAGAAAACCCGGAAAGCTGCCAGGTACTTTGATGTTGAATTTAGAGCTGTGATCCACATTTCTACTGATTAAGGATATGGTTGATATTACTACTGAAACTGCTGTCAAGAAAAAAAAACTTGAATAATTTAAAATTAAATTTTGTCATGAAAACACTAAAATAATGAAACAGTTTATTCCAAACTGCATTTTTTGATAGCAACTAAGATACTATTTTCTTTAAGAGCAGTTTTGGCTATCAAAACTCGATGTCAAACAGGCACTAACGGGGTAATAAACTATACGGATTTTTGGTGACTTGGTTTTGAAATTGGAGTGCTAATGGGAACCAAGATTCTTTAATTAGCATTGGTTGGCAAAATTCTCTATACTCTTTCATCATTTATCCTCATAAGCTCATAATTATTTTAGTTTTGGCTTTAGAATCTCTTATACCTGAGTTTGCAAAGTGTTTGGGAGCCAGGTTCAGTAATATCAGAAGGGTACGTGCTGGAATATGGAACTGACTGTCTAGAAATGCATGTTGATGCTGTTCAGCCTGAGGAACGTGCATTGGTAATTGATGATTTGATAGCTACAGGAGGGACCCTTTCAGCTGCAATAAGACTTCTGGGTAAACTTGGCCTTGACCATCTCACCTTTATTCACTGTCTAAAGACTATTTGGCTTATTCTCACATATTATGTGTCATAATGATGTCTTCTTAGAACGTATGGGGGCTGAAGTTGTCGAATGTGCATGTGTTATTGGCTTGCCAGAGGTCAAGGTAATGACATTTGTAGTACCATTATCATGCCTGTTTTATTATCTCCTTGTACTTTTCTTTTTAACTCAGGTGGGTGATGGGAGACTTGACCTGATGCTTCATTCCTTCATTTGAGTCCCCTGAACCAAATGAAGTCATTATTAAAAAGACATATTGACAGATGGATTTTAATTCATTGGTATTAGAATCATTTTTCAAGATTTTGAAATTTCGAATTCAAATTTCTGCTGTAGTTATTTGTAAAAGATAAAAAGATATATTTTTCTACGTAGGCTGGTAATATGATGATGATAAATCTTGTTTATTTCCTCTGTAAACTTAATGTTTGACCTTACTGATGATATCAGGGGCAGCGCAGGCTCAATGGAAAGCCACTTTATATCCTTGTGGAGCCACGAGATATAGATGGATATCAAGGTATAATGGCTTCTCCCATGCTTTTGTTTCATGATAAATATGGCTTGAAGTTAGAGTACATGCATAGAAGCGGATCTTCTTTTATTTTCAAATCAATGTGGCCGATTTATTATGACATGTACACGAGGCCTCAACGAATCTTTTTAGGCTCTGAATTAATACTAAAATAATTTTTAGGCTATCTAGTATATCTCTATCTTAATTTAAAGGTTCGGGTTATAGTCAAAGTACAATGAATCAAAAAAGTATTTGCCTCTTGAAGCATGATTTTAACAATCTAATTTCATTTGGTTGCAGAAATGTGAGAATGAATATGCTTGTGCTGATTTGCAGAAAGAGATGATGCTCGAGCAATAGGGTCAAATGATAATGTTAATATGCCATCTATGATGTGTTGTCCTATCTTTCCAATATGAAATTTCTCAGGAATTGGGCGTTTGTGCTCATTATGCTATGTAGAACAACCTAAATATTTCATTTCTTAAGTTTTGTTTTTCTTTTAAAAAAAAAAAAAAATCTCATGCAACTTCTAAATTGTCTTCAACATTAACCAATAATCTTGGAAGCATTTACTATACAAAAGGTCTGTTCTGCATTTATTGTAAAAATAGTATTTAATATTTTGGCCCAATCACGAGTATTAGTGATTGAAATTATAAGAAGTTATCTTTATAAGATATAACTAATCACTATCAAAACAGCTAACTATTGAAACAACAAATATTCCTGAATAGAGTTGACTAACCAGTAACCACTATCAAAACAGTTACCTATTAAAACAACTGATATTCGTAAATAGAGCTTATTAATCACTATTAAAACAGCTAACTATTAAAACAACTAAGGTTCCTGAATAGAGCTGAAGATCGAATTCCTGAATTTTCCAATTATATCAGTTTAAGTTGCCATACAGGCAGAATCTAGATCCAAAAGGGCCTTTTTATTGTTTGGGACCAAATAGTTTGCTATTCCTTGTATTTTAGAAAAAATTATATAGTATTGCACTATCATTTATGCATATTATAGTTAATGAATTTTTTTTTAAAAAAAAGGGTTTGGTAATCATTTTTCTTTAGGGTTCACTTTTTTATTTTTACGTTACATTTGATTTACATGTCCAAAATTTATTGTATTGCTATTCAATATGAACGTGTAATTAATATTATACTGTAAAATCTCTCGTATTCAAGGGGATTAATATCTCGGAAATCTTCCATCTTCATGTCCAAGTTTGCCACCCAACGTATTAGGACATTTTACTCTTCAAATGGTGAATAACCCAGGCTCTAAACTATGCTTCCAATTTCTATGTACTTCTCAACTCTGGAACGATAATCATGTGGGCCTGTATCTTATATAAACACACAAGTCATCCAATAATCCCATGGGTAACCCCAAAACTTGGCATAACCTAGTATAAAATGCTCATTATTCATATGCCTCTTGGAATTTGTTCTCTATTTTCATCAACCATGAGAATACAACACGAAAAGGGTGAAAAAGAAAAGACATTTTCTTGGTCACGACTGTGTATGTGGAACCACAAAATTACACGAGTTTACACCTGGTTAGGTGAGATCAACCATTCAAAGCAGGTGATGATCTTACTGTAAAAATGTAACATTTTCTTTTTAATAAAAAAAGGGAAAAGTTACAATATTTAGATGTCACTCACCTTTCTACATGATCGATTTTTGTTGGAGGCTCATCACTATTCCTGGATGTATGAAGTACATTACGGATGACAGAATTCACCTGTTTCCTTAGATTAGCATTATCAGTAAATATATTTGCCAGCATCTTTCTCAACTCTGGATCTGTCGCCCCCACATCATCATCCGCAGAGGCAGCGATTTTACCATCTTCAAATAAAGCTTGTGCCTAATAACATATACGACTCATGATTATGAGGATCAAGCAATGGTTTAGGCAAGGAAAGGAGAGGAAAGGAAACAAACTTAAGTTTACATGTTCTTATTTAAAGGGCATTCCCCAAACAAGAAAAATATAACATCAATATTTCCTGATGAAAGATATCATATGAATTGTTGCATGATGCGACAATGAGCAAAAACTTTTTGCTGACGAACAAGGGCAAAACATCCATGCTCCCTTCATCAATCAGGCAAGAGGCAAAATATTTATAAATATACATGTATATATAAAAACCTTCACACCAGACGATAATGTTTAATGATGGTATTGGAATTTATAAGATTCTAATTGCACCAACTTAGCGAGAGTGTAATGGAAAGTCAATCTGCATACATTCCCATTTAGGGAGATTTTATATATTCTCATTTAATTGGATAATCATTTAATTTATAGTATCATTCTATATACGAGTTTTCCATCATAAACACATAAGCTTATGTATTATGAAGTATAAAATTTCATAGTATAAAATACTATTAAATAAAGATTTAGCCCTTTAAGGTTTTGTGTTTGAGAACGTAGGCTCTCGTAGGCAAACCATGTAAATCTTTTCATGTTATTTTCTTTATCTTCTGTTATTCTAACTAGGCTCTCGTAGCCAAACCATATAAATCTTTTCATGTTATTTTCTTTATCTTCTGTTATTCTAACTTTACAATGACACCAGAGTTTTCAGTCTATTAAGGCTTTAGTACCATTCATTTTTACTATTTAAGAATATTGTTCCACATTACTGTGCACATATATTATTTACGGCCTAAATTTCTATGTTTGATAGGCGTATGGTGAGTTGCTCTGTGCTAGTGTTCACTCATCAAAATTGCCTTTGGAAAGAAAAGCGCAATCCTGTAGGTTACTTTGTGTTGATATTTCCTCATCGGTGGTGCCTTTGGAGGGGAAAGTGTAATCCTACAGGGTTTTTTTTGCTTTATGTTGCTTCGCATGCGTGCTTTTGTATAGGTTTTTTGGAATTTACTTTGAGAATTGCTGCTTGTGTTTTCTTGTGCTATTCGTGAGCGGTTGCAAGGGAGCAATTAGTTTAAATAAGAATCTCATCAAGGGGAGAGTTGGAATTTGTGACATTCTGCGCTCCAATTTAAATGAGAAGGTAATGGAAAGTCAATATATATTTTATATATCTAAAGTTAGAATATCTCTTAATTTATGTTATCATGCCATATATGACTTGAGTCCTCTATTATATGGGATTTAAAATACAATTAAATAAAATAAGCTCTTTGAGGTTTTATGTCGTCGATCTAAGCTCTGGTAGCCAAATCACATAAACCTTTTCATGTTATTTTCTTTATCTTTTATTCTTCAAACTTTAACAGATGACAAGCAAAGTGGAAAAACAAAAAGTACCTCTGCAAGTAGAAGGCCAATTTGGTCATCAGATGTAGATAACAAATCTAAAGCATCTGCAACTGAGGATTCCATAAAAAAATTATCATCCTCCTCACTAGGCAAATAAAGGTTGCACTCTTTAATCTTGTTGCAAAGAGTCCAGCAATAACGTAGCAGCATGTTTTGAGCGTTTTTCTCATGCATACTCATCTCTCTTTCCACTTGAAGAAGTTTCTGAAAAATAGACCATATCATAGAATCTATCAGAAGATCAATACTTCCCTTAATTGTAACCCACTCAATGATGTAGGAAGTTTAAAGATCAAAAAAATTTTGTAAAATGATTTGAATAAAGAGAAAAAAAAATATAGAGCTGTAACTGATAGCAGTAAACACTATGTTACTATACTGACAGTATATATAATTCCTCTAAATTAGGGGATAAACTTTATGCAAAAAGAGCTACATAATAAATGAACCTAAAATACACTACATGATTAAAAATGCCATAAGCTACCTCGACTTCAGATTTCTCCTTCAGTGATTGACCGAATTTCTCCTTCAGTTCTGCCTGAGAACGTTTTAGGCATTTGAACTCTTTAGCCAAAAATTTAATATCTGCTTTTGATTTTGCTTCTAGCTCCTCGTACTGTTTTGATAAATTCTCAAGCTCCTTTCTAGTTGCATCTAACTCCTGCAACACTGCGTCTTTCTCCTGATAAGGGGATCCCACTTTTAATTCTGCACTTGAATTTTCATCCTGTAATAATTACAGGTCACAATTCAATAATTTGCAATTGAAAGAACCAATTTCCCAACAAATGGATATCACTTGTAGAATGTTGAAAAGAAAACTACTGAAATAAAAAGATTTAAAAAAGGAAAAAACTTAAAGTGAAAATAATGCTGACACAACCTTTTTAGACTTCAATTTCAGTTCCATTTCTAATGATTTCCTCTTCATTTCCTCCATATCCCACTGCATTTGTGTAAGCCTTTCTCTCTCAATTAAAATAGCCTGCTGCAGATTTTCTTTATTTTTTTGTTTGGTAGTTTCAAGTTCTGCCTCCAAATCCTTGACCTGAAGAGAAAAAATTGGTAAGGCCCTTTGAACAATATCCACAAGTCAATATTTATGTAAATAGCCTTTGCAGGGTATTGAAAGATTAGAAGGATGTGATCAAATTTGGACATTAAAATGTTCAATATGATCTTGCATACATGTCAAAACCACGAAAATTGTTAAGCATCATTTAAGCAAGCAAGAAGTAGGGAGGGAAAAAAAAGGCCCAATATTAAAACGTGACCTGAACACTGCCATGTGGAAGCATAGTCAGTTTTAAATTGACATACCTTTGTTGTAAGATAATCTTTTACAGCTATTTCTTGATTTAATCTCGCTACAAGGTCCTCCATGTCTGTTTTTGCTGTGGCTAACCTCCGCTGCATGGCGGTTAGAACCCTGTTCATTTTATGACGCTGATCGAACGGAAGGACTATCTGTGCATCACCTGTAAGTTGCAACTCTGCACTGCCAAGAATTCCTGCCACATTAAGAACCTCAGCACCCCCAGGAAGGTCAAACGATCCGTCACCAGGTGAATTTAGTATGCCAGAGTTCGATATTTCACTGGCTCTAAGAGAACTTCCATCACTTCCAACACTCTCACTAGATAACCTCCGAATATGATCAAAACCCTTGCCAGGCTCTGGCTCAGAGAAAATTTCCATCCCATTGCCAGCAAGAAATGAGGCTTTAGAAGCATTTCCATTATATCTATCCTTCCCTATGATACTATTCACATGTCTGTCATGCGGTTTGTGCCTTGGATAACCTTCAAGCTGCTCCAGAATAGTCTGTCCCATGAAAAGCCCCTCATCAATGTTAGACACGCCATACTTCACAAGCTTTTCTATTGGATTTGTCAAATCTTCATCCAATATTAGATCCTCGGTTCCAATTTCAAAATGTCCATCCCTTCCTAACCTTGGTGTTCCAAGCTCTGATGTCTCATAAGCAGTATCACTACCATAATCTGATGTAACTGAAGAACTACCAACAACCACAGAAGAAGATGAAGGTGGAGGTATCTGAAGTGAAGGTGTGGTATCAACAGCAGGACTTGTCTCTGATGAAGGCTGATTTAGATCCTGGAATGCTGAAGATGTGGAAATATAAGATGAAAATTTTTAGAAAAGAAAATTAATTTGAGAGATCCAAAAGGAGGCAAATATGTAGTCACTTTTTTCCTTCAAAAAAAGGGACATTCAAGCAGACATCTATTTTCACTTAATTGTAAAACAAGAGCCAAAGATGTTTCAAGGTGAACTTGATCCAATTCAATAACACATACAAGACCTCGCAGCAGCTTCTAGTTCAAGAAAAGATGCGACTGCCACGCTTCGTGATAAATCAATGTCAGATAGCAGCTTTGTCATCCACTCCTCCAAAGAGCACCTTCTCTGCAACAAAACTATGACTTTTAAGAATATTAGTCACTCCTATAAGAATGAAAATAAAATGTATTTCTAGCCAATTTCCAAATTAATTAAATAAAATCAATTTACACATATGCAGATAATTCTCATTAATTTCCCAAATGTTCCATCTTATCATATTAGAAGTCCAGCAAGGACCGACTTTAAACTAAGCGCTGAATGTGGAAGTTAGCCTATGGAAAATGAGGAGCTATTACCTAAAACTATAAATGACATAAAAGAGAGGTGACAATCCAATAGAATACCTATAGCAAGTCCCAACAATTTCTTTCTTTAAAAAAAAAAAAAATACTGTGATGCAGAAGTCACTTGCAAGTCTACCAGACAGAACCCTAAAACCCTAAACCCTACGCAAGTACAAAGTCCATTCCTACCTCTTCCAAAAGAGCCCTGCTTTTCATTCGTAGTAGTCCCTTGGGTGGAGCTGGTGGAAGATTTTTCTTAGGAAATGATTTTTTAAGCTGCAGAGAAACCAATTGATATTATTAACTAATTCAAGTGTGCCTCTGAATTCCATAGAGTAAACTTGCTAACAAACAGAAAAGTATAGGACTTACATCAGCAAATAACTTCAGAAAATCATTAAATCTTCTCAACACTCCGCGTGTTGTTGTAATCCCTTCTGGTGATTGCACACCAACCTGAACCCTGTAAAACTGTCCCTTAAGAATGTTAAAATTGAAGATGTTTAACACTGGTGACGCATATGCACGCAAACAGACATGGATGTACATGGAATAGGAAAACTGACTTGCAACATGACAAGAATCTTGATTAGTTTTGTCAGTACATGGGATTGCAAAGCTAGCAACATTTACCCTCTCTTTGGCAGGAGATGGAGTAAAATGAAGTTTTTTAAGGTAAATTTTTTAAAAAGTAAGGTTTTTCATGATTTTTAAACCTTCATTTAATTAATTAATTATCATTACTAGTATTTGCTTAGGATTAATGGTAAGTTTTTTCAAGGCATTTAGAGGTTTTTAAGAGAAAATCTCATGCTCTCCCAAACACAACTTGAAGGTTAAAAAGCTCCCATTGCCTTAAAAAGCCTCCTCCCGGACAAAGGATTATATGACACTGAAAACAAAAGAAAGCTACAAGACAGTAAACTTCTAATGCACCAACAGTTAAAACTTGAGATTCCAATTTAAATCCCAAGTTAAAGACCCACAAGGGTGCAAAATTTATAAGGGAAAAGATATCCCCATTGTGTAGTCAAACCAATGGACAAAGAGATATAGTAAAAAAAGTTAAGAATTGTATAGCTATACAGTTAATGAGTTGCTGTTGAATTCACAAATCCAACCAGAAGAATTTGTTAAACCAAGTTAAAAAAAGAAACTTTCTTCAAGTTATTATTTTCTGCCGGAAAGAATTGTAAATACAGAAACCAGAAGTACTAAGCCTCTTTCACATAATTGCATATTTCAGATCATATAATAAGTTCTATAAAAGGGAAGTTAGTTAGTGGTTAATGAATGAAGACTATTTGTGCAAACTTAGAGGTGCTTTTTACCAAGGAAAAAAAACCATTGTAAAGCAATAAATGGTTATATGCAGTGATTTATATCTTGCAAATGAATCCAATATTTTGTCAAGTCAAATTTGTAGAGATGGTATGATAACAACATCTAACCCTTGGCATAGATAAACACTGGAGAGTCATGCAATTTGAGTACCACTACAGGATCTGAATCTCTTGATTTTGGCAGAACAGCCCAAGAAGGTATGGTGACACAATAACTCCATCCCGATCTAGGATCATGTGGCCAAATGGTATCCCGCCCACTCTGCACAAGAAAATTTCTCCATCCTTTTATATCTTGGAATTTTCTTTTACAGGAGATACAAAATTACGTATGCTATGAGGTCAATATTGCAATTGCAATTACAAATTAGCAATGGCACAAACATGCAGAAATCCTTGGAAAAAGAACTTGGAGAGAAGCTTGTGTTGCAAAAGATAAATCAATGACGGCAGATGAGATGTAAGTTTTTGTTAACCTATACAAACTTTTACACCATATATTCACACTTAAGCCTTTGTTTGGATAAATTTTGAGGGAGGAAGGAAAATAAAGTGTGAAAAATAAGGAAGTAAAATAGTAGTAGTGACAATGTTACTTTCCTCCCATTGTCTGGATGTTAGGGAGCAAATTTAGAGGGAAAAGTAACTTTTGAATAGTAAAATAACTATTTTACCCTTTATAGTTGTGATAAAAATAAATCATTAAAGGGATAAAAAAGTAATTACATTCATTTTCCACCCACTTTCTCTTCAAATTGGAGAGAAAGTGAATAGTAATTTTAATTTATTATTTTCCATCTTTGTTTTCCTTCCTCCCCTATTTTCCTTTAATCCAAACAAAATAAGAGGGAAAACATTTTTATTTTCCTTCCAAATTTTCCTTCCCCACTTATTTTCCTCCCATCCAAACATAGCATAAAGACTTTCTAACCAATGCTACAGAGAGTTTTGACTCAGCACACAGCACTGAGATACAAAGAAGAGTCAAATCTGAGAGTGAAGTTAAACCAGTAGAGTGACCTTCTATTATCACAACTTTCAGAACCAATGCTACAGATATGACGGAAAACTACAATGCAAGTTCTGCCTCACATCTGGCAGTATCTCGCACTGAAATAATCTACACACACAAAGTTGAGGCCAATATCACAAATAAAAAATTTCTTTTGGATCACTAACCTGTTATGGCAGAATATATCTGATTTTCGCATCTAAGACAACAGGAAGAAATCTAAAGACAAAACTGAACTTCATGACTTGTTAAAATAAGCTTTTGCTAAATATAATGCAACATCTTAGAGTTGAAGCTTGTGTTACATACTATTGCACAATATGCTCTCAATCTGATACACAATGCAGCGAGTTGCATATACAACGAGTTCATCCAAAGAAAATTAACCTTTCAAGATGTTAAGAGAGAATGGCAATTTCCGCAAAATATTGGGCAAAAAAATAGCCAATAATTGAAATTACATCTGCCTTCAAACATGATTTCTGGTTACTTATCCTAGTTCTCGAAAAGCCCAAAACCTCTGATCCTATAAATACAATGAATTCACCATTGACGGTACCGATCAAGCAATTAGCCTGCATTTGGTTAGTTGTGAAGTCCAGAGAGAGCTTAATATTTTAAAACAAAGAACCGAATTCAAATGAAAGCAAGATAAAATCCGGGTGAGCTAAGAATTAGAAATGAAATTACAAATCAAACGAGAGGCCATTTAAGTTCAAAATCAAGGAGGACGAATCAGATCGAAATTTACCCATTTTCGAGGTGGAGGACTCCAATCCATCCCCAAAGGCAGCGGAGAAGTCCCATCATGTCTATGCTTGGGTGGACTCCGTCTCTGCATCATCTTCTAATCCTCCCTCAATTGTTCTCGCTCTCTAAAAATTGAGAGTGATCATACGATCATACGATCACTCTCAGCTCTCTCTATCTATGAATTAACAATGATCTCTCCGAAACCGTCTCCAATTCTCGCGTCAGAAACTAAATTCAAGAATCTGATTGAAAAGAAGTGACTCGTAAGGAAGCAAATACCACCGGAGAAAGAGAAAGAGCGAGAGAGAGTTAATTGCGTCACCTCACCTGCCGCTTGGATTCTGCGTTTTCTTACTCCGGTTGGAGAGAGAAATGAGATTGAAGGTCGTAACTCGTAAGCGTGGATGTTAGCACACAAAATCAAATCTCAAATCGGCTTTTACCAAACCGTCTTTTTCTTTTTTTCTTTTTTGCATCGACCTTCACGACAAGGACAATGAAAAGCCTAATTCGGCCCTTTGCCTTTGATTATTGTTAGTCAAAAGCCCCAGCCCATGTATATACAAGCCGATTCATGGATCAAAATCATGGTTTTAAAACTCGGCCCGGTTTATGAATGCTATTGATAAGTCTAAAGTTTATTTATAATATAATTTGTAATTTTTGAAACAGTATATAATTAATAACCCTTTATATAATCATATTAGCATATTAAATTTTTTTATAGTGTTAAAAATAAAAATATTATTAATATATTAAAATGGAAAACATAAAAATAGATTTGTTTTTGTAATGCAATTCTAACAATATGAAAATTGAAAGATTTAATTTTCAAAAAAACAATAAGAAAAATTAAAAAACAACGTTATTAATAAGTCAAAATAATCGCATTATACACATTTTCAATGGAAAAAAAAACTTTTGCTATAATTAATTCTATTTTAATTGGGAAATTATGTAATATATCTTATAATTTTATTTCATCTTTCCACTTTTAATTTTTTTAAAATATTATATTATATTTAATCTATAAATTTGTTATTATAACACTATTTAATTTTATATTATTTTTAATATAATTCATCATTAATTATTTATTTTTTAAAATGAGAATCAAACCATCTCTTATTATTTACATCAAACCATATTATTAACAATGCTTTTATTATTTTAAGAAAATTAATATTTTTATTTTATATTAAAAATTAATATAATTAAAATTTTAATAGTAAAAAATATTATCTTTTAACTAAAATAACTAGTATTTATTAATTTATATTAACAAATAAACTAAAATCCTCTTTGAGAGATAGTTGTTTCTAATTAAAATCTATACATTAAATCTTATTATTACAACAATTTAAATGCAATTAGTTAAAAAATATATTCAATTAAATAATAAAATTAAATCTTAATAATTAAGTAATATATTTTTCAATATACAATAAATAATGATAAATAATAATTTTTAATAAAAAAATTTATAATTTAATCTCCGTGTATTACCATTATTAATAAATCAATTCTTATATTTTCAGAAATCTATTAAAACGTTTTTATTTTTTTTCTCTGTCAACAAAATAGTAATTCCGTCCGTTTTTCCGCTAAAAATAAATAAAAGTAGATAAAGGATGATTGAGAAAATTTTTAAAATCTAATTTTTTCCCTCAAATAAAATTATTTATTTAGTTCTTGGATATTGCTACTATTAACAAGTTAGTTCTTATATTTTCATAAATTTATTAAAACGTTTTTATCTTTTCTCATATCTATTAAAATGTCCTTATCTTTTCTTATATCTATTAAAATGTTATTATCATTTTTTTTCCATCAATAAAATAGGGTAACTATTTTGTTGACGAAAAAAAAAGATAATGACATTTTAATAAATTTCTAAAAATATAGAGACTGATTTATTAATAATGATAATATCCAAATATTAAATTATAAATTTTCTTTTTAATAAAAAGTAAAATCAACTGTGAATTTTAAATAAATAAATACCATAAATTAAAATGTAATTTATCTTTTGTCATCCCTTTATAATCTCATTAAATCCAATAATTTAAATTTATATCTCCTAATCACGAATAAGATTTATTTTATTTAGGATTTTATTTATTAATAATTTAATTTATTTATTTTAAATATATATTACAATTTTATATTACACAAAAAAATAATATTTTTTAATTATTAATCACTAATTAAAAGAGACTAACGCTATCAGTATTTAGAAGATAAATTAAGAGTTTTTAAAGATTTCTTTTAAAGGAAACCTCACATTTTTATTCCATATCAAAATTTTTAATATTTTATTTTATTAGATCTCCCTTCATTAATGTTGAACGAATTTAAAATTTATAAACACTTTTTATGAGATTTTAAAAATATAAAAATGGACTCATTTATAACAAAATTACTAATTCCCTTTATAAATAACCCTTAGGATATTGCATTCTATCGATTGAATACTTGGTGCAACTCAGTAGACAATATCAGTCATTCTTATTTTAGTCATATATATCAAAA
Source organism: Manihot esculenta (assembly GCF_001659605.2). Classification (NCBI taxonomy): domain Eukaryota; kingdom Viridiplantae; phylum Streptophyta; class Magnoliopsida; order Malpighiales; family Euphorbiaceae; genus Manihot; species Manihot esculenta. The sequence goes on along the minus strand of NC_035163.2, from coordinate 1,152,690 downwards.
ACTTCCTTCAACTTAGGGCTTGCCACACGTTGGAGAAGAAGCGATAAAGTTAAGCGAACTATTGGAGATTAATGAAACCATCATTATTAGTGTCGACTTTGTCCGTGACGTATTTAAGCTCTATGATAGTGTAGGTAGAGCCATGGCTTTAAGAATATTATCGAGCTCATAAATTGAAATCATGCCATCACGGTTGAAGTCAAACCAATTGAAATTTTCTAGAGCTTGTCCATGTCTTGAAAGTAAGGAGTGGAGGAGGAGGAGAGTTTGGAAGCTATTGTTGTTAGATTAGTAATAAAAGGAATAATTTAGGTTCAACAAAAAGAAAATAGGAGGCAATAAAATATGGCATAACAGAGCTATCAAATGCCCAAAATGAAGGTGGCCATCAAACTACTAACACATGGAGAGATGATGAAAGTTTCTGATTACTACCAACTCTAAGTTAGAGTTTGAACTCCTTGGCACTTATCCTTCATAGTCTTCCCTGCTATTCTTATCTCTAAGTATAGTTATTTTCTCAATTAAAGAGAATGTTCTCCCTCCAATACAAGAATGCTTTATTGCTATAAGCTTAGATATTCTGCTTTTTTATACCACTATTTTCATTTTTGCTTTAATTCTATTTCTCCACCTTTCTTTCTCTTTTTTTCTATTCTATTTGTTGTCCCTTGCAAGTAACATGTAACGACCCGAGAACCGGACTGCTACCGATACTAGGGTTCAGATCGACTTAAGGTCGCCGAAACCCGTAGCAAGCTTACTATACATCTTGTTACACCTGATATAATCTCATACATTATCACACGAAATAACAAAAATATAATCATTACATGAATCAAACTCGATCTGCACATGCATCATAATTGAAATCATAAAACGCATAGTAGAGCCCTCATCAAATGCTCCAATATGGTCAATATAACATGCATCAAGCTCGATTTAAACATAAACTTATACTTAAAATTTTTACATGTAAGGATCATGAAGAAGGGATTATAGGGAAATACTAGGTCAAAATACAATTCTAATTCACAAATTAATACATGTCCATAGCTATACTATTACAATAGACTATACCAGCAACTCAACCGACTTTCCGAGCTAACTTTGATCCTGCAAACTTGGGATTAGGGGAAAGGGGATAAGCTATAAGAGCCTAGTAAGCAAAACATAAAAATAGTTCAATAAAATATATGATCGTATGAATGCGTCACAACACAATCAATTCATATCAAGATGGACTTGTCACCAGTAACTCTCTGTGGATTCTGTCCGACCCATGACGGATGCTCCTCAGGACTTCCTCTTAAACATAATATAACATAACATAACCTATCGCTAGGGGCGTAAAATGGGTCTCGACTTGGACTTTCTCTTATATATTGCCAGGGGCATAGAATAGGTCTCGACCTGGACTTCCGTATCCATTATAACATATCATAAAATACTCGATGACTAGTGGATCATTCAACATTCATCCACAATAACAATAAATTATGCAATGCATCATATTTATGAATTCTAATGCAAAACAACCTAATTACATATACATAGTATTCGTGATGCATAAGCATGCTTAAAAAGTTTGATTTCTTTAAAATAATAGATCAGTTCAGTTCTACTCACCTCTAGTTGACGCATGCCTAGTACTGAGCAGTTATCTCACTGCAAGCCTCTACGGTTTTCCAAGTCCGATTCTATACAGATGGACTTAAATGAGGGACTAAATATAACTTTTACAATACTCAAAATAACTCTCCAAAAAACCCTATAAACATACAAAAACACACATAGGAAACGAGCTGAAAAAGGTTGAGCAGGGGACTTTGGGCAGTAGGTTCGGCAGCCAAAGGTTCCTTACAGATCTAAAAGTCAAAACCTTCGGGAGCAGGTTCGGCGGCCTAAAGTCCCTCACAAATCCAAAGGTCAAAACCTTCGGGGGCAGGTTAGGTGGCCAAATGGCTGCCTCCACAGGCAGGTTCGGTGGCCGAACCTTGCTTATCCAACAAGGCAGAACCCGATTCTGCTCTAAACATGCAGCCACTAATTACTTCCAATCACACATGCAATAGCCTAAAAATCAACCATACACACTCAACACGCATAAGGGACGTTTAGAGCTAGTCTAATCCTCATCATGCATCATTAATAACCCAAGAAAAATATCCATTTTCAACCCTAAACTCAAACCTTTCAACTTAAAAAAATAACTAACTTGCATACATCAACAATCCCTTTAAACACCTACAAAACTTGCTGAAACTTTCAGAAAGCAAAAGAAAAGCAAGGATCGAATTTATCTCTTGAAGAACACCAAGGTGACAGCAAGCAAACAGAAGGTTTTTAAAGATTGAGAGATTAGCTCCAAGGGTCCCAAGAGCTAAGATTTCGAAACACAACTCAATTTTCAAAATAACAATAGAAATTCATGAATTCTTTGAGGAATTTTAAAGAAATTTCAGCAAAAATGTTAAAGATGGTGCATAGACTCACCTCTGCTAGAAAATGAAGAAAGAATTCTTACATTTTCGAGCTGAAGACCTTTTATAGGTGATTAGAGAAATCACATTCGATGGCCGAACCTAAAGATTCCTCTAAAACTCTTCACTTCTTTTTTTTTTTTTTTTTAACATAATTCTAAAAATTTTAAATTTCGATAGAGATTCTGTCGAAAAGTTGAAATTCTGACGTTGGAGTTTAGCCGGATACTACACAACAAAACTTTTGTACTTTGTTTTTCTTGTTTTATGGGGTTTTTCTTCTTATATATGTTTTTTTTTTGTGAGGAAGGAAAATATAGAAACCCATTGCAATTCATTTTTTTGCCGTGTAACTTAATCCAAGCCCTTGAAAATTTTCTTTTCTTTTTTTTTTTCTTTTTATAAATATAAGAGAAACTTTTCAGGTCCTTTCTTAGTTTGCATATTGATACTTAATATTTTATACTTTTGCTATCTGAATTTATTTTTCACATGGTTAAAAATTTATTTATTTATTTATCATCCTGTGGATTTTGATTATGCTTCAGTTATTTCTTCAGTTTGGTTATTAAGAAAATATAATCTTTTTTCATAAAGAGAAAAAGAGAAATTTAAATAAAATTTTATCTTTTTTTCTAAATAGTGCATGTGCCATGTGGATAAAAAAAAATTTTTACACTAGAATTTTATTACGTAAAATTATATATTATGATGAATAAGTAAATTTATATCTAAGTGTAATGGATTTTTAAAATATAGATATCTAATAAATCACAAAATTAGTATGTGCACTAGCTAAATCTTAAATATTAAATAGTATAAGAGTGTAACGATATATTTAGTCATTAATTTTTTTTTAAAAAAAAAAAAATATATATATATATATTTAATATTTTTTAAAATTAAAATATCAACCAATAAATTTTTTTATATTTTACAAAGCTTAAATAATAATTTTTAATTTAAAAATATAAAATTAATTATAATTAAATTTAAATATATTAAATAGTAAAATAATATTTTTATCTGTTATATTTTTATCTTTTAAACTTTTTATAAAAATAAATTCCCCAAATTTCAATATGAAAGGACGCTTAACGTAATCTGACCCTTCGACAAAATAATATATATACATGTTATTTTAGCAACAAAATTTAAATGGAAGATGAAGGACAAACAAATTAGTTGTAGGTTTTTTAGAAAAATCCAGATATATCTGTTTGTTTTTTAACAGCAAACGGAATATTTAAAAGAGAAGCAGTTGCCAGCCAGTCTCATCGCTAAAAGGTTGCCAAATTGCGCGATTTAATTCGGCTTTCCGCCAATTGTACGGAGGGATTTTCTCCTTGTTGCTCTTGCATCTTCAATTAGGTTTAGATATTGAAGTTTATCGATCAAAACACCTTTCAATTGAACTGATAGATCCCTAATATGGCGATCCTATACGCGCTGGTGGCTAGGGGATCGGTTGTGCTGGCGGAGTTTACTGCGACGGCGACCAACGCTAGCGCCATAGCTAGACAGATACTGGAGAAGATTCCAGGCAACAATGACAGCCACGTCTCTTATTCTCAAGATCGTTATATATTTCATGTCAAGCGCACCGATGGTCTGACTGTTCTCTGTATGGCTGATGATACCGCTGGAAGTAAGATTTTTGTTCTCCGATTCTCATTTTCTTACTGATTTTACGTTGCTTTGTTTGATGCTAATTTTTTGTTTGAGATTGAGAACGAGAATAGTTGCTTAGAAGCAAGACTCAATTTTCCACTCTTTTACTAAATTGATCGAATGTATTGGATTTTCTTCGTGTTGCCTGTTGTGTGCTTGAGATTCATGGATTTGTAGCTGGCAGAAGAGCTTGTTGCATTGTAGATTACTTTGGTTGTTTAAAGGTTACTTGCTATTTATTTCACCTAGCCCGGGCTGAATTTGATTGTGCCAGGTCTTCATGGACTGTTTCTTTTAAGTACTTTGTATTTTGAATTAATGAATGAATGCAAGTTATGCACTTTATTTATTTACTTACTTTTGGTTGGGGGGTGAGATTCACCAAATTACCTCATATATGATCTCAACTCGTCCTATTTCTAATTCTCTGTACACAGTTCATCTATGTATTGGAGAGGTCATGTTACTTTAATTTAGATTAGGAGTTACTCCATATCTGAAAAATATCTGATGAGGGTCGGGTAGGAGTTGCATGTGGGGGACTCAGGTTGTTTGCAGGAGGGGAATGTAGTATCTGGATGAATCTTTTGCCGTGAAAAATGGGAGCTTAAGGAATTGATTTTGTTCACTTCTCGCTTGGGAATAAAGTGTAGTTGATTCAGTCTCCGCCTGCCCTAAAACGCTACTAGTTGTTTTCATCCTAGCATGGTTATTAATGATGGGTGTTGTGAATAAAAAGGGAAAAATCTGTCCCTCAGTTTCTATGCATGATTGCATGTGTGTTTGTTTCTTTTATATGCACAAAAATTCAAGTCAAGCCTATATAAAGGAAACTATTAGAAATTTAGAGTAATTTAAAGCCATTGACATAATTTTATAGCCAATCAAGAAAAGTGTTTCACACTCGTCTACAAAACTCTCAGTATGCTTGGCAATAGTGGTAATAAATGAATATTGTGTATGAAAACCTTGTGTGAGAAAATATTGCATAAGCTTTTGCTTTACAAGTTAATACTTTTTGCAGGAAGAATTCCTTTTGCGTTTCTTGAAGACATTCATCAGAGATTTGTGAGGACTTATGGCCGTGCTGTTCATTCAGCCCAGGCTTATGCCATGAATGATGAATTTTCAAGGGTTTTGAGCCAGCAAATGGAGTATTACTCGAATGATCCAAATGCTGACAGGATAAATAGACTAAAAGGTGAAATGAGTCAGGTAAGTTTGGATTCTGTTAACAGGAATGAATTCTAGGACAGCATGTCATATGTTTCCATCCATGAGTGGCATTAAGCACATTGACATGCGATAACAGTCTATTTTCGGTTTTCATGGCTTTGTCAGTTCAAGTTAAAGGTTCATTAACTGAATGATACTTGGGTTATGCACAAGATATATGAAGGATATAATATTGATTTATTAATATCCACTTCACCTTTAGAGTGCATATTTATTCCCTTCCTCCATACGTGATGTTCATAAGTTTACAGTTGGTTGCATATTGTCTAGATTTTTGTTTTTTTGTGGAATTATAATTGCCGAATTTGCAATTTTTTTTATAGGTGCGAAATGTTATGATTGAGAATATTGACAAAGTTTTAGAGAGGGGTGATCGTTTGGAATTGCTGGTTGATAAAACTGCTAATATGCAAGGGAACACCTTTCGATTCAGAAAACAAGCTCGTCGTTTCAGAAACACAGTATGGTGGAGAAATGTCAAGCTTATGTATGTTGTCTGCAACAGTTTTCTCATATACGTGGCACCGTAACTACATTAAACCAAAGAAGAGATGCTAAGATATATTAATCTGTTGCTAATTGATCATATTGTTTGTTTCTTGCAGGGTTGCTTTGATATTTCTCCTCCTAGTGATTGTCTATGTCGTGCTGGCTTTTGTATGCCATGGACTGACACTACCTACCTGCCTGAAGTGACAGCAAGTATGGAGTGAGATCCGGTGTGCTTCATTTTTTTTTATTAATTGGTAAATGATATTTCTATTTAAACTTCATCATCTGCAAGTTCTATTAGATTTTCCCCCCTCTTTGCTGCATGAAGTACTAAATTGTCTGTGGGCACAGTTATATTTTCTGTAACAGTGCCTTTCATTTAGACAAATTGGTTGAGCTTGAATGTCTATTGAAGCCTTGGCTTGAGTTATTGTGAATTAATTTTTTGGTGTAAAATCTTTAAGGGTCCTTGTCATTTGTTTTTCACTTCAATGAAATTGTATCTCGCTGAGTCTTTAGTTGTATCAGCAAAAGCTTTTAAAAGGCTAAATCTTGATTCTGAATTATACATTGGAAATAATGCTAAATTTTATCTTTTGGTCCAAATTTATCTCTGAGTTATTATTAAAAGATTAAATAAGGTTATTACTTATCAAAATTTCATAGTATAAGCTACTTTGCTCAATTTATATAGCTTTATTTGAATTTGTTAGCTTGGAGGTAAATTTAGATTAAAAGATAAAACTTCATATGGTTGAGGCAAATTTAACTTTTTTTGAAAAAAGAAAAATCTTTAATTTGTGACCTATTTATTCTCTTTTATGCATTTGGGACATATTTCTTTGTTATACTTTATATTTTGTGAATTAACGTCATATAGCATTGCATCACTTCCCTCTTGCAAATTCCATTCCACCAAGCACCTCCATCGATCTCCCTCGTTTAATGTCACATTGCCCCAACTCGACTGGATGAACGGTTTGGATATGGGACAGAAATGAAACAGAGAAGAGTTTGGTTTTTTATTTAGTTTTAATAAACATTTATTAAAAAATCACAATTAATTATCTTTAGGCATATCCAAATATTTTTTTTTTCACTAAAAGAAGAGACAAAATTCTATTTAAAAATTACAAAGTTATAGTTAGTGAAATTTTAAATCGAGTTATGTAATTGGTTGGTTGATAAATTAAATTAAATTTAAAAAAATAAAAAAATATAAAAGTTAATATTTACAAACTGCTATTAGCTAAATAAATCAAATCAAATATGAGAAAATCGGTTCGAGATAGTGGAGAACATAAATCGGTTTGAATCGAAAAACCAAACCGAATCGATCAATTTCGGTTTAATGGTTCGGTTAATTGAAATATTTAGTTCGGTTTGGTTAGTATTTTTCAACTTATTCGGTTTTCGGTTTGATTCGATTTAAACGTGTTAAATAATCGAAAAATCAAAAAACTAATTTTATATATACTTTTATTAATTTTATATGTATTTTTAAATTTTACATAAATTTTTATAAACTTTTTAAATATTATCATTATGTATTCGGACAATATTTATTGGTAAATTTATGTGAAATATTTATTAAATTATTTTACTGAAATTAAAAGCAGAAAATTCAAAAAAAATTATAAATTTTAGTTTGAATCGAATTGAACCGAACTGAACTGATTTTTATCGATTCGATTCGGTTCGATTATATTTTTATAATCGATTTTTTCGATTTTTAATATTTTTACAATTCATTTTTTGGTTTTTTCGGTTCGATTTGATTTGAAATCAAACCGACCGATTGCACAGCCCTGGTTCGAGACATCAATTTTCCACTTTAGCCGAAAGACACGGAACTCTAGTTGAAGCAACTCAATCAAAATATTTTATGATAAAACAAAGTTTGATAAAGGACAAAATCAAGTAAATTATTCTGCTGAAAAACCAATCAAGTGCAGTATTATGTTTTCAATTAAACCTGACCAATGCCAACCCCTAATGATAAATATAAGGATTTATGTGCATTATAATTTTGCTTAGTCGTAGCAAAATTTAATAGACTCAATATAAGCAAGTGGTATGGATTTAATTGATATTGACTAATTAATATATAACCGTATAAATTTATTAGTTAATTTTGCACTTTATTTGAATAAAAAAATTTATGGTAAACATTTAATAATTACGATAATAAATAAAATTAAAAATTGTCATATTCATTAAAGAATATAGGTAAACACTTTTATACTTAATGAGTGCTTTAAAAGTAATATTGTGTTAAAATATATATGCCATTTTATTTAGCCACCAAGAAATTAGCGATAAAGAATTTTTGTTGCTGATTTAGCAATGACAAATATTTACTATGACAAGTGTGTCGCTATGATTTAGTAATATATATTTTTTTGCCGATGCAAATATTATTGTATTTGAAAGCCATCAAATTAGTACAAGAAAGGGCCCAACAAAATAAAGAAATAAGTCCATTCCTAAGTCAAACCTGAAAAGAAGATCAAATCCAATAGCTATTGCCAACTCAATCCAGATTGATTGTCCAAATCCAACAAAAAAGACAATCTAGAAAAATTCCAGCTAAGAGACTTATCAGCTTCTGTCAGCATCAACCAAAGAGCACCGCACCACACCGACCACTATGTCTCACCGCCAACTTCAGCACAGAATAAGGATGACAAGCAGTAAGACTTGCTATCAACAAATCCACCATCTAAAGCCAACAGAAGACAAAAATAAATCAAAATCAGAAGACAACCCAACATCGCATGCATCCATCTGATCTCCAAATTCACGGCTCGAACTATCATCGAAAAAAAATGAGCCCATGACGATTTCAGTCTTTCATAGTCATGGAGCCACAGAAAGGAGCAAAACCCGTCGCTCCGATGCCGATTTCACTGGCCCTTCGCACTTCAGATAAGAATTCACGATTGAGAAAATACAACTGAAATCAAAACTTCTTTCTTAAAATAGACATACAAAATTATCAATTCGCAAACAAATAAAAATATTTGAGATCCTAAAATACAAAAACCATTAATTTAGAGTTGAGTTTTCTCTACTCAAAGATAAAGGAAACTCAACACGATCAAATTTTTTTTTTTCTCTCTTTAACTTTCTCCCTTTCTCGCTCTTCTAGTTTTTTTACATAAGTAAAATAAAGTTTACCGATATAAATTTGAATCGATAAAATTTTATGAGGATATCAAACATGGGATTAAAATCGTTGTAAATTTATTGCAAAAGTTTTTTTACAAAGAAACAAAATTCTTTAACAACAAAAATTATTTATTGTAAAAATCATATTTATTTGTTTGGTTATAATATTTTTTAAATAATAAAAAAATATAAAAAAATACATAATTTTCGTGTCGATTCACACAAACAACGGCGCTAATGATATTGTTTATATTATATTTTTTTAAGTATAAATTTATAAAATAAAAGAGAATATCAAATGTATTGTTTTAACAAATTCTCTAATATTTAAATGAGTATATGAGTATAGATACTGATAAAATGATCAAAATTAACCATTAAAATAATAATATTGATTAATTATAGAAGTTGATTAATTATAGAAGTTGTGAATTTAGATAGAGAAAAATTTAGATATTATTAAATAATATTCATAATTATAGGAGTTGTGAATTCATTAAATAAAATTTGAATATTATTAAAAGTGAATATAAAATTCTATAAACAGAATAAAAAAAAATTTAAATAAGATAATATAATAAATTTTATATAAAATAAAAAAGGTAATTTTAATGGATAAAAATAATATTTTAATATTGATAATTTTTATTGTGATTAGAATTTTATTGTAGTAATTATATAATATTTAAATAATTAATATATTTGAATTATTAAAATTTAAATATATTTTAATATTAATCTTCATTAATAATTATATATATAAATTTATATAAATTGATTCTAATTAATTTAAGATTAAATACTAATTTCCGTTCCAAATTTTGGCGTTGCGTTACGTACGTTAATAACGAGTCTAATCACCTATGAATGTACCCCACCGCTCAGAATCATTATCACTCAAACGTACGGAGAAGGAGCAGGCCAACGAAAAAGCTAGAATCCTCCCATCAAACAGCCTTCTCACAAAATCAAGGGAACCTTTTATATGTAATGGCCTAATGGGTCACAAATTAGTTAATTTGTTTGCTGACATGTTCCTTACCTTTTGAGACTTGGTCCCATCCTTTCTGTGGGCCCGATCGCACGTGCACTTCGAAAAATAGAAGATTATCAGTCCATCAAACCAACGGCTTACAAGCACCATCCCACGTAACAAACCTATACACACCCCGCTCCACATTCATCTTAATACGGCACCGGAGAAGAGGAGTAAAAATAAAAAAAAATTGTATATTATTGTAAAACTTACTAATTAATTTTTTAATTTTAAAAAATATTAAAATGTTCCAACAGTTTAAAAGTTAAACTAATTAATTTATTTATTAATTTTAATAATTAAATATTTTTTATTTAATTTGTATAATTTTAAAAATTAGTTAGTTTTTTCGTTAATTAATTTTTTTAATTTGTAATTTAATAATATTTAATAATTAAAATAATATAAAACTAATTAATAAATTTTTTAATTAAAATTAAATAATCAATTAATAAATTTTTTCCTGTATAGGATTAAATAATAAATTTGCAAAATAAGAACAAAAGAAAGAAAAAGAAGCGCAGGTTAGCTAGAATGCGCGCTGGTTGTCCAAAGCCTCTTCCTCTACTCCCCTGCTCCCTCTAACCACATGTTATCCTCTGGCTTCATTCTTCTTTGATCGAACCAGAAGCAGAGGGAAAGAAACCTCCAAAGAACGAAGCAATGAAGCACACTTCATCCGAGGCGGTACCATCCTCATCACCACAAGCTGCTGCTTCCTCATCCTCCTACTCCGCCGCGGCGGCAACTGTGTCCGCTCTTACCGACCAGACGCCACCCTCCACTTTATTGTCTTCGTCGTCAATTCCGGCGGAGGACCTGGCCGTGGGGTCCACGAGGGATGGGAGCGGCGGGGCGCAAGAAACAGTGACCGTCGATCGTCGAGGAGAGTACTCCGCCATTTGCCGATGGACGGTCCAAAACTTCCCTCGTGTTAAAGCTAGGGCACTTTGGAGCAAGTACTTTGAGGTTGGTGGCTACGATTGCCGCCTCTTAATTTACCCTAAAGGAGACTCCCAGGCTTTGCCAGGATATATCTCTGTATATCTCCAAATCATGGACCCTCGCGGCACCTCTTCCTCCAAATGGGATTGCTTCGCTAGCTACCGTTTAGCTATCGTCAATCAAACCGACGATTCCAAAACTATTCATCGGGATTCGTGGCATCGATTCTCTAGCAAGAAAAAATCTCACGGTTGGTGTGATTTCACCCCTTCGTCTACTGTCTTTGATTCCAAATTAGGTTATTTGTTTAACAATGATTCTGTTCTTATCACCGCCGACATTTTAATCCTTAATGAATCCGTTAGTTTTATGCGCGATAATAATGACTTGCAATCAGTTTCTTCCTCAATAATATCATCGTCGGTTGTTGCCGGACCAGTATCTGATGTATTAAGCGGTAAATTTACTTGGAAAGTCCGTAATTTTAGTTTGTTCAAGGAAATGATTAAGACACAGAAGATAATGAGCCCGGTGTTTCCAGCCGGTGATTGTAATCTGAGAATCAGTGTGTACCAGAGCTCAGTTAATGGGCAAGATTATTTCTCCATGTGTTTGGAGAGTAAGGACACGGAGAAGACAGCTGTATCTGATAGGAGTTGTTGGTGTTTGTTTAGAATGTCAGTGTTGAACCAAAAGCCAGGGTCCAATCATATGCACAGAGACTCATATGGGCGGTTTGCTGCGGATAATAAGACTGGGGATAATACAAGTCTGGGCTGGAATGATTATATGAAAATGTCTGATTTTGTTGGGCCAGACTTGGGATTTTTGGTGGATGATACTGCAGTTTTCAGTACTTCATTCCATGTGATCAAGGAGTTCAGTAGCTTTTCGAAGACTGGGGGGTTAATTGGAGGGAGGAGTGGAAGTGGTGCAAGGAAGTCTGATGGGCACATGGGAAAATTTACTTGGAGGATTGAGAATTTTACAAGGTTAAAAGATCTATTGAAGAAGAGGAAGATTACAGGTCTTTGCATCAAGAGCAGGAGGTTTCAGATTGGGAATCGAGATTGCCGTCTCATTGTTTATCCCCGAGGTAATCCAACATATTTGATGGCTATGGTTGATTCCAATTATGCATATCAATACATGTCCTCACTTTTTTGTAATTTCTTGCAATGTTTAATAAATTTTGGAATAATTTTAGGATGTCATTCCTTTATGGATGAGTGAAGCTTATTAGCCTATTAGTTTTCAAGTTCTTTGGATAGATGTAGCTTATTAATGCTGACCCTTTATCGTGAACTTAATTTCAGTAGTAAGTACTCTATTTCTTTGGATAGACATGGCTTATTACTGCTCATTAATCCTTGTGATTGGAGTTCCTTAAAATTTTGCTGCTCATGCTGCACTAAGAAAGGCAGTTTTTGCCTGCATGCGTTCAATATTCAGCTGGTGGAATATCTGAAGCTAGACTGACTGTTGCTTAAATTGTGTAAGAGAGTAAATTTATTGGTAGATCCTGTATATTTGGTTGTATCAGAGTAAACTAATAAGAATTTGCATGTTTGATGGTACCAGGGCAGTCTCAGCCACCATGTCATCTTTCAGTGTTTCTTGAGGTTACAGATTCACGGAATACTTCCAGTGATTGGAGTTGTTTTGTGAGCCATCGTTTGTCAGTTCTGAACCAGAGGATGGAGGAGAAATCTGTAACAAAAGAATCTCAGAATCGCTATTCCAAAGCTGCAAAAGATTGGGGTTGGCGTGAATTTGTGACACTTACTAGCCTTTTTGATCAAGATTCTGGGTTCCTTGTTCAGGATACTGTGGTATTCTCTGCTGAGGTTCTCATTTTGAAGGAGACATCAATAATGCAGGATTTTACTGATCAGGATATTGAGGCAATCGTTACTGGTTCCCAGATTGATAGGGTTGGGAAAAGAAGTTCATTCACATGGAAGGTGGAAAACTTCCTGTCTTTCAAGGAAATAATGGAAACCCGGAAAATCTTCAGCAAGTTCTTTCAAGCTGGTGGATGTGAGCTTCGGATTGGTGGGTTCTAATATGTGGTCCTCTCCCTGCAAACATTTTGGTTGTGTTTGTCTCCTTTTGTGATGCAACTGATGGTCCATCTTTTCCCTGATGCAGGTGTCTATGAATCCTTCGACACCATATGCATATATCTAGAGAGTGACCAGTCAGTTGGTAGTGATCTGGATAAAAATTTTTGGGTCAGATATAGGATGGCTGTGGTGAATCAAAAGAATCCAGCCAAGACTGTGTGGAAGGAGTCTTCTATTTGTACAAGGACATGGAATAATTCTGTTCTGCAATTTATGAAGGTGTCTGATATGTTGGAAGCAGATGCAGGGTTCCTTGTGCGTGACACTGTTGTTTTTGTTTGTGAAATATTGGATTGCTGTCCTTGGTTTGAGTTTTCAGATCTAGAGGTTAGTATGTATGGCTTGCCTGCTTTTTAATGCAAGTGCTTTTTACTTGTAGGATATGATAATATCATAAATCTGTTATTCAAAGGATGCTTTGATGATTGTGAAATTACTTGATGTTGAGGGCCAACACAATCTGGACCTGGCTAAAAAATACTCTGGAGATATGACCATTATATTTTATGTCTTCTGTGTAACTTCGACATTTTTGCTGCATACCTAATTTGCATTGGATATGGTATTTGGAAATTCAAATTCGATGATGTTTTGTGTGCATTTGTATGTGTTCAGCGTCTCAACATGCATTGCGAGCCCATTTCTTATATCTTAATCCTTGAATGGTTGCCTTCACATCATGTTTGTAGTCTCAAGTTTGTGATCTATGTTTTCTTCTGATTCGTGTTTAGGCAATATTGAAAAACTCAGTATTCAAATGAAGATGCTGATCGGATATAGGACTAATCATCGAACTTACTTTGCAGACAGGTCAAAATATATTAGTTCTGGTGTTTTGTGAATATATGATGGATGACTGATGACTAGCAATATCATTACAAGTGTGTATCTAATGAATAGGGGTGCATGGTTCTTGTGGGTCTTGAACCCAAGAACCGACTGGAATCGTGCTAAAACTCTTGCTTTTTTTGGTTCCTAGTTAGACCCTGAACCAGAATCGGAACTAGAACCAGAACCAACCATACACCACTACTATACACCACTACTGTTAAATGTACCAATATGACATAAAGTCATGATATCCCCGATATTTTGTTCTCTTCTTCATCGTTAAATAGTTGCGCTTGCGCGCTGTCCTTTTTAGTCCAGGCCTGTTAGCACTTAGTAGTCCTAGAGGGGATTATATTCTTGTAAGGTCTTCATGACATTAATCCTCTCGTTAGGAGCTAGGCTGCTAACTGTTGTTTTACTATGTTAGGTTATGGCCTCTGAGGATGATCATGATGCATTAACAACTGATCCTGATGAACTCGTTGATTCTGAAGACAGTGAAGGAGCAAGCGGAGATGAAGAAGATATCTTCAGAAACCTTCTTTCTAGAGCTGGATTTCACCTGACTTATGGAGATAATCCTTCACAGCCACAGGTTACCTTAAGGGAAAAGCTCCTAATGGATGCTGGTGCAATTGCTGGTTTTTTGACTGGATTACGGGTGTATCTAGATGACCCTGGTAAAGTAAAGCGTTTGCTTCTTCCAACCAAGCTTTCTAGTAACAGTGACGGAAATAAGGCAGCAAAAGCTGATGAATCTTCCCCCAGCTTGATGAATCTGTTGATGGGAGTTAAAGTTTTGCAGCAAGCAATTATAGACTTACTTTTGGACATAATGGTTGAATGTTGTCAACCTTCAGAAGGAAGTTCCAATGATGATTTATCTGATGTGAATTCAAAGCCTTCTGTTGATGGCAATGGTGCTGCCACTCCATTGGAATGTGATAGGGAAAGTGGAGGAACAAAATCTGCTCAATGTCCTGAATATGAGAGATTGGATTCTGGTGTAGATGATACTACCAGTGCATCTGCTGTACAAAGCACTGATGGAAATGGCATTGATATGCCTGGAAAATCTCTTCATGGACAGCCTACTTATGCACCAGCAACAACAGCTGGAGCTTCTCTGGAAAATGCTTCCTTTTGCTCTAAGGCATGTTTCATTTTTTTGCCGCAGTGGTAATCAATCAATTTTTAATATATATGTATATTAACTAGTTTGAAAGTTGAATTTTCAGACCAAGTGGCCAGAACAATCTGAGGAGCTCTTAGGATTGATTGTAAACTCCCTGAGAGCACTTGATGGCGCTGTTCCACAAGGCTGTCCTGAGCCAAGACGAAGGCCTCAATCTGCACAAAAGATTGCTCTTGTACTGGATAAAGCTCCAAAACATCTGCAGCCTGACCTTGTGGCTTTAGTCCCCAAGTTGGTTGAGCATTCAGAGCATCCAATGGCAGCTTGTGCACTTCTTGAAAGACTTCAAAAGCCTGATGCAGAACCTGCTTTGCGGATACCTGTAAGATATTCTTTGGAGAAGTGCTTTGGCTTTTTATTGATCAATTTGCTTCACTAGATTGCGTTGTCACTTGTCGGGGCCACATGAAAAAAAAGAACCACAAACATTTTGCCAAACCATTTCAATTTTGATGATAGTACATGCATATTTTCTCATGTTGTCTTCCACAACACATTTTATTGCAATGTTATGTTTTTTTTTTTCTCTCTCCCTTTTCAACAGGTTTTTGGTGCTCTTAGTCAACTGGAATGTGGCAGTGATGTATGGGAACGTATTCTATTTCAGTCTTTTGAGCTTTTAGCCAACTCAAATGATGAGCCTCTTGCTGCAACCATAGATTTTATATTTAAAGCTGCATCCCACTGCCAACATCTTCCTGAAGCAGTATTTATTTCTTTCTCAATTTTGTTATTATATTTTCCAACACAGTTTCATTTATCCATTTGTAATATTATTTGTTTTCTTTTGCAGGTTAGGTCTGTTCGTGTCAGGCTAAAAAAATTGGGAACTGATGTGGCTCCTTGTGTCCTGGATTTTTTGAGTAAAATTGTAAATAGTTGGGGAGATGTTGCTGAAACCATACTTAGAGATATTGAATGTGATAATGACTTTGGGGATGACAGCGCATTGCCTGGTCTTTGCCTGTTTGGTGAAAATGGAGCAAATCCTGAAAGGATGCATGTCGCGGATGAGCAGGCTATCCATGCTAGTTGTCATTTTTCTGACATTTATGTCCTGATTGAGATGTTATCTATACCTTGTCTTGCTGTTGAAGCTTCTGAAACATTTGAGAGAGCTGTAGGTCGAGGGGCAATTATGGCTCAATCTGTAGCAATGGTTTTGGAAAGATGCATCACTCAGAGGCTGAGTTACAATGCCAGACTTGTTGCTGAAAATTTTCAGCATACAGATGGTGTATTAGAGGGAGAAGCCAGTGAACAGCTGAGAATCCAAAGGGATGATTTTAATGTTGTTCTTGGCCTTGCTGAGACCTTGGCCCTTTCAAGGGACCCATGTGTGAGGGAGTTTGTAAAGATGCTTTACACATTATTGTTTAAGTGGTATGTTGATGAATCATACAGAGGGAGGATGCTAAAGAGACTTGTCGATCGTGCCACCAGTACTACAGATAATAGTCGTGATGTCAATTTAGACTTGGATATTTTGGTTCTTTTAGTTTGTGAGGAGCAAGAAGTTGTTAAACCTGTTTTAAGCATGATGCGGGAGGTTGCTGAACTCGCAAATGTTGATAGGGCAGCTCTTTGGCATCAGTTATGTGCCAGTGAGGATGAAATCATTCACATGCGTGAAGAGAGGAAGACGGAATCTTCTAATTTGGCTCGGGAAAAGACTATTCTATCACAAAAATTGAGTGAATCAGAGGCTACTAACAATAGACTCAAGGTACCTGATATATTGCAATCAATGATATGGTCTTGAGAAATGCTATTAAATCTTATGAGCTTTGTGTTTTTTAGTATTGACACTCTAATAATTGCAGTCTGAAATGAGGGCTGAGATGGATCGCTTTGCTCGGGAAAAGAGGGAACTTTCTGAACAACTGCAAGAAGTAGAAAGTCAGCTTGAGTGGATACGCTCCGAGAGGGATGAAGAAATCACCAAGCTTACAGCTGAGAAGACAATTCTTCAGGATCGTCTTCATGAGGCCGAAGCACAGCTCTCTCAGTTGAAATCCCGGAAACGGGATGAATTGAAGGTAGCACAAGCATAGATATATTCTTCCATGCACACGTACACTCATACAGACAACCATTCCTTCTGCTTCGTTCTTCTGCACTTCTAATATGATTCTGCATTTTTAATGAAGAATCCTGTATTTTTTTAATAGATTTGTGTGATTATTGATTCAATTTGATTCTTCGTCCTTCTGATTTGAACCTGTAAGGTGAATCACAAATGTACCTCAATCGTGATTGATTCGTAATAGCAAATCGAGTCAATCGATATGAATTGACTGATTTGATTCTTTTTCTAGAGAGTTGTTGGATTTTATAATTTTAAAATGCAAGATTTGACTTCATTTTTTTGCTATGAAAATTGCACATAAACCTTCCCTTAGCTATTTTTCTTCCACCATCCGTTATTTTCCATCTCTCCTTTATACCAATATATTTTTACTTTTTTATTTAACCTGCATTTATTGTTAATTATTTGATCAAATTTAAATGGGAGTTTCAACATATTCATAGTGATAATCATTATTAACTATTCAAGACTTCACAATTATAAGATAAAATGTATAACATGATAAGAATATATTGTTCTGTATGAAACATGCTTCTAATTAGCTAAATGATAATGCTATATTTATTAGAATATGCATTTTAATATTTTTTTTTTCTTGTTTTAGAACATGTATCATTTGTAATTAATTATGATAATTTTTTATCAAATCTTACATTTAAATTTTATTCTCGATTCACAAATTGGAAGATTTCTTCTCGATTTGACAACTATGCTATGGTCATATATGGATGGTATAGCCTTGTAAATTGTTTCTTCTTTATACTTGATGTAGGCAAATGAAAATATTTGTTATCCCTTTTCTGGGGGAAGGGTTGGGGTTCATGCAATGAAAATCGTTTAGATGTTTGCTTGTGTTCTTCTGCCTTTAGTATTGACTTCTGTATTGCTTCCATGTGTGACGATGATCTATGAACATGACAGAGAGTGGTAAAGGAGAAAAATTCTCTTGCCGAACGGTTAAAGAGTGCTGAAGCTACATGGAAAAGATTTGATGAAGAGTTGAAGCGATATGCCGCAGAGAATATGACAAGGGAGGAAATCCGTCAGTCGTTGGAGGATGAAGTTCGGAGATTGACTCGAACAGTTGGACAAACAGAAGGAGAAAAGAGGGAAAAGGAAGAACAAGTTGCTCGGTGTGAAGCATATATTGATGGAATGGAATCAAAATTGCAGGCCTGCCAGGTTTTTCCTTCAATATAGTTTTTTTTCTCTGCTGCCAAAACTGATTGAAAGTTCCAATCTTCTTCTTTTTCTCCTCTTATTTTTCAAATCAGGAAGCTGCTTTAGATGTGGGTGGAATCTTTTTTAAACTTACTGATAAAAATATAATGGCGTGGAGCCATGGGAACTTGAAGAAAGTTTCTAATATTAGAATGATGAAGGAGCAGTTTTATGGGAAAGGGGAGGGTGCTGATGTTGGGCATAACATCCTTTGGACGAATAAAATTAAAATGAGAACAACAATAGGAAGAAATGATGAGGTGCAGTGGAACATCATGGTCATTGGCCAGATTATTATCTTATTATTGAAGGTTTTCTTTTTCCCTAGAATGTTGGGAATAGTAGTTTAGCGTTTATATAGCGTCATTATAAAAGGGATTTTAAGCAGTGTTTTTCATTATCTATACTGCCGTTTCTCTCTTTCGTATTCTCTTTTAAGCAATTTATTAGCTGTAACTATGCTGTATTCCTAGTTTTCCTGTGCTTTTGAACATTCAGAGATGTTTGATATTAATCCTTTTCTTTTTTTCAGCAATACATTCACACGCTTGAGGCTTCACTTCAAGAAGAAATGTCACGACATGCTCCTCTTTATGGTGCCGGGTTGGAAGCTCTGTCAATGAAGGAGTTGGAGACCATATCACGTATTCATGAGGAAGGGCTGAGGCAGATCCGTTCCATCCAACAACGCAAGGGAAGTCCGTCTGCCAGTCCTCTTGTGAGCCCCCACGCTATGACACATAATCATGGCTTGTACCCTGCTCCGCCACCTCCTATGGCTGTTGGATTACCTCCATCACTAATTGCAAATGGTGTTGGAATCCACAGCAATGGACATGTGAATGGTGCAGTTGGACCATGGTTCAGTCATACTTAAATTTCATTGTTGCAGGTTGCTTAATGCCAATTTAGGCATTTGTTTGCCTAATTCAGTTTTTCTCCTTTTTTTTTTTCTTTTTTTTTTTTTTTTTTTTGTGGGATGGGGGAGGATGTCTCACTGTGATTGGGGTGTTCTCTATGGAGTTTGACTGGTAGGACTTGTGAAACACGTGAGGGCGAAAAATAATAATAACACAAAGTTCTAGTGAAGGGCAGTGGCTTAGGAAATGAATGCCGAGTAGCGAGCGAGTCCAATAGAACTAACAGTTGGAAAATGTCATTCAATTGCTTCTTTTTCATAAAGATAATCATAGGCCTCCTGAAAAAGTTTTGTTGATCATTGTGTTTCATTTCCCGTCACTTTGAGCCCTTTTGTCATCCATTTCTTGTCTGGTGGTGCTGTCATTTTAGCATTTGTCTTGGGTTTTCAATAGTACAGTGATATTAAATTTGTGGGTCCTTACCCTTAACTTCCTTTATCCTCCTCCACCTTCCGTAGTTGATAGTGTGCTGATAGGTTAGCCGTTAAAAGAGAAGCCCTTGTTATCTGTACGGCGGCTTAGGCGGGAACCTTTTAAGTTCAAATTACGGGTTCGTGTAAGTGTGAAGTTTAGTGAAATAGAGGCCCATTGAACTAGACCGTAATTGGGTTCGAAGGTTCTAGCTATAAATATGAGTTGCGAGGTTAGTCTGGATCAATAAATGGGACCAACTACTTTAGAAGTATGCTACTACGTGACCATGACCCAGACCCAGTTGTATATTTTGTAATGTGTCTTCTTCTGGGCTCTAAAATGTGCTGGCCTGGATCACCTTACAGTGACGAGTGGTCAATCTCTCGCCTTGAACATCAACCAATCTAGCTGCGCACTTCAGTTGCACCAAGAATTCTTTTACCTACATCGGGATATCTAGTTTAATTTACAATGAGTACACATGCTTAATTTTCTTAATAGTAATTATTTTAATATAGAGAATATAAACATAATTTTATCTCGAACCAATAAAAATGAGTTACTCTTACATATGTATTTACATAAAGAAGAGAACTAATTAAATGTTTATTACTATTAAAAATATTAATAAAACTGTTTCTTAATAATATAAAATTTTGATTACAAATAAAAATACAAGCTAACGAATTAAATTAAAAATTTTCAAGCAATAACAGATTCCCATATGATTTTTTAGTGGATATAATCTATTATTATTAAATTTAACCAGATTTATATATTTAAATTTCATTACTTTTTCACCCTTCCAACTTTTTTATATACTATATAAAATATATATATATATATATATATATATATATATATATATATATATATATATATATATATATATTATTTATAGATTAAATGGGTATATAACAACTCAATCGGTTCCAATATTTTTTCATATTGCATAAAAGTACGCTTCATTGCTTAATGCTAACATTTCGTTATTTCTTAGTACGAATTTGAATTTAATCAATTATATTAAAATTTTTAAATGATTAATAATATATTTCTAAATCAATTTTAATAAATAGAAGTGATGACCGCTGGATTTCCCTATCCCCAATCCTGGGCCTAGATTACGGCCACGGCCCATGAAAGGAAGGCCCGCACACCCTCTCAAGTAAAACAGGCCCGGATCATTAGACCCCTGAGGCCGGACTCCACCAGATTCTTCCCCATCGAGATCGGCCTAGCCCGTATAACCTCCCCACGAACTCCTTCTCCTCCTGGGTTCAGTGCCCAGCCCAGCTCTCGGCCCAGCTCAGAATCCAGAACGAGACTCGTCGTACAGCCTGGCAGATCCGCTCAAGTGTACGCACGGGGGAGAATCAGAGGCCGTTACGCATGGAGCAGGCGCCTGATATCCTCGTACGCCCATATCTGTATGGCAGAGACGCGTGGTCCAATCATGGGAGAGCCGTTATACGTCACCAGCCAGCAGGAAGAAAAGGATAAAAGGGATACCCCTCTAGAGAGATAGGCCAAGTTTTTCTTCAATACACAAACCCTTGTAAAACCCTATTCTATTGGATCTCAGATCATCAATTGGCGCCGTCTGTGGGAAAACGACGAAGATCTTTTCATCACCGGAGTTTTCACTCTTAACAAAACCCACTGAGATCCACGATGGCTAATCACAACGAAAACAATCTTAACACCCCAAACGACCTAAGCTCTGCCCAAGAAGGGCAGCAGTTCTCCTTTTCTAGCCCTACAACATTAAACAACCAAACACCCATTCCTCTCAATCCTTCGCCAAGCTTGACAGGGAACGCGCCCGCAGTGGCCTTGTCCAACCAAGACCTCCAAACTATCGCATTCCAGCTACAAAGCACCACCCACTGGTTGGGGCAGATAATGCAGCAAAGGGGCCTTGGCACCCCAGTGAACGCACTCCCAGTGGTAGAAGAACCCCAAACAATGAGCCCCAACCTACCCTTGATCGCCTTCAAACCAACAGCCGCGGCGCCGGGGTACGGGAGAGAAGAACTGGAGAAGAGGAAGAGCCGGAGGCCCGAGTCCACGGAAGAAGGGCGAGGGAGATGATAGAAAATGGGTGCAGCAGGAAACTGTCCCTAAGAAGTTTATGATGCCGTCCATGGCAGCCTACGACGGAGCTGGTAACCCAAGGGAGCATGTCATGAATTACAAGACCTTCATGGAATTACAAACTTTATCGGATGCCTTGATGTGCAAGGTATTCCCAACGACAGCGCGAGCATGGTTCAACAGCCTAGAGACTGGAAGCATTGGGAGTTTTGGAGATTTAGCCACTCGTTTCATTAGCCGGTTCATCGCCGGGGTACCAGTAGAGAGGAAGACGAGCTACTTGGAGACAGTAAGACAGAGAGGGGGCGAATCACTCAGAGAGTATGTCGCTCGTTTCAATACGGAGGCCCTGCAGATTCCCGAACTCGATGAAGGAAGGGCGGTAGAGGCCATGCAAAAGGGAACGACCTCTGCCGAGTTCTTCGGTTCCTTAAGCAGGAAGCCTCCGACCTCTCTGGCCGAGCTGATGAAGAGAGCGGAGAAGTATATAAGGCAGGATGACGCCTTAGTAACAAGCCGATTTGCCAAAGGGATGACAGGAAAAGAAAAAGCCTCAGAAGAAAGGAGGCCGGAGAAACATGAAAAGAAACACGGCAAGAGGCCCGAGCCGTACAAGCAGGCCTGAGAGCGAAGGGATCAAAGGCCTCCCCCTCCACGGGTCCATGAGCCAAGATTGCTTCCCCCTTGGGTCCCTGAGAAGCCGACTCCACTAAATGCGTCCAGAGCCGAGGTGCTCATGGCTGTCCAAGATAAGGAGTTCCTCCAGTGGCCCAAACCTATGAAGTCAGAAGCAGACCAACGGAATCCTGAAAAATATTGTCAATATCATCGGACACATGGCCACGATACCAACAACTGCTTCCAGTTGATAGCAGAGATCGAGAGGTTGATAAAGAGGGGGCATCTCAAGAACTTTGTGAAGAAATCAGAGGGATAAAGGCCTCAATCCAGTCCGGCGGTTTAGATGCCGAGGAGAACAGGAACTGGACCAGTGAACGATGGATCCAGTGGGACCATCAACATGATTGTTGGAGGAACGGGAGGTCGGATGGGCCGCCGAGGGAAGAAGAGAACTCGGGAGGGAGAGAGCAGCAGTACTGAGGTCATGCAAATCGTTGACCACTCTCCCATGACCATCACCTTCTCTTCAGAAGATGCTCAGGGTATTCATATGCCCCATGATGACGCGCTCGTCATTGAAGCCGTCATTCATAATTATCGGGTAAAGAAGGTCTTAGTGGATGACGAGAGTAAAGTCAACTTGCTACCATACCGGGTCTTTCAGCAGATGGAAATTCCGGAAGAACAGTTGGTCCAAGACCAGGCACCAATCAAGGGGATCGGAGGAGTACCGGTGCTCGTAGAAGGGAAGGTGAAGCTGGCTCTCACCTTAGGTGAAGCACCCAGGACTCGCACTCACCACGAGGTATTTTTAGTGGTCAAACTTCTGTTGAGCTATAATGTGATCCTGGGGAGGCCTGCGCTGTTCAACTTCGAAGCTATCACCAGTATCAGGTATTTGGCGCTTAAATTTCCAACAGAAGAAGGAGTGGGAATAGTCCGGGGCAGCCAAGAAGAGGCAAGAGCAGTATACTTAGCCACAATAGCAGAACTGAGCTCCACTGGAAAAGCTCTTGACTCGGAAGTGCTAGAGGTTCGGGATGAGAAAGCAGAGGCCAGGACAGAACCGGTGGGGGAGCTGGAGATCTTCCCTTTATCAGAAGTAGAGGCAGAAAAGGTCTTCAGTCTCAACGTCGGCCTCACTGAAGAACAAAAAGCTGAAGTCATGGCCCTGATCCGAGGTCATGCGTCTAGTTTCGCCTGGAAGCCCTCCGACATGCCTGGAATTGACCCTAAGGTAATGACACACAAACTGAATGTACTCCCCGAAGCCAAGCCAGTAAAGCAGAAGAAAAGAGTAGTAGGAAGAGAGAAGCAGCAGGCCACCAGGGAGGAGGTGCAGAAACTCGAGGAGGCAGGCTTTATTAGGGAAGTTATGTACCCGCAGTGGCTAGCAAATCCTGTATTAGTCAAAAAAGCCAATGGCAAATATAGGATGTGCATAGATTTTACTGACCTAAATAAGGCCTGCCCTAAAGATTGTTATCCACTTCCTGATATTAATAAAATGGTCGACTCTACGGCCGGTTTCGATTATATGTCTTCTTTGGATGCTATGTCTGGTTATCATCAAATCCCAATGGAAAGGTCGAATGAGGAAAAGACCTCGTTTATAACTGAAGATGGAACTTATTGCTACAGAGCTATGCCATTCGGATTGAGGAATGCCGGGGCAACTTACCAAAATTGATGAATAAAATCTTCAAAAACCAGATTGGCAGAAATGTAGAAGTTTATGTAGATGATATGGAAGTCAAAAGCCCAAATTTCCAGCAGCACATGGCAAACTTGAGGGAGGTATTCAGGGTATTAAACCAGTACATAATGAAGTTGAACCCAGCAAAATGTGCTTTCTTTATTAGAGGAGGAAAATTCTTGGGATTCATGGTGAGCGGAAAAGGCATTGAGCCTAACCCAGAGAAGGTAGAAGCCATATTGAAAATGCCAGAGCCGACCTGTGTAAGGGACGTCCAAAGACTAACCGGAAGAGTAGTAGCACTCAACCGATTCATGTCAAGGTCAGCAGAAAAATGCTTACCATTTTTCAAAAAATTGAGGAAGGTGCCAAACTTTGAATGGACAGAAGACTGCCAAAAAGCCTTCGCAGAGCTTAAGGGATATCTCAGCTCGCCCCACGTGCTCAGTAGTCTTATGAAAGGAGAAGAACTTCTGATATACTTGGCAGCCTCAGAACAAGCAGTCAGCGCAGTGTTAGTAAGGGTGGAAGAAGGGGAGCAGAAACCCATTTTTTACGTCAGCAAGGTACTCAGAGATACTGAGGTCAGATATTCGAACATTGAAAAAATGGCTTACGCCCTATTGCTAGCAGTCCAGAAATTCAATGTTTATTTGGAAGGCCACCAAGGAGTTGTGATGACAGACCAACCCTTAAAGAAGATTCTACGCAGGCCGGAAACTTCAGGTCGGATGTTGGCTTGGTCCGTAGAGATCAGCTCTTACTGTCTAGAGTATCGACCTAGGACAGCTATAAAATCTCAAGCCTTGGCTGACTTCATAGCAGAATGCACATTCAACGAGGAGCAGAGAGGATCATCCTCAGGGATAGCAGGAAAGGAACGTGAGGGGGAGCCTCATCCAGAATTTAACTGGAAGTTGTATGTAGACGGAGCATCAGGCACTGAGGGCAGTGGTGCTGGAATAATGCTTAAGGGGCCAAAGGATTTTAAGGTATGTTACGCCTTACGTCTAGAGTTCAAAGCCTCGAATAATGTAGCAGAATATGAAGCCCTGATAAATGGGATGTTGGTGGCGCTGGAAGTGGGAGTAACCGATCTCGAGATAAACAGCGACTCTCAGCTGGTGATCAACCAAGTAACAGGGATGTATCAATCTAGAGACCCCATTATGCAGAATTACCTGGCTAAAGTAAAAACTTTAGAAGCCGAGCTCACAAGTCGAGGAGTAACCATCAGATTTCAAAGAATACCCCGAGAGGAAAATGAGGAAGCAGATCTGTTTAGCCGATTATCCAAAGAAGAATTGAAACAGCTTCCCGATGAAGTGTACATACAACATGTCCATATACGTGCTTTTAATAAAACTAACATGATATTGCAGGTAGAACAGAACCCGACTTGGATGACCCCTTACTTAGAATACCTGGAGAAAGGTAAACTTCCCGAGGATAAAGATGAAGCCAAAAAGATAGCAGCTCGTGCCGCTAACTACCAAGCAATAAGGGGGACCTTATACAGAAAAGGAAAGTCCAGTCTGTGGCTCCGATGCGTGAGCCCGGAAGAGGCTACGAAGGTGATGGAAGAAATACATAGAGGCATGTGTGGAGCCCACGAGGGAGGAGGGACATTAGCTAATAAAGTATTCAGGCAAGGGTATTATTGGCCCACTGTTAAAAAAGAAGCAGAAGAGTTCGTCCGAAGATGCGACGTATGCCAGAGATTTGCTAATGCCATCAAAACTCCAGCCACTCCTCAATCCAGCATATCCAGTCCATGGCCTTTCTCGCAATGGGGAATTGACATCCTGGGACCTTTCCCCAAGACTACGGGGCAGAGGAAATTTGTAGTGGTGGCTGTAGAGTACTTCTCAAAATTGCCAGAGGCGGAAGTAATAGCCACAATTACAGCTCGAAAGATGATAGATTTTGTGTGGGGACATATCATCTGCAGATTTGGTATACCCAGAGTGCTTATTTCAGATAATGGCAGACAGTTTGATTGCAGCACCTTCAGAGCTTTCACAACGAACATGGGTATCTGGCATAAATTCTCCTATGTGGCTCATCCTCAAACTAACGGCCAAACAGAGGTCACCAACAGAGCCATCCTACAAGGATTAAAAAAGCGGCTAGATGGGGCAAAGGCAAATTGGGCAGAAGAGCTCAACAGCATCCTGTGGGCACTCCGAACCACCCCTAGAGCACCCACTAAAGAAACGCCATTTGCACTTGCCTATGTTACAGAGGCCGTAGTCCCAGTTGAGTTGCAGATTCCTACTCATCGAGTCCAATTTGCTAGTGAGAGCACTAACGATGACAAGCTAAGAAGCAACCTGGATGCCCTTGAGGAAATCAGGGAAGAAGCTCAAATCCGAACTGCCGCCTATCAACAACGGGCAGCACGATACTACAACCAAAAGGTCAGAGAAAGAAGCTTGAAAGTGGGAGACCTGGCCTTAAGAAACCTGGAAGCCACAGGAAAAAGGGCGGCAGCTGGTAAGCTAGCACCGACCTGGGAGGGCCCGTTCAAGGTAACAAAAGTAGTCCGACCAGGAGTATACCGGATTGAAGATATGCAAGGGAACCATGAGCCCCACGCTTGGAATATTCAACACCTAAAGAGGTATTTCCCCTGATATAGTTGTAAAGAAAAACATTGTATTCTGATAAATATGAAGGAAACAAATTGTTTACACAATAAGATTATCTTTATGAATAATACTCCTCTATGACAAAGAAAGAACAGGGCTCGGAGAGACCCCTTAGAGGAACAAGACCTCAGGGAGGTAGGTGTATAGGATCCCCTAGATTTCCTGACACCATGAACCAAACTGAGAAGATGAAGCGACAGTAAGGCCACAGAGCCCGAATCTTGCGCAGGACCTCAGGGAGGTAGGTAGGGGTGAGCATTCGGTCGGTTCGGTTCAAAACTGAACCGAACCGAATAAACCGAAAATCAAAATTTTAGTGTTTATAAAAATCGAACCGAACCGATTTTGGTCAGAAACCGAATCGAACCGAACCGGTCTGATTCAATTCGATTCGATTCGGTTTGATCGGTTTCGAATTTTAATAATTTTTTTATTTTTTACACTTTATTTTTAGTATTTTAAAATTTAATTAAAATATTTTAATTTTAATATGATTTAATTTCTCTATATTATTGAAAAAACATATTATTATTACTAATCGATTCGGTTCGGTTTTTTTGGTTTTTTTCTGATCAAAACCGAACCGAACCGAAATCACCGAAATTTTTGAAATTAAAAACCGAAC
Source organism: Manihot esculenta (assembly GCF_001659605.2). Classification (NCBI taxonomy): domain Eukaryota; kingdom Viridiplantae; phylum Streptophyta; class Magnoliopsida; order Malpighiales; family Euphorbiaceae; genus Manihot; species Manihot esculenta. The sequence continues at coordinate 1,125,170 of NC_035163.2, read as the reverse complement.
CGAACCGGAATATATAAAAAATCGAACCAAAATTTTAAATCGGTTCGGTTCGATCGGTTTTTTCGGTTTGAACCGAATACTGCTCACCCCTAGAGGTTGGCGTACAGGATCCCTTAGATTTCCTGACACCATGAACCAAACTGAGAAGACAAACAACCGGCGAGGCCCCGAGGCCATCCCGGAAAAACAAAGAAGACCGGGATCCCCTAGAACTCCCGGGAAAACATAACAAAAAAAAGCCGGTGGGCCCCGAGGTCACCCCGGAACAAAAACGACCAGGATCTCGTGAGATCTCCTGGAGCACAAACAGCCGGCGGGGCCCCGAGGTCACCCCGAAACAAAAATAGCCAGGATCTCGTGAGATCTCCTGGAGCACAAATAGCCGGCGGGGCCCCGAGGTCACCCCGGAACAAAAATAGCCAGGATCTCGTGAGATCTCCTGGAGCACAAATAGCCGGCGGGGCCCCGAGGTCACCCCGGAACAAAAATAGCCAGGATCTCGTAAGATCTCTTGGAGCACAAACAACCGGCGAGGCCCCGAGGCCATCCCGGAAAAACAAAGAAGACCGGGATCCCCTAGAACTCCCGGGAAAACAAAGCAAAAACAGCTGATGAAGGCCTTAAGGCCATCCTTAAGCAAAAATTCCCCATATCATATGTAGGGACAATTCATAAAAATACAGTTCCGACCTCACAAAAAGATGAGTCCAAAGGCATCAAAGAAAGGCCAAACTCCGATCTCCCGAAGGAGCTCGGAGCACTATAGCCAAAAGGCACTGAACTTAAAAAGTGATCGCTGACGCTAAGCTGGCTCAGCTTACAAAGAGGTCTAGACAGCAAATAGCCTGGAAGACACCCAGGGGTATGAGAAGCATCACAGGCCATAGGTGTAAAAGCCTAAGTGAAGAATGAAGAGCCGAGCTCTCAGCTCGGAAAGCTGAAGGACCGTGCTCATAACTCGAGTCAGTTCGCCATAAATAGACATCCGAGCTCATAACCAAGGAAAAAGGAAAAAATTATTTAAAATAAGCCCACACAAACATATACAGAGTTTAAGGATTTACCCCCTCAACACTCATGCAATGAAAGGTTGAGGAGGCAAAGGGGCAACTTGGGAAGAAAGGACCTCAGCTTCATTTCCTGACCAGTCAGAACTAAAAAGGAAGCCCAGCTAAGTACCATTAAAAGGTATGTGATCAGACTTCTCATAAGCTCAGACAATTAGCTGAGAACCGAGCTCATAACTAAAGGCTAGTTTAGTTCGGAAAAAGCTTTATACAGTGTAAGTATTACAATTACGAAAAGAAGAGATAAATTCCAAAATATATGAAAAACAATAAGTAATTCAAGTAAAAAGAAATTAAAATTCCATTGAGAGAAATGGCTATTACAATCTATCTGACGAGGTTGAAGGGAAAATAGTCCTTAAGGGACTTACATTTTTAAGAACATCCTCGCCTACACTATTTTTATTTACAATCATATCTGAAGGAAGCCCGGTATCCTTTGGGTCAGATTTCTCAATATCAACAACCGGGGCAATCTCCAACCCTGGGTTAAGGTCTTCCCCTTCAGAATCGGGGTCGCCTTCTTCAGATTCAGGGACTTCCATGTCCTCCCCATTCGGCTCGGATTCTTCTTCAGAAGACACAACTGACGAGCCTACAACACGACAATCACCTCTAGGCATAGGGAAATCATCTTCCCCATATAACACCGGCTCGCCATCAGAATCCACTTCGGCCATATGAAGCTTTTCCAGAGGAGTATCAGGAGCATGTCTAGCTTCCCTTATGCCGCGATTGTAGCCAGTTACGTACATGCGGAAGGCTTTCTGAAGAACAGCAGCTTTCATGTCTGCAGAGGCTTTATATTCATCAAGATGTGATTCACAGGCCTCAGCTATAAATGCCTTCAACTCAGGGGAATCCTTGTAGTCTTGAAGGTAAGCTTCACAAGCCTGCTCAATCTTTCTTTTCAGCTCCTCCGACTCCTGATACTCCGCTAGACATTTCTCGCGTTCTAGCTGGACTTTGCTTTCAGCGTGTTTCACTACCTCGAGCAGGGCTGAACATTTACGTTCCAAAGTCCTGACTTCATGGTTAAGCTGTTGATGGCGAAGTTGGAATTCCTCCGCCGATGAAGCCAGGTCTCTGATACGTTCAGAACTCGTGCTCAGCTCCTGCTCAAGGACTTCCACCCGAGCTAGGGCTTTCTCTTTCTGAACATTCACCTCATTCAGGTGAACCTGAAGTCCTTCAGAATCAGCCTTTAAGGCTTCATATTGGCGCTGGACCTCATTTCTTTGACTCATAGCCTCGTCTCTTTCCCGAAGAGCCTCCGTCATAGAGGACAGCTGCTTTAAAACTTCTTCACAACGAACTTCCACGGCAGCCACCCTCTCATCAGACTCCTTGAGAACCCTGCGAGTACGAGATAACTCTACTTCCAGGGACTTGGTGTGCTCCTCTGTCTCAGTTGCCCTTCCTTCAGCTCTTTTAAGGGCCTCCAACGCAGAATGCAACTCCGCCTGGAGGGATTGGGTATGCTCTCGGGCAGCTAAGAGATTGCCTCTGGCATCGCTGGTGGCAGATATATTCTCCTCCAAGCGCGCTTCTTCAATCCGGCGATCCACAGACTCCCGGAGAGAGTGGTCCCGAGCGTCCACCTCCATAAAGAGGCCCGTCACCTAACACAAAAGAACAACCGTCAATAGAAAGAAATAAAGAAAACCAAAAGAAAAATGGAAAAATAACTTACCATCAGAAGCATCTCCCTGATTGTATTCCCAAGCTCTTCACGAGATCGAGATCGGAAGGATGCTTGTTCCTTGGTCGAACTGGCTAAAAGACCAGTAAGGGCAAGTAGACATGGATCCGAGGCCTCTGTGGTTCCACCGAACATTTGTTTCCTAAGAAGTTCGGTGACAGCACTGGCCGGAGATTGAGAGGTGATATTCGCCGCATTCAGAGTGTCGTTGTCAGGAGAAGACAACAGAGGTACAATAGGAACATTCTTCTCTTTCCCAATAGAAGGAAGGGCTGGAGAAGACCCTTTGGCAGCCCTGGATTTCTTCCGAGCAGGAGGCGGGGCAGACATCTCAGGAGGGGCTGGACGCTTGTCCCCAGTCTTCTTTATGATGCCTCCAGACCCAGACCCGGTCTCCGCAGGGGCAGAGACATCTGTGATAGGGACCTCTGGGACTTTGTCCTCTATAAGAATGATCTCTTTCCCCTTTCCAGAAGTCTCCTTATCTTCAGTAATGGGGGACCTAAATTTTCCCTCTGATACCTCTTCAGAAGAATGAACAAGACCCAACTGCGCTTGTTCAACGACCTCGGTCTGCTCCACGATGGCCAGAGAAATTTCCCTCACACCCTCTGAAGAAGCTTGAGCGGACTTAGGTTCTTCAATAGGCTTAATAGTCAAGGCCGACTTGCCACGACTGGATAGCCGAGATGATTTGGTGCCGTGAGAGCTCGGCTTAGGATCTCGAGAGGAAGCCTTGGCAGGAGGTCGGCTAACTTTCTTGGAAGAAGCAACTTGAGCCACCTTTGCAGCAACCTCAGGCACCGAACGCCCAGCCTGAAGGGCATCAAAAATGGCATGCATATTATCCCGAGATAGGACTAAGTTCTTCGGATACCTGATCTCTTCCATTTTAACGTCAGAAGCTGCAAAAACACAAAACTACAAAGAATTAACGCATTTTATGATATCATTTACAAAGAAGAAACAGAATCGCTGGACAAGGCACTATACCCGTGTCCCGGATATCCCTAAGATTAGACACGAACATACACTTCTCGACGTCATACTTCCTCTCAACAGAAGTCAATCGAAGCAACCCCACCTGCTCAATAAGGCTTAATCGGGGCAGGTCATTGCAGCCCGGAGGAACATCCTCCCAACTTAGATCTACTCCCCACGATAAGGCGGATTCTAATTTCAGCTCCGCCACAAGGAAACTCTCTACCCATCCCTTTATGGAATCCTTATAGCCCGTGAAGAGAGATAACCCACTACGAGGGGAGAAATAATAAAAATTCTGAACCGCCTTGACAAGACGGAAGAAAGTGACAAACAGACATGCTGACTCGCGGTTGTCGAAGTCGGTCAAAAATAACCTTTCTGGTTATCAACAATTTACAACTGCAGATAGTGGTGAAAGGATCGAATCCACAGGGAATTGAAGACTTACCTATTTTCCTTATCAAGACCAATAAAATAAACTGAAACAAAAATAAACTGCAAAAGAAGAAAACTGAAAACGAGATAAACTGAAACGAGATAAAACTGAAACGAGATAAAACTGAAATAAGATAAAACTGAAATGAGATAAAACTGAAAACGAGATAAACTGAAACGAGATAAAACTGAAATGAGATAAAACTGAAAGAGAAATAAACGGAAAGCAAAATAAACTAAAACGAGATAAAACTGAAAGCGGAATAAAAATAAATTGCAGTAAAAGTAAAATGGGGGGTTTGAGATTGGTTTGATTAACAAACTACTGAAAGCAATTAAAATAAGCAAATAACAAAATAAAAGAGAAATAAATAATGAGAAAGATCTAGTTGAAGAGTTGGATCCACTTTAGTTGTTGGGATTGATCATTGACACTTAGTTTCCTTTGGGTTGATTCAATAGATTAGTTATGGAGATGGAAGACGCTTCTCACCACCATTATCTCTCCTTATGATTAAACCAATTAGGGAACGTCCTCTAATTAATTACTAATTAACAAATTGCCAAGGAACGTCCTTGGGCCTTAGGCATCAAAACAATTGTCAATTGCATTAAGAAATAGAGAGATCCAATCCTAGCTACCCAAACGTATGGAGATAACGCTAGATCATACAATTTCCTTAGGTTTTATCCCAAGTGTTCTCATGTAAGAATAATCTAAGCAATTACGGACTTAAATCATCCAAACTAACATATTATTACTTTGCAATCAAGAATCAACGTAGATCTAAACAACAAAGCAATATTAAAATCAAGCATGAAATTGCATAAATATTGAACAACCAAAAGTTAAACAATATTTGATCAAGTCTCCCAATCCATAAAACAACCAAAGTATCACCTAATCTTCAACTAGAATAAAAGATTTCAGCCTCTCATGGCTGAAACAAAACCAAAAATAAAAGAAAAGAAGAAAGGTAGAAGAAGAGATGTGAATTTCGTAGGTGTCTCCCAAGGGGAGCTTAAAGACCATGTAGAGGCTTCTTATGTGGCTTTTTATAGTTGAAAAGTGTTGCCCTAGGTCATACTTACTGCCCAAGAGGTATTTTCTGCCCAAGATGTGTCTGAAAAGGAAAGAATCGCGCTTTTCAGCTTCAGAAGGAAGGCTGCGCGAAAATGCACTGCGGAAGGAAGTTGGTGCGCGCGGTTTGATCTCATAAAGGGAAGGAGGCGCAGATTATGCTTCCTAAATAAGTTTAGATGTTGATCTTGCTTCCTAATTAGTGTAGAGGCTGCCCAAGATGCTGCCCATGTGCAACTTGCTGCCCAAGTTGTTGCAGAAAAGGAAGGTGGCGTGCAGATGGCTCTCAGAAGAGGAAAGCGTGCAGATTATTTCTGAATAGGAAGGATGCACGAATTTTGATCTTCAAAGGGGAAGATATGCTTTTCCATACATTCCTTTTTAGGTGGAGCCTCTTTTGAAATTTGAATATTGAATGCAGAAGAGGAAGAGCATCTCTTTGAGATCTTGTTGCCTAAATAGGAAGATATGACTGCTGCAGTGTGTGCACATCTTTGAACAAGGAAAGAAAGATCTGCGATTTGAATTTCAAATAATCTTCTGACTGAGCTTTCCATGTTTGCTTTTGCTTCTGCACTTTCCTCATTTGAAAACTTTCCTTTTCTGAAAACTTTCCTTATTTGGAAACTTTCCTTATTTGGAAACTTTCCTTTTTTGGCACTTTCCATATTTGCCACTTTTTGGCAGTTTTAAGAGCATTTTCTCCAGATTGTCTCTTTACACCTAATATCTGCAAAACATAATTAAAACCACAAAATTAAGTAGAAAAGATGTAAATAAACATCAAGAATATAATGATAAAATGGACTAAAATATGCTCTATCACATGCCGTGGGCGTAAAACCCCAACTTCGGCAGATGGACTCAAAGCAACACAGGAACAGAATGGAATTCGGAGATAACATCCGGGGGGTTACTCCGAAGTATCGGAAAACCTCGATAAAGAAAGGGGTAAAAGGGAAAGGTAGACCTAAATCTCTCTGTTTAAGGAAAAAGACTATACAACGCCCCCTTTGGGGATCCATCAAACCAGGAGGGGGAGGGTTCGGAAGAACTATCCTTTCATTTTGAAAAGGAGCTCGAATAAGATAAAGTGGAGTATCTAAATACCTCCGAGAAATGTGTTTAGTTATGGTAGAGGAAGTAATATGCGACCTAAGATTAGCAACGTCGGGGAGCTTTGGAACCTCCATGGAAGAACAAAGAAGCGTACCTGAAAACGCAATAGGGTGGAAAAAGCAGAAGAAGTTGCAGGAAAACAGAGAGCAGAAGAGAGCGAGTTTCTTCAGAAGACAGGGAGAATTCGAAGTGAAAGGCAATAATGAGATGAAATGTTGTTCTGAGCAGTTTTGTCTTGGAGCGGCGCGATCACTAATTACTCTCGAAGTTTACCCTCTCAACGGTTAGATAATAACCGGCGAGAAGGTAAAGGGGCAAAGAGATGACCGCTGGGCTTCTCCACCCCTACAAAGGGCCAGGCCCACGGCAATAGCCCATCAGCCGAAGGCCCACACGCTATCTACATAAAACAAACCCAAATTGTCAAAACCTTGAGACCGAGCTCCAATTGAATCTCTCGCTCAGGACGACCTGACATGCAAAATGCACATCATCGCCACTCAGGCAGCAAAAACTAAGGAAAAAGAGCAAGTCATAGAAAGATCCAAGGAGACAAACAGGGGGAAGCATGATAAAGGTCAGACTTGCTTATCACTTAAAAAGGTACAGGATTTGACTCATCATCATTAAGCAGAGGCTACGAGCCCAAAACGAAGCGATAAGGACGCCGCGGAATCATACAAAGTTATGGGTCAGAAGCTCAACTCATTGATTAAAAGCAGGGCTCACAAGTCAGTTAGCCCAGCTCGGAAAAAGTAAACCGAAAGCTCAGTTGGCTAGTGGAACTCAGAGCTCGACCCATTGATTAAAGACAGAGCTCGCAGGCCGGTTAGTCTCGCTTGGATAAAGTAAACCGAAAGCGAGCTCGCAGGTCGGTTGGTACAGCTCGGAAAGAGTAAATTGAAAACTCAGACTAGCTAAATGGATTCTGGGTCTGATCAATTAAAAGGCAAGACGGAAAAAACAATATCGCAGATTTCTCAGAAAAAACCACGAAGAAAGCAGTCTCAACACCTCATTCATAATAAAGAAGGAACAGTTCGGATATGAACGAAAAAACGAAAGTTTCATTACAGCACGTTACGAATACCCACATTACAGAATAAAAAGCTATCCTCAGAGGATTTACATAACCAGATACATCATCTACGTTTACATTACTATCACCTATCACACTATCCTAGTTTTCGATACAGAGGAACTCTCGGATACGGAAAACGAGCCCTGTAGGCCGGCCGAGTTCTGCTTCATTATTATAGGGGAATTGAATAAGTTGATTCCCATAAGTATTTCTCACTGTTCCCCTATAGGCAAACATTCTGTTGCCCAAGTGTGATTCACGGTACATACGAACAAGCTCAGATATTATATGCTGTTCGTATATCACGCATGAAAAACATAAGTCTTCGAGTTACGGCTTCAAGAAGATCACAGAGCATATATTCGAAGGCGTCGACGGAAGCTTGACTGAGTGCAGCAGATCTCAGCCTCTCATAATACAGGTATTCCACACCAAAGGGGACAATAAATTGATCATTTTCCCCACCTCCATTTATATCAAAAGCAGACAACAAGGGCATCGGGGAAATTTCTTTCCCGAAGGAAGGTAAAGTCAAAGCAGACCCCTCAATAGCCCATAGCCTCTTTGGAGCTCGAACAACAACCAGAGGAGGAGGCCAGCCAGACGATCTGGATAAAACAGTTTCAACGACCTGCCAAATGGCCCCACCCATCAACCGCCCTACTAGGAGGACCTCTGAAGCAACCTTCAGACTCCCTCGAGGTAATATCAGATTTTCAAGAGGTTTGGACTGACCCATCTTTATCTCAGGTACTGCAAAAAGTTCCAAACAGAGATAAGTCAGGATAATCTTTTGTCAAGATAATGAAAGCAAGATTAAAGCAAACTTCTGGGGCAACAAAGCAATGAAGCCCCAGGCTCACCTCAATCCGTTTGAAGAAGGCGTCAAATAGATCCTTTGCAGAAAAAACAGGAGAATCTCGCTGGAAGAAGGAAATAGACAGAGGGCTAGAAGGAAAGACTCCCTTTCTCCGACAAAGGGCCTAAGAGTGAAGAGGAGTTAACGCTGATATATACTCAAAATCTGAAGTCTTAGCACAAGGTAAAGTAACTTTAGACTCTAAGCCCACGATGTCAGGATCTTTAAAAGATATTCATGGAAAAGGAAAAAAGAGGCATGTCCAGGCGATAATGACAGGAAAGTAAAAAGAGCAGAGTATATGAGGGGTAAGGAAAGGCCAGAAAGGGAAAAAGGCAGATAGGATTCAAGAAATGAGGAATGACAAAAAGTTGAAAGGGAGTTATGAAGGCATCTACACGCGAACAGGCGCGGTCATAATGGTTCTCAATATTCACCCCCTCGGCAGTCGGAGCAATAACTGCCGAGAAGGTGAAGGGGCAATTGATGACCGCTGGATTTCCCTACCCCCAATCCTGGGCCTAGATTACGGCCACGGCCCATGAAAGGAAGGCCCGCACACCCTCTCAAGTAAAACAGGCCCGGATCATTAGATCCCTGAGGCCGGACTCCACCAGATTCTTCCCCATCGAGATCGGCCCAGCCCGTATAACCTCCCCACGAACTCCTTCTCCTCCTGGGTTCAGCGCCCAGCCCAGCTCTCGGCCCAGCCCAGAATTCAGAACGAGACTCGTCGTACAGCCTGGCAGATCCGCTCAAGTGTACGCACGGGGGAGAATCAGAGGCCGTTACGCATGGAGCAGGCGCCTGATATCCTCGTACGCCCATATCTGTATGGCAGAGACGCGTGGTCCAATCATGGGAGAGCCGTTATACGTCACCAGCCACCAGGAAGAAAAGGATAAAAGGGATACCCCTCTAGAGAGATAGGCCAAGTTTTTCTTCAATACACAAACCCTTATAAAACCCTATTCTATTGGATCTCAGATCATCAAGAAGTATTTTTTTTTCATCAAATTTAACCTTGCCTTTTTTCAGATTTTTTTTTCTCCTTTCTTCTTCCCTTTGGGACGCTTTACAATTTTTTGATTAGCATTACAACTAATGTTTTTGCCCATGTTTTACTTCTTGCTTATAAGTGCAGCGAGCCGCAAAAAGTTTATATATCATATTTATATTTGATTATATATGGCACTTTTCTTCTCAACTATGATGCCATGCGAGTGATACTCAAATTTATTGTCCTTAGCCACGTGGAATGTGCTCTATCATATCATATGAAGGGTGGGTGGTTCAATATGAACCAATTTGTTTGATATGAAAATTTTTACTTTTAAAATGATTTTTTAAATTAAAATAATAAATTCATTCATTCTGTTAAAAAAAATTTATTAGATTAATTTTTTGTAAAAATTTTTATTTCAAAAGAAAAGACTTTCCTTGCATCCTTTTAAACCTTCTTTAAGCTCCTTGTCTTTTTTCTTCAGAAACTTATCTTAACACCTCTTTTAATCTTGGAAGTTCTGATACTTTCACCTGCATTGCAAAATAAGTCCCATCTTAGAACATCGCTAAAATGGCAGGAGATAATCTTTCGACAAAATCACAGGCACACATAATGATTCTAGGGCTTGCTACTTTCATGCCTCCTTGGACTTAGAGCATGGAGGATTAATAATCCAAGTGTTTAGGAAGCTACGCGAAGACAAAGATGAGAGTCGCAGCCTTTCAACTGGTTAGGAGGAGGGAACGGATTAGGCCATGCAGCCCACCGGCATGGAAGGCAAGGTAAGGACGTAAGCTGCTGGCTGGTGATGAGTTGCGGTGGTAAGTTTCCACTGTGGAGGTGAATCTCAGGGAGGCTTAGATAACTGTTGATACAGTTGTTGCTGATTTAATTGATGTATTTAATAAATTATATCTAATTGTTAATATAATTAATTAAATTATGTATTAATTTATTATATTGATAAAATAAATATAAAATATTATAACTAGTTCAATTCTTATTTATAATATTTTAAATTTATGTATTATAATTTTAAATAATTTATTGATATAAAAAATATAATTTTCAAAATTATAATTAAGGAATAATAAAAGAATAATATAGTCTAAATAAAAAATTAAAAATCAAAACAACAACCAATTAATAGAAAATGGTTTTTTAACTTTACTTTTTTAAAAATTTATCTTAAACCAAAATAACTTTTATATCCTATAAATAAGCTTCAAATCACCACTTTTTATTAAAAAATATATTACAAATCTCACATTTTAGTAAAAATTATAATTAATAAATAATAAAAAGTTATATAATCTAAATAAAAAAATACAAATCAAAATAAGAAATAACTCTAAGTTTAGACTTAATCTAAAAAATAGTTCATCCGATGTCCTATCAATTATTAAACTAAAAAACTTTTTATATTGTATAAGTAAGTTTCAATTTTTTTTTAAAAAAAAATTCAAATCACCGTCTTTTAATAAAAAAAGTATACAAAGCCCGGTAAAAAAAAATCCTGAAATAGTTTACATAATAATTAATAAAAAAATATCAACATAGTGAAGAAATTTGTGTACACAAGGGGGAACTATAATGGAAACCTAACATTAAGTCTTCTAAGCCATATAGAATGCAAAACTATATGCAAAATATCAGATACACATCCTCTGGAACACTGCAGAATCTTCTTAATCTCTGGTATCTTTCCTACTGGAATATGAATTGAAAATTTGCTCCAATCAAGAACATCACTAAATGGTAGAACATATGAATCTGAAATTATCACTGGAACACATCCTACATATATTGATTTTGCCACTCTTGGACTTGCTAGATCCCATCCACTAGGGCATAAACAAAACTTGCTTTGGCTCATCAACTCATTGTAATTTAGGATTTTTCGTAAACCCTCGTAAACTTGAACTTCTTTGTCCTTGTCTTTCCACTGCTTGAATAGTATATCTCTTACAACCCTATGAGCACTTCCGAGAAAGAAGGCTAGTGATGTTCTGAGATCTAAAGAAAAATAGAGTTTACAAGAGTGTATGTCAGCTTAGTCTGGAGTCACGTACTCTCCTTTTTATTTCTTATTTATTTTATCCTCTAGTTACGTATAACTGCCACCCTGTAGTGCCACTTGTCCATATCATGCAGACCCGTATGTACGGATGTACCTACTTACCCATTCTCGTCAAGTGGCTATTTAATTCCCCTCTTGCGCGCATGCTGATAGGATTGTGGCATAGCCGAGCCTGCTCTCCTACTTTTCGTCACATCACACGAGCTAAGCTCACTTCCTAGAGGTCCAAACCTTGAGTCAATCCGGTCTACCTTAGTCACAGGCTGGATGACGCGCTGATGGATCAGCCTGCTTGGGGGGTTCTACTGGGCTTTGGGTCTGTTTCATCCTCTAGGATGCGGCCTCAGCCCTGGTATTAGAGGTCCGACGGTCATCAAGTGTCCCTTTACTTCCTTAGTAGTTATTTCATGATTAGTGAGGGGGTAAATCCTTAGGTCTTCATTTATGACCGCACGGCCCTAAGGAGGCTTCTATAAAATACGTCTCTTCTCTACCTTTACTCTTTTCAAATTTAAACTTTCCATTTCTCTCCAGATTCTTCTTCTTGCTCTGCTTTCTCCACTTCGCCTTTCCTCTCTTCTGCAAAATTTCTCTGAGGTACATCTCTTATCCCTTAATGGCTGTCGTTAGAATCTTCGATGTCGTGAATCTGAGGTCTACCGTCACCTCTGCTACTCTCACCAATTTCTTTTCCCCCAATTACCTTAATACCTCCATCTACAGCATTAGAGCTCCCTATCGCAATGAGAGGATCTTTCTTCTCGTTCATCCGCCATTGAGTTTGATGGACCTCCAGCGAGATTGCAGCTTGATCTTCTATGTCAAGCAGCGTGATTTCGGTTTGACCTCTCCTTTTTCTCTCTTCTTTATTGAGGTTTTTCGTCACTTCGGAGTTACTCCTCGTATGCTTTCACCAAATTCCATCATTTTCATTTGTTCCTTTGAATCGATTAGCTTGTGCTGGGGTTTTACCCCTTCTACTGCCTTATTTTCTACCTTTTTCCATTTAGTTCGGGCTAATCAAGGATTCTATTACTTTACTCCCCGAGGAGGGTTGTCATCTTCTCGGGGTATAAAGATTTAATTAAAGGATGGGTTGAAAAGCCTTCGTAGTGGTAGAGCTGAAGAAAGGCTCTGGGATAACTTGGGATGTCGATTTCTTCTGGAGGGAAGTTCCCCTGGGTTGTAATGACCTTCCTCGGCTGCCTCTGGTGGATCAAATCTGCCTTCTCCGACTGACCTCTGTCTCGAGGAAGTATGATGTCGAGAAGTGCATGTTTGTGTCCAGTCTTCGGAACTGCCAGGAAGCTAGTATTCGTTTATTGATGCCTTGCCTTTTTTCTTTTGTCTTTTGCCTTTTCCTTGTATTTGTTTTTAACTTTAGTTGTTTTTATTTTTTTAGCTTCTTCTGTGCCGATGGAAAAGATCAAGCCTCCCAGGAATTTCACTATGTCCAGGGAGAACATGAAGGCCACCCTGGAGGCCTTCAGAGCTAGTCGATCGATGGCGGACGTGACCCGGGAGGTGTTTCATGCCATTTCTCCAACCGTGGCAGGCCGGACTGCTGCCCCTGCTTCCTCCCGGGTGCTGGTGCCCGTGACCAGTCCAAGGCTTCCACTCAAGGCAAAGCTTCGGGCTCTTCCAAATCTCCGGTGGCTTCGAGGCTCAAGTCGACCTCCACTCCGGCTTCTCGGAAGCCTATTACCATTAAAGAGTCCACGGAGAATGGCTCCAAAGGGAGGGTCGAGGTTGCTCCTTCTGCAACTCGATCTCAGTAGGCTGCTAGTGCCATTGTAATCGGTGGTACCATTGGCAAGCGGGCCCAAGCTTCCGAGGTCCCCCCTGAAGGCTAGGCCGTCAAGAGGGCATGTGTGGCAGGGCCTCCAGAAGCTGTTCTTCCCCCTCCTGTCGATAAGGGGAAGCAGTCTATAGAGCAATTGTCTTTAGCCCTCGACAACGAGCTCCTTAATGCTGCTAAGGTGACTCCTAGGTTCGCGGCGGCCACTGTAGCCGAGATGCTGTGCGAGAAGATGTTTGGAGGGGTCCCTGATGTCTCTGACTCGTGTCCTTGCTCTCGCCAGCCATCTGGCCTGCTCCACCAAGTAATAGGCAGCCTTCCGCTTGCGGTCCCGGATGGACCTGGGGGACAGTTTAAGAGAGATGCTCCTCATGGTGAGTTGTCTTATTTAGGCATATTTTATTTTCCTTGTCTTCTCACTCTTTGTTTGTGCCTCTTTTCTGTCAAGCGCTGGGCATATATATGGAGATCAATGCTCGGAATCAATCCCTCCAAAGCTCGATGGACCAACTTGTTGATGAAGTCCGCCGTAAGGAGAACATCGTGACCACTGGTGAGGCTCGTGGACATATAATTGACCTCAAAAATCAAATTGAGGACCTCACCAAGCGCCTAGGGGAGATGCGGGAGGAGGTCGGCAGGGCTTCCAAGCGGGCCTCTATGGCAGAGTCTCGACGAGACGAGGCTTTGGCGCAATTGTCTTCTTTAGAGGAGTCCTGTCGTCAGCGGGATGAGGCCCGAGCTTAGCGTGATGAGGCCCGGGCTTAGCTTGATGAGGCCCGGGCTCAACGTGATGAGGCTCGGGCTCAATACGACGAGGCAAGAGCTCAGCGCCACGAGGCTTTGGCCCGTGTCATTGTCCTTCAGCAGGAGCTCAATAAGCATGCCGAGATTCTAAAAGGCATGGCCTTGGCAGCGGAGGAGTCTCACCTTCAACAACAACAACTCCACTAAGAGGTCAGTGCTTTGGAGGAAAGGTGTTCCACCCTGCTGAAGGATGCCAGATCTGCGGAAGATAGGGTCCAGCTGGCTTGTGAGGAGCACCTCCAGGAGTACAAAGACTCTGCTGAATTGAAGGCCAAGATTCAACAAGCTTGCGAAGCACACCTTGAAGTAGATTCTCTTCAACAATCAAGTTTAACTGCCTGTGTATATGTTCTTAGTTCGATTACAATTGAAGTAGACATGATGGAGTGCTTATGGGAGGAAGAGATATGATCATATGTGAGAACTTATGAAAGGGGATAAAGAACACTAGATTGTGAGTGAAAAGGAACAAAACTAAGTCAACTTGCAATATTTGGAATGATTGTCTGACTTGATCTTCTGGACTGGTCATCTAAATGGTAGTTTGATTTCTGGAATGGTCATCCAACCTTCTCAATTATTCTAGAGTAAATATTTTTATTTATCATGTAATAGAATGCTTGTAGTTTAGACTCTTAATAGCAAGTGCCTAAAGAGCTACAAAATTCAAAAAGGTTTTTGAACCAATGATGCAACTATTTTGACATCTAAAAAATGAATATTTACACTCATGCAGCACTGTACTTTTGGACGAATTTGTTTTTGGTCACCATCAACAATCATAAAATCTTTCATGGTGATCGTTCCTTCAATGGTGATAGCCTTTCATAGTGATATATGCTCTTTCAATAATGGAAAAAACAAGGAAGGAAAGAAGATGATAATAAGAAGAAGAATGGAAAGAAGAAAAATGGAAGAAGAATCAATAGAGAAGATATCATTGTTTGCAAGAAAGGTTTGAGGTTTAGCTAGGAGATAGTATTTCAAGGATGTCAATGGTACTATTAGTTTGGCTCTAGTCTCTTAAAGACTACAAGAGAAAGAGACTGCTTGGAGCTCTGTCTCTCCTCCAATCTCGCGATGTTTCTCTATGTCTAGGCCTGTAAACCACCAACTACTTGACTCCTAGCTCATGATTCAACCTGAATTTGTATTTATCTCTCTTGTAGACATCTTCTATAAGCCGTCTATTTTGAATTCTATATCAAAATAAAAAAATATCAAACTTTATTCCATTAAAATACTTTTAAAATAATTTTTAACAGTTAGATTTAAAATAATTTTTCAAGGGATTGATTTGATTTAAATCATTAAAAATATTTATTTTTAATTATATAGTTAATATACGATAAATATATAGAAAAATATTTATTCAACAAAAATTATTTTAAAATTACAACTATAATTTGAAAAGGTATACTTCAAAACAGAGCATCGTTTATCCAACCGTCACATTGGAGAGAATCATGAACGACATTTTCTTTATAAACTTACATATTATATAGTTTAATTAAGTAAATATAAATTACTTTAAAGCCCTCGATAATTTATTTAATATTTCGTATTATTCTATGGAAAATTCCAAATTTAATGTTTTGTGGGGTCAACGTAATTAAACCACTCCACGTGTACCTCCTCTGAACAAGGCTAGATTTTATACGGCCACGTAAGAGGCATAACAATTAACGTTCAAACGCCGCCAAGTCTGTCACCGACTAACCAACGGTACCTATACGGGACATGATGACAGGTATTACAGTTGGCTAAAAATGCTTATTTACAATCCCCACCTCACATTCTTACCCCTATTGTTTCAAAATTCCCATTTAAAACCCACATATTCTGGTTTCTCTTAATCTAGGTCATTTCTAGTTATAATTAGGAGAGTTTCTTAAATACTTTTTTTTTTTTTTTGCAAAGTAAATTTCATTTTATCAGTAATTATCAGTATATAAGTTAAATTTTTATTTTAAGAATAAAAAAAGAAAGAGTTACGCTCAAAACTTCTAAATTTGACAATATAAAATTACTTAAATAAATTAATGGAATTTAATTTATTAGTAAAATATATGAGATATATTTTACAAAATCAAGAGAGATAAACATGAGAAAAATTAATTTTTTTCAGATTTGAAAACTTTTGCTAATCACACCCACAAACTTCATAATCCCTTTATACTCACACGTAAATGCTCACCCTTCTTAACTAACTTCCTGATCCAATTATTTCAAAAAAAAAAAAAAAAATCCTGATCCAATTCATCCCTCTTATCTCTCTGAAACGTTCTCACATTGTTAAGCCATATTCCAATGGAAACTTGAATTTCCTGTTGCAGAGAAGAGCAGCAGAGGGAAGGAAGTACAGGAAGAAAGACAAAGACGTAGATTTTTTTTTTTTATGATTATTTTTTTCTTCATAGTATCAGAAAATGTCTTTCTTTAGTGGGATGATCATTGGAATGTCAATCGGAATTGGGATGATCGTAGCATACGCTCGTTATCAGAATCTCCGTTCCTCGCGTCGCTCTAAATTGGTAACACTTTGGATTTGTTCAGATGCTCTGTTTCTGTATTGGGTTTGTTCATTTTCAAGATTCATCTTCTTATTTTAGGATTTTGGATTATATTAGGCCTATACAGTGGCTGCATTTGCGAGGATGACAGTGGAAGATTCAAGGAAACTTCTGCCTGCAGAGTTCTATCCTTCATGGGTCGTTTTTTCACAGAGCCAAAAGTTGAGTTAAAATTAATGCTTCTCTCTTCATCCAAGAACCAAGTTCAGGATCTAACATTTTGTCGAACATTTTGCAGGTAACTTGGCTTAATCTCCAACTTGAAAAGATTTGGCCATATGTTGACGAGGTATATTTTATTTTGCTTCTTTCCTTTTCTTCTCCTTTTCCATGATGATGCAATAATTCTTGGGTTTTATGAAATGAGATAGGCAGCATCAGAGGTGATAAGAAGTAGTGTTGAGCCAATTCTTGAACAATATAGACCTGCTATATTATCATCTCTCAAGTTTTCCAAATTGACCCTTGGCACTGTGGCTCCACAATTTACAGGTTAGTCTTTGATTAAGGACTGCAAATTTTGCTGACAAATACATAATTTAATCACTTAATTAACTTTGTGATTCACAGAAAGCATGAAATTTAATATTGTTGTCTGTGTGAGAAAGAGAGCATCAAATATTGTACTTGATTAATGACAGAAACAAGTTGTTAATGTTCTCTAGGAATTTCCATTCTTGAGGAAGGTGGAGAACCTGGGAGTGTCACCATGGAAATGGAGATGCAGTGGGATGGCAATCCAAATATTGTACTTGATATCAATACTAGAGTTGGTGTGGCACTTCCCATACAGGTAAAATTATTATCTTTGAATACCACTTAGCCTAGACTATCTTCAAATATTATCTTTAAGTGGGTAATTCGGTTGAACCTTTATTCCTCTTTTCTTTTTTTCATTTTTGTGAAAAATAAAATTTCCCAGTTTTGATTACTTGTTCTATCTACTCTCATGGCAATGACAAAAGCTTTCCATGTAATTCCAGATGTATAAGATCTTCCTTATCATTTTCTCCCCTGTTTTATCTTCATCTAGGTAAAAAATATTGCATTCACTGGGGTTTTTAGGTTAATCTTCAAACCGTTGGTTGAAGAATTTCCTGGTTTTGGAGCTATTTCTTATTCCTTGAGACAAAAGGTGAGTTGTTATCTTCTTGTTCTTACCTTTCCTAAATCTTGTGAAGGTAACATCAGTTATATACATGGGCTCTCTTTTCATTTGCATACACACTGAAATCTACTAAATTCAGATGTTATGTATTTTATTCTGCTTCTTCCAACAGAAAAAGCTGGATTTTACTCTTAAAGTTATTGGGGGTGAGTTATCGGCAATCCCTGGGATTTCTGATGCAATTGAGGTGCGAGAACAAACCTTTGTTTCCTGGTTTTTCTCTTTACTGTGCCTATATGCATCTCTTATGAAAATTCACTTTTCTCCATTTCAGATCAACAGATAATCAAAGCGTATTTCTGCATAAGTTATTGTCAAGATACTTTACTAAAATCTCGTTTTCACCGATTTCAGTGGCACTGGAATAGTCTAAAGGGCTATGAAATCGGAGCAAAAAACATAAATTTCAAGTTTATATTTCTTTCCCTAATAAGAACACAACAAGCACCAACGATTTCTAGGTCTAATGATACTCTCTTGTTATTTTGTCCAGGAAACAATACGGGATGCCATTGAAGATTCTATAATGTGGCCAGTCCGGAAAATTGTAGCAATAGTACCTGGGGATTACAGGTATTTATTGTATAGCCTAAATTCATTTCCCAACATTACTTGGTGATTTGTACTGAGAAGCAAAAGTTTTATATTTTTCTGATGCTATCTGGGATTATAAATCATCACTAGTGATCTGGAGGTGAAGCCTGTTGGAACATTAGAGGTGAAGCTAGTTCAAGCCAAGGAGTTAACCAATAAAGATGTTATTGGGAAATCCGATCCTTTTGCTGTCTTGTTTGTACGTCCACTACGTGATAGAATGAAAACCAGCAAAACAATTGTAAGACAACTTACTCTTATGCTGTGCATGGTTTTGCCTTCTTCTGTTGGATCAGTAATAACCAATTGAAAGTTTTGCTGGGTATAGTGACTCTCTATAGCCATAGTACTGTAATGACTTGCTTTTTCATTATGCATAATCACTTTCCATACTTTCCATAATAGCTACGGCTATATACATTGTAGTGAGATACTGCACCGATTATTTTTATAACTAAACTCTTCAGGATAACCAACTGAATCCCGTCTGGAATGAACACTTTGAGTTCCCAGTTGAAGATCCCTTAACTCAACACTTGACAATAAGGATTTTTGACGATGAAGGAGTTCAGGCTGCTGAGCTCATTGGTTGTGCTCAAGTGGCACTAAGGCAACTTGAACCTGGAAAAGTGAAGGATGTGTGGTTGAAACTAGTCAAGGATTTGGAGATTCAGAGAGACACTAAAAATAGGGGACGGGTGAGAAGTTAAATTTGATCTTCTTCATTGCGTTTTAGCATTTATCAAGTTCAAAAGCCTTATCATCATGAAATTGCAAATCAAGTTTTTTCTTTCTTCTTGGCTTTAGGTGCACTTGGAGCTCCTGTACTGTCCATACGGCACCAAGAGCAGATCTAAAAGTGCTTTTAGTCCTGATATTGAGTTAGACAAGGGTATTAAGGCTGGAACTAATGAAGCAAATGATAATGCTCCTACAATATCAACTTCTCAGAAAGCTGTTAGCACACGAGGAGTGCTAACAGTTATCGTGGTAGCTGCAGAAAACTTGCCGGTAGTGGACTTGATGGGAAAGGCTGATCCTTTTGTTGTCCTTAAGATGAAAAAATCTGATAAGAAAGTCAAGACTAAGGTAAGATTTAAATGATATCATTTTATATTAGTGACCAAACCTTCAATGGTAGCATTCTGTTTTATCAGGTTATATATGAGAACCTCAATCCTGTTTGGAATCAAACATTTGACTTTTTAATAGAGGATGCATTGCATGACATGCTAATTGCGGAAGTCTGGGACCATGACACTTTTGGAAAGGTGATTTTCAAAAGATTATTGCCCTTAATACTTCAAATTGCTTTAGGAAACTTCAGTTGTATTGATATCAATGGCGTTTGCAAATGTTTCAGGAAAAAATTGGAAGTTGCCTCATGACACTCACCAGAGTTGTGTCAGAAGGCCAAGTTCAAGAGAGTTTTCCACTAGATGGTGCTAAATCAGGAAAGCTAGTTTTGCATCTCAAGTGGAAACCACAGATATAATTAGATAAAGGAAACATTGTTCTTCTCTCTGCACACAAGAAGGCCAAACAATGAGATTTCGATGTTTGTGTAGCTGTAAAATTTGAAGAAATAAGAAAAAAGAATCTCAAGTGATCCTTATCTTCTGTATAAAATCATAGTTTTACTTTATAAGTGAAAGTATTAAAAAGAGAGCAGCATAGAAAACAAGTTTTTGAAGTGCATGTCGAATCTTGAATACCATCTTGACAGCAGTCTCTTGAGATGCCTTTGTACAGTGACATGCTTTCTAATATTTTTTTTTTCTCTTCATTAGGAATTTGGAATATGAAGTGGTTCAGGTGTTAGAAAAGTGGCTGCAGAAACTGAAAAAGTGAAAGAATATGACAGCAATGAATTGTATCTTATTATCAGCAACATGAAAGCTCCCTAGAAAGTTTAAAGAAACAGATTAATTAGTGATTATAATAAATTTTTTTAAGGTATATAATAATAATTATCGTTATTATTATTAAGAAGGCATTGCTTAAAATAGAAATATGATGTATTATTACTATCAAGTACAATAGCGTGCAAATTATAAAACCAACAATATAATACTGACAAGTTATGCAAGGTTTCAACGTTCTTTTCTATGCTATGCGAAGAGGCTGTAGATTGGAAAACCATGATAGGTGTTTCCTGCAGCTCGCAGATAGCTAAAATGTTTTCTGCAAATGAACTGTACAAGTCGGCTGCACCTTCCAATCTCTCTTAAATGAATTGGTGAATATCAAGATTGCAAAATATTCAGTATTCCCAGTATGTGCAAAGCATCAATCAGCTTTCGGTTCAATTATTTTCAGGAACCAGCATGTCCACCAGCCTTAAGATGTCTCCTTCTGTGCGGATTGCTTCCCCTACATGACAATCCACTTTAGTTCTGAGAATCATATACCTTTGCTTGGAATCAATTTTTTTTGTTTGGAATTAAATTCATTTCTTTTTAACTTACAAATTTTCATTTCCAAAGGAAAAGAAATCATGTATGATTTTACAAGAATTCATTTGAATTTTTTTCTGAAAAATGAATCACGCCAAATGGAGGGTTAATGAACTGATAATTGAATTATGCAAGGAAGGGAAACAGAAAAACCAAAGCCAAAAATCTAGGAAAATCCAAGAAAATGAGGTACAGGTGAGAGGTGCAAGGTTAAATTCTTATGCTTTCACAACTCCAAGTGGTAGATTAAGGAAAGTAGTTCCCACATACTCTGAGAGAAGGAGCATGTGCTCCAGGAGCAGTGAATAATCGCTTGTAAACAACATGCAGAATTTTCCGCTGATATTTTGTTAATGTAGTCAATTTATACAAAGACAATCCTTGTCTAGCAGTTCTGTAGCATTTCTTAACAGAACATTTAAAGATCCTGATACCCTACTGACAGGCACAATCAATTGCTAAGGAGATGAGCACTGAGAATATGAAGGAGTGGGGCAAAAAGATCATACTTACCAGTATTGGTTGTTGAATATTACTGAATCAGTTGGTACATTTTTGCCATCATCATTTCGGTTCCAGTGGTAGAATGCATGCGTTCTATTCTTGATCTCCAAGGTAGAATGACCATAACTGGCCTCACGGAAGGCAGAATACTCTGGTTGTGGATCCCAAAACCTAATAACCAAAGGTAAACATGGCAGATAAAGTGCTTTAGCAAACATCACATAGAGTACTGGGATCCCATTTCACAGAAGAAGGTAAATGAATATTAAAATTTTGAATATTAAGGATTTGTCTGACCTTCCAGCAAGACCTTCCTGATTTCCACCATCTCCAACAGTTATATACACTGGTGCTGATTTGTCAGGTACAGGATATTGGTCACCGCTTGACACATTATAGTATATGTTTGAGATGCGATACTGCAAATTAGCATCACTCTTTTATGAGATAAAGCAAAGGCTTGCCAATAAATTTCAGAACAGCAGGATGAGAATAAGGCTTTCTTTAACTCATAAGTCAAATCAAGAGAGAGACAGAAAGAAATGCAAGAAACTAAGCAATGTTTTGCAATCTCCAGATATGTGCTTAAAGAATGGTCTCGTCCTATAACATGTAATGAAATGTTATCATCAATGAAAGTGCTCCATTGATGAAACAGACGACGTGGGATTTTGAGATATACATACTGATCTTTCATAGGCATGGACATGGCCAGCAAAAATGAGGTCAACTTTGAAGCGGACAAACCAGCTCTCAAACACAGTACGCATACTTTCACCTTCCATGTAGTGGGCTAAATTACTATTGTAGATTGGTGCGTGCATGAGAACAATAAGCCAAGGTGTCTTGTCCCTGTCTACCCTTGTCAACTCTTCTCTAAGCCATCTCCACTGGGGAGTATATTTTGCTGGTTTAAAAATTTTTAGCAAATTTTTGAAATCCACAAAGAAAGATGATTTATAATAACAAATAATCAAAAGGTGAACCAAACTAAGAATTCTGCAAATTTTGTGCAGATAAATATCATTAATATCCAGTAGCAGAGAAGATACTTGCAACCAAAACAGGATTTCAATTACCATAAGAAGAATAGCTGGAGAGGACAATGATGTGAGCAGATGCTCGCCGTACAGCATACCAAAGAGGATTGGTGCTTCTTGAGGCAGTATGAGGAGTAGGAAATCTATGAAGATATGATTTAAATGGAAGGACCTCCCCCTGGAAAAAGGACAAGTGCATGAGGTAACAGATGATGACACACAATGATTTGCATTACATAAAATATTTGATTGAACTATAAGAGGAAAAAAGTATAGATCAACTGGAAGAGCAGAGGATAACAGAAAAGAAATCTGAAGTACCATCTCTGGCATGTACTCTATCTCATGATTCCCAGCAGACCAAATCCATGGTTGATATGCAGCACTAGGCTCAACAAATCGGCCCCATGAATCCCACCTAATACCAACATCATTATGTTGATATCTATCAGCATATGAGAGATCCCCAACAAATAAGACAGTCTGTCCTCCACTCTGCATGTAATGCTCCAGAGTGGAAAGAGAATTATATGTTTGACCCAAATCACCTAAAATATTCAGAAACCAACTGAGAATAAGAACATTATGAAGATAACCATGGTTTTCAACTAACAAAACAGGCTCTTTCAACACATTATTCAGTTTCAAGAAAAGATCTGAAGGAACATCATCCCTCAAAGAAGAAGGACAACTCATATTAAGCGAAAAACAGATTTAAATGACACTCTTCAAAAGATGATATTAAGGAAAAATAAAAGAAAAAAAATATCTCACCAATAATACCAAAAGTGTAGGGAGCATCCGGATCTATCTTCGGAGGTGTTTGAAACCAAAATTCACGAGAAGAATCACCCTCTCCAATCTTGTAATAATACTTTGTGTCATACTAAAAGACAAGGATTTAACAGTTTAAGATTCCAATACTATGACAATTAAAAGCAAAAAAATAATAACAATTAACATCTACCTCAAGGCCATCAACAAGACAGTGATGAATATAGCCAGACTTATAGCCGGAAAAGGTGTAGTTGGTTACAATGCCCTGAGCACTGAACTCATATTTGTTGTCCAGTAAACCATATTTCACATTACTACAACACGGTTCATCAGCTGTAACCCAAGAGATAATCACAGCCTTACCATCATAGTCCCCTTGAGTGATATGCACCTAAATCACCAACAAAACAAATTAGATAAAAAGCAAAAGCAGAGATTTCCAAGCCAAAATAGTTAACTATCAAAAGGGGGAAAAAGAAAACCTGCTGAGGGGCATTATGGCCTTTGGGAATTTCAAATACTTGATTGTCAAGAGGAATATCAGTAGATGGCCATTCGGTACGGATATAAGTACTGGTGATTCCCGCACTCCCATTTTCCAGGGAATTCAATACCAAAACTACTACAAGTAGGAATTGAAACAATGGCATTGCTCTTCAAAGGATACAAGGATTGATTTTATCGCTGAAAACAAACACTAATTTGTACAAATCTTTAAAATTTTACTTGGGCATTTCATAATCAACTTTCAATTTGAGGTAGAATCAAAGCAATCTACGGAGAGAAAGTTTACCTGAATCAAATTTCGAGTCTGGAGAGAGGAGGGCAAGGCTTGAAATGACACTGTGCGGATCCTTGACCGTTAAAGACTGCGACTTTTCGTAACGAGTGAGATTGCAGCGAATGGTTAGTTGAGTAGTTCCTTTCGGTAACTACTAACTAGCCCGCGGAAACGGAACGGAAACGGTAACGTTAACGGAGCCGGATGTTTCATTTCTCAAA
Organism: Manihot esculenta; assembly: GCF_001659605.2. Classification (NCBI taxonomy): domain Eukaryota; kingdom Viridiplantae; phylum Streptophyta; class Magnoliopsida; order Malpighiales; family Euphorbiaceae; genus Manihot; species Manihot esculenta. The sequence continues at coordinate 1,101,037 of NC_035163.2, read as the reverse complement.
TAACGCCCTAATTGTTAACGGCGCCGTTTCTTATAATCCAAATAATTTTTGCCGCGTGGTAAAGCTGTTCGATTTTGGAAAACTTGTGAGTTTATTGCGCGAAACCGACGGCGTATTGACCACAACAACCATGTTAGAACATGGACGTTTCGCCTAGGACTTCAAGCGAAATTTAGCCGGCTCCTAATCGCACGTCATATTAAATAAATCCATAAATTAAAAATATATTTTTTAAAAAATATTTACTATTTAATTTTATTACCATTATTAACAAACTAAACAATATACTAAAATATTTTTATATAATCAAAACATTAATAACTAAGTTCTTTCATTTTTTTTATTAAAAATAAATAAAATATGAGTGATAATTTTTAAATTTTAATTTTACCCTCAATAATCTCATTCATTTTCCTTCTTCTTCAAAATTAAAATTATTTTATTTTTACAAAAAAAAAAAAGCTATTTCATTAGAAGAATTAAGTATTAATATGTTGCAATTTTGAATTTATAAATGTCTCCGTCCGATTTTTTACATACTCACGTGTGAGTGAATGAATGTCAATAAAAAGTATGTGAAAAAGACCTTCATCTTGTTGTATATTAAAGATCTTTCCTTTATTTTTCTTTTCCGCTTCTTCTTGCATAAACAAGCAATAGAACTAATCAACTGAAAGCAAATATTATAAGTTTCTTCATAATTTGCACTAAATACTTAGTTTGTTGATTTATTTAAAAAAAATTCAAACAAATTTTTATAAAATCCTAAAAATTTTATAAATTAAATTAATTAAATTAATTAAATTTTAATTTTATGAAATTCTTAACTCTAAATAGATTTAGTTAATATATTTTTAAAATATTAATATAATTTTTAAAAATAAATCATCTTCCATGAATCTCGATTAAAAGTAAATTTTATCGAATATAGATAGGGGTGAATATTTATCGGTTCGATTCAAAATCGAACAAAACTGAATAAACTAAAAATTAAAATTTTAGTATTTATGAAAATCGAATCGAATTGATTTTAGTCAAAAATTAAATCGAATTGAACCGATCTAATTCAATTCGATTCGATTCAGTTTGATTGATTTTGATTTTTAATAAATATTTTATTTTTATAATTTAATTTCTCTATTAAAAAAATATTATTATTATTAATCGATTCGATTTGATTTTTTTAATTTTTTTTAATAGAAATAAAATCAAACTGAAACAATTCAAATTTATAAAATAAAAAATTTAATTTATAAAACACGTGTTGAAATTGATTCTTTTGTCTCTTTATTATTTGGGAAGGAAGAATATTCTAGTATTAATTAATTAATTCATTCCTATATTTTATTGGTCAACATTCCCTTTAAACCAATGAAAAGCTAGAATAAAAATACTTAAATAAATGCCAACTTCTTCAATTTTGTGGAAGTTTAACTTCTTCTTTTTTATTTTTTAGTTTTCCAGATTTGGTAATTTATCCTTTCATCTTCCCACATGGTTGGCTTATTGTTTAATTAGAGCAACAGTATTCTGCAAGTTGTCAATGCTGCAATTGACAATGAATTGGCAAGTAAAGGAAAATAATACTAATTTTATATCATTTTAGTTCCTTATAAAATTTTATTCCAGCTTAGAGCAGTCCATTTTCTAAATCCAGCTCCCATTTTCTGTCATAATCTCAAGTTTCCTTATATAAATTGAGTGAGGTTTGTGCTTTTTTTTATAAATAAAATATTATTATTAAAATAAAAAAATTAACAAATTAAATATAAATTAACTCGTACGTATAAATTTAATCTGATGATAAATACATCTAAATACGTATAAGAGATTTCAAATTTTACTGACTCAATTTCTAATTTTCATTTAAAAAAAAATATAAACTACGTATTAAACCCTAAAATTAAAAATATATTTATGAGTTTTTATGAAATTTATTCATATTTCAAAATTATTCAATTAAAGTATTTATTTATTTTATAAAATTAAATCGTTTAATTTTTGTTAAAAAAAATTATTAGTTAATTTATTTTAATATTGATTAGGACTAAATAATATTAATATTTAAAATTATAATGATTAAATATACATATAATTAAGTTTTTATAAATTAAATAATATAAATAATTTAAGGTAATTAATGATTTTTTTAATAAAATGATTAAAAAATTAAATTTTACAAAATATTCTAAAGATAAATTAACTAATTTTATAAAAACTCAAAGAATTTATAATAATTTACCCTTATAAGCTAAAGAATTTAGAGGTTCCTCCAGACACAAGTTTCATACGTGATATTTCCTCTACTTTATAAAAATAAACTTTTTTTATACATTACAATTTATTTATTACTTTTTCAATATAGTAATTTATTTATAATATATTTTTATTTAATCTATATTAAAAAATTAATTTTAATGATAATTTAATAATGATTAAATGTGAATTAAAAAATATAAAATTTATTACTGCAAATACTATACTGTGATAATTTAGACTATATGTCAGTTATATTTATGTACTAAATTATTTTTTTAAAGATAATATTAAAAGTAATACTAAATAGTAAGTACATTAAACATATTTAATAAAAATTAGTTGATAATAATTTTAGTTAAAATAAAATCAAAATAAATTATTATTTTATAAAATTATTAATAAAATTTAAAAGGAAATTTGAATACTAATAATAATAGTAAAATAATTCAATAATTTTATAAAATTTTAATTATAAAAAAACAGTAAAGTGCATTTAGTTATACATTAAAAAATAAAATTTAATTAAAAAATAAAAATATAATTTAAAAGTACAATAAAAATAAAATATATAATTTTTATAATTAATTCTAAATTTTGCTCACGATTATATGACGTTTGATAATTTGATTAATTTTTTAACTGTATAAAATATAATTAAAACAACTTTAAAATATCAAATTTTAATTAAAAAAAATATTGAAAATAATTGTAATAAAATAAAAAATACAAATTTTTTTTACCATTAACTCTTAATTTAATATCATTATTATTAAATTATAATTTGATTTTATTTAAATAAAACCAAGCAACTTTACACATGAAAAGGAAAATTTTAATGGACGGTACAAATTCTAAAAAACTATTACATCCTTAGTCTTAATTAATCTATCACATCATGTGAATTATTATTTTAAAATATATTAGATAAAAAATTTAAATATTAATTTATATTTATATCTAAATTTTTAATTTTATATAATAAAATAAAATATTTTTAATGTATCAATATTATAATCAAAATGATTAAATTAAATATAAACGGGAAATTATAATATAATTTTAAAGTTTTATTTAACTAATAAAATAATTCTTAATTATATATTTTTTATTTCAACAATCACTTTTTTTTAATTCCTTATTTACTTATATTTTCAATTTGATATACATGTAAATTAATAAAAAATTAAAATATATAAAAAATTATAGACTAAAATAAATAATATTTCATTTTATTATATATCATTGATATATTTTATTTAATATTATTGATATGAATTATAATTTTTTATATATTAAAAATAAGAACATAATTTATAATGTTAGTATAAACCTTTAATTATAAAATAAATATTTATTTAATATAATATATTTAATACTAAAAAAATAAATTTACGTTTAATATAAAGTTTAAGCTAAAGGATTTTATATTTTATTAATGTAAGACTTCAGGGACTATATTGTAATTCATTGTTAACTTTCTATATTCAATTTAATTTTCTTCATAATCATAATAAATTAAAAAATTTCATTTTATTATTTAAAATTTAAAATTTTGAATATAAATATAAATTATCATAAATATTTAAATGTTTTTATTTAATAAATTTAAAAATAATAGTCAATATTGCTTGGATCGAAACTAATAATTAAAAGTGAAGTAAATGTAAAAAAATCTTTTGTTATCTAAAATTTTAAGTAATAGCATATAAATATAAAAATTCTTAAATGTTGAATTTTTTTTGATAAATAATAAATATATAATTAGTTATTAAATTTGTGATAATTATTTTTATTATTTTATTTCTAATTTAGTAAAATTTAATAAATTAAAAAATAATTACATGATAAAATATATTCATTCCATTTTATAATTTGTATCCACATTTTTATTTATTTTAAAATATTATCTATTTTCTCCATATATATTATAATTAACATATAAATTCACTATTATAACTTATTTAATTTATATTTTTTCTATATAATTAATTATTAATTATTTTTGTCAAATAAAAATTTAAATCATTTATTAATATTTAATTAAAATTATATATATTAAAAATAATTTTATTATTTAATGAAATTTAATATTTTTATTTCACATTAAAAGTAAATATAATTAAAAAATTAATAAAAAATTATTTTTCTTAATTTTTGTGAGAAAGTAAAACGATAAAAATTATGAGAAATGAATTTTATTTTAATAAAACAATAATAAATGCCCTTCACGTCAGGCTTTTTTTTTTTTTTTTTTCCTTTCCTTTTCTTTCCTTTTCTTTTGGGAAAATACTTGATGTTTGGTTGAATCGTGGGATTTAGTATTGGAGATGCGTAGCAGAGAAAAAGGGTGTAATTAAATTAAATTAACTAATAAACCACCAAAACTAAATACTAACACTAAGAGCTCCGTTCCACCTTCCCTTCTATAATTCCATTAATCCTCTTTCTTTCTTCCTCTGCCATTTTCGTCTTGGTTTTTCTCTTTTGCAAGAATTCCTCCTTTTCGATTCTTGTCGCTCACACCATTTGTACGTTTATTATCTCATTTATTTGTTGGCGCATTGAAGCATACGTCACTTCCAGCTATGAGATCTCAAGTTTCTTTCTGCCGCTGACCGCTAACAAATCATAAACTGGGTTTCAGAGATCTGGGAAAAACTCGTAGATCTCTTTAGTTTCTGCCCATTTTCTACTTGGGTTTTTTCCTGTAATTTGCTATGAGCTGGAGATATAAAGCTGGGTTGTTCTTGATAGCTGCTGTTGTTATTATATGGGTAACCTCTGCAGAAGTTACCCAGGTAGGTTTCAAAAGATTTTCTTTTGAACTTTGTTAATTTGAATTACATATTTGCTCATATTTGTGGTGAATTAGATTTTTTATGCATGTGTTTATGTGATAATTTTCAACTGATGATGGATTATTGATTTTAGTTACTACTATTTGCTGCAATTGGTATGTACCCAGTTGCAGATATAAGCAGTTTATACTGCCTTGGAATTCTTAAGGAAATATATATTGTTTTATTCTTAACAATTCAAGGGCATTATGGCCGTATGAGTTATGTAATGGGGAATTTTTACATCTTAAATCTGACTGCCAAATCTTTACAGGGTATCTTTACAGATTACAAGCAGCCATTTGCAGTGACATATCTTGGAGCTTCTCTAATGGTAGTTTACCTCCCAATAGCATTTCTTAAAGACTGGATATGTAAGATACTAAAGCATCGTTCTTCTAAAAGTGGAAAAGGTGCAGGAAGCATGAATGAGTCTTCTGATGGGTTAAACTCTCCTTTAAGCCTGAAAATTTTTGAAATTGAAGTTCCCGCAAGTTTGACCAGAAAAGACAGTGAAGCAGAAATTTCATCTCAAGTAGAGGGAAAGCCTTTGATTACTAGACACAAAGATGACTTAAGTGTGTTGAAACATGACAAAGAGCTTACACCTAGAGAAATTGCCATCTATGGTTTTTATATTGCCCCGATCTGGTTTATAACTGAGGTTTGTTTATTCAGTGCTAGTTTTTCCATCTATGATTCTTTAAGATCAATTACTTCCATTCACTAGTCAAGGAAATTCCTCTTTGTCAGAATGTATGTTCAAAAAATTTTCCCCCTCCATAATCAATGTGCATCTGTATCACAGTGTTGATACTAGAAATTTTTATGTCCTTCAACCAATCATTCCTTTGCACATATCGGATGCTCTTCACATGTTGCTAAATGTGGTATATACATGTAAAGGTAACTTTTTGCTGGTTTGTTAATACAAATACTATAGAATTGCCATTGTAGGATTCTTGAGAAAGTGAAAAATAAGTTCTATACAACTATGGCCAAGCCAGTTATGTTCTACGATAGTAGTTGGGTATTTCTGGTACAATATACCCACAAGATCATTGTGTTAGAAATGCAGATATTAAGTTAGAATGCCTAGTAATGTGATAATTGATAAAACTAGATATGACTATGTTAAGTTCATGAATTATGGATCCTGTCTCAAGATGATTGACAGGGAAATCTTACCCAGTGGCCAAAGCTTTTCCCTTTGTTGTGGTTTCTGCCATGTGAGGAGCCTATGGTGTATAATTTGAAGAACTTGTTGAAGGGAGATCTAATAAGAGAGAGCTTAAATCTCTATATAGCTGACCCCAATTAGTCTGGGAATTGGGATCGAGTCTTATTCGTTGTTGTGTTTGTGTTTGTGTTGCTGATAAAGCTACTCTAGCAATCCGTGCACCTATGTCCTTGCATGTGCTTATGAGTTGTCAGGGTGGTTTCCTAGACCTTATGCATGAACAGAAGTACTCTCATGAGACGGTTTGGTATTGTTTCGTAATCAGTGATGCAGTTTTTCTCTTGTGTGTATAAATTTGCATTGTCTGGCTCCAAATAGGTTTGCAGGTTGAACAGACTGAGGATTTTGTCAGTTTTTGAATTACATAAGCTGTCTCTGTATATCCATCCCCACATGAACCATGTTGGGATTTAGTGCATTGTTGGCTATCAACTAGGTCCCCTAGGTTAATAATGTGGGTATTTAGTACATTGTGAGATAGATAACTTGAACATTGGGACATGGGGTTTGAAATTGTGAAGTAGGTAGCCATCATTACTACTTTTAGTGTCATTGAGAACACATCAGCCCTTCATGGAATTATATGAAAAAAATCATAAGAATGTTTTCCTTGATTGTGCACTTGTAATTTGTCATTGACTTCACACGGTATAAATTTTTACATGTTTATAATGGTGCACTCCATTATTGTACTGTTACATGACTTATTTGTTACATTATCATACTTTTGCTTAAAGGATGAAAATTGTTTCTTGGATCCTATCTCCTTGTTTTACATTAGTCTTTCAATTAATACCTTCAGGATTAAGGAAACGAAGGTGGTCTTGACTATGCTTTTCTGTGTTGGGCAGTATTTATCAAATGCTGCACTTGCACGAACAAGTGTTGCAAGCACAACAGTTTTGTCATCAACATCAGGACTTTTTACACTTTTTATTGGTGTATTTCTGGGCCAAGATACTTTAAATGCAGCTAAAGTAGTAGCTGTCCTTGTAAGCATGGCAGGTGTTGCCATGACTACTTTGGGAAAAACTTGGGCTACAGATGAGTCTCAATTAAGTGCTTCTATGTAAGTCTGCTCGATCCTTGTTGCTTACATCGTAATATTGTTTATGTCTCTGACCTAAAAAGCTGTCAATATTCTGTTTAATGAACATGTATATATAGTTACATGTTGTGCAGAACACAGCTTTCAAATTTTGACCTATGTATTATTTGAGCTGCTATTATTTGGTCAGTTTGCTCTCTGTAATGCATTTTTGGGCATTGACTGCTGGTACTTTGTGTTCAGCAATGGGAAACGCTCAATTGTGGGGGATCTTTTTGGCCTTCTTTCAGCTGTGTCATATGGACTATTTACAGGTTGATCACCGTAAACCCTTTCAAGTTCTCTTTGGCTATTGGTCCAATGGTTATTACTTGCTTTTTTATGTAGTCATTGTTGTAATATTATTCTTGCAGAGTGTTGTATTTCATTTTACAATTATTGCTGCAGTGCTCCTTAAAAAGTTTGCTGGTGAAGAAGGAGAAAGGGTTGATGTGCAAAAGTTGTTTGGATACATAGGACTGTTCACGCTTGTAGCTCTGTGGTGGCTTGGTAAGAGATGTTAATTGTTCAATTTTTCTGTTGACTGGGTAAAGTCTCAATGGATGGAATCATGGTTGTATCCTCTGTGGTGAGGTTGAAATTTTAGGAATTTGATATTCTTTTATCAAGAAATTGTTCCACTAGTGGGAAACTTGTTATTTAGACCATGAAAGCCTAGATATTATTGTTTTTAAAGCGATCTTTTGTCCGAGAAATGTGTGGTTTTGATTCATTTCCATTTCATTCTGTTAGTTGCTGATAATTTCCAATTCAGTTTTAAGTTACCTGGCCGTATCTTGGCTGGGACAGGAATCGTTTGTCTTCCAAACTCAGAAGTTGTTAAGGTGATAATTATATATGAGACTGTCTTGGCTGAGAACTGAATCATCATTTTCTGATTTCTTTCTCAGTTTGGCCATTGACTGCTTTGGGAATAGAACCGAAGTTTTCAATTCCTCATTCTGCTAAAATGGATGAAGTTGTTCTTGCGAATAGCTTTATTGGAAGCGTTCTGTCTGATTACTTTTGGTAAGTTTAACCATTCCCTTTTCTTGTTATTGCTTCATTCGCATGCATTTTCTCGTTCGGCAGATTTAAAATTTTTCTCTACTCTCTTCAGGGCATTATGTGTTGTATGGACAACTCCATTGGTGGCTACCTTGGGTATGTCACTCACCATTCCTCTTGCTATGGTGGCTGATATGGTGATTCATGGTCGTCATTATTCAGCAATTTACATTCTTGGCTCTGGTCAGGTAATGTATTGTTTTAAAAATGCATCTGATTGAAGAATCTGCTAACATTTTGAAAAAATTATAAACTTTTATTTCTCCTGGAGGTCATGCTCTTTCTCACGGCACATGGGATCCATTCTCCTTAATTTAAGGAACAACTGAAGTTTTATTTCCATGAGGAACACTATTTTGTTTTATAAATTGAGGGAAGTATGAAAAACTATTATGTGATTTCGTCGGTTTTTCGCTTTGGTTCAACTTGTCTCAAAGTAGTACCTCGTAGTAATACAGTTAGCAAACAACAATAATTTTCAGATGCCATCAGGAGATGCTGAATAGAAATCATATCACAAAGTATTATTTTGATACAAATTGAATCACAAACTCTGAAGCGAAAAACTCTGAAGTGAAAAACTGATGAAATTATGGGATACTTTTTTATATTTTTCCCTTTTGAATTTCCTGTGTGATGAATATAACTATGAAAAGGCATTACTGTACTTTGTTCCTCCAAGATCTTCTCTGATGAGAAGTTGAGAACAATAGAAAGTGTTAATGTTTTAATTCCAATACTCAAATTTCCATTCCCATCAAAATCAGGGCAAAGCAGTTTGCGATTTAAATCGAAAAAACAAACTGATCAAATGCACTCCCTAATTATTTTAAAATATAGCAAGCATGTTACTGCATTGCATTCTACCAATAAACAAAGCGTTTTAGTGTTGTCTTGATATTAAAATCCAAGTAATCCTACCAATCTGATGGCTTTGGTGGTGGTGCTTGCAGGTTTTTGCAGGATTTGTAATAGCTAATCTTTCTGATTGGTTCTCAAGAAAATTGGGATTATAGCATTTAGCCAAATTCCTTGGCGTAAGTTCAATTCTTTATGGGACCTATTTCCACAGATCTTGACTTGGAAGTTACTTCCTGAATATGGGGGGCTGTTATGGTTATTTCCTGAGAAATGATGATGCAATTGTAATAGAATGTGCAAATAGACGGTAGAGGACTGTATTCTGGTTTGGTTGGGTCAGGTTTGTGAGTGGAGCCCTTGTTGTAATAAATGATCTTGGTTAAAGAAAAAAAAAGTTTCTTATTTTTTTTTAAAATTTATTTCTGGACTTTGTAAATATATTTTTAAATTGATGATTTGATGTGGATTTTGCTAGGTTTGTGGCCATGGGAATAGCAAAAATGAATGATGATTTTTAATCAATATTATGTTTAGGTAAGTGATTGAGAGTCAAATTTCAGATTTTAATTGTTGATTTAAAGAGTTTTTTTTGTTAAAAATAATAATTCAAAATAATAATTATATTATTATAAGTTAAAATTTTTCGACTATAAACCATTCAACATTACTCTTTAATTGATGGTCATTTAATAGGTGATGCTACAAACAAAATTTTAATGCTTGACATGTTCTTAAAATTTTATTTAAATTTTAAATAAATAAATAATTCAAAAAAATCAAGACTTTATTTATTTATTCATTCAAAATATAATATCAATTTTATAAATCAATGGTTTTAAATGTATTCTAAGTTGTTCCAAGGGAAATAACAATAGATAATGTTCAAAGTTCGCAATTATAAAAATCTCCATTAAAAGCTAAAACCAGAGAATTTTAATTTTAATGATTTAATTTATATGATATAATGGGTGATAACTGACGCTCGGACAGGACTTTTGAAAAAAAACAAATTCAAAGTTCAAAAGACTCTTGCTTGTGTGATGGATTAGGAGGTATATCACAGTTCTATACGTATGCGTGTAAAAAAAAAAATTAAATGGCTGTTTGATTAGAATGAATAAACAAATATGTTTGTATATATAAGTTTGTATGAAAGGGATATGTAATAATATATTATAATATAATAACAGTTATATATTATTAATAAATAAATAAAATAAAAGATAAAGAGATTAAGTTTACACACTTTGAAAAATTTTATTTTCTCTCAGATTTTGAAAATGAGATTAATTTAATTTAATTTAATTTATATGATTAATTTTAATTATAATAAATGGTTATGAATATTTACTTTGAGTTGAAATTAGTTATTTCAAATTAAAAATAGTAAGGTTTTCTCAATTATAATTTAATTTTTATTTCAATTCAATTTTAATCTTGACAATTTGAATAATTGAATAATTTAAACTCAGTTCTAATATGAATAAAATTAATTAATTATTTTTTCTTTAGTTTAAAATCGATTTTGATAAATTAAAATTAAATTAAAGTAAATTAATTTTAATTTCTTTCTAATCTCAAATCCGAGCATAGCTGGCTGTGACGAGCAGTCTATGATCAGCTATAGTTCAGTCCTCAGACCTCATATGTATGTGTAATTTGTCAAAAATAAACAGTAACGGTCGCTAAAAATTTAGTTATCAACGCCCGTTGAAGGGTTGAAGCTCTCTTAAATCTCTGCTAGATTCAACTGTTATGGCTTCCATCTTCAGATCGCAATCGGTTCTTCTCATTTTTTACATTCAATTTTGCCTTTCTCTCCTCGCTCCGGCTCTCGCTATTTCGTCCGGGTACGGTTATATCTGTAATGCATACTGAAAGCTAACCCGCAGGAGATTGATATTGAATATGAAGATTTTACTAGTAGTTAAAGTTAGGTCTTTTCAGGAACTCTGTTTATTTGTTCTTTGCTCACAATGAGCTCTAGGGTTTCGACTTTCACAACTTGTTTGTTGCTAATTAAGTTGATTGTTCTTTTTGTCTAGGTCTGGCGATGGTTACACCATTAATGGTCGAGTGAAGATTACAGGTACCTGTTAATATAGGGTTTTGTTTTTGAGTTTTGGTCAGGTATTTGTTGAGCTTGAGATGATTCATTCATTCTATTAGTGTTTAAGGATTTAGAATGCTCATTTTCAAATTTGACATGTTATTACCCAAACGAGGATTAATGCTGGTGTGGAATTCAAGTTCTAAGTCCTGCTGGTGCTATAGCTTGAATAGTGCTGAATTAAAGATGGAACTGATTTAAATGGCTTGTGCTGCTCGCATTGATCGTATTTCTAAAGTTCATCTAGAACTTAAGTTAATTATATAATGGAATTTAATGGCCTCTATTTTAAGTGAAGTGTTCCACATTTCAGCAAGTTTATTGGTTAATTTTCTGGATTGGGGCTCTGATACTAATGCTTTTTTCTTTCTCTATGACTTTCTAGATGAAGCTCTATATCCAGTAGAAGGGAGTAAAATGAGACATATAGCTGGTATTAGATTGGGATTTAGGCATAGTTGCATTTTGTAATACCAAACGTCAGTTCTTGTGGCACTTCTATAGTGGCTAGAGTTGACTGCAGATTTTCAATGTGAATGCCAAACTAGATGAAACATGGTTACCTAGAAAATATTACCTGTTTTGTCAAATAAAACCTGGATTCTATTTCAGCAAGGATGCTGGACTTACTGGATCTCAACTTTTCATTTTGCAAAAATGAGGTGATTTCCAAGAGTTGTATGGTCTGTTCCTGCTGCATGTCAATTCAATCTTAATGAAGAATTTGATGAAGGGAGCATCTTACCTAACGAGAAAGTGTTTGGAGCGGAAGTCCTTAGATCCTTGACAAAGGGAAGCCTAGTCTGCCCTGCTGAGTGTATACAGCAATAACAACTAAGCCTAGTCCCTGCTAAGTGTATATATTAAAATAATCTATAGCACAGTGTTAGTTGTCAAGTTAGCTTTTATAACCAATGGCTACGAATTTGACTCATGGTTTGAGCAATCAATACCAGCTCAATGGGGTCTGGTGCAGTTTTTCACACTGCTTCCACCACAGATTTTGAAATCTTGACAAAGGGAAGTCTAGTCTGCCCTGCTGAGTGTATACAGCAATAACAACTAAGCCTAGTCCCTGCTAAGTGTATATATTAAAATAATATATAACACAGTGTTAGTTGTCAAGTTAGCTTTTATAACCAATGGCTACGAATTTGACTCATGGTTTGAGCAATCAATACCAGCTCAATGGTGTCTGGTGCAGTATTTTCACACTGCTTCCACCACAGATTTTGAAATCTTGATAGAGATACAGTGATTAGGCAATTATTTCAAATTCAAAATCTTGATTCGAGGTTTACTTTGCCTACAATTATGGTTACCCTTCATCTTGCTTGCTGTTTATCTTTCTGATTTGCTTCCTTTCTGCTTCAGTTAGATTATTGATGAATTTATTGGGCAGGCATGGATGCAAAAGGTTTTGGTCTTCCTGGAAAACTATCCAATGTCAAAGTTATACTTAACGGTGGCCAAGGCATCACTTCTCTAAGGCCTGATGGATATTTTTCATTGTATCCTAATTTCTTATGTGCATATTATCTGCAATTATTCTTGTTGCAGCCATTTTGGGAATTCTTCCAACTGTTTTTTTCACTTGTAACTAGATTTAAATATAGACTTCAATATTATGTTATTAAGGGAATACAAGTAAACTTTTCTGGGAGATGTCTTGATTCCTTGACGCATATGCTAAAAGCAATAATGTGCCAGCAGGGACTCATTTGATTGAAGTGGCTGCAGTAGGCTATTTCTTTTCTCCAGTAAGATTTCAATCTTTAAAATGATGGTAACATTGAACAATCATGTGAAATTTCCCTTTATTGAATTTTCTTTAAATGCTTAGGTCCGAGTTGACGTTAGTGCCAGATTCCAAGGCAAGATTCAGGCAGCATTGACAGAGAACAGGAGAGGTCTAAGTGAGTTGGTATTAGAGCCGCTGAGAGATGAACAGTATTATGAGGTTGATCTTCTATATCTCATTTCTATCTTACTGGTTGACTAGTTTTCAATATTTATCTATTTTCTCATTGTGTTGTTACAGATTAGGGAACCCTTCTCCATAATGTCGGTTGTCAAAAGTCCAATGGGTCTTATGATGGGATTTATGCTGGTGGTTATGTTCGTAATGCCCAAATTAGTGGAGAACATGGGTAAAGTACCATACTTGATTCATAATTAATATGTTTCAGACATGGCTTTGAGGAATTGCCGGAGATTTACATGGCTTGAGTTTCTGATTTGGCTTTTAGAAATAAATTTGTCCTAATGAGCATTTCAGAGATTAAATCATGCTTTAATAATGCATTACTTGGACCAGCATATCAACATGATTTTTGTTGACATGCATTCAGTAATCACAAGTTTGGCACAATTATTCCTATAACGCCGTGAAAAGTCTTGTAGTTTGTCATAATTCAAGGTTTTGACTAAAACATTATTTGCTATCCCTTTTCACATGCATTGCCATCCATTTATTTTATTTTTTAGTTTAGCTTCATTGATTTTTAAGTTCTGTGATGAATTAGTTTTTAGTTGATGACTTGCTGTTGCAATTATTTTTCATATTACTCCATTGTGTACTGCAATAGATCCTGAGGAAATTAGGCGAGCACAAGAAGAAATGAGGCAACAAGGGGTTCCCTCCCTAGCAAACTTAATACCAGGAGCACAGAGATAAATTGATCAAATCAGGCTCATCCACACGATGTCAGGAGCTGAAAAGCAGCATTGTGATAGAGAGGCGTTATTGGTATTCAGCAGAACATTCATGCACAATTATCGACTCTTGCTTATCATACTTTCAACAATTTGTTTATTATACTCTCGAAGGCTGTGTTATTAACAATGTTCCTGATTAGCTTAGCGGAGATATTACCCGTTATTTTGATTCTTGATTTTAAGATTGTGTCCCAAATTTTATATTCTTAGTATCATTATTTTGTTTGCTCTCTCCTCCCCCCTCCCCCCTTTCTCTTTGTTTGCTTGCACACATACACACTAGTTCAATTCCCGAGTTCCAGGCTTATAGTAGAGCTCAAAGTTACTCTAATTGAACCAAGAAATGGTTAATGCCTGTGCCTATGGGCCTTGGAAGGAGCTTATTCCCAGTTTGCATGCCTGGAAATGAATGATGCGAAGTGTGGTGAACTATTGAACGCTAAAATTGGTCCTTGCATAGACGTTTGGGTGACTTCTTTCTGGGAATCCAGTTGAGAAATAATGCTGAAATTTGTGAGAAACCCTCGTGGTTGAAAATGAACTATTTACATTGAAATAGATCATATTGTCCGGCATAACTTCTAAATTTAGTTTTTGATCTAGTTCAATTTTAATGAGTAGTAATAATCAGTTGAGAATAACCATAGATTATTACAGTTAATTTATTTTAAGTATATAATAAAAGCTACGCAAAATAACTAACAATATATATCAGGAGATGGGTTAGCAAAGACATAGAAGTAATCCGGCTATTCGGGTTTGACTCCTACCCCATCCACTAAAAAATACATATATTACTAAAACAGACAAAAACATTCATTATCATATAATATACATATAAAATTAAAAAATGTAAAAAATATAATTATTTTTATACATTTTTATTTTTTATCATATACAAGTAAATATCATAACTATTTTACTTATTAGTTATGATATTTATTCATACTTATCTATTATGTTTGATGATTTCAAATAATTTGTTTGTTGAATAAATAATTTTATGAAAAAATCATAATTAATAAATCTTAGAAGAATAGTACAGGCTAAATTAAAAAAAAAAAAAAAGCTAGACAAGTTTAATTGTAAAGCGAATAATGAATGCATTTAATAAACATTTTTTAAGAATAATTTAATAAACATCTTTTTATTAAAGTAGCTATAAATTATTTTTTAAATATTTACTAAATACCTTCTTTTAACTGTTTAAAGGGTTATTAATTATAGTCGTAGGCTGAACTTATGAGCCGGTACCCAGGCCCATAATCAGGTCCTTGGCGTAACCGATGAGCTCTTTCCTTTCCAAAAGCTTTTCCGTTTATATGGAAATTCATTCAAATCAATCTCTGTTGCTGATTTTTGTCTTGTCGCTTGCTGAGTTTTAAATCCCAACTTCAGCCTCCTACCATATCAGATTTCTCCGTCAGATCCAAATTCATATACCTAGGATTCGTATATATACGCTTCTTGTACGCCTACTGCAGTGGGCTGCGATGGAGAGCTTACCAACAACGACAAAATCAGAGAGGCGATGGAGATCGAAGCCTCTGCAGAGCTCGAAACCATCTCTAGTCATGGCTTTCTTCTCTTGCCTTGCTTGGCTCTATGTTGCTGGACGGTTCGGTTTTCTCTTTGTTGTTGTCTTGATCATTTCCCACTTTCCTTCTATTCTCGGTTTTTTTTCCCCGGAAAATGTTGTATCGGGATTGACGATATAATTGCTGTAGTAGGATGTGTTTGGCCAAAAAAGAGTTGATTAATTTCATAACTGGTATAATTTTGAAACTTTTGCAATTAGAAATGATTGACTTGGCCTCGTTGATTTCTA
Source organism: Manihot esculenta (assembly GCF_001659605.2). Lineage (NCBI taxonomy): Eukaryota > Viridiplantae > Streptophyta > Magnoliopsida > Malpighiales > Euphorbiaceae > Manihot > Manihot esculenta. The sequence goes on along the minus strand of NC_035163.2, from coordinate 1,085,029 downwards.
TCGACGTGAGGTAAACGGAATTTGGACCCAATTCATGTTGATCCTATGAATGACGATTTGATAGTCTCAAATTTCTGCAACCCTATATGGCTTGAACAAAAATATTTTAATCTGATGCACACACTACGCTATATCTCCTTGGCTAAGCCAGCTAATAGATTGTGCTGTTTGTTTTATGGGATGCAAGAGGACTGATAAGTTGTAACTAACAATTCACTCCTTTTTTTTTCCTTTGGAAATCTCCAGATTGTGGCAAGATGCGGAGAATAGAACATTGCTTACTAGTCTTCTCAAGAGGAATTCAGCCAAGGTTTGATTCGTCCTCGCTTTTTTTCATTAAGGCATCTGAAACAGCCCTTTTTTGGGGGGTGATCGTGGGTTTTAAGTTTCGGTTCATGGTTCCACTGAAGCAATTGAGGAACATTATAATGCGCAAATGCCTTTTGTTTCCCCTCTATAAGTGCAATTACATATGATCTGTTATTTATTGTTCATACAGAGACCAAAAGTTCTCACTGTTGAAGATAAGCTAGTTGTCCTAGGATGCAAGTACGCTTCCTCGTTATTTGTTGTCAAAATTAAATTTTCATCAAGCAAAGATGATCGTGTATTTTAATATTGTTGCATTGATAATGGTTTATAGAGATCTGGAGAGGAGGATTGTGGAGGCAGAGATGGAATTGACCTTGGCAAAGAGTCAAGGATACCTCAAGAACCAGTTGCCGCAAAGTGGGTCTTCTTCAGATCGAAAGCTTCTTGCAGTAATTGGAGTATATACTGGATTTGGCAGTCGCTTAAATCGAAATATGTTTAGAGGGTCATGGATGCCTAGAGGTCAGCTGGATTTCTTAATTCATTGTATAGTATGTTGGCATTCTAGTCTATTGTCTTACGATCACAAGACATCCTCATTTTTTTTTCAAAAGTAAAACCCAACTTTCGATTAATATTAATTTACAAATTTTGATTGATTTCATACCATGTGAAGTCTCTTAGTTGACTGCTTGCAATTTGATATCATAAAATTCTTTAGTCTGAGAGCTGATGCTATCTGCTAAGGAACACTTCTGTCAATTTGCAATGCTTATTGCCTTCTGTTTGATTGTTCCTTTATCATGCACATGTTATTATTATAGATCTTGATTATAATTGGTCATTTTGAAATTCACATCACCTTTTAGTGATCGGTTTCTCATCTTTTATCACTTTGTCACATCGCATACTGTTTTCATCTCAGTCTTTATTGGTTTCATATTGTGAGTTGTCTTGATTTGAATTATATTTCATTAGTTGTTGAGAATCTATCCCAAGCTGTCTCTTGCTTTTGTAGGTGAAGCCTTGAAAAAACTTGAGGAAAGGGGAGTAATAATACGTTTTGTGATTGGTCGAAGGTTTTCCCTCAAAATTTAAACCTTATTTCAGCATGTTCTTTGCTTTTCTTACTCAGCAAATTGCTTGGTCTGATTATGCTTTGTCATGAGTGTTAAGATTGCTGTACTTATGCAATGGGCTTTATGCTTCTATTGACTTATTTATTTTTGGCTGGCAGTGCTAATCGAGGTGATAGCTTAGATCGTATTATTGATGATGAAAATAGCTCAACAAAGGATTTCTTGATTCTTGTAGGTGTCAGAACTTTGTTGGTCACTTTTTAAGTTGTCAAATTTATATCATGGGTGATAACTTTTACTAGTTATGAATTTCTGCATAAACATTTTGAAGTTTTTATCCTTTTTAGTTCCCAGTAAGATATCATAGAGGAAAATAAAATTTAATTATTTGACCTTCATTCTACTATTAAAGGAAAACAAACAATATCTGATATGCAAAAAGTTGAATGAAAAAAAAACGAAACTCTGTAAATTATTTGGCCTTCATTGAACTCTTGTTACTGATTATGTGAACTGTATGAACTTCTAAAGCAGTGAATCTGAGTGCACTTCATATCATTTATCAGGAGGGTCATGAGGAGGCACAAGAAGAATTGCCAAAGAAAGCAAAATTCTTCTTTAGCACAGCAGCACAAAGTTGGGATGCAGAATTCTATGTGAAAGTTGATGACAACATAAATCTTGATCTTGGTATGGCTTCAATTTCTTATCCATTCATAAAGCATCACAACTTCATACTTCTAATTATTCCTCAGGATGCCTTTCAATGTCATTTAAACAATTTTTTTTTTCTGAGACAGAGGGGTTAATTGGAATCCTTGAACGCCGTCGTGGTCAAAATAGCTCTTATATTGGGTGCATGAAGTCAGGGGATGTGATATCTGAAGTGTACGTGCTCTATAATAATATTAATTCAGCTGATAGTTACTTGAAATGGGTACCCCTTGGTATGTGTTTTAGGTTCAGGGATGTGGTTATGGCACTTGGGTAGATATAGGGTATGTAGTGGGTAGGATTAGTACTTGAGTTTAAATTTTGGATGTGAACTACACTTTAGGCTTAGTACTTGAATTAAAGTTTCGGATGTGAACTACACTTTTCGGTACTTGAATTATACTATCCAGTTTGTTCTTCTCCTATTTAAAAATATTACTTATTAAAATTCAACTAGGTAGTGAAAATTCGTCACCGTCTTCTTCTTCTTTCTTTGTTCTTCGTTGTCCTAAATAAAAATGCCGCTTTCTAAAAATTTGACTAGATAATGAAAAAGCTTTAGCAATTCTAAGAAAATTAACAAAATAAGCTTGAAAAGTAATTTGATATTAATATTTAAAAAAATCCATTTGATATATGTTACTTTTATGCCAATACAAAATTTATGAGATAAAAAGACTTGAGATGTAGATTTGTACCAATTAGCTTACTCCTATATGCTCTATATCTAGCTAAGTTGTGTACTATATCTCCATACCTGTGCGTTGATAAGCACTTTTCAGATAACTATGCATCATATTTACAGTTATTTCCTAAACTTTTGGGCTTCCCATGAGTTTAGTTAAAGAATTCTTATTTGCAAACTCTAATTTGTCTAAAATATTTGTTCTCATTAATGGATTTCTGGTCATTATGCTTTGGTTTGGAGTATCTGAATTTCTATTGGTTTTTCAGGGGAAAGCAATGGTATGAACCTGAATGGTGGAAATTTGGGGATGAGAAAACGTAAGTGCTTTAATTTTATAATTCTGAATCTGCTGCAATGGCAGAATATTTGACCATATTGATATATTCTTTTTTGTTTCTCCTTCCTTTTTTCAGGTACTTCCGACATGCAGCTGGGGCACTTTTAATACTTTCCAAAAATTTGGCTCAGTATATTAACATAAACAGGTTAGTTATGGATGCTGCCACTGGACAAATTTTGTGTTTAGCACCAGGCCTTAAATTGTGAAAGTGAGGATAAACTTAGTGTAATGATCAGACTAGCGGCTTTGTTGCAACTTGGGTGATAATGAGAACCACTACAACTATCATTAATGTTCTAGAGCTACACTGCAGTTAATATATTTGCAGATCTTAGAATAAACAGTTGAAATCCATAAATCCTCTGCTTAGATCTTTTTCAAGTCCTGAGGTTCAGCAATTTCACACTAATGTTTGTTTGCCTGAAAAAATTTGAGCTGCAACACCATCATACACTTTCATCACCCCATGCATATGACATTGAACCTTTTTTTGTTTTTTCAATACATTGTTTATGCAGCGCATCTCTAAAGACTTATGCTCATGATGATGTATCCATCGGTTCTTGGATGATGGGCGTTCAAGCAACCTATATAGATGATAATCGTTTTTGTTGTGGTAGCATCAAACAAGGTGAACTTGCTGCTGTTATTTTGATGAATCGTGCCTTTTTTAGTTGAGCATTTTCTTCTTACTTAAAGGACAACTTTTCACTTGCAGACAAAGTTTGTTCTGCAGCATGATCAGAAGATAGGAGATGGCTTATCTTTTATCAGGATTCACATCCTATCATCATACCATTTTGCATGGGAAGCATACTAGACATTCATAGAGATGCAGTTGATATATATATATAGGGTTCACAATGGATGATGGTATGCATCTCTTTGTTGGATCCCCTTCTAGTCAGGATCCTCGTGCACTGACTAGATGATTCTTTTTAGATGCCAATTCTTTTAAGATGAGCATAGGCTAATGAACTCCAATTGCGCCAACTTTTGGCTTACAACTTCCCTTTATATATTTTGTTGAGATGCTTACATGTTATGTAATCAACAGGGCATCTTGTTTTTGCTTACATGTTATGATGTTTTCCTGTATATTAGTTGTTTGTAATGATAATTAGAGTTTGAGCTTTTGATTTTGCCTGCATGAACACTAGTTGTTGCCATCTGGAACAGCATTACCAAATTATCTTCAAGATTGAATATTTTTCTTTTTTCATTTAGTGTTTAACAAACTTAAATTTTGAGAACTCACAGTTTTGGCGACGAATTAAGTGTAGTGGTGGTAAACATTATTGCGGTTGAGCCCAAGTTTTTGATGCATTCTTTACTTTGATGGTTATCGGCAGCCTCAGTCACGTCAATTTGGATATTAATATAGGAAACCTGATCAATCTTATTATTTTAGTATTCACACTATTAATAAAATGTAAAATTAAAATGAAAGTGAAATAAGAGAGTAGATATACCTAATTGAAGAATGAAAGTAATTTTGGTATTCACACTGTTTAACATAATCACTTTAAAATTACTAATATAAAAATAATAAATATTTTTTATAAACCGATTACCTTGAAATATAATACCACTTTATATAAATTTATAATAAAAATAAACATTTCATGAAATTTATATAATTAATGTAATAAAATATTTTACTAACTTTATAAAGTACCTCTTATTAGCCCAAATACACAAGATAAAAAGGTTTTCACTAGCGTTAATAGAGATTTAAGTTTTATTTTCCAGAATGTCCTTTCAAAAATAGAAAATGTGAAAAGGAAAAATAACTAGATGAAAATAAGAGAGGATTACATTTTTTTTAATTTAGAAAGAAGAGAAATAATAAATATTTGTTATTATTTTCTCCCAATTTAAAAAGAAATTAAAAAAAATAAAAAAATAATTATACTTTTCCTTCGAAAATTATAAAATTACCATTTTCTTTTAAGTTCTTTTAATATATAAAATAAAATTATAAAATTTATCATAATTTTTCTTGCCCTTTTATTCTCAATCTTTCTAAATAAGAGAAACTAACTTTATTTTCCTCCATTCAAACAAAAGCAAAAAGAAATAAAAGGAGGAAAATTATTTTCCTATGTTTTTATTTTTCTTTCCTTTTTTCAAGTTTTCCAAACAAGGTGCAAGGAAAGATAGAGTTTATTAACCATCACCGAGGCCACGACTGCGAACCGCCGGCGGCCCGCGAGAGCAGATGGGAAGTCTCATCAAGTGCTACAAGCCCCTCACCTCTTTCCGCTTCTCTCCGCCACCGCACTCTCTGCTACGTTCAATTCAATTTCGAACTCACTCTTCTCGCACCTTCTCCTTCTCCTTCTCCAGGAAGAGAACCTTATGTTGTCTTTTCAGCTCTCTAAGCTCATCTTGGCCCTTAATCAACGACAAAGTTAATGCTGGTGATGGAGCAATCACCTCATCACTATCATCGGCGGAGCTGTGGCTTTACAATACAATGAGCAGAAAGAAGGAGCTTTTTAAGCCCAAAGTGGAGGGAAAAGTCGGAATGTACGTTTGTGGTGTTACTGCTTACGATCTTAGCCATATTGGCCACGCTCGCGTCTACGTCACTTTTGATGTTCTCTACAGGTCCCCAGCTTCTTCCTTCACAATTTGCTGAGGAATTTATATGTTGTTAATCTATGGTTGGATTTTAAGATTTTTGTGATTGGGAATTAGGCAGATATCTCAGGCATTTGGGATTTGAAGTGTGCTATGTTCGAAATTTCACTGATGTTGATGATAAGGTCAGTTGGGTTTACTTGAATTTTCAATTTTCACTGGCTATTATAATTCCTAACATGTGTGTAACTTTGTAAGAGAACTACAAGCAAAGAATTGTTGAAAACGGCAACATTTTGTAAAACTCGAGCTTCTGTGTTTGAATCAATACTTTCAAGGTTCTCATTTTAGTAACTGTAAGTGTGTTTATGCTTCACAGGACCTGAATTCTTCTGTTCTGTGACAATTATGTAAAGCTAAGTCGTGGATCACGCTGAATTGTGGTCTATAGCATTAGGATTTACTGGGGTGGAATTATGAATGACAAGGCAACTGCATCTATCTTTTCAGTTTCTGAATGTTTGAAGATTAAAGATTTGAGCTTTCTTTTCCTGCAATTTTTGGTTCATTTATAATGTAAATACGTGTGTTTGTGAGTGTGTCTACATGAATAGTAATCAATGTTGTGCTTCAGGAGTTGGCTGCCAACTGCTTTTTCATATTGGTATGACAGGATAGCTGAGTTGCACTTTTCAAATTCTGTAGATAATTGCCCGAGCCAATGAATTGGGAGAGGATCCAATCAGTTTGAGCAGGCGTTACTGTGAAGAATTCCACCATGATATGGTGTATCTTCACTGCCTGCCCCCTTCTGTTGAGCCACGCGTGTCAGATCACATGCCCCAAATAATTGACATGATCAAGCAGGTACTTTTATTTTCCCTACTAGAATATGAATAGTATAAGTTTGCAATGTGAATGATCTTTTTGAGTTCTCAGTTGGAGTGCTACAATATTATGCCTCTCTCTCTCACATCTTTCCAGATTCTTGATAGTGGGTGTGCCTACAGAATGGATGGGGATGTTTACTTCTCAGTAGAAAAATTTCCCGATTATGGACAATTATCTGGGCGAAAATTAGAAGATAATAGAGCAGGTGAGAGAGTGGCTGTTGATGCGAGGAAGAAAAATCCTGCTGATTTTGCATTGTGGAAGGCAAGTTCTTTAAGCATAACAGTATTGCACATTTGTAATCTGTGCATAACATCATTCAAATTATTCAAAATGATCAGAGTTGTTGCTGCTTATGTCACATGAAACCTGTGTAATTCTTAGCATGTGAAGACTTTCTTTGGTAATGTTGTCTAGTTTCTAGCTTTGTGTTAATTGTTGGATAACATCACAGAGTGGATAGTTTCATATGTACTAAGTTCTGCCTTTTGGGCCTTAGGTGGATAGGACTTGAGTTTTCAAATCTTTACTGCTAAAAGGTTTGGTAATTGTATTTAGATTAAATATGAGAATTCAGTTACTATGCTTATCATATCAAATATCCATGCAGAACTTTTTTCTTTGAATATCTTCTATATTTTCTGCACAAAAAAAAAAAATCACTATGCATGAGGCAACACATTACTTTTGCCTCCAAAATTTATTGATATACCTATAAATAAAGAAGCGGGTGAGGGGAAATACTCTGTAGTTTGCATTACTTTTATCATGTCCCTTTCTTTTTTTCTTTTTCTTTCTTTTTTTTTTTTCTAAATTTAGCTTCTTATATTTTACAGTCTGCAAAGGAAGGTGAGCCGTTTTGGGAGAGTCCATGGGGGCCTGGAAGACCTGGATGGCATATTGAGTGCAGTGCCATGAGTGCTGCTTATCTTGGCCACTCTTTTGACATCCATGGTGGGGGAATGGACCTTGTGTTTCCCCACCATGAAAATGAGATTGCTCAGAGTTGTGCTGCATGCAGAGATAGTAGTATAAGCTACTGGGTGCATAATGGCTTTGTCACTGTTGACTCTGAGAAAATGTCCAAATCACTCGGAAACTTTTTTACAATTAGGCAGGTAAAGGATTCCATATCTTATTTGATATTTTATACTCCTCTAGTTCATGGTTCCTATGATTCTACCCTACAGGCTTAGATTTTTGGCCTGGTAATTTATGTAAACATGATTCTTATGAATATTTTTTAATCTTTTGCTAGGTTATAGATCTTTATCATCCACTGGCTTTGAGACTTTTCTTGTTGGGAACCCACTATCGATCTCCAATCAACTACTCTGATATACAGCTTGAGAGTGCTTCAGAACGCATTTTCTACATATATCAGGTACTGTAGTATGCACACCTTTTATTCCACCTCTCCCTTAATAAGCCAGATTTTGCGAGTTACACTTGTTTCTGGCTCTGGGAAGCATTTCAAAATTATTTTGACAACTAGTTTTTTATGTGCTTCTTTAAATTTTCTCTGCCAGCTTTCTTCTTCTAGTCAAGCAAAACTTAGAAAATTTTGTCTCAAAGCGTCTGTTATGTTATTAAATTTCCTGTTCTTTGATTCACATGATTCATTTGGTTGCAGACATTACATGATTGTGAAACTGTAATCAGCCAGCATGACATGGCTTTTGAGAAGGATTCTATCCCCCCTGATATTTTGGATGGCATTAATAGGTTCCATAATGTGTTCGTTACCTCAATGTCAGATGATCTTCACACCCCTGTTTTGTTGGCTGCATTTTCTGATCCATTAAAAATCATCAATGATATGATACATACCAGAAAGGTAACAAGGCTTAGATAAATTTTCTATTGTTTTTGTTAAGTATTATTACTTGGAGATTTTGGGATTACACTCTGGAGGCAGCTCTACTAGATTCTTAAAATGTTGAGATAGCTTAAGCAAACAACCTAATCTTGTTAATCTGGAATCCGAAGTAAATTCTGTCAAACTACTTCCTTTCTTATTCAATTTCTCTGATCCTCATTCGCCCTCACTGTCTGCTTCCTTCTTTGTTGCTCTTTATGTTACTTATTATTGAATGGTCATTCGTGCAGGGGAAGAAACAGGCAAAGAGAATAGAATCACTTGTTGCTTTAGAAAAGATAGTGAAGAATGCTTTGTCTGTCTTGGGGTTGATGCCCACAAGATACTCAGAGGTAAATTTACTGTTTACTATTCCTGCTACACTGGAAAAATCTTTGCACATGAAATTGTTGCCATTTAATAATTTTGGATGAAATCTACTTGGCACCTTCCCCTTGTGGTATAACAGCTAAGGTTCAAATCATGCCTAAAAGTATGTTGTTGTGATGATACTATCTTTCCACCCGGTGTATTTGTTTTCTTCCTTTTTCCACCTTTCCCACTCAATTTCCCAACATGCTTCAGCTTTATCAATGTTCTTGTTACTGTTGGTGAATCTTGTTACCATGTATTGTAATCTTTGTCTGTGTTACTGTGCTATAAACCATTTCTTGCTGCAGGTTCTGCAGCAATTAAGGGAAAAGGCACTGAAGCGTGCAAAGTTAACAGAAGACCAAGTATTGCAAAAAATTGAAGGAAGGGCTGTAGCGAGGAAGAATAGAGACTATGAAAAATCAGATGCCATTAGGAAGGATTTAGCGACTTTGGGAATTGCACTTATGGATAGTCCAGATGGCACAAGTTGGAGACCAGCTGTTCCTCTTGCACTGCAACAGCAGCAAGTTGCTGCATCTTGAATGGTTTGCTGGGCCTCACAGTTATTACTTTATGGTTGTGATGAGAGTGTATTTTTCTTTGTATTGATCTTTTGCCTTTGTATTTAACTTAGGAAATTATATTTTTGGAATTTTGGAATTAGGGATAATGCCTACAAACAGGATTATACTGAGATGGTGATAAGATAAACCGAAAATTTCATTTACCATGGGTAGATTCTTTGACAATAATGTAATTATACACACTTTAAATGTTCCATATAATGCTAAGCATTTGAAGTTGACTGGCAAAATTTATTTTCCAATGAACATCATAATTTGTCAATGATTCTTTTAGTCCAGACTCCAGATGCTTTTATTTTCCTTTTCTAGCTGTTTTTCTTGTCACTGATATTCTGAAATACAGTAGATGGTAGGAGAAACCTTGCTGAATTATAAATTCTGGTTTTGTATACTTTAATTTGGAATCCTGACATCAATTTTTATACACAATTTTTTTTTATATATAAATGAAATGGTGCATTATAATATTATATCTTTATATGAATCTGGTTTCTCAACTCTCAAACAGCCCAGTGACCAATTGTGTCATGGCTTAAGACGTAGATGATTACTGTTGTGGCAGCATTTTTGCATAAACATCATTTGCAAGTATATTTCAGATGTATTAACCTGTCAAGTTATGAATTATGACAACTAGCTAAAATTAGGAAAAATTTTGCACAATTGTGTTGAATCTCATTGGTATACATGAAGCAGCATAATTCATCATTTTTTACTCACCTATATACAAGCAGGAACTGTTATATTAGAAATCTGAGCAAATACAATAGAGAAAGGAGCAATAGTTATTGGATTGGAGAGGCCAACTCTTATCGGATCCAAAGGAGGAATAGCTCCAGATGAATTTACAGCAAGTATTTTCCCATTTAAAAGAACTATCTGGCTGTGTAAGTCACCATCCTTAGCCGTTAAATGATATTCTTCCCTTATATTTTCATCAACTTTAGAACCTCTAGTTATTCTAGCGAAGTTTTCTCTTTGATTTTGGTATTCTTGCAGTGTCCAAGTGCCATTTCTGGCAACATTTTCTGTTGAAATGCTAACTTGAACTGTAGTATTACCATCTAGATTGATCAAGAGCAATGTGATTCCTTGCTGTAGTAATGAAAATCCAGGTGTATTAGCTGAGCAAATATGTATAAATTTGTTTGCCAATTTAAGTTTGAGAGTTCACTCACAGTTGCTTTTGAGCAGTGAGCATAAGCACGCAGTTTCTTTGTCCCTGAGAAACTTGTTGACAGGGCATTTCGTCCCATCAAACGGTGCCACAGAAGAGCACTGAAAATGTGAACAAATAATATAACGTTAACAATGTACATATAGTAATGTATTGATCAACCTTAGCCATTGAGGTCTACAAGGCTGCGACCCTAACACCTCACATGCAAAAATCCTTGGATTCATCATAGGTTTTCTTGTGTGGAGATTTGTAAGCGTATTTTCTGTGGATTTGGGTAATCAAGGATTTTTTTCTTGTAGCAAATGCCCTTTTTATGCTTGACATAAATCCACTTGAAAAACGAAATGTTCTTTCAGACTAGTTTGATGAAGCTTTCTTTTCTTTTCTTTTTACTCTTTGATTATGTTCAAGTAAAAAATTGTTTAATTCTCTTATTTAAAAGCATTACCTGTAGTAATCAGGATTTGGGACAAATGTGGTGGTGTTGAGGAGTCCATAGTTTCCACCGATCAATGTCTGTCTACAATGTGTTTTTGTATCATAAGATGATGACAATCCTAGTTGGTCCAGGTACCTATTTGATCAGTTTTTAAACAAGATCAGTCAATGTCCAGCTTTTAAACAAGTAAACAAAAGATAAGGCTGCAACTTTCAGGACCCATTACCAGAAACTGGAAACAAATGCATTTGTGACTTGATTATGTCCGCTGTTGTAAGCACCTCCTGCCTCTCCAACCCAAGCAACCGCCTGTGTTCCTGAACTTTTCAAAATTTCTCGAAGGCTGCTAAATGTCTGGGAGACATGATCTAGATAAGCTGGATCTAATATCTTGTCCATGAGATGATCATCAACACCTATACATAAGAAACACAAATGCTTCTCTACTGGGTAATTTCTAATGATTTTAAGCAAATAACATTGGAAAGACATTAGGATTAGATTGCCACAGAACTTGACAAGTTAGTGTTAGATACAGTTGCTATTACAACTTAGGTACCTGGACCGAGGTTGTAGATGTGTTGGGTGACTACTTGAAGAGATTTAGGTGTTTTGTCTATGAATTCTTTAAACCAATTTGCATCGAAGAACCCTCCAGGTGCTAGGACAAGTGGCTTATCTTTAAAGCCTGTATGAATATTGTCCACTAGGTTCTGCAGAATGTTTACATCAGATGCATATTGATCTGCTGAAACTCTAGCTCCAACTCCATTCCCACTCAGTTCATTTCCTGATAACCAGAAAAACACTCATAACAAATCTAAACTGTGAATCTATCATAGACACCAAAACAACAATGTTTACCTAGCTCCCAGCCATGAATTCTGTAGCCCCTGTTCACAGTGTATCGGATAAGAGATTCAGCATCACTTGTATCCCAAGCTCCAACAGCAGAACCATCAGGAGCTATAGTCCTCCCCTTTAGTGCATTTAACCCGAAAATAACAGTAGCACTGTATTAACAAATTGAAACAAATTTTTCAGATACTATTTTAACGCATTAACCCAAAACCAGGGAAAAAAAAAAGAACATTATAGGAGATTTTTCTGAGAAGTAGGATGATAGTTACACGGCTTGTCTGAAAAAATTGTTTAATTCATCCCATCGAGACATAGATAAGCAACCTTGGGAGAAACTAAATATCTCTGAGCTGTTCTTGACAAATGTAGTGCATGGTTCACCTTGTCTCTCATATATGACTTTATCTTGTAAGGTGCCTCCCATTCTAATTTTCAGAGGAGAAAAAGCTGCAGCTTCCAAGACTATGTTACAACTTTCCTCTCAAGTATGCGAAATTTAATGTTGAAATTATTATTACCTTTAATGGCATTTAGCAGTATTGGGTTTGTAAGATCCTGCAAAACAATTTTTAAAAATATTGAAAAGAAAGGGATTAGATGCATAAAAAAAAAAATACAACATACTATAAGATGCATGTTATTTTTCAATATTGACCCTTCTCAGGTATGCTTATAGCTTTGAACTTGGAACTCAGATAACTTATGTTAGCTCAATTTTATGAGAACATGTGAACATTTATCAAATATCAGATAAAATACCAAAAAAAGAAAAGTAAAAAAACATATGGGTGATTGATATCTGTGCATATTCTTGTGAATTTGCTCTGGTCAATATGAATGATCTGTAGTTTGTCAAGCTCAGGAAAGCAGAGAACTAGACATGGAACTGTCTGAACAAGAAAATATTTTTACCAGAACTGGCAATGAAAACTCAAGATAAAAGCTTTAGTCTACACTTATACCAGGTGAGAACTCAAAATTCACAGAAAACTTACCAGATTAAGAAAGGAAGCTCTGCCCCAACTACAAGTTCCATAGTCACATTTATCAGGAGGCCACCAATCTAAAGTAGCACATATAAAATCATGATCAGTTGATCCAATTGAAGCTGTTCCATTGATGAAAACTGTCCCTTCTGTGCTCTGTGAAGCCACGAATACTGAGCTTTTACTCACCAAGTAAATCCCAACACAGAAAAACAAAAACAAGACACTGAAGAAAGAACAACCCATTAGATAAAAAAGTGTTGTCTGCTTTGTGCTTGTCTTAATGTCAGTTTGAGAGGGTGCCATGCAAGTCTGAAGAAGTTAAATAAGAAGACTTTCATTGGCTGCAGAGAGAAATTTGGGTGTGTTAGAAATGGGAAGTTGAAATTTAATCATTGTTTATATGCACATAAAGAAAGTGATATAAAGAAAGTCTCTTTTGGTGATATTTGTTTTTTTTTTTTTTTTTTTTTCTGATTAAACAATAGAAAATGCTGAATATTAAATAGTTGGTCACTGAGAGAGGAAATGCTGCTAACTAGTTTATTTCTTTATTAAACTAGTTATTTTTTTCGGCACATAGTTATTTCTTTATTAAACTGATTAAACTGGTTGTTTATATGCACATAGTAGTGGCAGAACGATTAGTATTTTTTCGGGGAAGGATAAAGCTTATTTCTTTATTAGAAGTATTAGTCAACAGATGAGATTGCAAATTCTGATTTATGCTCCACCAAACCCATTCATTATAGAAAGAAATATGTTATGCTTACCTAAACAATTGCTTAATTTTGAATCCAGTTGCACTTAATCTTTAAATTTTTTCCTCTCTATTTCTGCCCCATTTGGGCTGCCATGAGAAACTGCTTAATTAAACCCATTGACGCTGAAGTCTGGTATCTAAATTTGTGGATAGGACCGAAGCAATAAGTCTTTCATGTACCAGATGTACACAATCAGTTAATTTTAAAATATTATACGTGTTAAAATCATAATAGATGTAGTGTAGGCAATTCAAACCGAATAAATTTAAATTTTAAATTTTAAATTTTAATTTAATTTAATTTTAATTTTTTAAAATAAATTATTTTAATTTTATTTGATAAAAAATTAATAAAATTAAATCGAATCGATTAGAAAATAATATATATTATTTTTTTATATACTAGAGATCATTTCATAAGTAACCTTGAAATATTCTTATTAAATTTTAAAATATTAAAAATAAAATATAAAAAATAAAAAATTTATTAAAAAGTTCAATCCACTGAATTCAATTAAATGTAATCAAACTGACTTAATTTAAATTTATTTCTGTTTAAATTTAATTTAGTTCAAGTATTAAAATTTTAATTTTAATTTATTTAGTTAATATTAGTGATTTTTTATTGGACGGATATATAAATAAGAATATTCCAGAAAGCTGACTTAATCAAATGGGACTCTAAAAGTCTAATAATAATGTTAGATGCTAAAGGTCGAAGACGACTTGTTTGTGGCTTGGAATAATTTAAACAGAGTCCTTACCATTCCTAACACATAAATACAGAAACCGCCTTCCCCTATCTCTTCCCGGTGGGCTCGGTGTACAAGTTGATGACTAACTGCCAATATTAAAATTATTTCAATTTTGACTAGTTATTTATAATTTTAATTAAAATATTAAATTAGAAAATTAAACATTTTATTTAAAATTGAAAAGCATACAAAGTTTTAGGTTTTTCTTTTTGTCGCTATTATTTGAGTAAACTTCTTATAAAGATCAAAATAGTATTATTTACTTATTTATTATACAATTTCCCTATTTATTTACTTATTTATACAGATCAAAATCTTATAAAGATCAAGCCAGATTAGGTTTCAAAAGTCAAAAGGGTAACTAGGGAACAAGTGGGGAAGAGCATACATAGAGGAGGTTATATATATTTGTTTGATCAAAATCTAAACTCAAAAATCTCTGTATTGAATCGTCTATTAAAATTTCAAAAAAAAAAAAAAAAAAAAGGAAATTGTGTAACAAGTCACTATTGTAAGCAGGAGACTTAACAAAAACTTTTAAAACCTTCCATACTCTTCCCTTCCGCTTATAAAATGCAGAAAAGGAACTCAATCATGAAACCAACTTTGGATTAAAGCTGAATTTAAATCCGGCCTCTGAAGTTGATCATTCTCAACAACTGGAGACTAGGGGTGTAAAAGAACCGAGCTTGGCCGAACCGAGCTGGACCGAACTTTGAAGAGTTCAATCTTGGTTCGAAAAAATTGGGTGTAAACGAACCGAGCTTGGCCGAACCGAGCTGGACCGAACTTTGAAGAGTTCAATCTTGGTTCGTTAAAACTTTTTCGAGTTTGAGCTGAATTCGAAATTTACTGATTTCGAACTCGAGCTGAGTATTAAGAAGCTCAAGCTTGACTCGTTTAGCAAACGAGTTTAAACGAGTTTAATCTCGAATAGTTCATGAAACGAATAGTTCAATTTATTTGCATGTATAATGAGTTTTAATTTAAAACTAATAAATTTAAAATTAAAATAATTTTAGTTAAATAAGTATATTTATAAATTAGCTCGTAAAAATGAGTTTTTAAATCTTAATTATCTAAATATATGCAAGTTTAAGAGTGTAACTAAACTATATAAAACTGAATTTTAAAAAATTTAGGTTTGTTTCATTAAAATATATGTAGAGTTTGAGTTTATTTCTCTTATGATAATAATGTCAGCTTACTTAAGGAGACCGTTCATGAGCTATTCGCGAGCCTGCTCTTGAACTCAAACGAGGCAAACTCACGAGTTTTAACGAGCTGAATACTATAGAGTTCAAGATTGGCTCATTTACCAAACGAGCCTAAAAATTAAGTTCGAGTTTGACTCATTTAAAAATCGAGTCGAACTCAGTCGAGTTTTTATCGAACCGAACCTCGAGTAGCTCACGAACAATTTAGTTTATTTACAACCCTACTGGAGACATACCCCATCTACCCTCAGATTCAAGAGGCTCAAACACTATAGCACCTCCATCTGTTATGTAACGACCCGAAAATCGGACCGCTACCGGCGCTAGGATCCGGGTCGACTTAAGGCCGCCGGGACCCGTAGCAAGCCTGACATGCATCCTGAAAACCTGCTTAATCCCATATATGATCAACAACATACATAAAAATTAAAACTTTTCTTTCCATGAACACCAACCAAACTCAACCTGTGCATAAACATTAACATAACATTGATCCCTCTGTGGGAGCTCATCAGTGTCCCCAATGGGTGACATAACATATGTTGAGTTGATTACATAAACATCATAAAAATCTCTAAAATCATGTATTAAAAGGGATACAACAATCTATGGTCAAGCACACCACTAACATCCATATACATCATCTCATTACATAACTATACTGATTAAGACTTTACATTACAATATGATCATGTCCATTACTAGCTATTACATAAACATGAATTCTTTACTCTAACCGGACTCCTGCTCTATCCTGTACCTGCAAGCCTGGGGGTAAAGGGAGAGGGGTGAGCTAAAAGCCCAGTGAGCAGAACTATAAAACATATTAACACTATGCTCCAATGAAATGCATCATAACACAGACAATTCACATAAGGGTTGGGTGAACCTGTCACCAATTAGTCCAAGCTAACATCGTGCCAGGCCGTAGCATGGGGTCCTGGTCTTCCTGTCATAACATACATTACTTACCATTTGCCCCAGGGCCTCCTCTGGGCTCCTGGTCTTCGAGTCCCATAACCGTGTCAGGCCGTAGAATGGGGTCCTGGTCTTTCCTTACATAGTGCCAGGCCGTAGAATGGGGTCCTGGTCTTCCTGTCATGGACTAATTGGGTCATCCAACATTCACCCACATCAACAACAATCGATGCAATGCGGCATATTCGTGAAACTAATGCAATCATCCTATTGCATAATCATGATGCATGAAACATGATAAAACATTTAATTTAAAAGATTAAGTTTAGTTCCACTCACCTCTGGCTGACTCTGACTACACCGAAGCAGCTGAACTCACTGCTGGGGTCCTCGGTTCCTCGGGTCCGAACCTACACAGGTGGACTCAAATGAGGGACCAAACATACCTGAACATAACTATAAACTACTCCCTAAAAACCCCCTAAAGCAACATGAAACAACCATACAAAAACATGCAAAGAAGGCCTGGACAGGGCACTTTCGGCGGCAGGTTCGGCGGCCGAAAGTCCCTCCAGAGCCGAAAGTCAGGCAGGTTCGGCGGCACCTTCGGCGGCCGAAACTCCCAGACAGAGACGAAACTCATGCATGTTCGGCGGCACCTTCGGCGGCCGAAACTGCCAGACAGAGACGAAAGTCTCCTTTCGGGGGCAAGCTTCGGCAGCCGAAAGGCTGCCTCCCCAGCCATGTTCGGCGGCCGAAAGTTCCTTCGGCTGCCGAACCTGGTTTCTGCCAAAGGGCAGAAACTTGGCTCCCAATGCACATTTCGCCTCCAAACTTATCAAACATGCATCAAACCTATTCTACAACACACAAACGCAAGCATACATGTTCCTAGGGGTCTCAAACCATCATAAACCCCATCTACAACACATCAAGCATCCACATTGTTCAAGAACACCCATAATACCCATAAACACAACCATAACCTAAACATGTATTCTAACCCATAGATCTTGCATAAAACTTATTCAAAACATAAAACGAGCTTAAGATCGGCTCTTACCTCTTGAAGATCGAGAGAGATGACCCAAAAACTCGGAGTTGGGAGAGATTTGGTTCTTGAACCTCCAAGCTCCAAAACTTTGCTCAAAAGCTTAAATCTTCAAAACCAAGTTGAAACAAGTGAAAATCTTGAAAGATTTAGAGGAAGAACATAAAAAATGGGTGAGGGACGGCAGAGAGCTCACCTTGGCCGAAAATGGGGAAAAGCTCGCCCGTTTTCGGCTAAGGGACCCTTTTATAGTGGCTGGCCAGACCACGTTCGGGGGTCGAATGTGCCTCCGCATGCATGCCATGTTCGGCGGCCGAACTTGAGGTTCGGCGGCCGAACCTGGACTTCCCTCACTTATGCTTTCGGGGGCCTAAAGCACACCCGCAACGCATGCATGTTCGGCGGCCGAACTTGAGGTTCGGCGGCCGAACCTAAGTTTTCCTCCAATGCTATTTTCATGCAAAAACTCATTTTCTTTCATGCTTAAAATATAAAACACATTAAAACATTTCATAAAAACATGGTTTTACCCTACTAGAGACTTCCGACATCCGAGATTCCACCGGACGGTAGGAATTCCGATACCGAACTCTAGCCGGGTATTACATGTTAGCCCTATAGCAAACTGGTTAGGTTGTTTGCGATGTGCAGCTATCACAACTGGGTATACTCTAGGACTGCAACAAATCAACATAGAATGATCAACGTGATGGGAATTTTTTAAAACATCGCATTGAATTCATGAGAGAAGATCTAGATTGAAAATAATCATGCACCTGACATCTGGTTGAACATAAGAGCATGGATTAATTAGACATTGTATTTCAAGATTTGATGCACTAAATATTTGCAGATATCCATCCAAGAAGCTACAATACACTAGCTGGCTATCACATGAGAATGTTGCATGAGAGATTGGTGCTGAAAATTCTCCAACAGTCCGCTGGAAATAAATAACACAACGAGGTTAAATATTTAGTTTACTGATTACTGATATTTAGCTATTCTAGCCAATACAAATTTTTTTTAAAAAAAATAAAATGGTAGATTCATTCAAATGCATAATTGGAGTACTTGAACAAAACACATACTCAAGTCAGGATACCTGCTTTATACATTCAAGCTTTGTTGTTTCATATATGGCAAGCTGAGTCTCATGTACAACAAGGAAATGGATCTGATCCTGGTGAAATTGAACTTGTGTGTATGACATTGATGTAGTTGTCTTCCAAGCTGGCATTTGCACCACAGTTTTCTTTTGTCTTTCCCATGTGTCAGATCTCCATACAATGATCTGAGGGGGGAAAATGACATTCCCATGTGTCAGATCTCCATAAGCTTTCTCTTGACCTACATTAAGAAAGAAAAATGATCAAATTCCTGGATTTTTCATTTATCTAAACTTGCAATGATCATCCTCCAATATTCTTCATACCTTAACCTTATCCACGTGAATATTACATATGTGTATTGTGGAATCATCCATGCCTACTGCTAGTATATAACAATCTTGAGGGTGAAAAGCAAGGTATGTTGCTGCAGGCTGAGACATGAATGTGAACAATGTCTACAATTGCCCAGAGGAATCAGAAAATGGTCAGAGAAAATAAGACCCTTTTTTCCTTTCTCAAATTTGTCACTAATAATTTTTATAAACCCTTTTTGGCTTTCGAAATTCCTGGATCACCTTAAATTTCATTATGTTGAACAAGGAAATTTTCCCTCCAGACGCTGACATAATGTAGGCATCATCCTTACAAAAAAACAAAGCAGGGCACAGCCTCTTCAGGTTTAGCATCTGTTAGATCATTGGTCATTAATAAGCCAGAAGCCGGCTGCACAAATTGAGGGGTCACCTTGGCTGTCACCTAGACCATTAATATTTAGTTACAGAAGTCGTGAATATAATTTCCCAAGAAAGGAACTTGATAATACTAAATAGAATCACTTTCATCATACATTTGTATCTTCATCAAAGAGTAAAGAAGGAAAGTTTATAGCTTCCCAGTTGAATTAGGTCTGTCTTTGACCACCTCCAAACTAGATGAATGCCATTCAATGCTAGTGCCATGGCAGAGCCTAAATTTGTGCACATCAACCTTGCAATTGGCAACTATTAAGAAAATCACCAGAAATTTATTTCTCTTTAATATCAGTGCATAAAAGCTAAGCATCAACTAAAATATGCTGCTACACACGTAGAGTTTTACTCTAGTCATACCTTAGCTGCTTCAACATGAGCTGAGAACCTCAAAAACTGAAGCCGTGGATCTCAATGGGCTTCCACATCTTTGCTGGTTTCGGTTCTTCAGGCAGTCATGATTTTACACCATCCCACATCATAGTATCACCATTCTAGCATGTGCAGAAACGATATTATTTCTAAACTTCACAGGAAGAACCTAACAAGCCAAGGTTCTTATGCGAGGAAGAAAAAGATATTTGAGTAATAAGAGGGGATTTCATTTCTATCCATGAACCTCCAAGGGCCATTCCGTTATTCTGATGAATAGCAAGAATTAAGATTGGAGGATGTCAGCAGAAGCCATAAAATTAGGGTATTAGCTGAAATAGAACAGGTATTCTCTTGAAAAGGAAGAAGAATAGAGTAGAATAGAAGAGGTGTAGAGTAGATAGCAAACCCATGTAATGAATCATGTTCTTACTTAGTTAACAGTTAAACTAACCCTTTCTGGGACTTCAGATATCCTTGTTCCGGAAGCATCAGAATCTCCAAGACCTTTTGGCATGGAAGCTATACCTGACAATTAATGATGTTAAATATTAAACTATGAAATTTCATTAAATATTTGATGTATATATCTGAGTGTATCTAAGGAAAAATTGCATCTGGATTTAAGCTGCTAAACTTGTATCCACCTCCCGAAACTATTGGATGAGTTGCACTTGCGGGATTAGACATCCATGTAGGAGAAGGAGCTTGCAATGGTGCCGATGTGGGTTGGAATGTCTGATGCTGGACAAAAATCATAAAAGTTAAAGAGCCGAAGAAAATTTGTTCGCAGAGAAACTATAATTGACAATGAGGCGAATCCGGGTTTGTACCCCATGTACCACCATCAGAAAGGAACCTTCAGTTTTTGGAGGAGAACCTATGAGCTGATTGATTGCAGCAAGCTGGAAATGTCGATCACTGGGATTTGGACAAATGTAGTCCACAAAGAGAGTTATTATTTCAGGATTTTGCCTTGACTTTCCACAAAAAGGATGCTGCCAATTTAAGCTGTCATATTGCATACCAAGATAGTAAATTCTTTATGGCTAATGAGAATTCCTACTACAAGAAATCAAGCTTCAGAACTTATTACTGGAATAAGAAAAAATTTAAAATAAAAACCAAACAACTCCAAAGCTACTTTGCAAAAGCCCCACATACAACTGAACAGAAGCAAAGGCTGCACCATCCATTTGAAAATAAAAGAAATTTGCTTTCTTAATTCTTCTGAAAGCTTACTTGCCTTTGGTTCACAAGCTCCTGCAACCTTGAGCATTTTATGGTGGGAAATTGCAATTTATTGCAGAAAGGGGGATTATCCTCGATGAGCTTCTTTAACTTCGTCAATACTAGTGTTCTTATTGTCGTTATGTCTCAATAATAGGAGAGTTTATCATCTTCCGTGCAGTGTGATCTAAGCACCTAAAAATCACCAACTTAAAGCGGAAAAGAAAAATCTTGCACGTAGTCCAGAAAATATTCGTACCGGAAATTTTCAAATATGAGGAGCTGAGTAAGTTCTTCGCACAATTCTCCATCGGAAGAGGAAAACACCTTCAACTCTTTCGCTAGAATATCTAAAGCCTTGACCCGATCAAGCCTGGTTAATTATGGGATCTTAAGCAAGCGTAACATCAAATCTGAACCAAAAATAATAATAATAAATTAATGACCTTACTTAACAATGCCCCAAGATACTTTTGCTTGCGGATTTCCAAAAAAATCTTCATGGAGTGGCTGTTATCTTGCAATTTGGGAAACCCAGAGAGATACTTCTCAATCTCATCCCAGTGGCCATTAGTGACAAGCTCCTCTAAGTAGTTGACGTTAAAAAACAACCCCGTTTCTTGCTCAAGCCTAGCCAACAATTGAAACGAATATAATTCGCCCAAGAGAAGAAACAAAAATCAAAGACTTCATAAACCAACAACATTATGCTTTCCATGAAAAAAAAAATGAAAGAAATCTGCATTAAGTGAAAATCAAGATTAAGAAAAATGAATTTGCCAATCGCACAACGAAAACACCGGTTTATTGATCCTTTAAACCCATTAAAATTGAAGGTGCTCTCAAGTTGATTGACGAAAGGAATGAAAGAAAAGTAAGACTTTTGGCAAGACTTCAAACAGAGGTTACCTCTGAAAACAGAGGATAAAGGAACAGAGCAATTCTTCAATCTTCACACACTCTCTCTCTCTACTAATCTGCCTGAAACTCTCCACTCTTTCCCCTGAAAATGTTTCTGTTTGGAGTTTTGAAGGCTCTTGAACCTTGAGCTACGGGAAACTTATAAGAAGCGGTGGTCTCTAGGTATAAGCACACGTGCTTATCATATAAGTCGTTCAAAATTAAGGACGATAAATAGAGCGTGTTCAGATACAGATACAGGTCCTTTAGTTTTTTTATTTTTATTTTTTTTTAGCAGTACTGGTGCTTTAGTTTGGTAGAAGATGAAAGTGACAGTAGAGTAGTCACGCTCTTCTTAAGCAACTGTGAGACACTCGCCGTTTCATTAAATAAAATTTTCCTCTTTTATTATGTTTGAAATAAAGAAAATTTGAGGTGAAAGAAAAAATGTACTAAAAAAAATTATTAGAAAAAATTTATGTAGAAAATAAATATAATTTTTTTATTTTACTTATATATTTTATTAACATAGCTTTATAAGGCTGTTTTAATATTTTTTTATAAATACTAATGATTTATAACAAATTAAAATTCATGTGCTAATATTAGTATTTTTAAAAATTGAAAATACTAAATATTGAAGTCTTTTTAATTTTTTTTTTAAATTTTAACTTTAATTTTAATTAATAATAAATAAATGAATGAATAAATAAATAATTTTAAATGCTATATAAAATGCGTTTAGTTTATAGATACTTAATAATGTTAAAATTATGAAATTTTGGGATAAAATTCTAAAAAAGGTCAGAAAAATTAAAAGGCCAATGTGATAATTTGAATATTTATTTTCAAGATTGAAAAAAGCAATGTATTGATAATAAGAAAATATTAGTTTAATTTTTTATTATTGTTAAATTAATAATTAATTAAACTAAGTAATATATATTATGTATTTATATGTTTTTCATTTTTTATTTTTGTTAAATTAACCTTCATTTATATTCATCTTAAATTTTAAATATTTTTGTGAGAGGACAATTATTTATTCAATTTTAATATCTCCATACATAACATAATACTGTTAAGAATAATTTAATAAATATTATGATAATACATCAAAAAATATTATTAATTTTATTAATTTAATATAAACATGTACATCGAATGATAATACTAAAATAGAAAATATTCCATACATAGATTTCTTTAATTAATATTATTAAGTTTGATTTTTATCTACAATTTTAAAATTTTAAAAATATTTTGCAATTTATTATTATGAGTTAGTCTAATTAATAAATTTTAAATATTTTATAATTTTAAAAAATAGATGAAATTAAAAAAATCACGTGCTCACATGATATTTAACTTTTCAACTACGGATTATGTATAAAATGAATATAATAATAAAAATTAGTAAAACATTAGTAATTATACGAGCATAAACTTTATTTCTCTTTAAAAAACAAAATAATTATTATTTTATTTATTATTTTATTATTTTATTTTTAACGGCATAATTAATTTTTTTATTAACTATTTAATTAAATTTATTTAAAAGATAATAATTTTTATTAAATATTAATAGATATTTTAAATATTTATTTAAAAAAATAACATTTAATGAAAATTTTTGAAAATAAAATAAAATAAAATTATGATAGTTAAATTATATATTAATATGATATAATGTAAAAAAAGTAAATGATAATTTTTAAATAAAAAAATAATAAAAATTATGAGACGATCGGTAATTCTGTGCAATTTTCCCAACAAACTTCCTCCGTACTTAGATAAATGTCCACACTAGACGTTCATATAGACCAATCTCTCAAGAACATCTGGCATCGATAGGGCCGCACCTTTTGTGACCTAGCACTGGACTCACTGCAATACGTTCTTGGACATATCACATCTTATAACTTTACGAGGAAAAGTACAGGACTTATCACTAAAAGCAACGTAATAGTTAAAAATTTAAAAATTCATATTAGTTTTGTTAAACGTTTTTTAAAGATATTATTAATAGTAAACCAAAAGAAAAATCCCACAACATTTCTTATTAAAAATATAGTTAAAAAACATTTAATTAAGTTTATTATAGTTAATGGCAAATGAGATAGAAATTAGTAGCATTGACAAAGTTAATAAATTTTCTTTAAGGTCAATCATGATACATGAATAAAAATATTCAATTACCCACATTCACATACGTAAAATATATAGTAAATAAAAATAATATAGAATATCAAACTATAAATTTTTATCTATTTAAATAAATTATTTCATTATCTCTATAATAAATGTAAATATTATAAAACTATAATTCTGATAATTATACAACTTCACCATATAAATTATAGAATAAATTAAAAATAGTAATAATTTAAGAAGTAATAAAGTAAATATTGAAACAGATCAATATAAATTAATTCAAATAATTTTTAATTTACTTTTTGTTTGGTTCAAAATAATTAATTTAAATTATTTAATAATTTTATACTAATTATTATATACAATTTTAATTTATTCTAGTCGAAAATTTCACAACTAAACAGCTTGTTTTCATAAATATACTGTAACGGTGAAAGAAAATTTGATTTTAGATTTTGTGATAAGTAATAATTAGACTAAATTATACTTAATTTTGAATAATTATTTTTTATTCAAATTTTTTACATTTAAATGACATCCAAATAATTTTAATTTTTCAATTTAATTCATAATATATAAATTACAATTATATTAGATTTAGTAGTAAAATTGAGAAATTAATTAATAAAAAATTAATTTTTATTAAATACATTTATGATTTGAAGTAATTTGTAAAAAAATAAATATTATTGTATTATTAAAATATTTAAAAAAATATTTAAAAGGTGAAAGATTTATATTGCGGTAATGCACATAGCTGCAGAGAGATCAATAGAATAAAAGGTAAGGAATTAATTTATTTAATTTTAAAAATATAAAATTAAATTATTAATATTTAAAATTTTAAAACTAATAAATACAATTTAATTTATTAATATTAAAATTATTTTTTAAATTACAAAATTTCGAATTCAAATCACAATTAAAACCAAATCTGCAGAAAAAAAAAATCTTAAAAACTATAGTAAATTGTAGCTACGCAGCAAAAGAACGTCCAAGACGTGTTTCAAGCATTTAAACGAGCCAAGAGCACGTGTGTGGGGGCATGCATCCTGCGCTATTCCTCTTCAGAACGCAGCGTTTTGTTATGGGGTGTGCTTCCTCGATGAAGCGCAGCGCTCTTTTAGTCTCCCGCTTCCAGAAATAGACAAACCCCAACACCCCCCGCCGCCGGCATCTTCATCATTTCGCTTTACCACCGGCCATAATCTCTTCGCACCCGCCGGAAGTCTCTTTCTTTTCGTCTCACAAACCTCCTGGGCTCCAGATCGAAATTTTCCCTTATTCATCCAAATCAACGCCGGTCACTCTCTCCTCTTCCACCGCATCCCATCACTTGCTTTCGGGTCTCATTTTTGTTAACTGGTAAAGACACAAAACCTCCTTTGTTCAATTTCTCCTTTATTTGCATAATTTTGCGTAGCAACACATTCACCACCTTTACCTCTGTTCTTCATCAATTAGCTAGTTTAGTTGAGTACTAATTGATTAAACCCAAAGAATTTTATTGTTTGCTTGAATTGATATTGGGTATCAAAACACAATTTCAACACAATATAATATCCTAATCCCAATATTTGGAGTTAGAGATTGTGTTATTGCGTATGTAAATGTGATATTTAGTGTATTTGTATTTTGGTGAATTAGGTGCTTTGTGTTTGGGATATAGCAACTGTGGATAATTATGCCGCCTAAACGCCGCTCTTATGAGCACGAAGCTTCCTCCTCGCAACAAAGGAGGCTTGCATTGACCGGCGCAGCCTCGAGGGCAACAAATTTTCAACGGCAAACTGAGCCTCCTCATCGGCCCTCAAACCCTCCTCCTCAACCACCTCAACTTCCATGGGAGTTCAAAAATGAAGAGCAACGAGAAAAGTACAATGCTCTGGGTGCTAGACCTGTGGCATGTACTAGATATATTGATGAGGATGCTCTGGTAGATATTGAGTTAGATGAGGAGGTGACTAGGTATCTAGCCAATATTGGTTGGACTAAACTTGCTAGCTTTAAATTCCATACGTACCCCGAGATTACCCTAGAATTTCTCAGTAGTTTCTCTTGTGAATTGCACCCTTGTATTCCTGATGATCAAGGGAAAATTAGATTTAGATTAATGGGTGTAGATTATGAACTGAACATGGCCACATTTAATGGCATATTTGGATTACCTAATGAGGGTCATCGGATGATCCCTAAGAACTTTAATTTGGATGATGTTTGGAGGGAACTAACGCATACACCATTGTATAAACCGAGCTGCTCGAAATCCACACACCTTCGCAACCCTGCCCTTCGATATTTACATAGATTTATGGCCCATTCCATATTTGGAAGAGGGGATAGTACAGGAGTTGTGAATAGGAATGAACTATTCATGATGTGGGCCATGATGACTAAGACTGCAGTTAATACAGGTTTTTGGATTTGTACTCATTTTAGTCATGTAGCTAGGAGCACAAGTGGTAAGATTTGTGTAGGAGGGTTAATTTCTGTCATAGCAGATCATTTTGGATTTGTTCCTAACTCTAGAAGGTTTCCTCATGTTGGTGGAAATGAAAGAATAGATGCAGAAACAATGGTGCTAATAGGGATGTGTAATAAAGAAGCAGGAAAGTACTACCTCAGGGATGAGAATGGGAACAGTATACCTAAGAGGAGAGGGGTTAGGGGCAACGAGGAAGAAAGACGAGATCCAGCAAGAGATCAAATGGATGAAGGGGCTGAACCTGTACAAAAGGTAGAGGCTCTTTCACCTGCCACTAATCTTCCTGTTCCACCACCAGCTTCGGGCACAGTTACATTGGAGATGATCATGGCCCGGCTTGACCAGATAGAGGACCGGCTCCAACACAGTTTTGGTTCAATGCAGTCTACATATGATCAGCTGAATGCCAGATTGGGACGGCTCGAGGATGATGTAGATGAGAGACTAGCAACAATTGAGACCAAGCTAGATGAGCTTCATTTACGAAGGTGATTTCATATTTCCTTTTATACTATGCTCTGTATTATGTTTAGTTGCCTCATCTTGTTATTTTAACTATCATGACTATTATTTTTGCTTTTGGACTGTATTCTTGCTATCTCTTGTGATTTATATCCATGTTCACTTCTTATTATATTAATGTACAACCACTCCTCTTCATCATTAGAGTTACCTTTTGGATGTGGATTTTTTTTTGGGCAAATTATTACCATGTCCCTGAGTTTTAATCTAACTAATTAAAATGCCTCTATAGTTTTAAAAATAAATTAAAATGTCCTTGTATTTTTATTCCGTTAACTAAAAAGGACATCCGTCCAATTTAAGGCTTTTTAACTGTTAGTTTAGGAGAATAAAATTCTAATTCCATAATTACCCTTAAAGCCTCCTCTCCCTCTTCTACTGCCATTACCGAGCCTCCTCTCCCTTTTCTCCCTCTTCTACCACCATAATTACCCTTAGAAAAGAGAGGAAGAATTGTGCAGCAAACTTCATGGAGCTGAAACAGACTGTCAGAATTGAAGAGTCATTGCTTTCTAGTTCTAAAACAAAGATTAAATCTGGAGCTAAGCCTTGATTATTGAGTAAGCAAGAAATTACCCCTGTTTCTACACAGAGTCGCAGAAAATCTTGTTTCTGGAATCTTGAAGAAATTGATGAGTTAAAAGCGACCAAAGAAAGAGGAAAGAGCTTAAGTCCAAGATCACGCAAAACTACATCCAAGATTCAAGCTCCGAAGCTGGCAGCGACTATAGTGGGATCTAAAAAGTCCGTGAAGAAAGAAGATGAATTTTTTGCATTGATCCAGCCAAAGATGCCAGAGATGGACAAAAATCAGTGTCAAATAAGAAACCAGTGGAACCAGGACGAGGGACCGAGAGAGAGAAACAGGCTTGGTAATGGCGGTAGAAGAGGGAGAGGAGGCTTTAAGGGTAATTATGGAATTAGAAATTTTTTCTCCTAAACTAACGGCTAAAAAAGCCTTAAATTGGACAGATGTCCTTTTTAGTTAACGAAATAAAAATATAAGGACATTTTAATGTATTTTTAAAACTACAGGGGCATTTTAATTAGTTAGGTTAAACCTCAAGGATATGGTAGTAATTTGTCCCTTTTTTTTCCCCCAAAGTGGATGTGGATTTGATTTCCTATTGTGGGACTAGGGTGATTTTGTAATAATGTCAAGCCTAATTTTAGGGATGCATTTTTATTTGCTTTCATTAAATGCATCATTTTCATTGCATATTTTCTTTTTCCTTTCATAATTTTGATAGTTATACTTTTATTAATCTAGCTTCTTTAGCTGTACTTACCATCATTAAGTTTTCATTTCTTTTGTTTATTTTTTAAAAAATTTTGACCCCTCTTTGAATGAATAAGCATTGTTTGATGGATACTTGAGATTATTTTTGAGAATTGTTTTATTGATAACTTGGGAAGGTACAGGAGGATGAATGTATTAATTATTGTTGCTATTTAGACTATGTTTTTTTTTAAAAATTATTATTGCTACTTAAACCATGTTGTTTTGATTGCTTGAGTGTGTTTATTTGTCAGCTGCAGTAGATTCATGAGTGTTTGAGGAAGATTTACGTGCATGAAAGTAATTCGTAGACGTCTCACCAATTATCAAAGTGAAATTCTAGTGTGCAAATGATTGAGAAATAATAAAGGCATTCATTATTTTAGCCTATGATACACTTGGGCTTTTTGCTTTTTCAGGTTTAAAAAAAAAATATTTCTCAATCTCTGGTTCAAAAAATATATTTTCCGAAATTAGGGTGAAAAGGACCTCTACCGCATTTTTAAGCGGTAGAGCGTATCGCGCTTCAAATTTAAAAAAAAAAAATTAAATACATTACCGCACCTTAACTTAATGCATGACTGCGGCGATAGCCGCACTCAATTAGGTTTAATTATAAATTTAATTTTTATTTAATTAATTATTATATTTTATTAATTTAATTTATATAATTATATATTAAATTTATAAAATATAATTATAAAAACTATATTAATATTAATTAATTTTAATTATTTGTAATATAATATTATATTTATTAATTTATTTTATTAATTTATATAATTTAATTAATTATATATTAAATTTATATAAATATAATTATAAAAATTACATTAATATTAATTAATTTAAATTATTTATAATATAATATTATATTTATCATATTTACCACTTTATTTTATTAATTTATATAATTTAACTAATGCTAAAGATATATATAAATGTATTAATATAATTTATTTTACAAATATATTAATTAATGTTAAGGATATATACAATTTATTTTATTAATTATATTTATCAATGCAGAAATTATAAAAAATTAAATAAAAAAATACATTTAAATATTTAAAAGCAGTGGGATATAATAAAAATAACTCAATATATATATATAAATGATAAAATAAAAACTTTTATCAAAAAGTAATATTAAGGATGATCAAATCTCTTTCTGTTCTATATAGACGTTTTTTTTTTTTAAACATTGAGTTCTATATGACCCGCGTTTATTATTTATATGGTCACTCTTCAATATTAATATTTGTAGAGTTATAAAAATATTAAAAATCAATATTTATTGAGTATTTTGAGGGGAATATAAGAGAATAAAGAAAAATTATGAGAAAAAATATGAAATAAAATAAATTTTATTTTTTTATAATTTTTATAATTTACAAATATTTATATTAAATATTTATAAATTAATTGTAATAAAAATAATAAAAGTAGAATGATAAATATGAAAAATATAATATTTTATTGTAAATAAATTAAAATGATTAATATTTATAATAATATTAATATAATTTTTATAATTATATTTATATAAATTTAATATATAAATAATTAAATTATATAAATTAATAAAATAAATTAATAAATATTATATTATATTATAAATAACTTAAATTAATTAATATTAATATTAATATTAATATTAATATAGTTTTTATAATTATATTTTATAAATTTAATATATAATTATATAAATTAAATTAATAAAATATAATAATTAATTAAATAAAAATTAAATTTATAATTAAAACTAATTGTGTGCGGCTGTTGCCGCAATCATGCATTACCGCACCTTTAAGGTGAGGTAATGTATTTAATTTTTTTTTTTTAAATTTATTCTTTCCTACCGCGCTTTTAAAGCGCGGTAAGCTCTACCACACTTGTAAAGTGCGGTAAAGGTCCTTTTCACCCTGATTTCGGAAAATATTTTTTTTGAATCAAGGATTGAGAAATATTTTTTTTTTTAAACCTGAAAAAGCAAAAAGCACGATACACTTAGTGGCCCTTTTTACATAATTATCCCTATTTCCACTTTGAAGCCTGATAAATCTGGACTTTTTTGCTTGAATGAGTGTGTGTTTATTGGTTGATCACATATATTCATGAGTGCTTGAAGAAGATTTATGTGGATGGAAGTAATGCCTAGATGCATGCCTTTAACAATCCTAGAACAGGTCGTCTACATGTATCTGAGGCAAAATCCTAGTATGCGCATAATTGAGAAATAATTAACGTATCCATTGTTTTAGCCTGTCATGGACTTGGTCCACCCTAAGGACATAAGTGTCTCTTGTTTCCCTTTGAAGTCTTACATATAGCTTGTTTTTGAGTCAAACCCATATTATACCCTGTCTGTTAGCCTAAAAATATATTCTTTACCCTATATGAGAGGAGTAGTATGAGGAAGTGATAAATACATTGGGGGTGCAAAAGAAAAGAGAACCAGAGAGCAGATCAAAATGTAGTGCTAACAAAATTAGCCACCTAAAGTACACACATAATTAAGTTTGTGAGTGAAGGTAAAAAGACTAAAAACAACAAAGTGTTTCAAATCCACGATTCAAAATCAAAGTCCTGGGTTATTAAAGCTCAAAAGAGGAAGTATACTAGTGTAATTCTAATATTCTATATCACTTTTTCTTTTCATTTTATCTTGTTATCCTTCCTTTGAATTTTAATCATACACTTTAACCTCATTACAACCTTGTATAGAAGACAAAGATCTCTTGATTGCTGCTACACTAGTGGAGATAAAGGATAGAAGTTTTGTCCATGGGATTGGGGAAGATCAATATGGTCACAGCTCTTTCTGTCAATTAGTGGCATTAGGTATTGCTATTCATGCATGGATTTATTCATCCATCAATTAATAGCATTAGGTATTGCTATTCATGCATGGATTTATTCATCCATCAATTAGGGGCACTAGTTATCCTTCCTTTGAACTTTAATCATACTTTTTAACCTCATTTGTGTGGTTGGTCAATAAATTCATGCTTCGCTTTGTGGGTTGATCTTTGTTAAATAACACATAACTAGGTGTCAATTTCTTTATATCTTAAAAAGTAATTGATATAATGACTTTTTTGGAGATGATTTTGAAATTTCTTATTAGCAATTGTTCAAAGAGATCTTCCTACTTGTTCTTTTAACTTTTCTTTGTTTGAGGATCAAAAAAAGTTTTAAGTTTGGGGGTATTTGATATGGCCATAATTTACATCTTATTCAGGGTCAGTCTGCATGTACTCCATTGATGGTGTGCAAGGTTTTCTTAGTTTCAATATGCTTTTATTTAATTTTTTACCATTGTAAGTGTTCTTGATTTGATTCTATTTTACTGTAAACAGCTGAAGGAATTGGTTGGAAGTCCTTGGGACTATATGGTCGGTCGATTTGGTGCTTAAGGAGCTTAATTAGTAGTGAAGGAAAACTACAGCACTCGAGTTACATCTGGTATAGAACATAACATGTCTTAGGCGTGTCAAATAACCGAGACACGTCTAGGGCATGTGATTTTTGGATATTTAAAGAAGTTCAACCAAAATTTAGGCGGTACACAACGCACCTTGGGAGTGTGGAAGTAGCAAAGTACATCGTCACATCCCTTGCGAGTAAGCTAGTGAAATTGGCCCAACTACAAAGGCAACATGCGGCACTTAGCCTTCTCAAGACGAAGTCAGCCTTCCGCCAAACCTAACTTCGACGCTGGTTGCCTTGGACTTGCGGGAGCTCACAATTGGTGGGGTAACAACATGCCTTGGGGTGTGTGGCGCATTGTTTATCGAGGAAAGCTGGACAACAAAAAAGTGTGGCAGTGTGGTACATGCCTTGGGCATGTGAAAGCGGCACAACACGCATAGGGCGGGTCAAAGACAGGAAGTTGAATGTTGAAGTGGATGGATTTTTGAAGACTCGCTTTCCTTGGCCAATTAGAACTTTCCCAAGAGCAAAACAGGTGATCTTTTCACCAAAATTAGGGATTCATCTCATTCTTGAGACAAGAACCCTAAGCCTCCAAAGTAGAAGCAAGAGATCAAGCAAGGATTTGAAGACTTGAGGCTTTCATTTAGGATCTACAGCATAAGAGCTTCCTTGTTTTTGTGCTGATCCTTCAATGTCTTTTGTATAGTAGGACATTAGGCTATATCTCTTATTCTAGGGTTAGGTGGATAGCAACTTAATTTAAATTACGGTAGTAATTTTTTTTTGTTTCAATAAATAATGGTACTTTCTTTGTCGAACTCTAACAGTATGATTACTGGTGTCAAAATGTATTACTTTTGAAGGGCATGATGCAGCTTTTTCAGACTAGAGTCGGTTCTATTTTCCGGGATATAGCCACGACTAAGTTGTCGAGAAAGAACGGCAAGTCAAAGCACTATGATCATAAGATCACAAGTTTATTGCATCAACCTTCAACCTCCCCACTACACTTGGGCTTTATTTGAACAATAGAAGTTTGGTTCAGAATGGCCTATTTTCAGTGAAATTATTTTTTAAAAAGTATAATTTAAATACTTTAAAATCTCAAAAATAAATAGAATGTAACTATAAAAATAATATAAATATTTTCACTCTAAATATATGTATAATATTTAAAATATAATTTTTAATTTAATAGAGAAAATTATATATTGATGGAATACTTAAATTTTAAAAAGTAAATACTCTATTCACATAATATCAATATATAATTTTTTTTGTGATAATAATAAAAATGATCATAAAATATAAAAAAATATTTATATTTAATTTAATTAATTTCTTTTTTTATTTAAATGAATATATAACTTAAATAAAATTATATTATAAAATTTTACACACATCATTATCTATTAATAAACATAATCTTTAATTTTTTTTATTAATTTTCATCTAAATACTTAATTATAAAATAAATAAAACAACTTGAAGTAATTTAGATTAGAAAGAAAAAATTATTTTCAAGTAACGCAACTCAATTTTCGGAATGTTATAAAATTACGCCAACTAAATAAGTTAATATTTCATATTTTTCGGAAAATTGAACTTATCTTACTAAATTAATCCAACCAAACATAGTCTTAATCTGGCTTACTTCCAAATTCCAGGTTTTAATACCCGATACTCAAGAATAAAATTCTATTTTCAGTACCTTCGCTAAAGGGACATTTTCTGGCAACAAGATCCTCCCCTGCATCCCTCCTAGAACAACCCTTTTTTTATAGCCTCATGTCCTGCTTCATACAAAAGCTATTCTTTCAGGCCACTGGGCAATAATGCTCCAACTCACCACCCATTCAATTCAACTACCATGAACTAACATTCAGGTGTTGTCATAGCAGTACAATTCTAAAAGGAAGTTTCTATTAATTGACCTCTCCGTTGTAGAAAAGTCTGAGATACCCGCCAATTTGCCATAAAATTAGTCCACACCAGTAAACAAAGTAAAAGGTAGGCTACGTTCCATTATTGCAAATGCTGAGTGATCAAGTTCCATGTTTAGAGCCAATAGCCTTTATTTAAAATAATCGCTGACCTTTTATTTTTATTTTTTATTTGTCAAAGCTGACCTTTTATTTTATCAATTAAAGTTTCTTATCTTTCAACTTCAAAGTTATAATATATGTACATATATAAATTTCCATTCCACATGAACTTTTGACGACCGCCGTGAAGGCCAAGGCTCCAGACCTGAAACAAACAACCAACACAAAACAAGTCAATAGTGATTGAAAATAGAAGAGCGATACTAAGAATATACCTCGTACGCGATTCCAACACGACTGCCTTATTTCACCGGCGCGAGCAAGGATAACGGTAACGGTGAAAGGTTCCTCGGCATCGGCCTAACTTAACGGCGATGTTAATCGTACCATTGTGTTGCAAACGCAACAGAAGCATCGGATTTCAAACCAGACGGTTGAATTTTACTTTTAATTTTAGATTTATTTACAAAGGATTTGCAAATCTGTGTCCCACAAAAAACTCTACCCTCCCGAGTCCCTGGTTACAAAACCCGTCGACGCTAAATTCAAACATCAAACTCCATTCGTCTCCGATTCGAGACGGTACCTTAGCAGATCAACCGAAACACGTCCGGTCCGATTCGATTCTGTTTCTGACTCAGCTACGCACACCGTCGCCGGAATCTTAGCATATGTTGCCGGAATCTGATGACAAAACGATAAAACAATAACCAACCGTAGCTCAAAGCAGAATCAGATATCACAGGCTTTCGGCTTTCGACATAACCGAAAGCCGGCTTGGCTTTGGCTTGAAATCAGCTCTACGTCTTTGCTGATGTGAAGACGGCCGAATCAACGCCGTCAACGCTCTCTTCACCCATTCACCCTCAACGCCACCAATTCTAACGAGTGAATTCTTCATCGCTGATCGCATCATGTTCAGACGGTTAGGCGTATACGGTGCTGAACCACTTCCGTGATTGCGAGTACGAGTATTTTTGTGTAGACTACACCGAAATGACCCTGGATGCGTAGTTGGAGAACACATACAAGTCTTCTTAGGGAGAGAGATCGGGTGATTCTGCTTGGGTATCGAACGGCTAGGAGAACTAGATCTACCTATAGAAAAGCGAAAGGAATTAGAATTAGAATTAGAATACGAAGTCGTATAAAGATTAACGCGAGTAGGGGAGCTTGATCTATGGTGGGTATCATGAAAAAAAGCAGTAGGTGGGGAACAGAAACTGGAGCTAGTTGAAGAAGCAAATGCAGAGGACGATGAAGACGATGTATGAGGGTTTTGAAATCTTCCACGAGTTGAATGGGAATGTTGAACTTGTCCGCTAGATCTTCTTGATCGCGAGCCCGTAGGCATCTTCCAGGTGAAGAGAAAGAGGAGGAAGACGAAGACAGGAGAGAAAACGCAGAAGAAGAGGGGCTTTTTGAGGAATTCACATCCTAAAGGCTTCGTAGGCTAGCTGGTTTGGCAAACCTAGCGATTCTCAAGGGCTGGATTTATAGATCGGATATAAGGGTAGGATGGTAAATAAAATGATGTTGTAGGGGTTATCTATTTAGTATTGTGTTGTTGGTTAAGTTAACCATGGTTAGTGTAGTGTCGGTTTGACTAAAGTATTGGGATTGCATTGGGATTGGGATTGGGATTATGATCCAACGGCTAGAGTGATGTGATGCGGGACTGCATAAACGACAAAAGAAGGGATCGTTTGTCTAACAGCTGTTGTGGGGCAGATAGAATAGCTACGAAGTGTAAAAGTTTAAAGTTTCTTCGGAACGGTGGCCGTGGAGATTACCAAAATGTACCATTTGTTTGTAAGCAACCACAAACTCCACTCGCTTCTGCTATTCTGTTGACTAAACTGTCCCTGCACCTTCTAAATTATCACCTATATGCCTCTTCATCTTATGATGTCACTTAGTTTTAAATGCCATGAATACCCTTCTATGAATAGTAAATTTACTATTAAACCTCTATTTATTTCACGAATATATAATTTTTATAATTTTTGGTGTTTTACTCGCTTAGAAAAAATAAGTAAAAAAATAAATTCCTGATAAAATTATTTTCCATATTTTGAATACCTCTAAACATAAAAATATTAATATATTTTATTTTAAAATTAAAATTAAAAAATAAAAAATAAATTATTTTATTGAAAAATATTTTTATTTTATAGAAAATATTTTTTAAATTAAATTATTTTTCAAAAATAAATAGAATCTTTATATGGAAAACTATGTCAATTTTAAAAAATAAAGTTTTAAATTCAATAATATTTTAATATATTTTTCAAAATTAAAATTTTTTTATACTATAAAAATTAACTATTTATTCTTCTTTATTGACAATATTATAAAGGAAATTCTATTTTTAATTAAAATAATATGAAATTAATAAAAAAAATTCAAATTCCAATTTTAAGGGTACCTAATGGAGAAAAAAATTGCGAATGAGATTTTGGTTTAGTGGTAATTAGTTAAAATTTCTTCTTAACCAGACACGAAAAATGAAAAATAATAATTTTTTTTCTCTTAATTTTCAATATAGTATTGGAAATAATGATACAATTTTTTTATCATTAAATAAATATTTATCTGGCGACACAAAATAGGAATTCTTCCAACTAATTTTAAATAGAAAAAAGTAAATACAAGTTTGTATTGTGTGAATCGACCTAATCTTGAGGAGATGGTAGGGAAAAGGTGAATCATTTAAAGTTAGAAACAGATAGTATTAAAGATATGATGTCACTCTCGCAAACACCAAATTAAATTTTCATAAATGATATAATATCTTGAATGATCAATTAAATTTAGTCTTTAATTATTTTATATAAATTAGAAAGATTTTATCATGAATTAAAATTAATAAATTGATTGATTGGCTGAGTGTATAAAAACTCAGGTCAATTTTTTTAATAGAGTGGTATACAGAGGTTAGTGCTCAGTACTTTAAAATGATGAACTCAAATAACACATGAAACAAGAGATTCTGCAAACTTTTGATGGAAATATGCATATTTGAATGAAAAGTAACTTGAATTTTTAGAAATTGCGTATCTCTAGAGATGTGTGATTTTTCAGAGCAGGTAAATTAAATGCACACAGATTCAAAACTATGATCTACTTTAAAAGTTGACATAAAAATTTAAATACTTGGAATACATCAAACATATCAACTATTGACATTTTCTTACAACATTATTTATTACAAGGAAATCAATAGCGACAGTTTTACTCTTTAAAAATGTTTTAGCTCTAATAATAACAAGGAAACTCATAGCTTAATTGCCAACTAATGCCTAGCTTGTCTCTATCAAATGATATGGCCATTAAATAGCATATCAAAGAAGGGTCATGTGTAATAATAATAACAATAATCTTTTTAATTAATTAAAGCTTTATCATAATTAAAATATATGATTATATTAGATTGTTTACTATATAACAATATAAAAAAGAGAATTAGATGTTTATTCACCGTTACTCTAACACTTATTAGTAATAATTCTTTTTCTAAATAAAAAAAATAAAATTCAATTAGAATACGATGATGTCTGAGTTATTTGGATTAGAGTTTTTTTTAATTGTATCAAAGTTTAGTTGAACCAAACATAAGGGAGAAATAAAAAACTTTCAAGCGAATGATAAACACGCACCTTATTCAACTTGAGCATAGTGGACCGAAAAAATAGCACGCACCTTATTCAACTTGAGCATAGTGGATCGAAAAAGTAGCACGTAAGCTCCATATTCAGTATGGATATATCAAACTGAAGAATTAAAAAAATAGGAGAATCAATCGATTACTTAAATTAAATAATTTATGGATAGAAAAATTCAGAGCCTATAATATCAATTTAGAGATAAGGTATATAATAATTAGAATATATGATTATATTATAAGTTGTCCAAAACTAATGCAAATTAAGCATAAAAATATTTGAGTTTATTTCTTTAATGTCACGTATGTATATAGCAGGTATATATATATTTTTTAGTACGTTAAGGTAGATAATAATTGAAAATGATTGATCATTGACCTTTATTTTATTCTAAGCAACTTGTGGAGGGTTTGAGGATTGAAGGATAAGAATCGAGCCCTACCAAATCCCTTGAGCATTTCAGCAAAATGTATTATTAGTTTTATGTGGGAAAAAAACTTGATTATTATTATATTAATTAATAAGTTTTTATGTACTATGAATATTTATATATAAAGTAAAAAAAATTTTATATAAATTTATAATTTAAATATATAGATTTATTTGCGCGATAAAAGTGTGGTGGGAGAAGGGTTAATTGTTGGATTGCAACTCCAACCTAATTAGGGGGCCACCGTTTTGGCCACCAAATTAAGGTAAAGTGGAAAAGTGCAATCTAATATTACCTTTTCCTCTATTATATTTATGCTTCTCTACTCTTCCAATACGCTTCAATTGTGAAGTTCTTTTCTATTCACATCATAATTGGGGCTTTTTCTAAAGCTTTCAATTACATATTGACAAGGGTAAAGTGACAACTTCATTAAATAGGAGATTCTAATATAAAATAATGTCTTGTCTTGTCACATAATGGAATATTTCAATAATTTATATTATCCTTTTCATTGCAAAATAACTCTATGGTCTGAAAAGAAAGTGCTTTAAAAAAAAAATTCAATATTAAAAATATGATAAATTAACAAGTGAATTTATTTTTCACTTTACAATGCCATGCTTTCGCTGAATTCAAAATTTTCAGAGAAAATTACTTTAAGTCTCTGTGTTGTATGAAAATTTATTAAATGATTCTTATAATTTTTAAAAATAATTAAAATATTTTTTATTACTTAAAAATATAATTATTTAATCATTCTGTTAAGATTTTCGTCACTGTAAGGTGAGAGTTTATTATAATTCTAAATATTTTCAAGATGGAGAAGGTTTCCTTATTAGGGGATTTTACATAAGTCTTACTTTAATTTTAAATAAGGTTAAAAAATTTTTTTTCTCTATGTGAACAAACAGAATCTGTTAGTTTTTTTAACAAAAGACTAAATCGATATATTCTTTAAGTATCGAGAAATATTTTAATTATTTTTAAAAATTATAAAGACTATTCAGTCAATTTTTTTAAAATCCAAGAACCTTAAAGTAATTTTTTCAAATTTTTAATACCATCTTCCTCAGTAGTTTGCCATGATTTTTTTGTTCATCAGCCCCCTTGGATACAGATGTCGGCGAGAAGTTCAAAATTTAACACTCTTTTGGATGTGACTCGTGAAAGTATTTGTAGCACAGAGATACTGCTGTAACAGTCAAATTTCCGAGGAAAAGAGAAACAAATTGCTTCTGACCTTGGATTTATATGCCATTTTCCAGGTGGAGTGATAATTTGGGCTTTTCCTGTTCCACTTTCCGGGTAAACTAAGCATTGAGAAAATTGGAGACTGGAGTTCTGACAAATTTGAGTTCCATCCCCTAATACCATTGCCATGACATTCCTTGTAGCACTCTCAGTTCTACTACGATAGTTAAATTTCATTTTAATGGTGGAAAAGAACAATCACAATGTAATAGAACTTGTAAGTGTAGAGTTTATTTTTTCGCCTTAGGATAAGAGGAGAGCCTTGCCTGCCCATGGTTTAGGCATGATCCTTCCTGCCCCCAGATTTCTCAGAGGGTCGGCGCCTCCCTCCATAGGCGTGCCTGACATTTTTCATCCATTGCACATTTAGCTTGTTAAAAGTAAGATGCTTCCCTATATAACAGTATAACCGCACGGATTTGTTAATGATTTCATTTGGTGTGACTTTTCAAGTTTAAGAGACAAATGAAAACGGAATGTCGAATCCATTAACATTCACATTGTAAAAACTGTGATGTCTTCATTGATGAAAATGGTGAATGAAGCCAATATTCCTATTGGGGATCATAGAAAAAAATTAGTGCGGTAGAAATGAAGAAATCACATTTTTACAATCTGCATGTGTGAATTATCAGTTTGGATTACACAAGACCCATTTAATGACAAATATGCCATCCACTAGGTAGGCCATCCTGGATAAAAGAATAATACAAGAATAATGTACCTTCTAATCGTATAAATAGACTTTTCTATAGGAAATAGTCTGTAGCACATACATCACACAAGATTTATTTTTCAAGCAATGGTTTGTACGTTTTAGCTATTTTAGTGATTTTGGACAAGTGATTAAAGCCTTCCTATTCTACACCAGCGTTCTCAAGTGAGCAATTATGTCAAATAATTTTCCAGATTTGCTGTGTATACAAAGCCCAGTCACACCCATGTAATAGTTACAGAGTGACGATTACGAAGACCTATATGTTAAGTCGGGAATGAGCAATTCATGGAATAGTGCAATATGGCAAAAAGAAATAACTCTATACGGCATAAGGAAGAGAGAACACAAGCCACTTCAATCGTATCACGATCTGGCCCCGACAATGGATTGGTGGTCACTCCCCTCCGCCACTCAAACTCCACGTATTTTGGACTTGAGAAGAAGTGCATGTGAAGGGTAGGAAAGAAAAAAAAAAAATCAACTCACAATTTGGAAGTCATGGCCTTGTATTTGCTTTCTGGAGTTGGAATTCCAATCTCACACCATTGAGATAATGATAGGATTCCTTTGAGGCAAATGTTGACAGTACTATTAATTCCTCTTTCATTCACTCATTTTCAGACTTTCCCAATGTACTCTTGTTCATATCCCTCACCCCAAATCTGCAGCTTTATATCCCCTTGTTCAAAACACTGAATTCTATGGCTGTCATTCTAATTTTATGTATGCAGAGATTTTCAATATGAACATTGAAAACTAGAAGAGCAGGAAATTAAGTGATTAAGCATTCTTATAAGTTATGACTGCACACAAGCGACCTAACATCCAAAAGAAGAGTCTGGGTGGGACAATTGTACATTGGTTGACTCAGATGTCGTAGTTTGCTTAGCTTGTATGTACACAAGAAAAAATTCAAAGCAAGGTCCTGATCATACTTAATATTCACAGAGGTCAAATATTAACGGATGGATTGTTGACGCTACAAAAATGATATATGTACAATAAGTGGAAATGATTATCAATTCAAATATCGCCTGCAATTCTTTGAATTGCAAAAACAAGGGATCTTCTTACCTTCATCTTCATGGTTAAAATGATAGTCATATGTTATTTCTTCCCCAGGATATATGTCCCTCTCAGCGAAAAAAACAACCTGTAAATGCCAAGTTTCTCAATCTCTAATAATATCCCAGAAGCAAAACAAAACATAATAAAACACAGAGGCTCGATCAAATGCAAGCAGTAAAGCTCATTCTGTACTAAAGAAATCACTTCAACTGTGGCATCCAACACAGGGAACTTATGCATATGTATCAAGACAGAACTTTGAAGTTACCTTCTTTTCACTCTGCACAGAAATAATTTTGGCAACGCAGTTTGGCTGGTCAAGCAAATAGACAAGGTAAGATAATTAACTTGTACTGCACAATAGTACAAAAAACACTCATGATCACTCGAATAATTACCAGGCATGAGTGATTGACAAAACGAGCAATTCCTCCTTTCCTTGTTGCGTCAATAATATGTTCTTTGTCTATCCTGAAGAAATAACAGGCACTCTTATACTGGAGCCTTTTTCCAGACTGGTACTCATTCTCCCTTTTATCAGCCAGTCGTAGCCCAACAATCTCACCAACATACTCAACCACCTGAAAAGCACAAGAGTACATTACTTTATCAAATCAAAGACAGTCTGCTCCCAAGACTTGAGTGGCAAAGGTCAAACCATTTCACCACGTGAAATGAACCGAGATGTGTAAAGACCAAGGGCATGTATGCCAGATTTGTAAACAACCAAATGTTTCCAACCCTTTGCTTGTTTGTAGCGGGCATATTCTTTCTGCAAGAAAGATGAAACAAGAAAATTTTAAGCCACACATGTCATTCTGCAATAACGTGATTTTGTTGGACAAATCAAAATGATGCCATTTTCAATAAGTAGCTAAGAAAAAGAAATGGAATAT
This sequence comes from Manihot esculenta, assembly GCF_001659605.2. Lineage (NCBI taxonomy): Eukaryota > Viridiplantae > Streptophyta > Magnoliopsida > Malpighiales > Euphorbiaceae > Manihot > Manihot esculenta. The sequence goes on along the minus strand of NC_035163.2, from coordinate 1,043,115 downwards.
ATAAAAAAGATTATTTGTCTGAAGCAATTAACTGGGTAAACCAAGAACAGAAAACTGAGGCGACAAAACATATTAACAAGAAATAGAATGCATTTATCAAAGTTTGCATCCAATAGGATGATACATTTAGACTTTTTGGAAAAAAGAAATTAAAGAAAACAAGAGAGCTTATGCAGTACTTCATAGTTCCCTTTGGCAAATGGCAATCCCTTAAATCTGATGCTAGATAAACAAAGTATGCAAGAGCACAATATGTTTAGGCTTTATGAAAAACAGAAAATGGAAGAAACCAAGGGAGGTTATGCTGTACTTCATAGTCCCTTTGGCAGTCCCTAAATCGGATGCCAGATGCACAAGTACACAAACATTGACCACCTTCAGTATATAAAGCAACTGCTCCAGTGAATTTTCTACTTTCTATTTCTGTTTTTGCTACTTTCTTTGAAAGAAGCGCAATCTCTATCAACAGAATGAGATTCAATTTCCAAATGAATGCAAACTCAATCTTTTGGCAAATTTACTGAAGCCAGATAACACAATTCACATGAGCAGAGTGAACATACTCGACAGTCATACTCCTTTTCTGATATTGGCAGCTTTAAAAGTCCCTGTGCACAAGATTTCTGTCCATTAATATAAACCCAAGCATTTAACTGCTCCTGAGGAACAAGGCATCCACCCCTTCTATTTGATTGATTATTAACACTATGCCAGAAGCCATCCCGTTTACGACCCATATAGCCCTAAAACAAAATTTAAGAAAAGAAAAAAAAACAATCAGATCTTCCAGCTCAACATCCACTGCCAATACTCAATGAAAGGATTACCTCAGTCCGGGCACAGCTTCCTTCCTTCTCTCCAGTATAACCTGCTTCAATGTTGGCAGCATCATCATTTGCTGGGCCTGTTGCGTGAAGCACACACGTTCCATAGAAACCAACATTTTCATTATCAATACCTTCAGCCTCACTTTGGAGCAGACCCTGCAACCAATATGCTAAAGAAAGTCAAGTCAAGTATATGCGTACCATGGACAATGGAGAATAGAATTTAACTATTTCGTAACAACTTTTGACTGCTGATTTCAGATTGCGAAAGAGAATCAGTTCGTTGGCAAGAAAAGGATACATGATTGCCTCAAATATGAAAAGCCTTTTTAACTTCTATGAATTTTAAATTCCAATTAATTGCAAACTATTCAGGAAAATCGGTAGGTTAAAAGTCATTGATTAATACTACATTGTGACCATGACAAGAGTATAGAGGAATAAATCACAAGCGAAAAGAAATCCCATAATGTAAATTGGACATGGAAAAACTGAAATTCAATGATCATTCTAAAAAGCTGCCATGCCATCAACTGTCATGCCGTTGCAATTTTTAGGTTTTTAACTATTGAAATATGAAACACAAATCACAGCGACTAGAAATGGGACAATGTTTTAAAATCATATATGGATGCCAATTTATAAATGCATACAGAAAACTTGTCCCTGACAGACTCAAAATATACAAGAGATCAACAGTTTTTTTTATCAAAAATATAAAGCGAGCCGAGTCATTGAAAAACATTTTCCCATCTCTATCCAGTTCCTAGTACAAATAAACAAAATTATAAACAATAAAAAATGCAAAATCTTCCTAGGCGTTCAAGTTTGAACAAATCAAGGCAGAATACAAAATCATATAGGGACGCTAATATTCAAAAGAAAATCGACCTTCTGGTGAGCACACCAAGGATGAAACTGAACAGAGCAATTCATATCCCTGCACTGTATACATGAGCCTCCCGGTCGATTGCACATAGAGCAAGCCTAGGAAAGATAATATCAAATTGTTAACTTGAAATTCATGGTAATTAAATTAAAAAATGTGAGAAATTTTGGGAAAGAAGAAGCAAACTATATGGGAGCATAATTTTCATATTCAATACCTAATACAGTAAAATGCCTATAATCAATTTGATTTTTTCAATCATGATAAAAAAGAAGGCATAGGAACTGCAAAATGGCCTATAATACCAGGGAACATGGATGCATCTTTTGCATGATAAGCTATTGTAGCATGCTCATTCCTCAATTTATACTGAAATTCACACTTCAGATAGGACACACAAAGATCAGTCATATAAGACATCTTAACAACTGGATGCAGTGAATAATCAACATTAGTGATAAATATTTTACAATATGCAGTAAGGTTCAGACAATGCAAAAAGGCACAATTCACCATTCATTCATAAGAAACTAATCATGCTACGCATTGGCCTTTGGCTCGGTCAAAGAGCAATAACTACCATTTTTTTTTCAACAAGTTCCATTACAATTCATTTAAATGATAATTCAGTGGTGAAACAAAAAGAAGTGCACTAATCATTTGCGTAACCAATTCAAGTAATCATGAGTTCATAATGCCATGAGTCCAGGCTATACATATTCAGCCGAAATTAAATTTCATTAGTTCAACTATTATTTATTTCAACGCTCACCACATTTGCTCTAGGACATGAAGCACCAGACACATCAAAAGCACTCATGGTATCCACATTTGGGCATCGTGTCCCAGGAGTCCAGAGGCCACAAACAACGTGAACCCACTGCTTAACAGTAGAATTAAGTACTCCAGCTGTAATACTGTTGTGCACTTTTAGATGGCTAATACAGCACAAGGAATTTTGCAAAATATCCAATTGTTTGTGCACATCCATATTGCATATGGTTGAAGTTGATGGCTCAATTTTCAAAGGTCTTAAAACAGGATATGAACTATTTTCAGTTGCATATTCTGAGGAATAAAACAAATTTGATTTATCCTGCATAGTTTCAGCAGAAGAAATGGCATTTTTGTGCCTGCATCCTGTGTCAAGATTCCAAATTTTTAAAAGGCTTTTCACAATTGTACAGCTCCGGAGCGCTCGAGTCATAGCCCCGCCACCATAACCACAAAGAACACAAACCTGGATGAGTTAGACCAACAAAGGCATAAGAATCACAATTCACAAGATAACATGCAATAAGAAAGCCATTAAACATTTATGATGTAAAAAATGAAGGGAACTCCAAATTGGAACTAGATGAGTAAGTTTTGAGGTTATTGTTCATAGCAAAGTAACTCATATTTTCTTTAATCAGGGGCACTTAAACAATTCCAAAATTTTGCTGGAATAGAGCAGCCAGTTGTTTGGGCCATCGAAGTCTACTTCGTAGTGAGTTTTAACATGGTCCTAATATCTAGCAAATTTTATACATAAAAGAGAGCACATGAAAGAAAAATGATCAAGTTCATTGGGAGCTGGAAAAACAATTATCATAAATTTAACATTCTTACAATATTTTCGGAACTTGTCCTACAAGGTCTGCAATACCAGTGGCCTTTAGGCACTCTGGAAACACCATAGCAAGCCTGATGCACCTGCTTATCATGACACTTATAAGTGCAAAGAATCATTAACAGAAACCATAAGGAAAAAACTGGAATTGAAAAATATATAACAGCTACATACTCTTATATAACATCGGCCACACTCCAATAAGCAATTAACATCATCTATTTTCGAGCTTCCACAAACACAGCAGAAAGAATCTACATCTGTAATAGACAGGTGCTTCTGCTCTCTAACATATCTGATAACCAATCAACATCAAAGATTCACAATTAAAGAGTCAATTTCATAAGAGAAGAAAGCTATAAATTTAACAAATTATGATGCTGAAAAGCATAAAAGAAATAATGGAGAAACCAATATATCATTATCAATTTCCTTGCTTACCTTTTGGCAGCAACTTTCCGTGATCTACCAATGTGATTTTTACTAGTATCCTTTCCAGTTTGTTGCAATTTGATTTTTGGGTTTGGCTTACATTTGAAAACCTGCCTTTGGGACACCATTTTAGGACTGGGATTCTTTCCTGAAAAGGAATAAAAAAGAACATATCACATTCAAGACAAAGCCAATGAGAAGTTGTGGAATTTTTTAAATAAAGATAGAACAAAAAGTAAATAAAATAAATTTTCATACCAATTAAAAATTACTGCATGACAACTAAAATGAGGAGATAATCAAATGCAATTTCAATAGATACTTCAGCTCTCGCTTATTCAGATTTAGTCCACTTGCAAAACAGAAGGAAAGAATGGAATACTGCAAGTTTGGTTCATGTTTTAGTCCCGTGGTTTCCAAACCTTCTAATATTTATTAATAATTGATACCATTCTTCACAATTGTACCAGTGCCACCTTCTATAACATGGCTATTATAAAATTGCTAATTTCAAAACAATTCCATTTGCAGCCTCAGTAGAATACAATATTATTAGCAGGTCAAACAAAAAATAAGTTGAAATATGCTCAGGCAAACACCCCTCCCAACTCACACAATGCACATAGATTATCTCACCAACTTGTTCTTTGCATTAGTATTACACGACATGCAGGGAAAACAAGCAGTTGATTATTCATAGCTTCATGCACACTTGAAATTGTTACTTGCAAGTGTCAAAACAAGTGTGCATCAGGCCTCTCAGCAATGTTCTAATTCCAAGAGATTGTTTAGCTATACTCCATATCTGTATGAGTCCATTACCATATCATTTTATCTTCAATTGGCATTAACCAATATTATTGGCATTAAGGCCAAAGAGCCCCATCAATCACTTAAGCTACAAGCCTACAACTCAGCTGCTTATGATATTCCTTCAATTGATTTAGAAGAAATATGGATTGCTTGAAAGAAATTTTAAAAGATAGAGAAAGACAAATAGTCATCCATTACCTTTTAATGTCAACTCATAAATGCTGCGCTTGCGAGTTTCCTTATACTTTGTTTTAGACTGACAATAAGCATTAGTGCCCAGCATAATCTGAACTTTTCCACTTGTTTCTTCTCTCTTCTCCAGCACTGAAAACTCATCAGCAGATTGCTCATCCTCACTGGAAAAAGCAACATCCCTTTCTTCCAAAGAAGTGTTAGTATTCATATCCTGAGATTCCAAATTAACATTGCTCCCATTTTCTTTCCCTTCCTTCAAGTAGGAGCATCTATCAAAGCCTGCATTGCCCCAACTAACATCTTCTCTCTTCCATTCCCTTGAGGAAGTTAGTCCAGGTTTAGAATCTTTGAGTGAACATCTTCTAGCAGTTTTTAGAATCCTATCAAGAGAAACAATTTTAAATGATCTCGTCACATCCCCAGACATGTTACAGTTGGTTATTTCACCATAGTTCCCACATACAACAGGCTTAGCCTTCCTATAACAACTCTTCACCTGTCGACTTGAAGATGCCTTCAGATAATTCACTGAATCATACATCAATATTTTTTCACCTACAGCAGGAGTTAATTCTTGCATCTTAAGTTCCATGCATATGTCAGCAGTCTGTGTGCTTCTCAACTTTTTTCTGTCTGAGATCTCAGGGATTTTACAAGAGTTGTCACTACGATTCATTTCCCTATCGTGATTATTTTCCCCATCTCTTGAATTATAAATTTCCTGAAGATTTCTTTTATGAGACAATGATTTGGTGATAGATAATGCAGAGTTCCCATGTTTGGCATTAATTTTACCATAGTGAGCACCAGAAGTCTGAGATGATTCTGGCCCAGATGAAACCATCAGCACATTATTGGATGAACAAGGCCAATCAGCATCACACTCGGGATAGTTATCATGCACTACAGGAGGTGAAGTGCGTAATGATACATCCAGCATCTTCAATTTCATTTCTCTCTTTCTCTTTCCAGTTTTCAAGCCCCTCTCAGACTCCTGTGACTGATCGGTTTTCCCACAAACAGTAAAGCAACTGTGCTTTTTATTTCGGCTTCTCCTCCATGTCAGGGAATCCATGAGCTTAACCTCATCAAGAAGAGTGCGGGAGGATTTATTGCCAGAAACCTTACAAGATTCCTTTTTTTTCATGGTTGACTTGCAAGTATAACCATAGTAAGCACTTCTTTCACTTTCAAAGGCATCATCAGACGACCCGCATTTATCAATGCCTGATCCTTCATCAACTACAAGATTGTCTACATATCCAGTATTTCCAACAACAGTTGAAGAATCGACATTGGTAACCCCAACCGATGCCTGAGTAACAGCAGGGGTAGAGCAACCAGAAGATATATTAGACATATCTCGATCATTAAAACATTCTGCTCTGTTAATGGCTTCATTAGAAAATTTTGCAGCACTATCTTCAAGTCCTCTTCTATCCAATGCGTCAGCTGGTCCTTTTATAGACGCCACTTCACAAACCCTCACCTTGCTTGGCACATCTTTCCACTGAGATGCATTATAACTAATGTTCTTAGACAACTGTCCCTTTAATGTCCCACATTGGCCAATGGAAATTGAATTTTCTTTTGGAATGATGTGATCTTTGGCAAACTGTGAAGCAATTAAGATAGGAGTTTTGCCACTGAAGCTTCCTGTTTGTCCTCCCAATGAATTAGAAGGATTCCCACTGAAATTGCATTTTCCTCCTGGACAAGTATGGGCTGCACAGCTGCAGTTATAATGAAAATGATGTGTTCTCTGACAGCAGTTATCATGCTCATTTGAAAGAGTAATGTCGTTTTGATTTCTATTGCCCCTGTAACATTGGAGCAAACAAAATGTATTAGGAACCCCAACATTGAAAAAAAGAGAAAAAAACAGACTAGTTATTTTCCAATATCAAAGCCAATAAGAGTTGTGGAAATGTAGCTCTTATTCAAATCACTCCTTTGCAATGTAGCTTTTATTCAAAACAATATCTTAACAATTTCTGGCTAAATCAATGGAATTGAGGTTTTAGAGATGTTAGAATCGAGGTTTTTTGGCAAACCATATTGTTGAGTAAGTTGAAGATTATAAAGATAGAAAAAAATGAAGTTACAATATTAAAAAACAAAATTACAGGAGTCCATGTGCCATTCTCTTCTCTAAACTAACCTCAATGAGGGATGTTCATTTTGAAGAGGACTGCAAGAAAGCTGACACTGCATGCCAATTTCTTTACACTGTAATGGCATTCCTTGTGTCAACATTGAGAAATTGCCCCACCTATTCCAACCTGGAATAAGACAAAATTATAATTAATAGTCCACCATTGACATCAAAGAAAATTTCAATTGAATCAGGATTGAATTATAAGCAGGTGATAACAGACATCTTATTGAAGGGTTACATAGTCCAGTGAACTTGCCTGTCACAGATGCAAATTTATCAACTTCATTTGTCATTGTAGTAGTGGGCCCAGGTTGGTCTAATTTCATGGCAACTTTAGAAACGTCCTGTTTCCCATTAAGCTTAGGCACAAGCCTTTGTTCTTCAGATGTTGATGGTTTAACAAAAGAATTGATGGAAGAATTATTACATTTCCCTTGCTCTAGATTCTTTCCAAGGGAAGACAATGCAAGTTGTTGTTTGGATAACTCCAATATCTGCCCCACTGCAAGCAATCTTAGATTATCATCAAGCAAATGAGGGCTTACACCAATGCTTTGTTGGTTAAATGTGGCTGGAGTTAGCCCAGGAATGGAGGTTGGAAGAGAAGAGTGAGAGCCTACAGGAACAGCCTGTGATGACAAAATTTGGCCAGAACCTGTGGATAACCTCCTGGATTTATGGAACAATTGATCTATATGACTGCTTCCAAAACAAGGAACCTTCTCTAGACAGTTGGAAAATTTTCCAGCAGATACATCTGTTGGAACATTAGACAAGTGATGTGAGTAACGGTTTTTGTCATGCATAACTGTAGAGAACCCATTTCCACTCACAGCTCCAGTAAAGGAGCTTGGATATGCCATCCACTTATGCATTTTAGACCCTGGAGCTGTTTCTATGTAAGAGTTACCAGCAAGACATCCCACCCCTTTACCCTTGTCTTCAGGTTTGAGAAAACCCAAATCAGGGAGCATACATTGCTTATCTAGACCATTGTCACTTTTCCAGGTAACGTTGACAGGGTCACTCTTGAAAGTACGAGTTTCACAATGTTGTTTCTCAGGTATGACATGCTCACTCATATTGAATAAATTATTCGTAGCATTAGGGTTTGAGCTCCCCTCAGGCATAGTATAGTTTTTAAACAGTGAAACTACAGAAGTCTTGGCCATGGTGGCCTTAAGTGTTTCAAGTTTAGCACCATCCATGGCATTATTGATTGCACAGTTCCCATAATTCAAGTGATCTTGTTCCCTTGTGGTAGAATTAGACAAGCCAGCAGAACGGTTAAGAAATATTCTGGATTCCTTCTCTCCCCTGAAACTGGTTACTGTATCATTCAAGGAATAATAGTTTATTATAGTTCAGCCCAAAAAATGAAAATATGCATGAGGTAATAATAGACTAATACACATTTGTACGTTTAGAACACACCATTATGACTCATCTGCTCTTGAGGAAATGGCTTCTGTGAATTGACAAGTGCGTTGTAGAACGATTGTCCTATTACTGGTAGAACTGAATTTCCTGGAGATTGATTCTGCTGATATGGTTGTCCAAGCTTCAACTCTACGCTTGAAGAAGCATCTTTTTCCGTGATAGCACCAACTCGTGCATCTTTACTACAGCTAACATCAGAGTCTTTAACAAGGTTTCTACAATTTTGCAGGGAAGGGTGGGTAGTTGCCAAACTTCCAGTCTTCACAATTGAATCAATATACATGGACTGGCACATATTTTCTGGTTCGCCACCAGCAAACTTTGGCGCTGTTGAGCACCTAGAGATAGAGTAATCATTGACATGGTTATCTCCCACTCCACAAGTACTGTTCTGCAAATTGGCAACTAAACCTCTGAGATAAAATTTGTTACCATCCTGACTATTTCTCTGCTGTTTGTCACACAAGGAATCAATAACTAAATTCTGGCCTGCAAGAAAGTTCTTCGGAAATACATCGCCTAAAGGCTGCCCAGACCACAGATTATTAGAGGCAGAATTCTTGAGCATGTTGGTCTTCGACACACCAGATTTCACTAAACTAGCAGTCAATGATAATCCTTCAGGCCAGTCCCACCCACTCTCATCTTCTGGAACCCTAATCTAAAGCATCATAAAAACATCACCATCCAGTGTTCTCGTTGCTTCAAGCACATGCCAATAAGAAAAATCATCATCCAATCTATGACAAGCTACTTCTTAGAGTAAAAATTATGGTTTGATGGCATCAATATAATCAGAAGTAAAGCTATTTGCATGCCCACGTAAATAGTCAATACATGGATGCATGAATTAAAGATTGAAAGGAATATTAAGCAAGGAAGTTGAACATGGATAGATTACACAATTAATTATGCCAAACTGCAGCATGAGTAGGTCATGCAATAGCCAAACAATCCTTGTGCGGTCAATCTGCCTTGAGTGACAAACAAGTCCCTCAAACTCTTAGGATATCAACATATAGTGGTAACACAGTTTCCTTCCTTTGCAAAATCATATAATTGTCAGTAGTTTATAAATGCTATTTTATCTTCTAAAGTATCAAACCGTTATAAAGATGCACCCAGGCTTCTGGGTCGTGCTCAAGGTTTTGGCACTCAAGCACCAAAAAATATTAGAAAGCATCATATTTACGACAATAACTAGCTTTGATCATAGAAGATTATCATATGTTGAATTTGTTGGAATGGATACATCAGTTTGATTGACCACTGTATTTCAAGATAAAACTCCAATGCAAATACACGGCTACAAGAATAAAAAAAATAAAATTACGTGTAACAACTTCTCCACATGAACACATATATATAAATTTTCAGCATTTACAAGCATCTCAATTAGATGAACACGTACATGTGTATTCAGATGCACATGCATGTACTTATCAAGATAGCAAAAACTGAATTCTACTCAAGAGACCAGAAGCAAGTGCAATGTGGTTATCTTACCCCAAATTTCTGGAAGTAGATTCTACGCCACTGAGCAATTGTCTCTCCACTGTCCATTCGAACAGCATCACCAGGGTTAACATTCCATAATCCTGAATGCTGAAAAGAGATAAGCAGTTATTAGAAGAAGATGAAATATGCCCAATGTCAATGTGTACATCATAAGAAAAGAATACAGAACATATAAGCACCAAAAGCTATTGGTAGAAGTTACCTCACAGAATTTAGAGACAGACATGTGGAAGCAATGGCACGAACAAAGAATGCCTAGGAGTCCTGTATTGCTGAGTAGTAGATCTCCACCTTTCAGGTTAATCAAACACAAAGATCAGGAAATTGCAAGTATACTTGATATCAGTCAACTAATAAAAAGATGAACATGTGCTCAGCAATTACTTCTATCCAAGCAAAAGACATGCGGGCACCCCTTTGCAGAAGTAGATGACTTCTGATAAGAAGAGGACTCTGCTTCTACTGGCACTTTTTGTGGTATTTGATTGTTTGCAGTAGGGAGTTTTAAAGCATTTGCAACAGGCATGCTACCCCATTCCCCTCTCAGAGAAGAAAAATCTTTTACTTGCTCATTACCAAGACCTATGTGGTGAACGACTGGTTTGGGCAGGTCCGAGCCCTGAGATCTAATCTTTTCAGCTGGAGCTGGAAGACCGTTTTGAAATACAAAATTGCTACCACAAATGGAATTGGCCACTGCCCTTGATGAAACAATTGAATAAAGATCAGCTCCACTTGGCATGTTTTGATAGCTTCCATTTTCTGATAGTAGTGCACTAGATGCTTGTGGAGCCTTACTTCCAGAAGGACTGATGATTACACTACCAAATTCAATAGGCAGTTTACTAGAGGAATTTAATGGTTCCTGAATATCAAACTGCAAGAGAGATGCAGGCCCAGATAGGAGTGCAAGGAATGAATTGCCCAGGGCAGCATGACTTGAGCTGCAGGAACTTAAATTAGAAATGTTTGAAAATGAGGGATCTAGCATCCTTCCATGAATTTGTGATCTCAATTCTTGACGAACGTGTGAGTAAACATTGTGGCCTGAATTAATCTCCATCTATATTTAGCCAAAGGAAAAAAAAGGAGAGGGAAATCAAAACCACCACTCTTGAACTGCAACTTGAATCAATCAGTAAAAACAGAAATAGCATAATGAACTTAAAAATTTTTGGGGAGAAGAAAGAAATCATAAGCCAATAAATGGGATTAAAAAATTAAAAAAATAACTGCAGTTTTCACCATTACAATTGTTTTCCTTTTTCTCTCTTTTTATCTCGACAACAATGATGCCTTTCCAGTTTAAGAAATTGATAAAACAATCAAACACATTTTATCTCAGGGGATGATTGCGGTAGTGCAATCATTCCTCATAACCGCAGTGGTGAGGAACCACAATACATATAAATAAGAGACTAAAGCACCTGAAAGCTAAATTCTATGAACTTAGCCATAGCCAGTAGCTTTCCACATATGCACACCCTGGCACTAGGAATCACCGACTCAGCCACCAAAATACAACCCCCCCCCCTCCCCCACCCAGATCACACCTCCGTCCGTCCAACCCCCTGTTCCCTCTGCTAATTTGCTACAACGCCCTGCCAAAGATTCTCCTTCTCATCATAAAAAATCCCCAACCATACTGCGAGTCTGCGACATCATTAACACAAAAACTTTAAAACACTGCCATAACTATCCTTCACTATGCTAGTTTAATCTCCTTACTAACATTCATTAGGCTTTCCATGCAACAGGCATGTATTCCGTATTCCAGGACTATCAATGGCTGGTAATCACCAAAATGTAATGCTATTTCTGCCCATTACATAAATGCAGCAAACAGCAATATTCCATTTTACTTTATAACCACTTCAACTTCTCATGCACACCAAAATCGCAAGAACTAAACAACTATTAGAATATCAACTACGATAAAAGTTAGATTACAGCGACTCAGCCATTCTACAGTATGATTTCAGATAATACCTCCTATCAGCAGGAGCTAAAAGAGTAAGGCAATGAAAGCACCGGAAGCTCAAAGAGAAACATCGAAAAAACAGTAATAACACCCGCATTACTATGAACTTACCTTATCTCGAGCTTCTTGCGAGGTGGATGAAGCCATGGGGGGCACAGACGATGGAACTGTGGAGCCACATTTGACCTGCCACGAGCTATCCATCTCTAAAAACCTCTCTAAACCCTAGCCTCCCATCATCAGAAACCGCTACAGACCACCGGAAACCGCCTATAATAATAGAGCACAGCGCACAGGTCTACTCTCAGCAGTTATAGAATGACCAAAATACCCTCGAGAGAGTGAGAAAAAGGAACTGAAGAAAGAGACTGAGATTTGCAGTTGCAGGGAGAAAAGAAAAAGGAAATGGAAAAAGAGAAGAGCAAGAGCTGAAAGCATCTGAAACGGTATTATTTCGAGGCAGGGATGAGCAGCCACTAGCGTATTGACGCGTGTAGTGGATTGGATATATACGGTTCGTTTGATCTAAAGGTTCAAAGATGAATGGAAATGTGGACCGTTGATTGTGAATACAGCTGGTTTTCTTTCTCTGACAAAGAAAAGGAGTGTAATTAAGTAACTGTAGCCTCAAAACTTCATATGGTTAGGTCACGCGCGAAAAAATTGATGCGGGGTCAACTTAACGAATAAGAATTGAACACGTGTAATGAAGTAATAAGTGGGGACAGGAGAGGGGCAGTTGGTGGGAAAATGGTGGGTTCCACCAAAAGGATGTGTTTGGATAATGGGTAGCATAATCCTATGCCAAGTACAGTAACTTTTATCCCAACCTTTGAGGAGGAGATCCTTGTTCGGGATGTTGATTACTGATGAGTGATTAGTAACTTTTTATTTTAATCACCAGTCGTCATCTTTAGAATACCTGTGGCTTTTTTCTCTATTCATTTCATCCTATCTTGAATTAAAATTTTATAAAATTTTCTCTCTAAACTTTTTTGGAGAGGTTATAGAGATAGTTTCCTTTTAAATATTTATAATCTCAATCTCTTTGTAATAGAGTCGAATTATTTCTTTAAATTTTTGAATATAAAATTATTATATTTTGCTTTCTATTATGTTATGCTGCCACTTTTCATCACAAAATATGTGTATAATTTTTTTTTATGATTTATTTTACTTGTATTTGATATTCTCGTGAATATTAAATTTTGAAATTTAAGAATATTGGTGTTTATCGTTTATCTTTTCATGTTTTGACTATTAAAAATTATGAAAAGCAAAACTAAATGCATTGAAATTAGATGATTTCAAAGTGACTTCTCTATGGCTATAGAAGATAGAGATTGTTGTAGTCCTTTTCTTTCTCCTAATGCTAGTGATAAATGAGTATCCAGCCATTTAAGTTGTTTTAGCGGATTGAGATTTGTTGCGGTTGTATAAAATGTTTAGACTTCTCTATTAATAAAGTTTTTTCTAGATCTATTCAGACATGTGTTATTAAATATTATAGCAATGCTACTCAAATGTCTAATGTTAGATTTTTTAATGTGCTAGACAATTGATAGTGGTGATTTTTTTTTATTGCGTCGAACATATAATTGTTTACTTAATTCCATGGTCAACTAAACAAGTCAATTAGACAAATCAATTTCATTTCTATGGCTCATAAGTTTAGTAACAACAAAAGCTAATTTAAATTAATCTTGAAATTGATAGATTTTGGGTGGAAAAAATATTGATTTTGTTGTTTGAGTCTAAAATATTGTACTTTTATAACTTTTGCAACTCTTGCCCCTCTTAGGCATTAATACAATGTATTTTGTTGGTAAAAAGAATATTTATTTATTTTTAAATAATTTTAATATTATTGAAATAAAAACATATAACAATACTTAGTATTATTTTAACTGTTGATGGAAAAAATATTTAAATATGTTATTTCAACTGTGAATATTTTTTATTTTACTCAATGACATGATGATTTACAGTAATTGATAGAATATATTATTAAATTATTAAATTTGATTCTTTAAAATATGATATATCTATATTTTATAATTTTATTAGTAAAAATATCTTAAAATTTTACTATAGAATGGGACTTCCTTTTTACATTCATATACATGATGAATGTTTAAGGATGTTTCAATTGCTAGAACGCAAGCAGTAATTTCTTGCCTTCTATTCTAATTTTAAGCTATTACTGAAACTAAAATGAAGGAAGCTAATAATGCATAGTCTTGTAGACTCTTTACAGTATCTCAAAAAAAAAAAAAAAACCATTTCGCGAAACAAACAGAGCTGAAATTTTATTTAATTTCTCATTCATTTGCCTTACTAAATTTTTTCTGCAAACATAGGTTAATACTCAAACGAGGCAATTGGAGAGTAATCATATTTCCTTTTATTTCATCCTCTCTATATTCCCTTAATCCAATGTAAAACTGTTTTTATTGCTTCCACTTTTACTATCTACACCTCCCGCTTATGGGCCAATTCCGCATCGGCTTCTGGTTGCTTTGGGAGTTTTAGATTTGAAAAACAGATGATCCCCTGAAACTTGTCTGATGGGCTTGGTAGGCTTATGCCATTCAAACAAGCATGGAAGCAGAGAATATACCCTTCGGCTTTGGAGGTGTTGGGTAATTTTGGGATTGATAGCCGACTCTTTAAGTGAAAAGATGACTATTTTTTATTTTGCTTGCAAGTGTTTGAAGCTTGAATGCGCCTTCTCTGACCGTCACTGCAATCCGGCAAAAGAATGCCCGATATTTATTTCATTAATAAAATAAAAAGCATTGGACATTATTGCTTTGTCTCGTGGGCAAGTTTGCTGAGCCTCGATACACTTTTTTGCGTCATAATTCTTTGCAAGTTGGATTTAACTTGAAATTGAACGACCATCATCATTTACATAAGACAAATGTTGCTCAATTATTATTGTAATTTCCTTTAAATAGGTGGCCAGTTTGCCATCATCAACCCTAATCAAATCACGGTACTCCAAACATATCATTATTTATCACTAACCAGAGCTTTAGTGTCATCATGCAATGAATGAACTGCTAGCATATCACTCAGAATTAAAATCAACAGATTGGTATTTGCAGCGCAATTCGAAAAAACAATAACAATAATGCATGAATAATACACCAATTAACATCATTCCCAGAAAACTTATATTGTCATTCAAAAATTTAAAACCCAAGTACAAAATTGAAACAAGACTGTCTAACGTCTTAACTCAAATCTCAACTAATCTTCCCTCACAGGAACTAATTGAAACATCTCTAAAACTTGGGAAACTCAGATGGCTGTGAATGCTTTCTTCCCACCACCAGAAGAACCAGCTGGGATTACTTTTAAAACATTGAACCTCACTGTCTTAGATAAAGGCCTGATAATGGAAGAAACAAATGCAGTAAGTACAAAGTAAAGTTA
This sequence comes from Manihot esculenta, assembly GCF_001659605.2. Taxonomy (NCBI): domain Eukaryota; kingdom Viridiplantae; phylum Streptophyta; class Magnoliopsida; order Malpighiales; family Euphorbiaceae; genus Manihot; species Manihot esculenta. Next base: position 1,027,809 of record NC_035163.2, on the reverse strand, counting down.
CATCACCATTAAACAAACATTACCAACTAAATTACACCAAGTATAACTTTAACCTGCATTGGCCAATGCTAACATGATCACCCTCTTTCACACGGAAGCATGGGGAAATGTGTGCTGGAATATTGGAGTGACGCTTCTCATATCTAAAGGTTACTCAAACAAGTTAGAATTATCATGCATAAAAAATGGACAGAAATCTTGATTGATCAAATTGATATCTTGCCTCTGGTATTTTTTAATGAAATGAAGGTAATTCCGTCTAACAATGATGGTCCTCATCATCTTTGCACTGTGGCAAGTACCAGCAAGTATGCGGCCTCTGATAGAAACAGTACCAGTGAATGGGCATTTCTTATCAATGTAAGTCCCTGTAAGTGCGACACAAAAGTGTTATTTGTCAAGAAGTCTCATCCAGCTATAAATTTAAATCAAGCATCCTATGATATTTTAACTTCAAAATTTCAGATCCAATTTAGTTCTACGGAGTAAGATTGGACACAGTGGCATACAATTGACATGCATGCCAAATAATAACTTCAATGTGCTTATCAAATTTTTAAAGAAAAAACACAATTGTATTAAATTTCTACGTTCATACATTTTTGCCAGGTAAGATCCATTTCTCATAAAAGAGTACACAATAATACACAATGCTCATGTTGTGAATTCCTAAACACCACCAACAAATTATAAGAGGATGATAAAATAGCTTCAAAATAAGTCAGAACCAACCAACAAGTGTATTTAATCTAAATTCTGAGACTTGCATAAGGAGAGCAAAATTTTCAAAGTGTAAGCTAATAGAAATGAATTGGGCGAAATGTAAATCTGCAGGCTAAAGATAGGACCAAGATCAAAGTTCACAACTTCAATTCAACTAAACAAAATCTAGTTCAAGTAAAATACACATAAAAAAAATTCCCTCAATTGCAACAAAATAAAATACTAAAAACACATGAAAAACTACATTTTGGCACTGTGCAAAATATTTCAAATAACAAACCAAACTAATTACATAATGTGAAATATTAACCAAAGCACTCCAAATCCAGTACATTGACTAACTGTACAGAAATCATCATACCTTCAATTGCCTCTCTGGGTGTCTTAAAGCCCAATCCAATGCTCTTCCAAAATCGATTACCTCCCTTTCCAGGTCTCTTTCCTTTTCCTGACTTCTTCGAGCTGCAAAACGAATAAGAAATTGCAAATTCCCACATCTCAGAATATCACAAACCAATCTAGATCAATTTAAAAATAAAAAACAGCGACGAAATCTCACCTCAGGAATACCTTGGGCTGCTTCAGAAATGCCTTCTCGGTCTGCAATTAGATTAAAAAAAGTCGTCATTGTCAATATACAAATCCAAACGAGCATAAATTCCAAAACCGCAACGGAATGTGATCTTTTTAGGCATAGACATGAAAAGAAATAGTATGAACAGAGAGAGAAAAAAAAAAGGATCTGCACCTGCTCGGCCATGGCTAGCGATAGAGGAGATTCGTGGATGTTGAAGTCGCAAAGAAAGCTAACTAAGCAGACCAAACCCTAGTCCCAGCCAAAGCCAGCGGGAGAGACCGCAATCACATATATACTAGAATTTCTAGTTGCCCTAAGCACTTCAATTACTAAAATACCCTTTTCTGCCCCAACTTTAAAATTACTTTTACGTTCTATTTTCACTGAAAAATAAGTAAATTATTAATTTGGCTTTAATGTTTTTGTATCTATAAAAAATATTAAGTGGTGACTAAGGTGTTGAATTGTTTTAGAAACTGATTATTAGGTTTTTTGAGAATTTTATTAATTGGAATTTTCAGCTAGATAGAAATTTAACATTTTTATTTTTGTTTCATTAGATTTTTTTTTTTTTACAAAAATTTGTGATGTCTTTTTAAAATTCGTCGGTCTTTGGTGATTAAACAGATTATAAGATTTATTTGCACTCCCAGGCTTAGCCTGATGGTAAGTGCATCCGGTTAAACCTGATAGATCTCTGGTTCGAATCCCCCATCCCCCATTTCAAAAAAAAAAAGATTTATTTGTTGGTGACTAATAAAAAAATTATGTTATAAATCAGTAGATGTTATATTTTTTAAAAAAAATAAAAATAAAAAACTACTATTTCCTATAGACAATAGTAATTTTACAATGTTTTTTTAATATAAAACTATTTTTTTCAATAAATTAAATTTGTAAGTGAATAATAAATAAATTAGTGAATTACTGAATTCATCTTCTATGTATTTCATATTTAATTATATATAAATTAATCAGATTGCATTCACAAATTTAGTTTAATGGTAAATTAATTCAACTTAATTTAATTAAAGGATTTTATAAAAAAAAATTTTCAAGATAAAATTATCTAACTAAAATTAAGAATGTGACAATCAAAATACTCAACTTTTTTTTAAAAAATATACTCTTATAATTTAAGCTCAAACTGAACCTATTAATCAAAATTACCAATTTCAGTTTTAAAATTAGTTTCTTTTGTCGACAGCTAGGATTGATACGAGTTGAGCCCGAGGCTTTGTTTTACTTGTATGGATAACGTAAGGGCCTCAATCCTCATATTGTTTAGGTTTTATTAGGGCCCGTGATTCACTATAATGAATTTGTTTATTCAATGAAGCTACTCTTTGCCTCTGGCCCAACAAAAAATTAATTCATATATAAATTGCAGAATTTTTGGCTTATATAGAGAGAGGGTGCTCAAATTTACACTTGGAGAAGGCAGTTTTATATTAAAATTTATAAATTTACAAATAGTGTATAAATTTAACACGATACAATCTTACAATACAAGGGCTTGAAAAATATGTGCAACATCGGCTATGAAATTCTCTTGACTGCCTCACTTATACGTGGAAACCGATGAGCCCACCGTGAAAATCCTGCATATAAAAGTAAATAAACGAAAATAAATAACCAGACTGCACTTTTATTATCTTGTTATTTAAACTGTCATCAGGAACTGGATTTATTAAAAAAAAATTTATATTATATTATATATATTTTAATCATAAAAAGTCTAAACCAGGTTTCACCCTCATTACTAAACAAACCATATAATAAAATTTTTAGGACACACCTGAACTAACAATCTCAAGAAGACCCGATTCTCCTCTGACAGCATCAGACATACCCTGTGATGAAATCAATTGAGAAACTCGTAATTTGATCTCATCAACCATAGCTATGTTAGAAAGAGGCCCCACCAAACAGGTACACTCTACCTACCAAGAACATATATGATCTTTCTGAAAATGAAATGTAATAAAAGAGTGCACTTATCCATGAATTTTCAATGGAAAGAGTCCTCTCCTTGACAATTTCACGTTCACAAACCATATTTTAGCCAACAGATAGGCTATGCATGCAGCAAAAATAACATCAATTTTACCTGTTCAGAGAAGGTCAAACTTCTTGCGATGAGCCGAGCAAGATGATCAAGGGAGCTGCTACCAAAGTTAGGATGATTAAGAAGAGCCTCCTCTGAAGTGTAATCTAATAGTAGTGCACAAATGCTTGAAGCCATCGTCAGAATTGATGGGTCATTAGCATCCTCTGCAGAGAAAACCAGGTTTTACAAAAATTGCAATACATGCTTGTCAAGGTAATAACAACAGAATATTATCAAATTATCAATAAGAGTCCTGAGTAAGGAAACTCTAATCGCTGGAAAGAGATGATAAATCTGAAGATCAGCTGAGGATTCATATAGACCTTTTCATCTAGGGAAGCTGAATTGGGCCCCCAAAACAGGCTAATTATATTATCTACAGTATTAATCTAACAAAAAGAAAAAAAAAATAACAGGAATACTCTTCTTCTCAACACCTACGACCGACAAAATCGGGAATCAAGATATGTTGCCAAAATCATGCCTTGCGTTTCACTTCCAATAAGCTACATTTTTTCAGGTTGTGCCATGAAGGCAGGTAACACGGTACATTCCTATTTTTAAGTGAGGGTTGAAGTTTGGATATCTCTTTAGCCAGCGCAGCTATGAGAATGAGGAATAAAAGCTAAAAGAAGGGTTAACACGAGACTTACCGAGTACAGAACACGCGTTTAAAATGATCTCGTTTCAAAATAAAAGCATTTACATAAATTATCTTGCGACCTTCTTTATTTCTCCCACCAACAAATTGACAATTTCCCTTGCAATCCTGGTAGACCTTTGTCATATTTCTTTAACAATAACCTATTGCAACGACTTTGTAATTTTAGCAAAGCTCTTCCACTGAACCTCAACCTTTTTTTTCATAAGAAATAGCTCGTATACAGTATTAAATAACAAGATACATCACAATAACAAAACGGATGGAGGGGGCCCACTCCATAGTCCATGCACTAAAGTGATGAAATAAAAAATGGCAGTTTAATCAGAAAACACAATTTTTCACAAACATTGCTAGCACAAAAAGATCATGAACAGGACTATACAAGGATCGATACCCACCCACAAGAGGGACAAAGTGACAATCACATGAAACAAAGCATGAAATTTCCAATTATTAAATTATTCAAAGCAGGAATTATCGAGGCTGTGACTCAAGTACCTGTCCAATATCCCAAGGTCATCAGAAGATCAACAACAGTTGATTCATCCATTGAAAATTGCACCTCCCCTTTCTTTATTGACGGAAGAAAATTGGAAAAGATATCAATATCTAGTTTGACATAAAATATCAGATTGCCATAAACCAGAAAAATAACACTACCTTCAAAAGCAAATTCATCATTGTATCGCATGCCAAGAAGATGCAACTATCATCTTCAACTGTATAGCAACTAGGCCCAATCAATTTTATCAGGCATTCAGCAACCTGTAAACAGAACAGAAATTTTTTAAAAAATCAATAAAATGCTTTTTCATGGTGGGGGGTAATATCACTGTGTTATGCAAATGTCCCCCAATTAGTGCACTCAGGTCAACTTAGGTATTACATAAAAAGCTAAAAGGACAGAGAGGAACAACCACCAAAATCTTCAACCTAGGTTTACATTGAGAATCAACTAAGGAGAAATATAAGCAAGAATCAACTAAGGAGAAATATAAGCAGAAAATTATACCAACTTACAGCCTTATAACCCCCAGAAGAAATTAAAGCTTTACATCCTTCAATCTTCATTGTAATTTGACAAAGCATTGGAAGTAGAAAGCATATAGAGTAAAAAGGGCTGCAAGTCAAAAAATAGTTCAAGTCATTCTCAAGTGGAACATATATGTGTCCATGTGTATGTGCATGTACATGTAACAAAAAATAAGTTGCAATTACCAAACCTTGATTCATCATTTGCTTCAATTGATAACATATACCCCAAAAGTTCTCTGACTTTATCTTTGCAAGCATCGGGTGTTTCTGCAAGATAACTATAACAAAAATAATTATCAACCTACCATATCAAAATTCAAAAGAAAAGAAAGATTGGAATGCTCATTAAGTGTAAAGGCAAAGATATATCCTTGGAAATAGGAGTGTAAAACAGATATGTAGAAAAATCCTTGATTACTTTAGCATCTGACATTTCTATCATGAAAGTCTATATCCAATTAAAAGGCGGAATACTAACAGTGCACATTACCAAAAAGATTATAACGATAGACATCAATTTTATTATCAAGACTGCAATCCACATGCAGAAGCATGCATTGCTACTCAGAGGATCAATGATGAAGAGTACTTGATCTTCTTTTCTTACAACTTTTTTTTTTTTTAAAAAAAATTTGTCAATTGGCATAATCTTGATTGAGCTCTATACAAGCATGGGTGGGAAAGAATGCATAAAGCATACCTGCCAACAACCCGCACTGAAGCAAGGAGATCATTTCCTTTATTTTGACCATGTTCCTGTACGTCGCAGAAGTAAGTATAACTGAAGCAAATAATTGTTAGTGGTATAGAAATAATTACCTTTGCATCTTTTAGATACTCTAACACTACATTAATCGTTTCATTAAGCCCATTGAGCACCTTCATGAAAGTGCTTTCACCAATCAGTTCTCCTGCAAGATATTTAACCAAGAAATAAAACTTCCAAAAAAGACGCAAGAAAAACTGAAAGATTAGAAGCAAATGGTGAAAAATATGGGTCTCAACTGGAATTAATCACAAGTAAGATACAAGGGGACGAACTGGCCAACCACAAATGAGGGTTTTATTCAACAAGTGCTTTTATGACACTTTAGGGGAATATATCTCTAAAGATCTCAACCTTAAGCCAGCACAATCACAACTGCACTTCATTTTTTCTAAAAGATGACTACCCTTCTGGTCAAACAAATCCCCAAAAGGTAGTCCATTCAATGAACCACAAATGGTCGAGGATATTGCACATTATATGTCAATGTGGGATAAATTCATCACTGAACTTTACTTAGTGAAACCTTCAAGTATTATAGTGACCCATTTAACCCTTACAATTTTAATTTTGTAACCAATAGATACTTGGTTGAACAAATTATTAAAGGCAAAAATACAGATATCACTTCCAATTTTTTACTTTTTCACTTATGTTTGCCATTTTTCTCTATGAATAGAAAAGCTATAATTGCGAAATTAGTTACTTGTATCCTTGTGAGGCACCAAAAGAGTGATGAGTGGCAAGGGCAATGGGAGGGAATGTATAATAATTGTTTAGCCATTCACTTCTCTTGCTTGAAAAAGCTGTGCAATCTATTTCAATTGTGTTGGATGGATCAAAAACAGAACCTCTTAAGGTGAAGAAATGAAGACTATATAGAAAAAGAAAAAGGAATATAGAGAAATGAGACTTTTCAATAGAAAAATCTAAATAAGGGGGGAAAAGGAAGCGAAAGAATGCTAGAACATCTATGAAGCATGAGCTTACATTCCTCTTCAGATGGCATCAGAGTTAGGACCAGTCCTAAGTTGCATGTCCAAAGTGAAAAGAGAATTGTAAAATACAGATAAATGTCACCTGCTCCACCAATTTCTTTAAAGACAGTGAACACATATTCATTGCATGTTGAGATTGGTAAGATTCAAGTGTGTATTTTGAATTTTCTTTTAACATATATTTTGATTGTTGATATGCGCTGTATAAACACATGTTTTAACAACAAAAGGATATAATTTTTCTTGCCAATTAGTGAAGCTAGGAAGCTAGGATTCATGTCCTTATTTATAAGTTATTTATGTACCTCCTTCTCCAGCCATAGCTGATATTAGTTTGATTATCCTCTCTATCAAGGAAAAGGCAACAGCCACGTTTTGTTGCTTTACGAGAATAGCTTCAGTAGTTGTTGAGGAATTCTTGGAAGCTTCATATTTCAAATAGGCCAGTTCATTAAGCATAACATCAACTTCAACCCTTGATGACTCCAAGACAAGTAATAGACACCTGAAAATAGAAGGTTATAAAATAGTAACAAAGTTCACCAATATAAGAACCTTAAAAAAAGATAGCATAATTTGCATGTATAACTTACCTGTCAGCTGGCATGGGATCTTGTAAATCAGGTACGTTTGATTGACCAATCAGCCAACTTTCCCCGACTATGGACACCATAGATTCAGCCAAAATAAGGGCATGAAGCTTCTCAGCAGGGGCTGTAATGAGTGGGAAAAATTAACATTGATGAGTTTCATCCAAATTATAGGTCATGTTCTCCGCAGAAGAGAACAACATGGGAAAGAATGTTATATAATTCATACAGAGAATGTTAAATCATTTAGCTGTTGATGCCTTATGTATGCACCCAATGTTGTAAAACCAAATGAGAGGAGGTACATCCATATCCACTAATATATGTAATCCATATGTCAAAAGGACCACATGCAGACAACCCAAGGAAATCATACAAAAGGATAAGCATATAACTTATTACACACATCCAACCTTCCCACAATCCTAGCTATTAAGTCCACCTTCATTAACACAAAAGTCACCTGAACTTCATGACATTCTTGACCATCAAACATGAAATACAGCAGGCACACTCAATGTCTTTGCCATCCCAACCACATTCAAGCATAAATTAGGTAAAAGAATAATGTCACTCAAGAAAATTACCCACTCGATTCTGTAAAATAGCAACAATGCCAACACGCATATAATCTGGCCAATTGTTCCCTGCCATGACACGCAGTGCATCGGGAAGCAGTTGCTGAAAACAGCAAGAAAATATCAAACCCAGCCTCAGAATCAGTTAATATCAATAAGCATATACCAAAAGCAGGTCAACCCTAACCTGTCATACATCAATTTTACAGTGTTATTATCTCGGGCTTTCTAATCCAGCATCAAAGAAATAATAGCATACCGAGTACTTTGATGAGAAGATATATGAGAGCAAGTGAAGTGCCTCGAATTTCAATTCATTGTGCAGCACAGCAAATTGCCTTGCTATTGGCCCCACCTACAGGAAAAGAAAATTTAGCGAGTTTTTAGAACAAAAATCACAAGTTGAAGTTAATGAAGATCCAGCCTTCCCAAACCCCGACTCAGTATGCTGGAAGGGAACAAACCAGGGGCAGAAATTCAGGAACATATTCACATGAGACAAACTGTAAAACTTACCACCATTGGCAGGTCAGATAGGCCGTCATCAGTAATGGAACCTTGAGACAACTTACTTAGCATAGATTGTACCATTTTCATAGCAAGCTCCATCATATGAGAACCTACAGCGTATTCATAATTCAGACATAAAATGTGGTCCACAAATCCTCAATCCGCATGAACAAACATCCTTTTCAAAACAGTAGATGTGAAGATGCTAAAGAACTAAATTAGCAAAAGCAAATGACACTATAATCATGTTTTTAACAGGAAAAATGGTTACCGCTATCAAAATTATTAGAATGCAGCATAAGGATATGTATTTCAGTACATGATAATGATGCTTAGCTTGTTCTCAAAAACCAGTAAACAACAGATTACTTTACCATCTGGCAAAGCACACATTTGAGAAGCTAACAATTTCATGCCTCCGTATTCATACAACATTATTGCTCCATCTTCAGAAGACAATGTTACCAGATATAAAAATTCATAGCATTCTTCCAGCACAGGTGAACTTGATCTGCCATTTTGAGAGAGAAAACATGGTTAGTTAATCAAGATTGAAAATCAAAAGGTGATTAATCAGGCCATCAAAAGGAAATAGAAACAAGTATTGTGAGAGTAAGAGAGAGAATTGTAAGATCGTAACTACTCCTAGATCATACGGAGCAATTGATCACAAAACGAGTACCAATCCCCCAAATAGCATATTCACAAGTCATCACGCCTTAACTAATCCTCATCCAATGTGCCTAGAGCTTCCATTGAAGATCATGGACATGGAGCCTGATACTATCTCCAAGCCAAAGAACACTAATTCACTTTCTAATACATTGAACGTGCAAGTCCATTCTCAACATTGAATGGAGCATAATTCTCTCTTCAGCCCATTCTCAACAATTGTTTTGAGTTTATTCATCGCAAAGTTTGAAATTCAAACCATCTCTATGGAATATCACTTGTCTTGCCTCCAAGAGGTTCCACATGCAGTAGAAAATCCAAATCATTAACTAAAAAAAGAAGAAAAAGAGCCTGAAAACTGGATATCTGAAGTGCTGACCAGTCAACACTATGCTTATATACTTCACAGCAGTGGTTGCCAGTCCCAAATCCCAAACAAGCTACAGTTTGATGTGTTGCTTTTTTTATACAAGGATGCGAAAGTGCAGAATCAGGCACATGTCAATATCAACGAAGGAGAATATAAGATTCAAATAACAATACAAATGATACTCTCCCTTCAAGTTCCTCAATTATAAACTTCAAGAACAACAAATGAGGTAAAATTAAGGACACAACATATACATATATTTATCACTCATTTTGTTCTGAGCGTTTCATACATGTAGTACAAGAACCTTACTTTGACATTATTTCCAGTATGACTGGAATCTTCAAAACCATATCTTCTGATGAGGCAATTTCAGGAACTCGACAAAATGCAGCAAGAACAGTAACGGATAGCTGCAAATATGCATCACGGTTATTGGCTCCATTGCCACTTATGGTTCCTTTACCCATTCCTAGCCACCCAGAAAAACACATACATAAACGAGTCAGAATGTGAGAGTAATCAAACTTTTCAAATAATAATAATGATAATAAACGAATTAAAATGCCTACATAACCTTCTAGATAAACACCGTATTCACAGATATTGTATTTTCTAACTGGTTCCTTTTTCCTTGACTTTCACGGCAAACAAACAAATACAGAAGAGAGAGAGTACCAGTCCTCAAGAGCCTATCCAGAAACTGAATTCCAACTGCCTCATAAACTTTACGGAGAGAAGCAACATCGTCTCCTTTGCAAAATTTGGTGACAAGAAGCAGGCCAGCAAGGCGTTGCTCGTCTCTCTCGCCTTTCAATAGCTTCAAGCAATCGTCAAGTGACGGCGACTGCGCGTGTTCCTGTTGTGAATCCTGCAAGGAGACAGGGATAAAATAAGATTTGAGGAAACTAAAACGAAGAAGAACAGAAGAGAGACAGAGAAGAGTAACAATAAACCATGAGAGCCGAGCTGTGCTTGTGCAGCGATGAGATTTTCAAATGATGGTTTTGGAGGCTTCCAGAGAGAGAATCCTTTCAACCTTCCACGCAAATACATGAAGAAAGAAAATCATTCAAAATGCTACCACAAATAACAAGAAGAAGGAGCTCAAGGATATAATCTTCTTCCTCCAGCATTTCAAGGCTATATAGTGTTCCTTCAAAGCCTTCCGAAGAAAAATAAAAATCAAGAGCATTAGAAAGAAAATACCTCAAGAGGACTTAGTTTGTCAGTGAGAGAGTACGGAACACCAAATAGCAGCAGTTCTGTCGATAGAACAGCAGCTCGAAGCCTGCGATGGAGGTCGAGCAGCGGGTCAGCAGCGAAAGGAGCTGTTGCAGCAAGGACTGAGAATGAGCGGCGAGAAGCAGTGGCGGCGTGACTGAGAATGGGCGGCGTCACCGAGGAGGAGCTGGGCGGCGAGGAAGCAAGACTTTACTCGAGAGTCGAGACAATTCTAGGCAATGGACCAGTTTGATGTTGGGCTTAAATTTTTTTTGGACCGTTTTGGTGTTGGCCTTTTTTTTGTCAACTGTAAATATCCATTAAATTGGCTAAACAGACCTAAGAGTTGCAATCAAAGTTACAGTCTAAACTATGCCCAAGTACACAAGGAAATAAATTTACCAAGCCCATCAACCTCTAACCATAGCAATGGGCAGCAACACAGGAGAGCAATAGGCAGCAACGCAGGAGAGCAGCAACCACCGTGCGGACCATAATCTCCCCTAGCCAACAACAATAGAAGCCGCCACAACTCACCACTTGCAGAGCAGGAACAAACCACCATCTTCCCCGTCCAGCATTCGAAAAAAAAAACATAGTAGCAAGAGAGCCAAAAATAAACCCATCTACGAGTTTTAAGGTAGAATCGAAGAAAAGAGCGCATATGGCACCTTTAGCCTTTTGAGTTATTTTAATTTGAATGTCAACCGCTTAATTATTTTAATTTGAATTATTTTAAAATTAATTATCATTAAATCAAAATTAAAATTAAAATACTATAATTAAAATCACTTTATTTTTTTTTTCTAAAATTCAAAATCACTTTGAGTTAATCTCATAGAATCTAGTCAAAATGTAAAGAGTTATGATTTAAAATTATTAATCTCGACTTGGCATTGAGTGGAAACTGGAAGTATCTCAGCTAAAAACATTTTTTAATTGGAATAGCAATTCGAAGGAATTAGTAAAAAAAAAAAAAGAATATCCAATTTCATTAATCTATTTACAAATATACCTCTATTCTAGTATAGTCACCATCATACATCATAATAATTCTACGTGTGAACTTATATGTACTTTTACATGTGGTTTAAAGTACCTAGACAATAAATAATAAAGTAATTAAATAACTTAAATCATAATAAAATAATTTTAATGTGGCTAAATTATTATTTATATCACATAACTACTGCAAGACCAATTTTCATCTCTCCACTAATTTAACACTAAAATTGATAAAAAAATAAGATTAATAATAAAATAGATTTTACGAAATTGTAAAGATATTTAGACACATAACAGTATAATTGATAAAAAAAATAATTAATAATACTCAATCTTATTAAAACAATAAATAATTTTGAATACAATAATTTCTATAAGAGACGAATAAAAGTTGATAAGTGAATATGTTAGGTTAATGGAAGAATCAATTATTCCATAAGAAAAAAGAAAAACTTAATCGAAAAGGTTAATACATATATTCAATCATACACTTAGACCTTGACTCCTTCAGAAGTAATACAAATTAAGCATTCATTGAGCCATAATAGATAAAGTAAATAACTATTTCTTTTATTAAAAAATAAATAATAAATAAATAAAATTATTTTATATGGTAAAGTTTAAATACAAAATAATAATTTATTTTTAAAATTAACAATTCAATAAATGAATAAAAGTATAAAAAAAATATAATTAGTAATTGGTTTAATTTATTTATAAAATATAAATTTTTTATTTATATAAATTATGACAAAATAAATATAAAAAATAGTAATTCTATCTTTGGTTAATTAAAGCCAGTAAAAAAAAAAATCACACTTGTACGAACCGCAGATAAACAGCTCCCACGCTCGCCCCACGGTTTCTTCACACTCCTTTTCCAGCTTGTACACTGAAACCCATCGTCCTTATCCACCTCTTTCTCTCTCTCTCTGAGCACCCAATTTATATACACAGATTCCTTCTCAATTCCCTAACTCATCTCTTCTTTTCTCTTAATTTCCAAATCCAGAAAACCAGAAATTAGCAATGGCGATGGCTATGTCTATGGTTGACGAATGCCACTCTCCCTCCCTCAAGGACAGGCTCAAGTCCTCCATTTGTTGCTTCGCTGCTCCTGATGACCTCCATGAGAGCCTTGATTCCGTCGACGACGGCAACAGGAGGCCACAGATGCCGAGATCTTCATATGCTTGGTTGAAATCCAGGAATCAGGATCTTGAGATCAGAGACAAATGTTGGCGTTTGATTGGAAGAAGAGGTAAGAATCGGAGACGTTATCATTCTGCCGACTTTAAGTACGATTCTACGAGTTATTCTCTCAATTTCGATGATGATAATAAACGCAAAGTTGAATTGCCGCTCAATAATTTTATGGCGAGGCTTCCGGTCACTCCAGATAGGTTGCCGGCGGTATCAACGACTAGGTGTGAGCTCGTTGCATGGACATGATCGAGAACGATATCTAATATATATAAATATATATATATATATAATTTCTCAATCTTGACGTCTTATGTGTTCCTTTGTACAGATTTTAATCAATGAATTGAGAGAAAAAAAAAAAAAAAAAAAAAAAAAAAAAAAAAAAAAAAAAAAAAAAAAAAAACACCCTAATTCTTTGTGCTTGTAAAAATACTGAATTTTCTAGGTACCGAGGATAGGAAGTGGGTACGGAAGAAGCAGTGGGCCATGGGCAAGGTCTTTTTCTGAGAGGGGTCCATTAAGTTGGAGAGTAGGACCAATTGTGTAGTGGAAAAGCCCCATGGCCTATTACAACACTCAAGCCTAAAATAAGGCCCAGACCGGCTGCCTACAGCTTACAGAGAATAAAGCCGCAGCTCAAACGAAAAGCCTAGCTTGTAGGCAAATGGAGAACCTTTTTAGAATTTGCGGCAGCCAGGACAAGAGATCGCCAGAGAGGGGCTAACAAGTCATCGAAAGACAGAGATCGCCATTGAAGCACATGCAACCTGAGATCTAAAAAGTTCAAAATTTCTTTGAAGAAGCCACATGACATTATAATTATGAATTTTTTCTTTTTAAATTCAAAATTACTTATAAATAATAAAGAAATATATATATCTCATTTCCTTGGATTCTTTGAACTTGAAAATTTTAGGCTCTTGATCAGTTGAGAATCAAAACCAAACAATGAGATTCGGACTTTATTCAATTTCAACATAAAATTATCATTTTCTATAATAAGTTCAAATTTGAAAACTTTCAGTTCTGTAAATCTACTTCAATATCAATTTGTTAAAATTTATTAGTGATTTGTTATAAATTTTAAATAGATTCAAAATTAAATTATAGATAGGACTACATGGAAACATAGATAAATATAAGAAGTGAATTATTGGATTCCTTCAATTTAGCTATGAAATCGAAAAAAAAAATGAAGGAAATATAATTTGTCCTTATTCAAGAATATTTTAGTATTAATGCCAAATTATTATTATTTTTTATTTTCTATATTAAAGATTTGAATTGGAAAAAATGATGAGGCAGCTGGTAATAAACATAACATAATTGGAGAGGTGCTGGTGCAAAAACTTTGCTTAGCTTTTTGCCTTTAGTGTAGTTAATGGTTATTGGTGTTGCATGAACACAATTGCGACAATATTAATCATAATGAAATCACATTACAAATGATGAGCTAAGAGACAAAATAGGTGTTTGGTTTTTCAACTGTGAATGAATATGCTACAGCTGCACTTGTTATTGGCCGGCACACACACACACCCTAATCAAAATACCTAACTACCATCCAACTAACTACTCATCGTCAACTATCTTAGCTGTCAACCACAGGTGGAATTTTATAATATATTTTGAATTACTAAAAAATAGTATTATTGACTTAAAAATGCAGTGATTTCTTAATTAATAATTTGAATTTGAATTTAATATTTTTTTAATAATGTTAAGCTGTTCACTACTCATTATTAGGAAGATTGACAAAACATAATTGAAAATTTTCAATCATTATTCATGATGGAATTTCTCATACTCAATCTAACTCATCAACGAATTATTCAATTCAAAATTAAAATAGATTGAACTGATCATAAACTTGAATCAATTGATCATAAACTTGAATCCATCGAAAAAGAGTTTAGTTCGGTAACGTGATAAGAGATAAGAGAGTAAATCTAGTTACCTCTAGGGCTGAGCAGAATCCGGTTCAAACCGAAAAAATTGACCGAACCGATTTGAAAATTTGGTTCGGTTTTTTTATACATTTCGGTTCGGTTCGGTTCGGTTTTAAATTTCAGAAATTCCGGTTATTTCGGTTCGGTTCGGTTTTGATCAGAAAAAAACCGAAAAAACCGAACCGAACCGATTAGGGATAATAATATATTTTTTCAATAATATAGAGAAATTAAATTATATTAAAATTAAAATATTTTAATTAAATTTTAAAATACTAAAAATAAAGAGTAAAAAATTAAAAAAAATATTAAAAATCGAAACCGATCAAACCGAACCGAACCGAACCGACCCAGACCGGTTCGGTTCGATTCGGTTTCTGACCAAAATCGGTTCGGTTCAGTTTTCATAAAAACTAAAATTTCGGTTTTCGGTTTATTCGGTTCGGTTCGGTTTTGAACCGAACCGACCGAATGCTCACCCCTAGTTACCTCACAGTCTTATTAGCATGTATGCCGAAAGAAAATTAAATGGTCGTCTGATGGAGATAGGTACAAATCCGTTTGACAAAAACAGACAGCAATGTAGCAAGATTAGCAGAATAACAGTTATGTGTCACTATAGAATAAAGGAATAAATAAAAATACGTAATCTCCCGGGTTTACACACCCTAATATAAATTTTATTCTCTCTAAATCTTAAAACATCATAAAAAAAAAAAAACGTTAAGTTAAACGTCTAATTAATTAATTGGAGAGAATACCCATCTTATGAGCATTGGTACCCGTTGAAAAAAATTATTTAATTAAGAGTTTGTTTGTGGTTGTTGAGGTGTTAAAAAAGCATTTTTGAGTATAAGTATCATGTTAGAAACGATTGAAAAAACCAATTTGAAACAAGCTGTCTTTTATTGTTTTTACAATTAAATTATACCAAATAAAATTTTAAAAATTAATTTTTAATATTTTTTAACTAATATATTTAACAAAGTATTATTTTCAACGATAAATTTCAACTGTAACACAAAACAAACCCTAAAATTAATGAATACAAATGGATAAACTCATAGGTTTAATAAAATTAAAACAAATAAAAAACTAAATTCCTTAAAATTTCCTAATCCTCAAATCAAAATTACCAACTCTGTTGAGCCAGTTGGCCACTCCTACGCATGTGCGTGTGTATATTTATATATATATTCGATCACAGCAGCTTTCTCTTCGGTGCTTCTCTTTGGCATGAACTAGACTTCCATATCTAGCTTCCTTTCTGACTCAGTAATTTCTCTACCATCCATGGCCAATCCACAAGAAAAACCAGCAGCACCCATCAACGAAAGCTCACCAACAGCAGAAACCCATTACAATGAAGATAATGAAGAGGAATTCACATCCTCTGGTTGTTGCTGTTTTTGCTGGAAAAGAAACAAAAAAGGATCACAAAGATATCTGTTGTCCAGACAAGAAGAGATAAAAGATGTTTGGTTAGTGGAAAAAGCAAGGAAAATAAAGGAAATTTCAGAGGTTTTGGCAGGGCCAAGGTGGAAGAATTTTATTAGGAGGTTTAGTGTGCCTGGATTCAACAAGAAAAGAAAGAGAATGCAATATCAATATGATCCCCAAAGTTATGCACTTAATTTTGATGATGGGTTTGATAAAGAAACAGATGTTGCATATCCTGATTTTTCAGCTAGATTTGCTACTCCAGTTTTGGGTGGCTGAACTGGAGCATGATTCATTCTTATTGTTTGTAATTAAAATACACTTATAATAATGATGTTACATAACAATTATTTAAAGTAAGTCGTTATAAATTAACGAGTGGAAATGCAGTCAAATTTAAAAGAAAAAAGTCTGAACACCATAATATTCGGTATATTATCAAGATTCATTATTTTTTTGGTAGGATGAGTTTCTACACAAAACAGCGTATCCTATTATATTTATAATCGCACAATTGCCAATTTATTAGTTGACGATATCAACAACAGGCCACATCACCGCTAAATAATAAAAATATATTATATTTATTTATATCTTTTTATAGTATAAAAAAAATTAAATATATAAAAGTATACTATTTTTTAATATTACTCAAATTAAAATTTCAAATAATTGTATTTTCTCTATTTTTCAATTTAATGATTTGAGTGTACTGTTATCTCACGTTTTTTTTTTTTATAAATTTTAATAAATTAGAGTGTACGGTCACGTCATTAATATAATTTTCGTAATATCAAAGCTCTTGAGACATATAATTATAAAATAAATTCAGATTAAGTATACTAATGAAAAATTATTCCTAATCATCTCATTACTTGAAGCATGTATATGTATTTACACATTTCTATATTAATGTCGCGGGTCGTACTTTTCAACCAGTTGACCAAGAGAGATTTAAAAAGCAGAGCGTGATAACAATTTAGTTTTATAATAATTCAGTGTAAATTAATTTAAATAATTTTTAATCTATTTTTCATTTAATTTAAAATAATTAAATTAAATTATTTAATAATTTTAAGCTAACTATTATATATTATCAAAAATCACTTAATTTTCCCATGTCAGACCGGATCCCACAATTTATATATTGTATAAGCAAGGAGTTTGTTTTAAGGATAATCTCCAATTCTGGATTGAATGGTCAAAAGAAGGCCCACGTTATTAAGATAGAAATCTATTGATTCAACCTTCAAAATTAGGCCTTTGACTAAGGGATATTATTAGATTTTAAAATATAAATGTGTGATTTTTTTTTTCCATAGAAATTCATTTATTTGCATCTTATAATTAATTTGATTCACAGTGAACCGAATTTTGACAAGTATTTCATGATGATCTATACCATATATTTAGAGTTGAACAATCGTTCAGTTCGGTTCAAAATCGAACCGAATAAAATAAATCAAAAATTAAAATTTTAATATCTATAAAAATTGAATTAAATTAATTTTGAATAAAAATTAAATTAAATCAAATTTATCTAATTCAATTCAATTCGGTTTGATCGAATTAAATTTTTAATAATTTTTTATTTTTTATACTTTATTTTTAATATTTTAAAATTATTTAAAATATTTTAATATTAATATGATTTAATCTCTTTATATTATTAAAAATAATATACTATTATTATTAATTAGTTCAATTCTATTTTTTTGATTTTTTTTTTAATCAAAACCGAACTGAAATAATAAAAACTTTTAAAATTAAAAATCGAATTAAATCGAAATGAATAAAAAATAGAACAGAACTTTTAAATTAATTCAATTCGATCGGTTTTTTTTATTTGAATTAAATACCACTCACCCTACTATTTTATGTGTTTTCGACTAAGTTATCCAAATGGAATTTATTAATTACTGTATGATTTCCATTCATCCTTATATAACTGAATTTTACGTTATCAATTATTACATTTTTTGTCACCCAATCATATGTTCTTCATTCCACATAGACAAGTACACACATAATCACGATGTTATAGTATAATTTCTGCGAGCTATCATCTTACATATAATGAACATAAGAAAACAAGCATTGCAAAGATTCTACTCCATAGTTCCTCTCTCTATTCTCATCTATTAATTATTCACAGATATAAACAAAAATCATTAAAACCCTGCAACATCATGATCCTCATGATGCTATATCTAACTCCATTTCAGTATTATATCTCTTAAATTTTTCCAAAAATCTTAATAATATTTTTGCATGGCCACGTCCATCTGCATGTGTTTGAGCCTTCCTCGATCATCCTGTCTCTGTGTTAGCCTTAGCTCCAGCAGTGGATTGCATGGTTCATACGTTAAAATTCAGCAGAACAATGAACAAAGATGGGCTGATTGAGCAGAAGGGATTTGGTTCTTGGATTTACATGAAACGATTGCCATTGTTGTCACCTGCATTACTTCTTTTCAAATTAAGGTTGGTACTATAGACTTCTTAAAAAATCACTCACAAAGCTAGCTTTTCAAGACCTCTTGCGTTTGCTTTTCAAGACTGTTGAAGTTGAAGGGTTACTGTGCCAGTTCCTCTTCCTTTGGTTGATGAACCAATTATTTATCTGCTTTAATTGCAATCCTGTTTCCTGTACCAGTCTTGCCTTATCTTCTTCCTGGAAAGACATTATTATAGGAAATTAAACATCCCATTAAGTCTTGTCAGGATTACAGACAGACAAGGACTTTGGCTAACTACCCTCTCACCAGCTTACCCACTAATGTCTTGTCAGGATCAGGGGAACTTGTGCATGTTCACTGCGTGCAAGAATTGACAATCGTCCGATCAAGCAAATACACTTGTTTGGACGGTTGTTAACTCGTGCATATGTATGGTGCACATATTCAACACCAAATCCTTAACATGTTAACAAATTCTGTGTTTGTTTCTGATACTTTAATGAAAGAAATTTCATGGCATTTTGTGTGCTAGGATTGGGAATTGGTCTTATGAAACTCTTAAGCTCATGGATTCTTATTCACTTGTCTCCCGAGTCCTGACACACCACAGCCATGGTGGGTTCCAATCACTCCAGCTGATGCCTAACTGTTGGATAATGAGTAGCTCCCACGCAATTATCCAATATTTCAGTTAAAATTAATTTAAATCATTTTTAAATTTTATTTTTTATATAATTTAAAATAATTAATTCAAAAGTGAAACACACAATGATACCGATAATATTAAAATTAGAAAAATTATATAATAATTAGCTTAAAAATTAATAAATAATTTAAATTAACTATTTTAAGCAGAATAAAAAATAAATTTAAAAATTATTTTAATTAATTTTAATCATATAATTAAAATTAATATGAGAATTTAAATTAAAAAAATTATGTAGAGTCAGTGAGATGGCTATTCACTTAATAAAGAGCTGTTCGAATCTCTGCAAATCAAAATAACCAAATTCTAATACTAACTCAAACAACAAGGCTAATACAAGCAGGAATACTTACAGTTGGATATGGCCACTTTGCATGTGATTGCCACCAAGCTTTCAAGACAGAGGTTGTGTCCCCAGGTAGCTTTCCTGCTCTTCTCTTGCGCAAAATTTCCTCTCTGATATCAGCAATTTTCTCTTTGTAACCCTACAAAACAGAGAAAAATGTTAGGCAATTTTCTGATTGAGATCTCAAACTCAGAGAATTTATTATCTAGACGACTCCAGAACCACTAAGTTAATTCTCATCGCTAAACAATTACATCACTTACATGCTTTAATTCATGCTTCAGTTCATGCCTCACTCTTTCCATTAAAGACCTCTCACTTTCAGTTGGGATAAGGGGACCAAATCCCATGGTGTCTGAACCATCAAAACTTGGATCAAACAAATTGGCATCACTGTCTACTTGGTCTTCATCATCATCAGACATTGTTGCACCTGTGCCTTCACCTGGAGAAACTCCTGTTTCATGCAAAGTATGAAAACAACATTAACCCTTATCAGGGGATGGCTAGAAAATCCTAACGAAATATAGTTGCTTCAACTGTTATAGCTGTCGAATACGAGACCTCTCAGCTTTGGAGGCGACGACGCCAATACCAATGAGCTAAAGCCCTGGTGCTCAACAACTAAATTTATGTAGATAAAAGTACTGGACCATTACCTGTTAAGCTTTGCAGGGATTGCTCTATCTCCCAGCAAGCCATTACTGCTTCCATTGCATGGACTCGAACATGTTGTTGTAATTGTTCTTTAAAGGAACAAAGCAACAGAAAATAATGTGTCTGAAACAGCAAGAAATGGAAAGATTGAAACTTTGTCAATATTGTTTGGTTTGTGAAGTAACCTCAAAGGAAAGTAACAGAGTCATTTTATTGCAACAATATAAAGTATCTCCAAAAAAGAGTTGGTGATTTTGACATTAATAAATGTATTGGTCGTAAATGAATGAAGGTTGTCTTAATAGCAGAAGGAAAATCAAGTTTAAGTTGGGAGCCAAACAATAAAGTTCGAATCTCAATCAAAATCAAATGAATAAAAAAATCTGGAAGATAGAAAATGAGCTCTTTCCTTTTTCTAGTAGACCTAGATACTCTTTAATTAATGACCCTTTAGAATAATCTTTATTTCATGCCAAACGATTTCACTCAATGCTGGAAACAGAGAACGTACTGGAAAATATATGGTGTTGGGACATAATTTTTAGTTCCAATGATTTGGGAAATCATTAACCTAAGTATCTGGTCCCTCTGCTGGAAATGCCTCCTTAGTTTATTCAATAATAAGATCCAAAGAGGCAGGATTGGCAAAATATTAAATCAATAACTTGATCATTTGTTGGCTTAGCAATTCTGAACTCTGCTGTTGCCAGATAGTTTCAGATTCTCTCATATGATCGTATTTTAGAAATTCCCATTGGTGGGAAGAAGAACAAACTTGAAGATGAACATTGACTTTGCAATTTAATTAAAGAAACCCTCTCCATTCTTAGCTTCCAATATCACAAATTCCACGCATGAACCAGAACCAGAACCAGTTATGCCTGAAACCGAAAGTTGAGACCAAAGCTGCAACCTTTTCAAGTGTCACCAACCTCAAAAGTACTGACATAACAACCAGCCAAAAGCAGCCATCATCAAAGCTTTCCCTCTTAAGTTCTCCACAAAAAACAAAAAAATCTGTGTCGGTGCATTCACCTCCACTTAGTCTTCCAACAGCAACACAAAGTTTTTCAACTGCTAAATTCCATTTCAAGTAACCAAACAAATCCCAAATTCATATACCAATTAAGCTCCAATCCAATTTAATTGATTACCATTTCATGAATCTGAACCAGACAGTAAATTCACAAGCTTTGGGAAGAAAAAGCAATATATTATGAAATAGAAATTAGTTTTTACCTCAGAATTTGGAAGAAAAGGCCTGGACAAAATATAAATAAAGAGAAAGAAAACAGGTAAAAGAACATACCATGAACTGATCAAGTTCTTTATCATCAACGACCAAGCCCTGAGTCCCGCCGCCGAGGGCGGAGTATTTAGCCACTACATGCTGTGACTGAGCGAGCTGAGCGTCAATTCTCGGCAACTGATCCACCGGAGTAGCGATCCGCAAACACGCCACATGTGCCGACAATAATTGATCATACAACGGGTGAGACAGTATCTCCGCTTTGTATCTTGCATTCTGCCAGTTAACCACTCCGTCCCCACCTCCGCCGCCGCCTCCACCACTCTCAAACACCCCTCCTTCACTCTTATTATTCATGGTCTCACCGTTGTTATTGATGTTAGTTTTCAAATCGGCTGATTCATGGGAAATAGTACCCGCGATGATGGAGTCGCCAGCGGTTGCAACGGTGACATCATCGATAACATCGCTGTGGTTGCGGTTGAGGAAGGAGGAGGAGCGAGAAAGCCATTGAGTATGATTCTGGGAAGCAGTAGAATCAGAGTTGGTGGTAGAAGCGGTATGAAGATTTAAAAAATTAGTATCACCAGTGAAGTGGGAGTGCGGTGGTGGTTGTGGGTGTTGGGCACGGAGGAGAGCATTGTTAAGCCAATTTGGTGCGGCGGTAGTTTCGGGCATATTTTGCTGTCGAGGTGGTTGAGTTTGCTCTGAAGAGAAATGGTGAAGAGGAAGGTCTTGAGAAAGGTTATGATGAAACGCCATGTTTGTTAAAAAATTCTCTTATAGTATTTCTATCAAATAAAGAAAGAAGAAAAAGCTGAGTATAAAAAAAAAAAAAAAAGAAGCTATAGATAGAAAGAGAAAGAAATATGTAAGGGAGTGGAAAAGCGAGTTGTGTACTGCCCAGAAAGGAAGAAAATGATGGAGAGAGGGAGAGAGAAAGAGATAAAGATTGGTTTTTTACAGTTGCTGGCTATTTAGAGAAAGAGAAAGAGACATGGGGGAGATATATACATATACATATATATATAGAGAGAGAGAGAGAGATGAAGTAGAAACAGAAGCAAACAGTGGAAGCATAGACTATAGAGAGAGTCAAAGAAATGGAGAGATCATGGTTCTTTTTAACACAGATATCGTCTACTGTCTCTGTGTCTGTCGATGATGATGACGATATATATATATATATATTTGTGGGGTTTGAGATGAACGTATCAGGAAGAAGAAGGGTGCTTAGAGAGAGAGAGAGAGAGAGAGAGAGAGAGAGATCGAGAATGGTTTTGGAAGAGTGGTTTTCAGGCAAAGAAAACAGCTTGTTATGAAAATGATGGATTTCTATATGAGACGTTGAGCTCTCAATATTTAACCTAACCCACCACCATCTATCTATTCTCATAGTAATCCAATATTTAAATCATAAACTACATAAATAAATTCTCTTAATTAAATTAATCCATGTAAATAAAAATATATCATATAACTTTTTTTTGAAAAATAATAATTAAATTATTTTTTGTAAACTTTTATTAGTATATAGTAAGAATATTTCGGTTGATTATGCATATACGTACAAAGTAATAGTGAGTATGACCTTATTCTAATAAATTAATGAACAATTATTAATTATTGAAAGTGCTCCATTTGTCAAACAATGAGATGATTAGCTAAAGCTTACAAGATTACGTGGCTTGATTAGTAAACAAATTAATAATGTAATTATGATATATTAAATTACAAATTGGCATCATTTGCTTTCTTGCATATGGATCGGAGCATTCCCAAATTGGATTTAATCATTCCCACATAACGGAATAAAAAAGAATATTATTGCTAGTACTCTATCTCCCATCTTTTTTTTTCTTTTTTCTTTTTTTTTTTAAAGGAACAAAAATAAAAGTGGTATAAAAATATGTTTAAAACAGTAATTATAAATTATTACTTTTTATATTTTAATTATAATTCTAAGCCAATTACAGCAATTTAAAAATTACTATTTCACTGTTACTTGTAAGATAATAATTTATTTATTATTTATAACGAATAAAAAGTGTTATTAAAATTATAATTTTATTAAATTAAAAAGTAAAAGGTATCATAATAAGGTCATTAACTGTTGGGATTTTAATTTAAAATTTTAAATATTTATTTTGATATTTAGTTATTATTTTTATTATTCTAAATTTTTTATTATTCAAATAAATTATATGATTTATAAAATATTTTGAGTTTTTTTTTAAGTTTTGAATTTTGATTGTAACCTTTATAAAAACATCTTAATTTCATTTATAATAACAAAGTGAAATATTTTGTTCTCTACTTCTTTCCTTCTTTTTCTTTTTCTTTTCTGACTCAAATTCTCAACATGGTTTAAAGGTGACGGCCATTAATTTAGCACCACTTTCATTGTTTAAAGGTGAGAATTATTAAGTATGGACTGTAAAGAAGACTCATCTAAGAGGTCTTGGCTTATAGCAATGAGTTGAAGATATAAGGGAATTAACTCCCTTAGAAAATAATCCAGTACTATTTCCTTTAGCTTCACTAAAAAAAAATAAAAATAGAGAGAAGAGAGTGGATGGAGAAATGTAGCGACGGAGAAAGGAGAGAGACCATGAATTACGTAGCTTCTCTTTCCGCCAGCGATGGAAAACGGCTCCCTAACATGCATCAATTGTTGGGCACTTGGACCACAAGTGGTCCAAGCTAGAAGCATGCGCCAAGGGCAAGTGTATGATATCCTGACTAGTAAGAGGATGAGATATTAAAGGAGCCATTAAGAATTTTTTTTTATTATTTAGAATCCTAAACTAAAGAAGAAGCTCCTAAATAAGTGGAAGGCCAAATCAGTAGCAGAAGAATTGTATTAACCTGCTACCGGTAACTTTTTCAGGGCTCTGCAGGAGAAGAAAGAAGATTTTATTCAAACAAAAAATTTTATGTTTCATAATTTCAATGTTTGAGGATATATAGTTTCAATTTAAAAAAAAAAAAAAATATTTTAGGTATTATTAAAAAGTAATTTGAAAAAAAGTATCTTACTAAAGCATAAATAATAATATTAAACAAACATTTTACTTAAAATAATAAAGGTGTGAAAGTTGTTTTCCTTTGTAGTTGCATTGATGTTGATATCTATTAATTGTTTATTTCTTTATTATTATTTTTAATGGTTCTGATTAGTTCATTGAATACTCCAACTATCCATCAACTTTTTTTTTAATAAATTAATTATTTTTTATTTTTTTATTAAGAATATATATATATATTATTTTAAATAAATAAATAAAAATTCGAAATGAAATATCCTATTTTAAAAATTGAATAAAAAACAATTATCTGCTTGAGTTATGGATAAGAATGGTAGTTGAGAGTGAATTCTATGTTGAGTATTAGTTATATTTCCCCACAACGACTCTTTCTAATTATGCTTGTTAATTAACTTTGTCACTTTCAAAAACTTTTTGTTTTTTATTTTTTATTTTAAAAAAAACCTTAAACCCCTTTCAAATAAATGTATAATCAAGGAATATACATGTACACATTCTAATTTAATATTTAATATTTAATATTTAAAAGTTTTTCCATTTCCTCTTGTTTACATATATAGAGATGAACTGTTAAATCAAGTAGAAAAGTACTTTAGCTTTGAGTTTAAATATTTTTCAATTATATTCTAGTGCTACCTAAAAAAAATAAAAAATTCTTTGGAACAATTTAATTGCAATAAAGTATATAAAATTATTTATACCCATTTAATTAGGAATTAAAAAAATTATAGTTTGTATTAGAACTCATCATATTTTATAACAAGACCCATAAGTATTTATATGAGTATATAAATTTATTAAATATTAGTAAATATTCTAAGATTTTATTTTAGTTTTATGAGCTGTAAATACATGTGATTAAAAATAAGAAAACATGTTTATATATATATATATATAGATAGTGTGAAATAGATAGCGTGAATGATGTATTTACACTAAGTGAAAATATTGTAACGATATGAAAACTGAACCGTCACCGGTATTAGAGTTTAGATCGATTTAAAATCGTCGGAGTCCGTAACAAGCCTATTATATCTTGTTACACCTGATAAATCTTATACATAATCACACGAGTATATAAAACATATAAAAATATTTCCATTTTAAACACCGAAACTCAACATACACATGTACTATGAAATACACATGTACTATGAATAAAAATCATAAAATTTATATTAGAACTCTCATAAAATATTCTAATATGGTCAGCATTACATGCCTCACATTTGGTTCAACATAATTTAAATTTTAAAATTTTTACATAAAAGATCATAAATAAGAGATTATAAAAGAAAATTCGGATAAAACATAATTCTAATCCACAATAAGAATTACATGTCCACAACTAAACTATTATATTAGGACTATACCACACAACTCTACTGTTCTCTCGAGCTAACTCTGATCCTGTAAACCTGGAGTTAGGGAAAAGAAATAAGTTACAAGAGTTTAGTGAGTAGAAACATAAACAAAATGAGGTTAATAAAACATATAATTGTATGAATGTGTCACAACACCAAACAATTCACATCAAAATGAACTTATTACCAATAATTTTTTACAAATTTCAATAGTGTCCAGCTCATAATGGGTGCTTCTCTCTATTTCCTCTTAAACATAAAATAACATATCCATAGTGTCAAGATTATAAAATGGGCCTCGACTTGGATTTTGCATACATCCAATAAAACCGCTCATCACATAGACATTCTAGGTTCAAACATAAAAGAAGAATAGATATATCCTTTGCATGCATTCTAATACCAGAATTCAAGCTGTACACAACTATAAAGAGCCCAAAAGTAATGAGTTTTTTTAGAAAACAGGCTTAACTCTTAAAAAACACAAAATCACAGCAACAAAGGAGAGATTTAGGAGAAGAAGGGATGAGTTTCGAAGATTCCATGGCTAAAACTTGAAATTCAAACTCAAATCTTCAAAATCAAAGTAAAAACTCATGAAAAAACTGTGAAAAGAAAAAATTTGGGAAGAAAAAGGATAGGAAACTTATCTCTACTCGAAATGGAGAAAAAATTTTTTACATTTCGGGCAGAGCTCCTTTTATAGGTGGCAAGAAGCCACATTCGACGTCCGAACTTTAAAAGATTTTTAAAACTTTTTTTAACACATTATTAAAAATTTTAAATTCATTTTATAAAATTTCTATTTTACTCTTCTATAGATTTCGATTTCGATTTCAAAATTCTGAATTCCAACAGAAATTTCGTTAAAAAATTAAAATTTCGACACTTGAATTTAATTGGGTATTACAAATGTACTATGAGAATATTGTATAGTCATTTACAAAATTGTTAGCAAATTTAAATATAAATTAAGAATACTTAAAGATCACTCGTGGGGTAGAGTTATTTTTGAAAGAGTGCAAAGGAAATAGTCTAATCAATTCATTTCAATGAGTTAGAAAAGAGTTATCCAATGAAGATGAGGAAACATTTGTGGGATTCTAATTTGATGTTGCATGATACATTATTAGAGATTTTGACTACTATGTGCAAAAGTGAAAGTATCAATATAGTTGAAACCCAAAAAGAAAGTTATGATTGCAAGTTTAAAAAAAAAAACAACCATTCATGAATGAACCCTATATCTATGAATGTACATTACTATTACAATAGAAATGATTATGAAGATATAGGGTAGCAAAAAGTGGTCCCAAATTCTCAGAAACAGAAACACCTCATTAAATCAATAAATGCATGTATGAGATAAGGCATCTTATTTGATTTTAAGTGGTAGCTAGACCAACTGAATTGAC
Organism: Manihot esculenta; assembly: GCF_001659605.2. Lineage (NCBI taxonomy): Eukaryota > Viridiplantae > Streptophyta > Magnoliopsida > Malpighiales > Euphorbiaceae > Manihot > Manihot esculenta. Next base: position 1,000,149 of record NC_035163.2, on the reverse strand, counting down.
ATGTTGAGTGCAAATTAGATACCTTGAAACCATTTAATTTCTTGCATAACCTATCAAATTGGGTAATAGTCGCCTATTACTACTGGATGAATCGATAAGATATGTTTGAAAATTTCACGATCATTAAGGTTTGATTCTATCAATTTACGACTCACTAGATAAATTGGCAAGATATATTTAGTAATAATTTATCAGGATTTAATTCTCTCTATTTATCACATATTAAATGGGGTCGTAAGATATATTTGAAAATCTCTTAGTTATCAGAATTTGATTTCCTCTACTTTACTCTAAATATCCAATGTCACATCTTTAGAGATAGTGTAAAGAATAGTCAATCATAGTAGTGATCACAAGTTTTATTGGGGCAAGTTACCTAAGATGATTTGAATTTTCAAAAGATCAAAGATCAAAATCTCCAAAATGGTATAAATTCATGACATTAATTGAATAAGACCCACATTGATGTAATTTTCTTATCCATATACCAGTGAAACACATTTATGTTGCTTTTACAAGACTTCTATTTTGTTCTCATTTTGATTTCTACTTTTTCAAAAGTGTGTTTGTCAGAGGAAATGAATTTTGAAAAAATAAAAAGGAAAATGGTATCAATTAGAGAAGGGAATTTTGCTAAAAGCGACTCTTAAAGGAGAAAAAAGAAAGAAAAATTCTCATAATGTATTTGTAAACATTGATTTGTTTTAATTGAACACGACTGAGAATTTAAAGATGCTTTTTTTTAAAAAAAGAATAATTAATTTATATATGTTAGGTGTATTGAATTTTATATCGATTGTGGAAAGGAGTAATATGCCCGGGTCATAGGCACTCCTCCCTTCCCCTTGAGCTAGTTTTTGGGATGAGTTAGGACTGATCCAAATTTAACATGTATCAGAGCCTCCCATCCGATGTTGGATCTCTTATAAATATGTCATTTAACATGGTATCACGCACCAGTAAAATTCTGGATGTGAATGGTGTGTTGAATAAAATTCTGGATGTGAGGGAGTGTGTTGAATTCTACATCGGATATAGAAAGGGGTAATGTGCCCCTTATATGAGTTATAGTCATTCTCAATCATAAGCACTCCTCCTCTTTAAATTAGTTTTTGGAGTGAGTTAAGTTTGATTCAAATTTAATATTAGGTATTGATTATTTTATTTTTCAATTAACGAGTCGTACCCTTCAAAATAGAGATAAAATGATTAGATTTTCTTATCTCTTATCAATAGTTTTAAATTCAATCCTGAATAAGAAATATTTTTAAAATTTAGAATGGAGTACTTTATTATCTCTAATAAATTTGTTTGATGCGATTTTAAAATAGTAAAGCCAATAATTTTAAATATCGAATAATTGAACGAAAGAAAAAAAAAAAGCTTTTGAAGTCCTAGTATGAGAAGACAAGAACAAAAGCAAAGGAGAGAAATATATGGATCATGTCATATGGATTGATGATATGCTCAACTTTAGAGGAGTTTGATACCTTTAAGATATTTGGAAGGATGAGAACGTGCTAAGAATTCTGGATGAGTGTTATCCCAAGGGGTAGCCCACATCCTTGGAATTTTTCTCACTTCAAATTAGGCTTTGCTTTCTCCATGGACCACAAAACCACTTAAGAAAATTGGACCACCTACCCACCTGCCCTCCATGGCCCCCCCCTCCCCCTCTTATCTCTGTGTGAGTGACAATCTTAAGATTTTCTTCAACACCTCCAATAGTTAACACTCTTCATTAATTCTTCTGTTTAAGTCCTTTGATGAATAATCTCACATGGCCCTACTACTGTGGAGCTTGCTGAATTATTCTTGATTAAATGTTGAATTTGAAAAAACAAATTTATTTAATCTAAATTTATTTATGAAAAATAAATTATATTTGAAAGATATTTTTTATGGAAAATACTTATAAAAAAATTCATTCTTCATTATTTAATTTTATTTTAAAAAATAAAATATTTTAATAAATTTATGTATAGAGTTGTTAAAAAGATTTTTAAAAATAAAAAATTTCTTGATTTATTGATTTAGATAAAAACTACGAAGCACAATTTTATGATTTTTGAGTTAAATTTCTTAATAATTAATATATTAATTTATTGCAAAAATCCAAAAGCTCAATTTCTTAATGTTCTTAAGTTTCAGATTAAATTGACTGAAATTTCTGGAATAATTTAGATAATATATTGAAAAGAAAATAAATTATTATTATAATCACAAGCACAAAATAAAGAATTTCTAACTATATATAAATTTTGAATGCCTATACTTTCAATAATTGATTTTAAAAATATGGTTGTCTCAACATTCACAGATTTAGTATGATGGTAAGTACATTTGAGTAAATATAAGAGGTCTCAGATTTTATTTCCCCAATTCCCATTTAGAAAAAGAATAAATATGGTTCTATCACTATTTCAACAATTAAACATATTCAAATTATTTAAGTTTGAAATAATTTAATAATCAAAATAGTTGATAGATTTAAATTCGAGCAATTCATCCTCAAACTATACATTAATTAAAAAAAAAACACATCCAATGTCTTGTTGTTTTCAATCATGGAACAAAATGGCATGAAAACAAAGTCATATAAGTTTTTGAAACTATAGGGTTTGGCTGAAATAGTTACCATGTCTTTTTCATTGACCCCATATAGAAAGAATAACAGTATAAGTACCGGTAGTATTAGAAGGAAGCAAAAAAGAAAAAAAATACGAGTTAATCTCTTAATTTTTTTTTTGAAATGGATAACCTCTTAATTTTAAAAATATATTAAAAATATCTTTAATATTATAAAAAATATACTAATTAATTATTCGATAAATTTTAATTATTAAAAATTTTACTATTTAATTATTATAATATTAAAAATTTTAGAAAAATTTATTATTTACTCTCTGAATATTATCATTATTAACAAATCAGTCCCTATATTTTTAAAAATCTATTAAAATATTCTTATATTCTCTCTCCGTCAATAAAATAGCCATTTCATTCTTAAACATAGATAAATGATGATAGATAAAATTTTTAAAATCTAATTTTACTCTCAAATAAAGTTTCTGTTCTTGAATATTACTATTATTAACAAGTCAGTCTCTACATTTTCAAAAATTTATTAAAAGGTCATTATTTTTTTCATATATATTAAAACGTCATTATCGTTTCTTTTCATCAACGAAATAGTTCATCATCTTTCTCAAGAAAGAAGAAGAAGAAGATGATGATGATGAAAATGAATGAAAAAAAATAAGAATCGCATCCTCCTCCTTAAAGAAAAAGAATAAAAAGAAAAATCGAAGAAAAAGAATCGCCTCCTCCTTCTCCTCCATATAGAAAAAAAATAAAAAGAAAAAAAATAAAAAGAAAAATTGAAGAAAAATAAAAAGAAAAGAAGAAAAAATAGAAGCAACGAAGAATAAAAAGAGGAGGAAGAATCGATAAGAAGAAGAAGAGTAATTTAGTTTTTTGTTATATTTTTAACTGTAAAAATAAATGAAATAACTATGTTATTTTATTGATGAAAAGAAAAAATAAAAACATTTTAATAAATTTTTAAAAATATAAATAATGACTTATTAATAATAGTAATACTCAAAAACTAAATTATAAATCTCTTAAAAATTTATTTAGTTATCAATTTTATAAAAATATATACTAATTAATTTTTCTATATTTATAACATTTAATTTTTTTTTTAATATTTAATAATTAAAATTAATAAAAATATTAATTAATAAATTATTTTTAAATTTTAAAATAATTTAATATATTTTTCAATATTAAAAAACTAATTACTGAATTCCTAATTTTTTTCAAAATGCAGGTGATATGATAGAAGAGGAAAAAGTCAACAAAATTTGAGCATGGATGTAATGATGTGCTTTGCATTTTCATTTTCTTTTCAAGTCTCTCACGTCAAGTGATGTGACACCGTTTTGGTTGCTTGAAGAAACTGAAAACTTCCACAGACACAACCTGTGGATAAGAGAGAGCACATTTCCTGTTTACTTGATTGATGGGATTCACATTACACACCAATTCTAAGAAAAGAGATAAGGTGTTTACTTTTTAGGATGATGGATGCTGAAAGCTCCTTCAGTAGTTGTTTTTTGGACACAACTTTACAACAGAGACACTTGCATTTTGGTATCAAAGGTTGAAAGAGTTAGAAATTTTTGGACAAATTTGTCTGCTACAGAAGAGAGTAGTGGAGTTTTAACTCTACTCATCAATGGCTTGTCATTTGCTTAATAGGGTAGGAGATAGTATGCTAAGTCACCGTTTAACTTTTGGGGATTGATGGAGCTCACTGTTTCTTTTTAAAAAATAGGAATATTTACAATTTAATTTTTAAATACTACTATTATTAACAAATTAATATTTATATTTTCATAAATTTATTAAAACGTTTTTATTTTTTTTCTTCGTTAATAAAATAGTTCTTTAATCTATTTCTACCGTTAAAAATATAGTAAAATACCAAATTATCCACATTCTTTTCATCTTCTTCCTCCTTCATTAATTCTTCATCCTCTTCTTCTATTTTTTATTTTTTTTCAATTTTTTTTCTTCATTTTTTTATTTTTCTTCGATTTTTCTTTTTATTTTTCTTCATTAAGAGGAGGAGGAGATTTTTTTTCCTTCTTCTTCTTTTTCTTCATCATTGTCATCTTCTTTTTCTCTTTCTTCTTCTTTTTCTTTTTCTTCTTTTTCTTCTTCTTCTCTTTACCATCATCGTCTTCTTTTTCTTTTTTTTCTTCTTTTTGGAGGAGGAGGAAAAAGAGGAACTATTTCATTGACGGAAAGAAACGATAAGTATATTTTAATAGATATAAGAAAATATAATGACGTTTTAATAAATTTTTGAAGATATATGGACTAATTTGTTAATAATAGTAATATCCAATTTATTTGAAGATAAAATTAAATTTTAAAAATTTTCTCTCCCATTGTTATCTATTTTTAACGAAAAAGATGATATAAAAATTATTTCATTGACGGAGAAAAAAGTTTAAGACGTTTTAATAGGTTTTTAAAAATATAAAGACTAATTTATTAATAATAACAATACCTAGAAATTAAAATATAAATTTTTCTAAAATGTATGATAAGTATTTTTTAAAAAGTATAATTTTAGATTTGTTGAAAAGCAGTTAGGGGGAAATTGTTTTATTATTTTACTGTTGTCATAATTAAATTATATTAAATATAAATTTAAATTAATTTATAATATTTTTTTAATTAATATATTTAAGAAAGAAAATTTTTATGCATGAAGGCATCCAAAGTAGTAGTATACATGAACATATTGAAGATAATTATTTTGTTGGGAAATTTTTAACAAAAATGTTGACTACCAAAAGCTGATGGGACAGAGAAACACATGTTTTAATTGGGACCTACATATCACAGGATTGAATTTATGATTGATTGCTTGATTGAGGAAACATTGGGAGAAAAACAAATGAATGGACTAATCATCCTTAAAATAAAAAATCAACTAGTTTCAAATTAATATTGTGGGTGAGTGGGATCTAAGATGATTAACTCCAAACTAACAAAATAATTTTGAGATTAATTTTAGGAAAATTTATAATTTAGTCCCGAATATTATCATTATTAATAAGTCAGTCCCTATATTTTTAAAAATCTATTAAAACATTCTTATATTTTCTCATATATATTAAAACGTCCTTATCATTTTTTTCTGTCAACAAAATAGTCACTCTTTCTCCTCCTCATAAAAGAAGAAAAAAAGAAGAATAAAATGATGATGAAGGAGAAGAAGAAGAAAAAGAAGAAAAAGAAGAAAAATTTCCTTAAAAAATAAGAATGAGAAGAAAATCGAAGAAGAATCAAAGAAGAAGAAAAATAAGAACTAAAGAAGAAAAAGGAGGAGCAAGAAAAAAAGGGAGTAATTTGGTCTTTAGCTATATTTTTAACAGCAGAAATAGATGGAATGACTATTTTATTGACGGAGAGAAATGATAAAAACATTTTAATAGGTTTTGAAAAATATAGGGACTGACTTGTTAATAATGACAATATTCAATGACTAAATTATAAATCTCCTTTAATTTTAATAATTTTTTAATAAAATTACAACTGCTTTAAAATTAAATTAAAGTTTTATAAAAAAATTGAACAAATTTCAATTTAATTTATAAATATGATTAAATCTCTAGTTTCGAACCGAAAATATGGTTTTTTTATTGCTTGGCTGGAGATGAGATAATGGAAGGATAATGTGAATGTAAGTAAATACGGGGTTGGTGTTAGTTGGAAATAGTGATCTATCAAGATGATTAAGAGTAGTGTTCTGTCAATTAAATAACAGTTCAAATTTTAGTTAGACACTATTTCAATTTCAAATTTTTAATAATTTATTTTAATTTGATCTATATGTCATATTCTTATGTACATCATTTCAAAAAGTTTCAGACCTATTCAAATCTATGATATTAATCATGGTGAATTAGAATATAATTTAAGGTCTAAAGAATTTTTTTCAAGGTATAATAGTAGCATAAAGTTAGGAAAGTTTTCTTTATAAAGATATAGAGTTAGAAAAGATTTACATTAAATTAGTTAATGAATGTCAAATTTCATTGAATGTTATTATAACTTAAATAATATTTAGAGATTAGAAAAGAGACCTATAGGGAACATTTGGTAAAAGAAACAAGTTCAAGAGGACTTTGAGATTTTACACTTTTCTCCCCCGACTTTTTCTCCTAATTGGAAAATTGTCATTTTTACCAAGCATTACTTATCAATAATTTTTATATGTACATAGAAATTTAAGATTAAGAAAGTACCATTCATCCACCCAATCATATCACTTTTATGATATACTCTTTTAATATTAATTAAGCATCCATAAATTATTTATTTTAATAAAAAAGATAAAAAATTTTATAACAAAATTGCTATTTTTCACGCAGTTGCATCCTAACGAAAAAATAGTATTCATAATATTGATAAAAAACATCATCATCATCATCATCTAAGGTTGAACCCATAAAAAAATTAGCTACTAAAAGCACTTCAAATTACAAATCACAAATTACAAATCGTGTGTGTGTATTGATTACATAATCCATGGTAGGTCCATGTCATCCTAAATTAATTATGTTTTTTGACTTAAAAATCCGTAGTAATGCACGTCGTATTAAGTTTCTTTCAAGACAAATAATCCACTAATGCATGGTTCAATAATGAACACAAACCATGGGGTGATTATCATCCACAACACTAGTCCAAAGAACCAAAAATAAAAAATAAAAATAAAAATTACAATGCCCCAACTATCTATACAAGTCACCAACTAACTCACCAAAAACACGTTGATTTAAAGCAAAAACTGGCCAAACTGCAACCATTGCCTTTTTTTTAAAAAAAAAAGTTACTAGCAAATTTAATTCTGATCACTCATTAATTAATTTTAAAAAATATATTAAAATATCTCTAAACTTTATACTAATTAATTTCTGTTCTCATATAAAAATTAATTAATAATTAATAAATATTTTTACAAAATTGAAACATCACTTACCAAATTTTTTCATATTACTAACAAATAACAAAACACTTTGATGACTAAAATTAGCGAGATTAATTTTTGTTTTGTTTTGTTTTTTTTTTTTTTTAAATTTAAGATCCCAAGTCACTGTCATATCTGGCTGTCTCAGGCAACTTGGCAAATTCCAAATCCATATATATCCACACGTCGATGATCACAACGTAGAATTTACAAAAATATCGACAATAAATCCCCCTCTTGTTTTTATTACTCCTTTGGCTTTGGGGTCTACATGATTCCCCACAGGAAAAAGCCGGAAAAGAGCACATGATGAAAACATAGATTTACAAAGTGCACCAAAGTCCTAAATATAATTCAACAGAATTCATCAAGACATCAGCTTCAATAGTACAGTAAGAGGGGGAATGGCTGGCAGGACCAGGGAACACAATGAGATCAATACTAAAGCCACCAAAAACATCTGAGCTGTTGAATCTAATGTAAAGATGATTTTATCATTCTGAATTAGAATAGTCAAGCAGTTCCAATGACACGAATATGAAATGGGGGACCTCGACAGAATATTGGCTCATCAGCCGAATCAGTTTTCGCACGGGTTCTGAGAATATCATTAGTATCTTCAATTACAGCAGCTGCTACTAAAGTGTACTCACCAGGGACAAGAAAATGCAATGCAAAAGAATGCTTTGATTCTTCAAGTGGGGGAACCTCCATAGTAATTGCATCCAAAACGCCTATAATAAATTAGGCGCGTGTTAACAATTTCAATTGTATAAACATGCAAAAGCGAATTGTTTTATAGCCTTGCTCATAAAAGCATGAAAACAAAAAATTACCAGCCCATAGGACAGTGGCCTTGGTACCGTCGATGCAATTCTCACCGGCCACATCCCTGCATGTAATGCTAAGACTCATCCTAATGATTTCTTTGGTGTTGTTGCGGACTAGGACTTCCATTGGAGTCCTGTCATGAGCCATTACAGAACCTTGCCCAGAAGAGCCGAAAGGCATATCAGATTCTTGCGGGAGATTATTTCTAACAAGCCTGAACCCAAATGTCAAAGGATCAGGTAATAATACATCCATAACAGATGTCTGAAGTGCTGCCTGTATGGCATCCTTCATATTCAGTTCTCCGGAGCTATTTCGTCCTGATTGCCACCTTACCTTTATTCTGGAAATGAGGCTTTTAATGGAAGCGTTTAATTCTGCCCTGGCATTCTTTTCAGAGAAGCTTGAATTTCTGCCAACACTATCAGGCTGAAAATCCTTCATGAAAAAGGAACTGTCAAGAATAGGTAGTTTAAAATGCTCTAGGGGTACTAATACCCTGGCAGAGTAATCCCTATCAATTCTTGTTTTAGGACAACTATATTCAGTAACATCTTGATCAGCAGAAAGGTTATCCAACTTATCCTCACGGTTGTCAAGCTGGACGGAAACACTAATTTCAAACACAACATCAGTTGGATTAGACAATTCTAATTCAAGAAAACGTAGCCCCCAACTTCCTCTAAAAGGATCAATTTTTACGAATCCATCTATCTTGCTTTTTGAATCAATTGCTTCTTTACTAGCATTAGCCTCAAGTCGAACGGTTTCTGGTAGATTCAGGCCAACATGTGCAGGAATTTCCATGGAAAGCAAACGAGCTTTCACAAATGATAAACCTTGCAAAACACAAATGTGCAAGGGAACCACCAGGCGTCTACCAGGAGGAACAGAAGATCCTTTTGTTGGAGGATCTCCAGAATCTGTCAATGGCCCTGAGAGAAAAAAAAAAAAAAAAAAAAAAAAAAGATAAGAGTTACCATCATTTAACAATTAACTGGTATAACATAATCCTCCTACGAACAGGATGATACAGAGATCTAAACTAAGTATATTCATGGATGGGAGGATGGGAGGAAGAGAAATGTAACCCTCTTATTTTTCTTCCTTCCAACCAAAGGCACACACATAAAACAAATGTATAAGCTTATTGCTGTACTGGCATTGAATACATTCAGATATAAGAAACTTATTTTAGGTGCAGTTTCCTGATGCTAAAAAGGAATATGTAGAATAGAGATGATTGAATGCTACAAAATCCAACCTGATCACCAATCCAATTCGCCAAGGCCAGATAACCAACACTCAATTGGAGTTTTAATTATTTTATGCACTTAGTATGTTGCAAATAGGAGGCAAGGGCTAGCCTCCTGACTTCAGAAAGCAACTAATATCTAGTTTATAGTATACCTACTCAAAGCATAAGTAAACTGGGTATAACATAATACAAGAAGACAATATAGCTAATGGTCCAGAAATGTTGAAGGAAAAAGAATTAAATAGACGCCACTAGGCTCTTTTTTGGTCATTGAAGATATAAAAAAAAAAATAAAAGAGCGCTTTATTGTAATTTAAGATTAAAGAAAATACCAGCATAATGAATCAACAAAGTGGGACTGCTACCATCCTTTAACTGCCTTCCAGATGCAAGCTTACTACTGGTAATATCAGGATCCACTGGTCCATGTTGCCAGGCCTTCAATGTCACAGGTAGGACAATTTCTGCGCCAGGCTTCAACGGAAGTGCAGATTTTAAGATTTCATATGGTATTGAGACTACAGAATCTTGGTTTTTACCAGAGAGTGAGATATGTGCTTGTTCGACTGGAACTGTGCCTGCATTAGCCAGACTAATCCAGATATCACGTATTTCACCTTCATATAATACTATTGTTCCATCACCACCTACAACATGAGAAACTAATAATGGAAGTGATGGTACAACAGAAATATTTGGAACTGACACATTTCTCAGCTTTGGAGACCCACAACATCTGAAAGGGTCAGAAAGCACAAGCCCTTGTGCTGCACCGAGAAGCAGATTATCGACATCTTTGAATAGATGTTCAGTAACAACGCCAAAACAGTGAACAGTACACCCTGGAATTGTCACTGACCCCACAGAAGTCGGGATTCCAGATAAAGTGATCAACTTTGATGAATTAGGTGGAAGATCTACACTAACAGGAAAAGCATCAAAATTTCCTGAACGAACAGATAGGTATATGCTATCAACCCTTAAATTAAAGCCACAAGGGTTTGCCAACTCCACCAAGACCTGGACTGGTTCTCCAACAATCCATATCAGCTCTTGCTTGCTACTGTCATTGGGCTCCCCTTTGCTGAATGGTGTATAGATAAAAGGCCCTGATGGAGCAGATCCAGCCCACCAGTCTTCTCTTGCTGGATTGCGTTTTATAATGTCCATTTGACAGGGATAGGGAGGAAAGGAATACAACCTGAAAGAATCAGAAAGATAATGAAAAATAGATTACCAACTTGGAGAATGAAAGTTAAAGCAGAATGATTCTGAAACTCTGCTCAATGCTGACAAATCATGCAAATGCACAAGCCTCTTCCACAAACTATTTACTGTCCTGAACCCCCCAAATGTTACTAGAAGGAGCTAATCATATTTAACAAGACATTAATGTAGTTAGACAATACCATGCATAGAAGTAAATACCTTACAAAAGGTAAGGCAGGATCAGCACAGCGAGTTCCTGAAGGCAACCTCTCAGCTGAATTAGTAAGTGCACTAGCAAGGCCATTCTGTCCAGCAGGCGTGATTAGAGGATAATATGATCTTAGTAACCTTGCAGCAGCACTCCATGCAGCGAGAGGATCTCCTGCACGAACAGCAGAGAGCAGTATCTCCCTCAATACAACCATTTGCAGTGTGCTCCATTGAGATTCGAATAGAGAAACTACTGATTGGTGATGCATTTTCCCACCATCAACATGACTTGATCCAATCTCATTCTGCAAAGGAAAAAAAGTTAACAGAAAAATATGGAACAATGAATATAAGTACAACAAAAAGTCTGGAAAGAAAATGTTATTCAGGAAATCATCTCAGGAGCAATAGAAACAATTACAATTCTAGAAAGTGACAGTAAGAAAAATAATCAGTTGAATCCAATTTTATTTTCCTCAATTCTGGTTCTCAGTTAGCCTGATATAAAGCTGACAATATTTCTTTATATTTTTATTTTATCTCATCAGCATTCTTTCCAACACAAGTGCACTTACACTGGAATGAGGATGATTGGAGAAGGATGCTCTACTCTGAACACGATATGCTTTAGTGGTCATTGCCAAAACTTGCATAGCACTGATAGCTGTCAATCTACTATCTTGTTGCATATACAACTGAGCCACCTGTCTTGAGAAAAAGGCAGCTTTCCTCTGATAACCAAGAGACCCGAATAAGCGAGCTATTTCAACATATAATACGAGTCTATCACTGGCATCAATCAAGGATTTTGCACCATCTGCAGCACTGGTTAGCAACTCTACCACATCCTTAGTGATTCCTCTTCTGGAAAAAGAAAAATTACCAAGCACAATGAGATACAGTTTCCAACAAATGGTTCTACAAGAAATCTTGGGTAGCATAGCGAATTTTGGACTTCTCAAACAACAGGCATTGGGAACATCCATATATCATCTGAAAATTTAGAAGGCATAGAGGAACAATAGCCTGATCAGTTGATCTCAAAATCCTGTGACATGATTGAAAGGTACCTTTTTTAGTCTAAGCTACCAAAGAAATAAAAGGGAGAAGCCTTGAACCTAAGCAAGTTTAGATATTTCAGCTCCTATGTAAGCATACAGTTCTGGAATTATACAACGTCCTAGAAAATCTTGTAAATTAAATATAACAAAAAGAAAATCCAACAGGAGAAAAAGTGGAACCTTTAATCTCAAAACAGGAGAAAAATCCAACAAAAAAGTTAATGAATGTAAAAGGATCAAAGTACAGCAAGTGAAATAAGAACATGATCAGGACAATAGGCAGAGATAACAAAGGAAGACATAATCTCATCCCACTATGCAACGACTCATTTGCAGAAATAACCAAATCCTCACATACGTACAAAGACATATTTACCTACAAAGAAATCTTGCCAATTTCAGAGTAGCTTCAAGTTCAAAGCTCAAAGGTGAAACTCTGCATACAAAATATCAGAAAAAATTCAGTTAACATAATCAATTATAAAAAAAGGATATATAACCTGACATCCTGCTGGAATTATTTAAGGTAAATAAAATTGATCAGCAGGTTTAAATTCAGGTATATGAGCAGAAGAATGCATCAAAAACTCTTATTTTCCATTAATATTAGAATACAGGAAACATAATGGTATCGATCTTGCACTTTTCGCATGAAGTATAAACAAATAAGCAACTATTTTGAAGATCCACTTCACATTAAGTCAAGAAACAGAGGTTCTAGTTCTGCAGCCAACTAACATTACAAGCAAGGCTAAGATGCCAAACAAGCACCGAATGCTGCACAATTTTTTTCCTAATCCCCAACGTGAATTTCTTTCTGAAACTAGCTTGCTTGCTTATTTCTGGTTGTATTATCAATGTCATGTTTTAAGATTTTTCAACCATGGACAGAAAATAAAAGGCTGACTTCGCGTTTATCAGAACATAGCATCTTTATAGTGATTTGCTCAGTCATTATGATCATACATGGAGTCCATTTCATTTTGATCATGTAGATGGACATGAGTCTAAATGAGATCAACTCGAATTTGATTTTAGACTCGTTTAACAAATGAGTAAAGTTTGAGTTTACTACTCACCTCATTTAGCTTCCTAAAGTAGATTTATAAGCTGATGAGTTAATCAGATAACTAAGTTGTAAATAATATAATTACAAAATGAAAAGAATTTAAATATATAACTTATGGTCAATATAATTTAATTACTGGTGTCATTTTAATTATTAATCTAATTATTATCATGATTTAATGGCCTTATCGTTAAAGCTCGAGCTCGAGATCAAGATCAAGAGCTTGATAAAAGAACTAAAGATGAGTTCACAAGCTTGATAAATGAGCTAAATGTTAAGTGAGCTTGAACCAAGCACAAGCCAACCAAACTCAAGCTTCAAATCTGGACCAGCATCAAGCTCAAGGTCAATGAAAATCTAATAAAGCCAAGTCACTTGGCCAATTTACACACTTAAATGGAATGGGACAATGGATTTTAACAAAATTAACAAATCAAAGTTGAAAACATGGTATCAGCTGAAGAAATTTTAACATGTTCACCAACATCATTTAAGTAGAACTGGCACCACCCAAAAAATAAGTACAAGAGCTTAACTAAAATGAAAGAACAATAACCACCTTTGAGCATTGTCTGGTATGAATGACTTTTTGTAATGTGATATCACACTAGTATACCGATACTTGACCTCATCCTCAAAAACCGAATCCTTTTGGCCCAATTGGTCTATCTGATAGCAGGCAAAAGGAATAGGTAGGCAAGTGCATGAGCCCGTGGTATACAATCATATTCAATTTCAGCAATTCATACAGTTATCAGAAATGCATAATCAACAAAGGATGCAATGAAATACAGTAGCGGTGTTAGCGACAGGGTAGAATCTTATGATTCAAATCAAGTTCCCAACAAATCAATTTGAATGTATGGGATGAATCACAAATCTACTTGAATCTTACGATTCTTGATCCGAATCTTATGATTCTCGATTTGATTACACATCCTAACAATTCAAATCTATAGAGTAAATTGCAAATGTACCTGAAATGTGATTAAATCGAAAGAATAAATAGTGAATCATGTGAATCAATATGAATTAACCAAGTCTTCAACTGATTCAATCAATTATTTATAAGAAGTCTGTCAGGCCTTATATTTTCAAAATTTAAGGTCTCATTCACTTTTGTACATAAAACCTTTCTTTAGCTATCTTTCTTCCATCACCCATTCTTTTCCCCCTCTCTCTTCTTTCTTTTTCTTTTTTTCTTTTAGTTAACTTAACTAATTATAGTTGTCAAGTTGACAAATTACATTAATAATATTCTAACCTGCTATCTTTTTTTTTTTTTTTAACTATTTAATTATTTGATCAAATTTAAATGAGAGTTGCAATATATGTCTAGTGATAACTATAGCCTAAGAATTCTAGAGTTCATAATTTATAATATAAAACTATATAACATAATAAATACATATTATTCTAATACAAAGAATATTTCTAATTACATGAATGATAATTCTATATTCATCAAATTGTCATTGTGATATATTTTTTACTTCTTTTCAGAACATATATTATTTTTAATTAATTTTTAAAATTTTTATCAAATCTTACTATTCTATTTGATTTTTGATTCTCAATTCAATGAAGATGTTGATTCTCGATTTGACACCTATGCATAGGAAGCATACTTTACATCATACTGAAACAGGGTTCACACACATCACATTTTACAACTAAGATAAATGTTTTCATTACCCTCCACATGTCAAGACACCATTCTATATGAAATGAAATCATTGGTTCATAAAACAAATTTTTTAACCTCATAAATAAACTCCAAAAAAATAAAGGTACGAGATTTGACGTATAATACATGATATTTTAGCTCCAAACGTGCACATACCAGTAAGGCACAAACGCTACCCTCCAAAGCCCCAGCATACCAAAAGAAATCCGCAGTCAATCTAGCTAATTCTAAGGCAGTGGAATAGTGAGCATTGGCATCAACAGGTGACCCCGCCAACAAACAGTAATCCCCAATTGTCTTCTGTGCACGAGCGAGTCTTCTCTTTTTGGCCTTGATCACCTGCAGTTTTACCAAAACAAAATTTAGTAAAGCTGCAACAAGCAATGCATGACATCCCATAACGATGTGCAGATTGAAATCCTTAGGACACCTAGACATAAACCTCCTCTGAGCCTAGACTGGCTTGAGAATCCAAAGGCGTCTTGAGAATAGTTCCAGCAGATTCCGCCTGTAGAACCCACTTCTCGAATTCCATCAGCAATGACGCGGCAATATCTTGCATCATCGTCTGCAAATGGATCTCCACCGTTTGGCGATCCGCCCGGGGAAAAAATCTCAGATTCTCACCCTTCTTACTTCCATCCTCCAGCTATAACAGAAACAAAAATCGGAAACGATATAAAACAGAAATCAAACACTCAATGCCTTTACATATAGCTTGTAATTTAAACGATTAGAAACATCGAAATGCCAGACCTGAGAATCACAGGGGCTGAAAGCGAAACAAAGCCTCACAAGAGCAGAGGCATAACTTCTACATGCAAGACTGAATTGGTCGACGACGGAATCGAGATCCGGCGACGATGGACAGTGGCAAAAGCCGATGACAGCGAGGATCTTGCGATTGGACTGAAAATCCTCCCAGGGGCTGGGAGGGGACCCACCAAGTACGAATTTGAATCGAAGGGAGCCGTTGTCCCATGGCTGATTAGCAAAGGGAGATTTCTGGTGCTCTGTGTAGAAGGAACTGATGGCGGAGAGAGGGATCGTGTGGTGACGCAGGAACATGGAGTAATAGTCGCGCATGACGTTGGGCGGCACCGGACCGATTGGGAGGACGGCGATGCGGATCATGCAGGATGTCTCGATGCTTACATCTGGCTCCATTTTGGGATCTGATTGCGAAACGAGAGGAGCTTTCCAGATTTAACAATGGAAATGAAGTGGAGAAGAGAAGCAGGTTGGTAGAAGTGAAAGAGACGGTAAAAAAACGAGGTCGTTTAAGCCGTTGTTTGGTTCACCGGAGAATGTTTGCTTATTAACTTCACAAATTTTTATGAAAATTAATAAAATGATAATCTACCATCCCACAATTGAAATTGTATAATTTAAAATATAGTTAATACTGATATAAAAAAGTTATTTGAATGTCTTACTACTTTTCACTCTTATTATTTTATTAAAATTAAATATTTTAATATTATTAAATTATTTTAATATATATTAATAAATATGTATGTATGAGTTTTTAAAAAAAATACATTCTTAAAAGAAAAAGAAGCTTATATTTTAATGCGATGACGGACGGTGAATCTTAATACCTTCGGATGCATTGAGTGTTATGGGCTTCAGACTTTGAGTTTAATGGGGCTTATTTTATGGGTTGCTCTTGACATTCCGTGAGCTTCTAGTAGTTTGAACTTTTAATGCAATTTAGTTTGCATGACACAAAATACTTAATTTCCCTTTTCAATATTCTCAAAATATAGTTTACTTTTACTTTTTAAACTAGTATTTTTATTTGTTTTTATGAAAATAACTAATATTTTTATTTGTTAATATTTAGTTTACTTATATTTTTATATTCAATACATATCGAAAGTAAATTTTATTAATTTTAATATTAAATAATATAAATAAAAAATGATAAAAATTTAAATAAAATTTTTTAATGATACCTGTCAGAGCAAAATATGCCAATACGAACCAATGCATATTATTTCTTTTCGAGTACTTCGACATAAAATTAAAATTTAGAAAATAAATATTATAATTTTTAAAATTTAGATCTTAAACTATTAATTTCTAGAAATTTTCCTATTTAATTTATTATTGTCTTATAATATATATAGTTTAAAATTTATTCATTCAAACGAAGTTTTAATTTCAGAAAAATTTATAATAATTTATAATATTTTTTAAATAATCATATTTTTTCACATATTATTATTAAATAATTTAAATAAAAAATAACCATTAATACTATATAGAAATTTTCAAGTTGCAAAAAAAATCTAAAAAGATGATTAATATGACTGGGTCGAGTCCGAGTTCCCCGAGTCGCTTAATCCGAGTGCTGATTGAAGTGATTTGCTATATGGATCTTCCAGTCTGCCGTTGTTGATTTACCACCTTCTCGTTCTCTCATATTACAGCGAAGTGTAGATTCTAGTCAATAACCATGTCTGCCGAAACCACACAGCTTCGAGAATCTCCTTCCATTCATCGTCTCGTGCTTCGTCTTCAAGAAATCCTATGCTCTTGTTCCAAAGTAAGAATCTCACTTCCTCTCTCAATTTCAATCCGTTTTCTGTTTGTTTTCCAAGAAATAGATTCAAACTGTCATCGAAAATCTCTTAAGCAATTTTTTTCTTTTTGTAGTCAATTGAAGGTGGAGATGGAAGCTCAGTGTCGGAGTTGGTCGACTTCCTCGAAACAGTCTCCGGTTCTGCTTTAGAAAACCCTGAAGACGAAGTTGCACAAAACAATGCGTTAGAAATCCTCTCCGAGATCCAAACATTTTTGCTTTCTGCTACTTTAGACCAGGTTTTTTTTATCTTTCTTTCTGTTTAACAAAATAGTTAAATTTGCTCATGAATTTACCAGCGTATATGGATTTTCAGGAGGTTATTGATGCACTTTCCTTCGAGTTGCCGAAGGTGGCTTCAAAGTTTGCAGGCTTGTCAAGTAGATGCTTGGAGATTGCTGATGGAATTATTGATCATTTTATAGCGAAATGTAGTCCGCGAGATATGCTTTCAATTCTTTGCGGGGTACTATATTCAAACTTATTTGCTCAATTTAATGTTCATCCTACTGGTTTATGTTGGTAAACTTGTATATGTTAGTTCCAACTTTAATTCTGTCTCTAATTGGCTCGGTTACTGCTTGAATCTTTTTTCTGAAGCTGTGATTGCTTTATAAGAAAAAAAAAAAAGGAAGCTGGAGTTAATCAACTATACTTTTGGCTTGTTTACTTCATCTGATGGGAATTAATACTACTTTGTACTCTGTCAAGTGTTCCTCCCCTTCCTTCTAGGGAAAAATCTTAATGATTCCTTAATAAAATTGTTGGAAGGTGCATACCTTGAATTGAGTGGCACTGGTGGTAATTATGGTGAAAGTGTGAGAAGAGATCCTAGGCTCTGGTACAAGGGTACCTTTCACATAATGAGCGTTTGCTCGTCTTGAATTCCTAGAAAATGAGATGTAAAATCTCTTTTCCAGTCATTTAAATTTCTAGGATATCATAATCTAGCAACATATAAACTTCTTAAGAGAGTCCTTCAGGTGAACTTTGATTCTGAACCATCTCAGGTTTGCTTATCCCCTACAAATCAAGGTGCCTCCTGCTTTTCATAGTGAAGAAGGATAAGGATTAGATTTTGGAGGCAACCATTTTGTGATTCTACTTTTGGTTATAGATATCATGCATGATATATCTATTTCTGAGCTTATGAAAGTTGATATATGATGCATTCCGAATTCCTTGCATTTTTTCTCATCATTGTTGAAGGATCTGTATGACCATGCATTGTAAATTGCACTTTTCTATTAAGCTTTTGTCCTTTATGGTTCTATTTCTCTCCTAATTAATAGCTTTTATTGAATCAGGCTTTGAGTGCCACAGATAGGCCGATTTATTCATCTGGCTATGTTGCTTCTATTCTAAGAGGACTCTCAAAAGGTTATAGTTTTCTTGTTGAATGTATAAACAAAATAGCATTCCTAATGTGTTAATGTCCCTTAAATATGCATGTCATTTTTTATATACTTATTTCAATCAAGTCTTTTTCTTACATTATCAGTTCAGACACCTTTATACACATTTATCTTCTGTCATATTTTATTTTATATCTAAATTCATAGAATATGTTGTTTTAGTAACAATATTAGTGAAATATGAGTGCTAAATTTTAGGGAAGAAATTTCACATAATATGGTTTAACAGCTAATATCACATGTATTAATGAACAAACTTTGTACTTAGTTTAATTCTTCTTACCATTATCTGATCTCTTTTTTCAATTGCAAAAAGCTTGAGCCCTTGATTTGTTGGATTGTTCCACCAAACAATGTTTTTAATCTGGTTGAATTTCAACTTATTATTTTGCTTTCCAGTATTCATTTCCCTACAAAGGCGTCACTTTGAGCAAATGAAAGTAGCAATACCCATTATCCTAAATGTATTAAAGGCTGCATGTTCAGAGCTGGGTGATGAAGACACAGAAGACCTGAATTTGTTTCACAGAGCTATAGGCATTGCTGATTCCATACGGGCAGTTTGTGCAAAATTTGTATGCCACTTCAGTGCTATATTTTACCGTTCTATTTTACTTTCCTTGGAAATATTTTTAATCTGCCCTTTTGATGGTGACAGGAAGGCAGAATAAATGAAAAGTTCCACGCTCTGCTTGGTTTATATGTTTTACAAGTCATGGTTAGCACTCTTTTATTCTTCTGCTCTAACTAAATTCTAAATTGAGTGCAACAAGTTAATGTGGTTACTATTTGATTTGCTTGCTAGGTCCTTTTCTGCTTTTCTTGTTGTCTTCTTATGGTTGTGTACATGTCTTAAGATAACACGCTTCATGTGCAGGCTCTTGTTTCATTCAGTGCAGGACATAAGGTTTCAAACTGTCTTCCCCTGGTTTCACAGCTTTCCAACTTTCTCCCATACTGTGATCTATCATATCTTGGCTTAATAACTGGATCTGATGTTGATGCAGCGACTAATATTATTATTGAAGGTAATCTAGAATAAGCTACTGCTTTTATTATTGATGTCTTTAAATTTGTCAATTCAAAGCAAATTGTGACATTTTTTCCTCTCCATTGTTGTATGATTAAAAATTGCATAGAGGTGGAAGATGATTTTATGAGTTGTTTATCCTACGTCAAACACGGTGCATCTCTTTCAGGTTTGTATCTGTGTAAAGTTCAAGGTTTCCTTGTCCTGGTTTTTAATTTTCACTCTTTTATGATTGATTATCTTTGTTCTTGCCCTCTTCTAAACTGCTCTAGTTTTTCCTCTTTTTTTCATAGTGATCTGGGGTTATATATATGATGATGTTGCTCAAGCTGCTGGAGGGGATATGTCTTTTGTCAGGGGTGAACTTCAAAGTAACCAAACTAACAGGTGGCAAGCAGTAGGCATGTTAAAGCATATACTTGCCTCCACTGATGTGCTATGGGAACTGAAGAAACATGCCATTAACTTCCTGCTTTGCATTACAAATGGAAATGGAACTAGGAATGATGGGCTCACTGACTGCTCTATTTTTTTGCCTAGCCTCTGTGCTGCTTCACAGGTGCTCTCTAAATATTTGAGTTGGCTCATAAATTTCTGCTATCTGTTTTCTAACATCACGTATATGTTTCAGGCCATTACAAAGGTCATCATTTATGCACCAAATACTGAGTTAAGGAAGAATGCCTATGAGGCATTGAAGAGGGTAAGGTTTTGGGCTGTAATTGAGATACTGGAAGGGGCGAGTGAGCCTACGAACTGGTGTTTCACAGACCCCCTTAAGTTCGTGCATATAAGAGCCTGGAAATCCCTTGGCTATCAATATGAGATTACTAGCACCATTCAATAAAAGTGAATTACATATTGGTCCTTGGCCCTCTGTCCTTTGTGACTCTTTCATATTGTTTGACTTGTGTCAAATTAATTGATCAGGTTATAAAATTAACCAGGTACTTGCTGATACGCCAACTTCCGAGAGGTTTGATATTTTGACAGCTTTGCTTACAACTAGTGATTCTTCCTCTATGGTGAGTCCTTACAAGCTGGTTGTATGATTTATAAGCTTAACATTTGTTCAGACTGGAAGCAAGATTTTTATTTGAGATATTTTTTAAAACTTTATATAGATTGCAATTCTTTTAGATCTTGTTAGAGGTGAGCTGCACATGGAAAGTTTGCAGAGAGTGTCCATAAAGAAAGATGAAGCCCAGCAAACCAAAAACCAAGGGAGTTCAATGACATCAATATGGACTACTGAGGTGCTCAAATTGGTGGACATAGTTTTGAGGCCTCCAGAGGGAGGACCTCCATCTTTTCCTGAGCATGGAGATGCGGTAATTCTTATTATTATAGTCTCTTCTCTATGTTTTTCCTTTTCGTTTTCCATTTCCTTTGTTTTAATGAATTCAAATGTCTTTTGTGATCATAATTTTTCTGATATATACTGAAATGATGTCCCACAGGTTCTAGCCGCACTCAACCTGTATAGATTTATATTGATAACAGAATCAGCAGGTAATGATTGTTTCATTTGGATTTTCTTGGTTTGAATAAAACATATTTTTGGTTATGAATAAGGTCCTTTTAGCTAGAGAAATATGAAGAGTTTTACCAATACTTTGTTCACTTAATTCACTTATCCTTTGAGGAAAATGGAGAGGAGAAAAGAATCTTGTTTGGACATTAGAGTTCCAGATTTTTCTTTTTTAACATTATGGTTGGTAGATGAACCCCTGAACACATATGATTAGTGAAGTTAATACTTAATTTTGGATAGTTGCCATAATGAACTCAACTGGCCTTAACATCTGAAGATTTTACTTTACATAGTTTAACATAGAGTATATGAGTTCCACCTTTATGTTTAATTATATTTGTCAAAATGAAACAGGAAAAACCAATTTTACTGAAGTTCTGTCAAAGAAAAATTTACAGAAGGCATACAATGAGTGGCTTCTGCCCCTTCGAACCGTGGTGACTGGAATTATGACAGAGAACAAGAATGATTATGACCAACTTGCTATTGACACAGTATGTGCTCTTAACCCAGTAGAATTAGTACTATATCGCTGCATTGAGCTTGTTGAAGAAAAGCTTAAACATTCTTCATAAATTGTGACCTTTACTTCTGATATATCTCATATGCTTAACTTAGGGGTATAATTGCCAATCGGATTGTAGAATGATGGTTAAATAAATACTTGCCAATTTATTTATTTTTTTGTTTTCATTTGTTTTTCTACAATTCAAACAGGTGCTGAGAACATTTTGCAAGTAGGTTTAATTTTTTGTTTTACTTTTACGTGAATTTAATCTTGTGGTTTGCTAAACATTTATTTGATGTGAGAACTATATCTTCAGCAGAGCTGACCCACCCAATGGTTTTCCATATTATTGCATCTTTCAGATAAACTCAAATAAAATTGTGTTTGATATTGACCTTAAGATTTCCGTCTACAATTACTTAACCATGGATGGTCACCACCTTTGACATGCATTTGGAGGAAACTTGACTACCAATTTGTTTTCCCTGGCTCAATTTATTGGCAATGGCATAATGCAAGGTTAAACCCAGCTATTATATAAACTGGAAAAGGTGTTGTATAGACTTTATCACATGTTCAGGAGTTGGCATGGCTAGTTATTACTTCATGATCATGAAATCAATATGAAAATAACTAAAGTATTAGGAGAGGTACAATGTTGAATCCATAGGTAACTCTCACCTGTTATTATAAGGATGCGTAACAAATTAGGAGCATGGGTAGGAGACGCCATTTTCTCCATTATTAAGAATTTTGAAGGAACATACCTAATCCTAAGTGGGCAAAATCTAGTTTATATATATGCGTATATATCCCAAAAAAGTGGAAATGTAAAGTTTATAGAAGTGTGGTTGAACCAATTATATAAAAGTGAATATTCGGCATTTAAAACATATTATATAAAGCAGTGGATGAAAAAACAAGGCAAGGGAACAAAGCAGGGACAAAGAAGAAACATGGCAGGTAAAAGAGATACTGCGAGTTTTAAAGTAAGGATATGGGTAGACGCATCGAGGAGAATGGATGAAGCGGCAAGCAAAATAAGAGTAGCAGATGAAAGGGCAATGGAGACTAGTAGGATTGCAGCTGAGACAGTAGGATGATGAAGGGCAAATTATAACAAGGGAATCAATGGATGTCAAAATGACTATGGGAAAATTATAAATGATGGAGCGTGCAGTAGCATACATTGGGATAAAATGACAACATGAACAACATAACATAATCAATTAAAATGGTTTAATTATATCTAATTTATAACATCGAATATAAATTGAATAATCCGGTATGAAGACACGATGAGTTAATATCTGTGGGAAAGTAGATATAGCATGTAAAATAAGATAATTGATTAAAATGGTTTGATTAAATCCAATGTGGAATGTTGAATGATTTATGGAAATGTGGTGAGTTAATTACAGAATAAGTGGGAAAAAATAAAGGAAATTGGAGATCTAAATGACATGCAGAAAATTTGTATAATTTTAAAATATTGATATAAAATTAAATTTTAATAGATTTAAATAATAAAAAATTATCTAATTAATTCTAATTAGTTTTTAAAATTAAAAGAAAATGGATAAAATCTAGTCGATCTGTTCTGCATCGTTTGATGCAATAAGGGTTGGGCTCGGTAAGACGTAGCTCAACATCGAAGCCCATGATGTGGTCCTCTTCAATTTATCTATTTAGCGGCTGAGGGGCGTTATTACATTAATCTTTTTACAAATTATGTCGCCTTGTCTCTCTCTCTCTCTCTCTCTCTCTCTCTCTCTCTTGCTCTCAGATTCCTCTGCTTTTCGGTCCTATTCTGTAAGTCCTCGTTCCCTCAAAGCTCGAATCCCCATGAAAAAAAAAATAGAACAAAGCATCGATAAGCTTTTTTTCTTGATAATTTCTGCATACCCATTGTGTTAAACCTCCGAAGGTTAAAGGATTTAAAATTGGAAATAGATTCCTTCTTCGATATATCTTAGTTTTATGTTCCAATTTGAGTAAATGAAAGTTGCAAGGGTTCCAGATTTTGGATCCTGATTTGGGTCATTTTTTCTGCATGGTTACTTTTAGATTTTGACTTTGAAAGGACTGTTTTCAGCTATGATGTTGATTCAGTTGGATGTATTGTTGACTTGATTGTGTTTGGTTCTTGAGAAAACGGAGGAAATAGCGAAACTAAGAGCTGAGTTTTAGTGGATTGGTTTCATTTGAAGAGAATCCCTCCAAAAATTCACCTAGAGAAACCCACAAACTGAAAACCACCAAAATGAAGAGAAAGAAATGGTCTGAACATGAAGAGCAAACCCTTTTAACCAAATACTCCGATCTCCTAACTTCGGGCACTCTATCTAAGCTCAAAACCCGAGAGAAGAAGTTCCGGCCTATTGCGGACCACGTTAACTCGGTGCACCATCTGCAAGACCCCGTCAGCTTCCCCTTCAAGTGGTCATGGCGTGATGTGTCGATTAAAGTGCAGAACATGAGGCACCAGTATCTGGGTGTGAAGCAGAAGATTAGAATCTCTAAAGATGAGTTCAACTGGAAAGATGGGGAAAACCACTGGGAGAATTTCTTGAAGTACAAGGAGGTATTTGGGGACGTAGAGCTTGAAGTAAAGAGCAAGAAGTCAAATGATAGTTGTAGTAATGATTTGTTTAAGGATTGTGGGGATTTGGGTTTTGGAATTGATAGCGAGGATTTAGAGGAAGAGGAGGGGGAAGAAGATGGAGAAGAAGAAGGAGATAATGAGGATGATGATAATGTTAATGGCCCTGGTGAAGAAGAGGGTGAATTTGGGGGAGACAAAGGAAATGAAGAGATGGGCATCCCTCGAAAGGGTAAAGTGAAGAAGGGTCTTGGAGGAAACAGGAGATTGGGGTTGCTTGGAGCCCAGGTGGTGGATCTGAGGGATGTAATGATGAGGAGGGAAAGCAAAAGAAGAGAGAGGGAGTTTAATAAAGAGAAGTGTATGCTAGAGACTGAAGAAAAGAGGAGAGAATTAGAGCTTAGGAGAGAAACACGAAGGAATGAGAGGGAAGAGAGGATAGAAAATTGGGAAATGGAGTTCGAAGAGAGGGAACTGATGTGGGCTCGACGCGGATTGGAGAGACAGGCAAGGGTAGAGAGGGAATTGGAGGAGGAAAGGAAAAAGAGGCGGATAATGGAGGAAAAAAGGGAGGAGGAAGAGATGGAATGGAGGGAGAGGATGGTGGCAATGCAGATTGAGCATGAGAAAGCAATGATGCAAATACATGCAGATGCATTCCAGAACCAAATGCAGATTCTTGGACTTATGGCGAGGCTAATGTGCCAGTTTTTTGGGGCAAATGATGGATTGGGTGGTGGGTTAGGGGGCCTTCCCCCTCAAGTTCTGCAGAATTTGCAGCACCCTGGAGGCTTGGGCGATAATGTGAAGCCTGATACCAATTCGCCTTCTGAATTCATGTAGTGTAATGACATTATCCTTTTTCAATATATTTGCATTATCATTGTCGGAATTGGAAAATTATGGAGTGTTTTGTATCAGTTCACATCCATGGTTTTGGCAATTATCATATATATACCAAAATTTCATTGCTGTATGTATATGCGACTACCTTTTTGTCTCTATGTTTGATGGAATCATGAAAATTGAACCCTTATCTACAAAGAGTCGACAAATTTTGCCATCAATGCTTATATTGAGTAACCAGAAATTCAGATCAGAGAAGAGCAAAGGTTTAATAGTGCTGTCTTCTGTTTCGTTTTTAAACTGGCACTGGCAATGGCTATCCAATGGGCAATTCACCAAGCACAGCTCCAAGTTTTGTTTGTGAGATGAAACTCTCAAAGGAAAACACACTACTAAAGAGTATATATTGTAAAATTAGTTGAAAGAATCTTTTTAACATAAGAGTTCAGCAGCCAACAAATAAGAAGTAATGAAGCTGTACCCCACAGAATTTCAGAGGTATATAGAAACCTCCAACAAATCAAGAAATCTCTACAATCTACTAACCATCGTCTCTTTTACAGTATTGAAAAACCTTCTTCGTGTCCCTTTGGTTTCTTTTGCCTTGGGCAAATTAACCATAGACCACTTCCATGCTATAACTTCTGAGGCTTTAGCCAAAATCTGCAGTTTCGGGATGCAACCTTGAATGTGCATAAAGCAAGCAGCTCCTTGGCAAAACACATGGTTACAATCTCCCGTCATTCTACCATAACAGTAAATGTTGTTCAATGATCTGATATCCACATCCTTGGTAGGCGCACAGCTAACATTTTTTTAACATGATCTCTGTCATCTCATTCCAGGTGGAGTTTCGGAGAGAGTATCCTCAGATGGCATCATGTTTAAATCAGGGAGCAGGAAGGATCTATCATGGTTTGAAATTGCATCTTGTGTTTCACAAGAATCCGACATAGTATTATCATCACCTTGAACATGCGTATGCAACATTGAACTAATGTTGTTGGGAGAAGATTCTCTCTGCTGGGGCTTGCTGCAAATTGCTTTCTCTAGCAAACCCGGCATTAAACTTGAATTCTTTGTATGTTGCAAATTCAGATCATGCTGTAAAATAGAATAAATTTTCAGTTTTACAGAGCTAGATAAATATTTTTGCTGGGGAAACAAAAAAAGAATACAGTGAAAAGCAACACTCGATACCTTTATTCTCTTCAAATTCTCATTCCTTGCTATCTGTTCCTTGAGTGTGGCATTTAACGTTGATAATTCCTGTTCAGTGATCAAAAGTGCAATCAATAACGTAAAATAAGCTGAAGAAAAATGTGGAAAACACAACTTTGGCTTTTACGTTGAATGGTCCTACCTTCTTCAGATGCATCCTTTCTTTCAACAGAAAACTTTCCTCTTCTTTAAGTTCAGCAAAGGTCTGGATGATGTCAATTGAATAAGATTAAAACATGTAAAAGTCATCAAAATACAATCAAGGGAACTCGTATCAACCACGTATCACGAAGCCCTATGAAGCAAGAAAAACTCAGTATTTGCACCAAAAGGAAGATATGACCCAAGACTCAGAGTCACCCCAGTGGAGATATTCTACTTTTTTATTTAACGTGAAAGCATAGAAGCAGCACCCACTTAACAAAAGGGGGTGAGGAGGAGGAGGGGCGAGGTGTTTGAATTAGCCAGGGCAGATCATGAGCTTTTAAACAGAAGTTAAAAATTATATATATACCTTCTTCCTTCTTGATCTCTTGGTGGTGCTAGTGGTTTCAGCAGTAGTAGCAGCGCCCTGCACAGCAAACAATCAAATACCGTTAAACCAAAGGCAAACTCATGCATAAGATAGCAGAAATACTTTAACGCTGGGTTTGGACGAGGGAAATGAAAAGGAGAAAAATAAAAGAAAAGAAATTTCTAACTTTTCATGAGAAAAGAAGAGAAAGGAGGGAGAGAAGGAGGAGACATTTGATTTTCCACATTCACTTCATTAACCAAAATATGTTATCTCTAAAATAGAGAAAAATTGAGGCATTTACATATTATTTATATTAAAATTACTTGCATATCTTTAACAAATATTACATAAAAACAAAATCTGAGAGAAATTTTCTTTTCCATTGTAAAAAATATCTAAACAATTAAAAAAAAAAAAAAAAAAAAAAAAAAACTCCTCCAAGGGTGCGCACAAGATCAGCTAATTCTAACCACCAGGCCCAAACCCGTTTTCCTTCCATTTCATCCACTAAAGAAAGCCGCCCTGTGGGCTGTATCCTCATCAAACCAGTGATCGGTGGGCACATCACCAAGAGCCGCGTCATAGCACGTGACAATCCTTTTTTTTATTTGTTTTCATTTTCTTATTGCTCACGTGACTTCCCTGACATGCCTTGCCCAAGTTTCACGCACCTTCAAATACCCAGCTTCTACTCTTCAATTTCTTCGCCTTTTTCTCCATAAAAAAAACATATAGAATCTCATAATCTCACGGTCCATGTTAATGGACCCAAAAGCGATTTGGTAGAAGCACCCACACTCAAAATTTTCCAGCTCCTAAAAGCTAAGGCCTATCAGGGAGAATGAAGAGAAGACAACGACACAATCAAAAGCCATTCCCCCCACTCACAACAACCATGCACCAAACGCAAAGACCCATCTCCTGCCTCTCTCTCTGCCTCGTTACGCGGCCAAATCCCATTGGTCACTGGGTCCACCGAACCACCGTACTTTTATCTATATGACCAAATTGCTCTCACTTCGGAAGCAGAGTGCGTCGCAAGGTTTGACTCTTAGCTATGGGTTTTAGGGTCACAAGGAGAAACCAAAAACAAAAAAATAAATAAAGATCCTATTTTCCTGCGTCGGAAGCTTCGTGGGTTCTCGTGATGAATGGCCAATGGATATCTCTCATCTGACAAAACTGTCCTCCCTGGGATTCGTACTGTCTTTAGAATCTCATTTAGGTTTTGAAGGGCGATTTGGTCTAATTACAAGTGAAAAGACAAAAATGAATGACAGGTGACCGGAAAAGAGGCGAGAAGAAAACGTGAGCCGCTTTCAAGCTGCTGACCTCATATGAATGTAAAATCTTGAAGTTCAAGGGGGTAGTTTCGTCCTTAAACATTTTAAGAAAATACTATGGATAGGGCACTGCATGCCGACGGTTATTCACCGTTGATCGGCGAGATTGACCCTGAAATGAGACCCAAAAGACGTTAAAAATGACGGATTTGTGCTCGCCAAGCTGACGATACAGCGTTTTTAATCGACATAGGCAATCGAGAAAGGGAAAAATCAGTTGAAGAAAAGCCACAAGTGGCGAAAGTAAATACGTTTGCAAATAAAGGGTAAATTGGTCACGAAGCAAAAAAAATCCGGAACTAGACAATAATGTCTCGTAAATAGGCGCAAAAGCTCATCCTTCCAACTCCAGCACTCATCCAAGGCAATTACAGTCTTTAACGACGCCGTATAGATCAACCCCCGACATGCCTGCCACCACCAAAAAAAAAAGAAAACAGAGACGGAAGAAAAAAAAGAAACCTTGGATCTGGCGCTAGTAAGAGAACGGCTGACATGAGGGCTGGTATCTTCAAAGCCGTCAGCGGTGGCTGAGGGAGAAGCAGCGCCGCCACCACCGCTCCAGGAAAGCGGCGTGGTAGGACTACATCTAGCAGAAGAATCTCCATCTTTCCTCCTACAAACGACGTCACATCTCCCAGATGATACCGCTGTGGCTGCCTTAGACCTCGGAAGTCGTAAACCCCACCTGAGTGGAATAACCGCCTGAGGTTTCGCCGGTGCCGCTGCTTGCGCTTGCTTGAGCCTCACCAGAAGCTCCACAACCACTCCATCATCTGTCATCGCAGCCCTTATCCAGTCGTCCTTCACCATCGTCACAGTGGCCACCGAGCAAGAATACCCAAGAGAGAGAAAGAGAGAAGGAGAGAGAGAGAGAGAGAGAGAGAGAGGTTAAAGAAGGGTGGGGAATGAGAGTATATATATGGGGGAATGGAAGGTAGTGGTGGAGTAGATTCCAGTTATTCAGGTTTTAATTTTCTTTTACATATAAAAATTTTCAATATAAATATGGAAACTGAAGTTTCGCTGTTAGGGTTGGGCGTTGGATGTGATGTGAGTGGTTTTTCTGACCATTTTCTCTCTTTTCATCTTTACATGGGCCCTACTGACATGCGTCATTTATAAAAATACATCATTTTTAATATAATTCTATTTAATACTTCATACAATTCATAATTTAATATTCATTTTTATGAAAAATGATCCTTAAAATTTATTTTACTATAAAATAATTATTTAATTATTAAAATTTTATTTTGTATAATTTATTCTATTTATTATATTTTATAATAATTTAATTTTTTAATTTAAATTAAATTATATAATTTTGCTAGTTATTGACAATTAATTTAATAAATAAATATTTTATTAATAAAATAAAAATTTAAAAACTTAAAAATGCGGAATTAAGCTCTCAGTTTACTTAAATTTTAAGTCCACTATTAATTATACTTAAAAATTTAATTGAATTTGTTTTTATTTTGGAAACTCTAATTATAAATAATAATCTAAAAAATTATTTATATTTTTAAAGTTCATATAATTTAAACATATTATCTAAATATTTTTTTAGTCATGTTTTTCATTTGGAGTCTTGACTCTTTGAAAGAGAATAGCACATACAAAATATGGATATCAGGAAATGACCAAAACCCTTAAATTAGAAGGGAAATGGGCAGGCAATAGGGTCCATTTGAGAATGAAGAAGAAGTTTTATTTGCCAACTAATCCGCACACAGACTGGCGTCGCAGTAAATACAAGAGAGCAATCTCTCAACCTCATAAAAAAATTATAAAGTACCATAGTTATATCATATAAAATATAATAAAATTATTTGTGATAAAATATTTATATATATATATATAACTGTTATTAATTTTTTAAGTTGACTTATAAATTTTTATTTTTAAGATATATTTCGTAACGAAAGAATTCACCGTAAATTATTAATTAAATTGATAATATATAAATTTTAATTTAATATTTTAAATAATTTAGATTAATACTAGTAAATAATTTGAATTAATATTTTGGATTAATGAATCAAACTATTTTAATTTATATTAAAATTATTTTAAATTAGAAAAATTATACAGAATTAGTGAGATTGCGAGTAAAAAGTTATCCGAACCACCCTAAACTATAAAAATTATATAGAGGTAGTAAGACCGCGAGAAAAAGAGTTATCCGTATGAGACGTGATGAGCCATTCGATATGCTAGTAAATTGTAAGAAAAATGACTATTCATGTGAGACGAGATGAGTCCCTCAAAATACTAGTGAGCAAATTATAATATTTGAGGATTCGATTCAGATTTAACAATTGTATTTGATTTAGTGTTCAATTGCGACGTCGAACCTACAATTCAGCTCTCGAGAAAAAGAGTTTCATATCAATAAATTATCAATTAAATTTAATATTTAATTTTAACTTAATACTATTAAATAATTTAAATTAATTATTTTAGACTAAATAAAAAATAAATAAAAAATTATTTTGAATGAAATTATTTCATATTTATGAAATTTGTTATATTTTATGTGATGTAATTATTGCACTATATAAATTCTTTTATAATTATAATTATATAAATAATTTAGAAATTTTAAGTGAAATATTGATAATCTTGGGTTTTTTTATAATTTATTCGTTTCAGTTTAATCATGCTTCATAGTCAGTAACCTCCTCTTCCTTTTCTTTTCTTTGTTATATAACCTTCCTTTTTAGAAGCATTTAGTATTTTATTTAGTGAAATTTAATTTTTATTTGAAGTATAATTCAAAAAATAAGATACAGTCTTTGTACTTATACAATAGTTGAGTTTCTAATAATAATAGATACGAGAGAGTGGTTATCTAATCATATGGACATTACCACAACACAACAGAACTTCCATAACGCTTTGTCATTAGATTTCACAACTGTTCTTCATTAAGAAATCAATTTCCATTTCTTTTAGTATTTACTAAATATATTTTTCATATATTTAATATTTTTATAATTTATATTTAACATTTAAATTTTTAAAAAATATAACCATTTAATTTTACCAGACTCAAAGTTAATACATATCATGACTGATTTCACTTTTTCTCATTGTAAATTTATAAAATTCAAACTTTAATAGTTATTTTCTCTATTACTTATCGCTTAATATTTTTATAGACGGATTAAAATATGCAATAAATATATTAAAATTTTAATAAAAATATAAATAGATAAATAAATCTATATTATCCATCACTTATTATATATATATAAATAGTTTGAATTTAATTAATATTATATTTATTAAAGGGTAGATGAGGAAAAAATATTTAATAAAATATTAAAATTATAAAATAAAACATATTTAAAAATAAAAAAACTACTAAAACAACTATTAATAAAAAAATAGTGGAGTATTGAATGTTAATTATGAAAAAGTCATTATGACAATTACTTTTTTTTATAAAATAATTTTAAATTAAAGAATTAAATAATATTATTACTTTTATTTTATCGGACCATGTTGATATCTTATTCTTTTAGCCTTTGCGTGGATAATTAGGAAGGAAAAAAAAGAGAGATAGGAACATAAAGAAGAAAAATACAATTAATGAAGAAATTATTTTTCTTTATTTGTTTAGATAACAAAAAAATAAAATAAAGTAAGTTTTGAATAGTAAAAGATCTAATTCACTTTTTTTTATAATATTTAAATGTGATGAAGACATTTAAATTAATTATTTAATTATACTTTAATAAGGTTTAGTTCTATTTTTTTATTCAATTACATTTATTTTTTATAATAAATTTATTAATTTAAACATTAAAATTACTATCTCGAACTTGATTTTAAATTAAATTGAATTTTAAATTTGATAAATTTAAAAACTAAACTAAATATTTTTTATCATGTTAATTAACATTTAAAGCCCTATTGAAGCAAACGGGAGGATAATAGATTTCAAAATAACATATTATTCTATATATATTTTAGGAAAAAGTAAAAGACAAAAATAATTTACTAATTTTTAGTTTAAAATTTATAATTTAATTTATATAATCATTAATAAATAAAGATAATTTTTAGAAAAATACTTATATAATTATTATGATTTTTTTTAATTTTTATTTTAAATTTTATGAATCAATTTATGTTAAAATATTATTATCATATAATTTTTACATTAATATCTTTTATAATATCTAAAAATTATTATTATTATTTATTAACAATTTAATAATACAAAATAGACTCTAGAGACTTTGAATCGCTATAGACGAAATAAATGATTTAGGATATGAAACAAGGCACTAGAAGCAACTCGGCGTGCGTGCAAATGCTGTCTTTCGGCGATTGAAAGTTTCAGAGCGGCTGCTTCTTTTTAATGAATAAAATCGCTTTCACTTTCCCTGCAAGCCTCTGCTTACTGCCAAATTCCTAAATTTCAATCTGTCTATTTTTTACTATAAAAAGAGACATTCAAGCCCATCAATACATGTTTCCGACATGTTCTTTCAATTTAACTCTAATAATCTTATTCATAATTTGTAAGTTCACAGGATAAATAGATGACCATACAATTGAAAGGTTAAAATGAGTTTTCAATTTCTTTTCCTCTATTCCGTTACTTTAAAAAAAAAAAATCAAAATATTTAAATCAAACCATTTAAGCTGGGCGAGAGTGATTCTTGCAATGTTGATGAGTTCAAGGCCCAAAGAGAAACAAGATCTAGTCTGCTTTCTCTTCTTATTTAAAAATGTTTAGATTTAAATTTAATATATTTTAATGATAAAACTCTATAGTCTTGGGCTTGTTTAGGTTCATGGGTTTGCATACACCTCCTCCTAGATTACAACAATCAAAATCCATCATCTGAGAGAGCAAAAAGTCTTTTACTTTTTCTCACTAATGGGATTACTTCATCTGAATTTCTGTCAAAAAGGGCAACTTTAAAAACAGATAATTTTATATCCAGAAACTTGCAAGCTGGCAAAGACTTTGACAACATTGACAGAAATCTAAATGGTTTTTTATCCTCCTTTTAAAACTTTTCCTCTAAACAATGAAATGTGGGCCAGAAAAGCATCAGCGTATACCTAATTGCAACATGCTAAGCAAGGGCAAGTATTATATTCTTTCACATTCCTTGTATAGTAGAGAAGTCCTGCTTTAACAGAGTATAGCTAAAATTACATATCTGCTTCACTTGCAGCTGAATATTGGCCTACAGGAGAGAGACAAAAAATCATTTATATCTTTAACTTCTTTTTATTTTATCACAGCATGAGCAATCTTTGAAACATCTAAGCGAATTCACTGAAGTTGAATTTCCCCACCAGCAATCCACAATTCCAGTGAATTCATCAACAAACCAAACCATTTTGCTTCTGGCAGAATACCAAGCCATTGCATCTATTTATTCAGCCGACACTAAATATTCAAACAGAAACTTGCATGCAGCTGCAAAGCAAAGCAAGGCAAACACATGATTGCTGAGTATGACCAAAAGCATCTGAAATTCCAATGAAATGCACATCAGCAAAAAATATCACCGAATCTTTTAACACAAAGTATAGCTCATCTGAGATTGTAACAGCTTCTAATCCATTATAGTGATAGTATATGATAAAATTGCAAGAAGAACACTCGTCTAACGAACACAAACTGCATTGTCTAATACGTTCCCTTCAAATCAACATAAAGAATCAACAGCCATAGAGCAGATTGTAGAACTGAAGGGTTGAAAATGACACAGCAAACAGTGTGTAGAATTTGAAGGGTGTTTCTCTGTGTGTACAGCAGCAAAGGCAACTGCACAAGGGACTCTCCCTATTAAACCAGAATTTAGAACACCCAAAGTAGTGTTAATCCAACCTCCAAGAGCTGAAAATAAAGAGTTACTCTTCCATTTTTTTTTTTCACTCAATGTTGAAAATTCTGCTGCCAACATGAACTGCAAAGACATCATAATAGCAAAAGAAAATAACCAGGCAAATCTATGAAACTTCCTCATCTCGAGCATTAATTTATGAAACATGATAACACATACTTCTTATAAGTGCTTGAAATAATAACAATTGAACCATACCACTGCTACTCCTTAACTACAATTACTAGAATTGCTTACTAAACAAAATACATAAAGAATAAGAAGCAAAAGTATTTACCAAATACCTGTGCCAATCCACAGAGAAAATCCCCATCAAGCAAGAGCCTTTCAGATTGGAAATTCGAGCCACCCCACATGGGTTGTTGCAGAAAACAGATCATTCAACACAATTCAGCGTTCTAATTTTCATTTACTATTATATACTTCAAACAAATATAAGCATTAGTCTTCAGAAAAAGAATGGAAAGATAACAAGCACTAAGAATTAACATTAAAAACAAAAATATTATTGAGACAGCCAATAGATGCATACAAGATAAGACCAAAAAAAAAAAATCTAATTTCCAGGTACAATTAGAGCATCTGCATATCCAATCCCTGAAATCTAAATCCACAACTGAAATCCCAATGTACATACCTTGTATATCTTATGCTGATTAATTTAGCTAACCGTAATCCTAATCACACAGCTTAGTAAGCCAACTCGATCTTCCCCTTGAAAAAATAAGAGAAGATCAGTTGCAAACACAAAAAGAAAAGCATTCGCATCAAATCCCTATCTTTCATGGCCTATCAGAATAAGGTGAGGCCTAAAATCTGTCGTAAATAACTAGTAGCATCGTTGTTCTTCACACCCACATCACATTTTTTCATTAAAGAAGCCGGCAAAGGAAGAGAAGTGGGCGACGGTGGAGCAATAAGGGCTGATCCAGCATAAAAGCCATTAACTTTAGAATCAGCGAGTTCGATGTGAGTTGGCAGCAGTTCAGGATCGAGGCCAAGACAATGAGTCGAACCCAATAAAAGATCTTCAGTTTTCTCAACTTCAGCAGACACGGACACCTCATCCGGCACCGTTTTAGCAAATTGCTCGCCGGGCTTGAGAATTTTGACATGGCCCATGACCAGGTTTTTGTCTGGGAACTGCGGAGCATCAACGGCGGCGCGTGGGGAATGTGAGGTGTTGGGGCTCCTTTTCCTGCGATTATTTCGAGGCCGATTCGGCTGCATTGATTTTGAACCATTTGGGTTTCTGGGAAGTCTCATGCGAGGAGGCGGCGATGTCAAATCTTGCCAGGAAAATAAAAGATTCCGGTGGGAATCCTTAGGGTTAAGAACAACAACGCCCATTTGTTTGAGAGAAGGAAAATCTACACTCTGCTTGATTTAGGACGATGTTTGGTTAAATGGCACAAAAAAGGGAGAATTTTGAGGAGAGAGTACAAAATGAGAGGGAAAATAAGAATTCACCAAATTGAGATGGGTGGCGAAGTGAACGAAGTTACGATCAGGGAATTTTATAGGGCAGGGGAAGCTGAAGTTCCAATTTATTCAATTAAAATATTATTCCTCTCTTTTTCATTTTAAATACCTTTATTTTTTAATTAAAATTTAATAAATTTTAAATATTTTGTTAACCACGTCATTTAGAAAATTCATTTTTATTATTTTTAATTATTAAATATAAAATTTTTATTCTTTTAAATAGAATTAGAATATTTTTTATTTATACATATTTTTATGAAATTAGATATTACATAAATAAATACTCAATATTAATTAAATCGTAATAATTTATTTCTTTATAAATATCATTAATATTAACATTAATTTTAATTGTATTTGATTACACATTATTATAAGCGTCATTATTAAAAAAATAATTCAAATGTTTTATCAAGATAAAAAAATATAATTTATTGATATTTAAAATAAAATATTTAATAAATAAATAATAAAAAATTAAATAATTTTTGAACAAAACCATTTCAGTTCTCTATTTTTTTAGGAACTCTATTTTTTTCTTTGACTTGCATATTTTATTAAAAGTCAATAAATTTCTTTTTTTAGAAAATTATTCTATAATTTTTGTCATTTTTTTATAGATGTCCCAAAATTATTATTTATTTTTTTAAATATAATAATATATAAATTAATTATTGTATTTTTATTTAATTATCTTATTTTTAATAAATTTTTTAAAATATTTTTTATTATTTAATAAAATTTAATATATTTATAGTATGTAAAATTTATAGGAGAGTGGAAGTATTTTAATATATTTATAAAAAAACAACCGGAAGGATGTAATTTCCTAGTGACAGGTGTAGGCGACAATAGGAAAGACAGGTGTCTTCCATCGAGCGGCATGATGTAGACGTCAAAAAAGGCCAGGGCAAAAATAACAGTCACTAACATAATTGAAACTCCAAAATGATTCAAAACATAAATTAAAAATAATTTTAAAAAAATATGCTAAAAGAAAGTCAATAAATTTTTTAAAAATATAATTTGAAAATATAAATTATATGAAAAAAATAATAATTTTTTTTTTACTAAAATGAGTAGTCAGTCACCATCACAGCAATGGTTATGCTTTATTCTCATATTTTCTTCGACATAACGAGAATACATTTACAGCTATAGTAAATTGCATTGAAATTTATAAAAAAAAAAATTGAGAAAGAGAAATAAAAAAAATATCATAGACTATCATAATTGAAGATTTAGAAAAATTAAAAAAAAAAGAAAATTGAAATTGACAGAATAAACTGTCGATGAAGAGCAATGTCAATATTCACTATTTTTTTTTTTATCTCTAAAAAAGTTGCATAATGTTGTGAAGGAATTACGAGAGAAGTAAATTTTAAGGTAATGATCTTAATGCAAAACTTCACTTTCAATCAAAATTTAATTGATAATAAATTTTATATAAACGATAGTATTGCAAAAATTTTATCCTATATAAATTATATTTTAATTTTTAAATTTTAATATAATTAATGGATAAATTTTTATATTTTTTAAATTAAATTCTTAAATTTTTCTAATTCAGCTAAAATTATAATTTTTTCATTTATTATTAGCTTAAAATGAATGGGCAATCAAACTTATAAAAACATAATTTTTTATTAAAATATTATTTATAAAAGTTTATACTTTTAAAAGTTAATTAATACTATTTTTCAAATTGTGAATATTTTTTAAAAATTTTAAAATTATAATTATTAAAATATTTTAATAAATAGAAATTAAATAACAGAAATTATTAAAAATTAGTTAAATAAGTTATTATAGATAAAAGTTAATGGTATTTAAATGTTCTTTTAAATAAAAACATGAAAAATTAAAATATTTAAATTATTATAAAAAAGGATGTGCGGATTATAAAGAAATTTAAATAAATAATTTTAAAAATATAAAAATTAATCTATTAATTATATAAAAATTAAAAAATTTAAGTGTAATTTATTTATTTAAAAAGATAATAAAAATATTTTTTATTAACTTTTAATAATAAAAATAAATAGATAAATCTTTAATTTAAATTAATTTATTATAAAAAAAATTTAAAAAATTTAATTTTTTAGCGATCGACTATTTTTAGACTATTAAAAATAAATTTTTTTAGCGATCGACTATTTTTAGACTATTACCTTAAAAAAGTGCACTTTGTTCGAGTTGGGCAATATGGAGATACAACCCACGGTCTAAAATTAATGTTGGGCCAGCAGCTTAGTTTTAGTTCAAACAAACATGGCCTTTCTTTTACTGGACAATCCCGAATAGGTCCAGGATCTGGAATCTGGCCCGTTCACAAATAGAATGGATCTTCGGGAAGAGCTTTATATAGTTATAAATGAACCAACTTATCAGTAAATTATTTGAAAATTAATTTAATAAAATGTAAGTTTAACTCGATTTATTTTATAAATGAATCAAATTTAATTTTAACCATGAATTCTGGCCGTTAATTTCATTATTCACTTATATAATCTTAACTAATTAAGATTTTTATACTCAAAAAATATTAAGTGATTCTTAACCGTTACGGTTAATACATTATTAAAATTATTAAAAAATATAACATAAAATAGTGATAAATTTTAAAAATTAAATAACAATAATAATATAATAGGTTTTTCAGCCAAATCTTTTTATAAGTATTAAAATAAAAAATTGATTACGTCCATTTTTTTTAATTTATAAATTGAATTTAAAAGCTCGTAAATTGTTATAACACAAAAATTAACATATTTTTATATCTTATAAATTAATTTAGCCATTTTATAAGTTAAACTAAATATCTTTAATTGAGTTTATATTATCAATTTCAGTATTGTGGATTGTGATTGCCCAAGTCTTAATCACCATATTAAAATGATTCTATGTATTGGCTTTGGACCAAAGAGCTTACATTAATATTTTCTTTTTTCAGAAAAGATTAGTAACGCCAATCATGTATTCAATTATTAATTTATGTCAATTTCGCTTTTTTTTTAATGGTAATGTCAATGAACAACATTAGAATTACTTTTTTTTTAAAAAAAAAATCACTATTTTTTATAAATTTATAATAAAATAGAAAAGTATAATTAAATTTTAAAAAGTTAAACTTAATATTCTCAAATTTTAATAAAGCTCAACTTGTAAGAGAACTTAAATTGTCATTTGTAATAAAAAATTTTGTAAAATTTTAATTTCAATAATTTTTTTATCATTTAAAATAAAAATTTTAATTATTTTTACTGTAAAAAATATTTTAAATTAAATTTAAATCATTTATAATTTTATAAGAATTTATTTAAGTTTTTTTTAAATAATAATTTCAGATAAAATATAAATAGAAGGTAGAGATAATTCAGCAGAAAAGAAATACGCGGCAGCCATTGATTTTTTTTTTTTAAATTAATTATTGCTATTATTATTTTGTATTCTTGTAAATTGTCACTTGCTGTGTGATAAAAACCCTTAGCTTTTTTTTTTAAAAAAAAAAAACCCTCAGCTTCAGCTACTGTTTTTGTTCTTGACTCTGAACTGGCCTTTCCATCTTTTACCGTATACTGACTGCTTGAACGGTCCCAACTTTCCGAGAAAATAAAAAATAAAAAAGGCGGTCCCACCTAATCTCCAGTTTGTTTATTTTGAAAGTAAACCTAATTAAATTTATTATTTATTTTGACAGTAAATCAAATTAAATTTATATGTTAACAATAATACTGAAAAAAAATAAATATTAATTTTATGAAAATAAAAAAAAAATATATAAAAATTATGAAATAAATAAAATATTATATAAAAATATACTTAAAATTAATTAATAAATTATTAAAAAAAGTGAGATATAATTTAAAATAATAAAAAATATAAAATTAATTTTAATGATAAAAAATATTTTCTTCATTTTAAAATTATTATCGCTATTTAATGTTATATTATTTTAAAAAAAATAAAATATATTTAAATATTTCATAAAAATTTAATGTTTTTAATACAATATAATAAAAAAATATATTTTTTAATATATATATAAAAAAATAAAATGAACAGAAATATATTAATATTTTGAATTCGATCTCTCACCTTCTGTAATTTGCTCCGAACAAAATCTTAAATGCTGTATGCATGATTTACAAAATAAATATAGGAATGGGACCACAGGAGAACTCTGATCCAGTGGCCGTGACCTGTTTTGTATTGATTGATTAGTTTCAAAGTTTCGCACACACTATTTACCTAACACGTGAGGAAGTTTTAATTTTTATTAATTTGGAATTATTTAACTTTTCATATTGTAATTATTGAAATGATAAGATAATATTGTACGATAATTGTGAAATGACAAGTTATCAGATTTTAGAGTAATTGTGATACCATACCAGGGCTAAAATTAAAAACGTCACAAAGAGAATCTCGATTATTACATGTGAGTCTTTTGGTTAGTCTTTCTTTAATCAGTTTGAGAGTGTGAGTCAAATTTCATAAATAATTTTATTTGCAATGCAAATGACATTTTAAAAAGTAATAACACATCTTTATGGTACTTTTTATATTAATACTTAAAACAGTATTTTGACATGTGGTTTAATTTTATATATTAAAAAAAAATATTTAAAAAGCAATTGGTGAGTTAGATCCGACCTAAATTTAATATGATATTAAAGTCTTCATATTCGATATTGAATTTCTTATAAATATGTCAGTAAAATTTTGAGCCTAAAGAAAGTGTGTTAAATTTCATATCGGTTGTGGCGAGAGGTGATGTGTCAATGGATACTCCACTCCCTTGAGTAGAGGTGGACAATCGGACAGTTTGATTTAAAATTAAATCGAACCGAATAAACTGAAAATTTAAATTTTAGTATTTATAAAAATTAAATCGAACGATTTTGATCAGAAATCGAATGAAAATAAACCAGTTTGATACAGTTCGGTTTAATCGGTTTGAATTTTTAATAAATTTTTATTTTTTATATTTTATTTATAATATTTTAAAATTTAATTAAAATATTTTAACGGATTTAATTTCTATATATTATTGAAAATAATATAATATTATCCCCAATCATTTCAGTTCGTTTTTTTATTAAAATCAAATCGAAATAATATTTTAAAATTAAAAATTAAACTGAATTGAAAGGAATAAAAAGTTAAACTAAAATATTAAATTAATTCAGTTCGGTTGATTTTTTTAGTTTGAACGAAATAGTGTTCACTCCTATCCTTAAATTAGCTTTTGAAATGAATTTTTTTTTTTAAAAAATAGGAGTTGGAGAAGTCGAACCTTAGATCTCTCAAGACTACAAGGATGCACTTTCCACCAGGTTAAGGTTCGGAGTGCTTTGAAATAAATTATAATTGATATAAATTTAACACTATTCGATCATTGCAATTTTAAATAATTTTATATGATTTAATCAATTTAATTAAAGTTAAATGAGTTAATTATCGTTTTATTTTATATAAATATAATAAAATGTTTAAAGAATTTTATTTTATAAAAAAAATTAAATATTTAATTTTTAACAAAATTTTAAAAATATAGAGCAGTGTAATTATCAATATCTTAATACTTATATTTTTAGCAGCTCATTAAAATATCTATTATTTTAATTATATTAAGTACTTTTAATTTATTTATGTATTTAAAAGAAAATATCAAAATAATATGGTAAAAGATTAATATTTTAATCAATTTTAAAAAATAAATAGATAAAAAATTCATCATTAATAATCATTTATTTAATATTTGACTGATTGAATATTATGAGAAAATATACTTGAAAAAGATGGAAAGAATAATGTGAATGATGATGGTTAAAAAAAAGGTTTAATGTATTCATAAATTTAGTATGATGGTAAGTCTCTCAGAATGTTTTATTCAATCTTTAATTTTTATTTAAAAAAAATTCAATAAAATAAAAATTTATTGATAAATTAATAATTTTTTTTAAAAAATAAATTTATTAATATAATAATTGGGAAAAAATAATTTTATGATTTTTTAAATATTTTAGTAATTGTTCTCCCAATTTAAACTTATTAAAAATATTTAAATACTATTAAAAGAAATAATTAAAAATTATTTGAAATTAATTAAAACATGTTAGTGTAATTTATTTTCTGAACTAATATATTTAATATATATATATATTTATTTATTTTTTCTTAAAAAATATGTTTGGATCATAGTAGAATCAGGCCATATGGAGAGACAAGAGAAGCAATTTCTATAAGTAAATTCAAAAACAAGGTCACATGATTGGTGTGCAGTAGGGCCCACCTCCACTCTAACGTAAGTAAGCTTTTTTTCCTCTGCTTCT
This sequence comes from Manihot esculenta, assembly GCF_001659605.2. NCBI lineage: Eukaryota > Viridiplantae > Streptophyta > Magnoliopsida > Malpighiales > Euphorbiaceae > Manihot > Manihot esculenta. The sequence goes on along the minus strand of NC_035163.2, from coordinate 957,961 downwards.
TTCTGTCTCCCTTTTGTGTTATTTCTTTTTCTTTTGCAGGACGAGAAAGACAGTTAAAAAATTAAAAGCGCTAAAAAAATCTTTCATTTTTTTGATCACAAACCATTTGAAAAAAGGCCTAAAAGGAGTCCAAGATCAAGAAGATCCAAATACTTGTTTAAGGATCCTCTCCGCAATCCTTGCCATTCATGTGTTGTTGTTGATTTTCAAGTTTGTGATCTCTGTTTCTGTCCTTTTTGAACCCACAAGCGCCACAGGGCAGGGCAGCAACCAAGGGGCCTAAGATATCTGATATCTCTTTCTTTCATGTGTTGTTTGAACTCCGAAACAAACAAATTATGAAGCTTGTGCTGCTGCTTCTTCTTCTTATCCTTCTTCTCTATATGCCCTCTTGGATTTTTCACTTCTCTCTTGTACATGCTTTACCTGTGCATGACTCTTCTGTTTCCTCTCCAGCTTCCTCTCCTCCTTCTACTCTTTCTGCTTCCATGGCTGCCTTCTCTCCAGGTACTCCATTTATTACTCATTTCAGTTTGCTTAACAATATCTACCTTTTTCCCTAACTTGAATATGTGTTTTTATTTTTATTTTATTTTTATTTTTATTTTTATTATGCTGGTTAGGAGTCGTTTGAAATTCAAATTTCAAAAATACCCAACAAAAATCCGTGGCAATTAACACTACATGCACAGAAAATTTAGTAGTTAATGCATTCAAATTATTGGTTGATATGATTGATAATTCTCTCTGTATCTTGTAAAAATGATGTCTTTCTCATCCCTTTGGTTTTGGCAAAATCTCGAGATTTTTAATTTTGTGATTCTTTCCATTTCCCTGAAGATTAAGCTTAAGCTTATTTTTTATATGTACCTCATTACCAGGGATTCAATCCCAAATGGGAACAGAGGAGGAGGACCACCACAAGATGAAGTTAGACAAGAAAATAGTCATATTTCTTATTGTTACTTGTGGCGTTCTTGCCATAATCGTCATTCTCTCTTTATTTGGTTGTTGCATTTATTATTGGAAGTTGTATCAAAGAAAGAAAAATTCCCAGTTTTCAGGTACCTTTCCTTTTGCATTTTACACCCATTTCTACTTTTACTTCAAATTTGTGGTCGGTTATAGGATATTGCCTAATATTTCTTTGTTTTGTTTCTTTCTGTTCTGTGGTTTCTAAATATGAAGAAGTTGAGAAAGGGGTATCAGCAACAACATTCTTGGGTAAAATTAATTCACTGAGAATGGTTAGTAACAGGGGATCTGTTTCATTGATTGACTATGAGCTACTAGAGAAGAGCACACAAAATTTTGGAGATGAAAATTTATTGGGCAAGGGTGGATTTGGACGAGTTTATAAAGCATTGCTGGAAGATGACAAGCATGTTGCAGTCAAGAAACTAGACTGTGCAGGTGAAGATGCCCGGAGAGAATTTGAGGTACCCTATTTATTGGAGTTATTAGATTACCTCTCTCTTTTATTGTTTTTGGTCGACTTATTGCTTGAAATTGCAGAATGAGGTGGATTTGTTAAGCAAAATTCATCACCCACATATCATTTCTCTTCTGGGTTATAGTGTTCATGAAGACATGGGATTTATTGTTTACGAACTGATGCAAAATGGGTCCCTTGAAGATCTATTACATGGTATTTTTTTTCTTTTTTTGATTGGAAGTTGTGCCATGGATGATTATTCAAAAAAGAATTTTCACTTATAATTTTGATTCAGGACCTTCTCGTGGAGCTTCACTAAGTTGGCATATGCGGTTGAAAATTGCTCTTGATATAGCAAGGTGAGCTTGTTTTACCAATATAATTAACACCTTCAGGATTGCTTTCTTCTTCGTTTTTTTTTTCTTCTTATAGTATTTCTTTATGTACAATTGTTGGTCAGAGGATTAGAATATCTACACGAGTTCTGCAAGCCAGTAGTCATCCATAGAGATCTGAAATCATCTAATATACTTCTGGATTCCAACTTCAATGCCAAGGTAAAAAAAAAACACTTCTCATTCAATTATTGCCACTATTTATTATTCTTGTTCATCAACTTCACTGCCCTCCTCCTCCTCCCCTCTCTGTTGTCTGGTTTCAGCTATCGGATTTTGGTCTTGCCGTAGCTGATAGTTCCCAGAACAGGAACAAGCTCAAACTTTCAGGCACTGTGGGTTATGTAGCCCCAGAGTACATGTTGGATGGTAAGCTAACTAAGCTTTCTTGTATTCTTAATTCTAACTTAAGGGGAAGAAACTTTTCATTGATCATTCTCATTTGGTTAAGACAGTAGTATTAATATGTTAGTACTTAACTATCAAATAGAAAATATTTATCTTACCGAACTAGATGTAACATAGTTTGATGACTTGCAATATTTTATTAGAATGTGATGACATTGATAATTATATAAATAATATTCTCCCAGACCAAGCTGTCTTCCTTCCACATGTACTGCCATTGCCTAGCATCTGCATTAATTATTTTCCTTTCTTTAATCCTAACTACCTTGTACATGCCCATAGCTGTCCCCTCTTCCCTTCGGTTGATTTAGCTTCGATTAGGATACGAAATCGAGATTTTACAATTTTAGAAACAACTCTAGAAACAACTCTAGCTTTATTATTTCTAAACTAAAGTTCATATCTAAAAATTTCGGGATATGAAAATCGATATTTTTGTTTGGGGGTGAAAAAAATCATTCTTTTTTCAAATATTTTAGGTGAGCTAACAGAGAAGAGTGATGTATATGCTTTTGGAATTGTGCTTTTGGAGCTTCTACTGGGAAGAAGGCCTGTGGAAAAACTGGCACCAGCTCATTGCCAATCTATTGTAACATGGGTATGTCTTCTCGTCTAATATGACCCTTCACTTTGAGATTGGGTGGATCAAATATTTAATGCTTCAGTTTATTTTAAATGCAGGCGATGCCTCAGCTCACTAACAGAGCTTCACTTCCAAACATCGTGGATCCTGTAATAAAAGATACTGTGGATGAGAAGTACTTATTCCAGGTCTGTACAAGTCATAATTAGTGGGTAATTTACTATTAGAGTCTATAGTACAGAAAACTAACTGTTATTCATTAGTTTTAAAAAATATATTATAACATATTTGAGATATTAAAAAATTTACTAATCAATCTTTCATTAATTTTAGACATTAAGACTTCTATTATTTAGTTCCTATTTTATGAAAAAAATTTTAATTGGTCTCTCAATTTTATAAAAATATAAACTAATTAGTCTCTTAATTTTAGACTTTTTTCGGACTAAAATTAATAGATATACTAATTAGTAAAATTTTAAAAAAAATATTTTAATATATTTTTCAAAACTAAAAGACTAATTAGTGAATTTTTTTATATCAAATGAATTATATAGTAATTTTTTTTTATTAATAAATAAACTTAAATTTATTCTTTCTTAACAATAAAATGAAACTCTTTTTGGCATGTGGTTGTTGAGGTTTGGAATAACGGTTATAATTAAACTCTTGTTGGTTAGACCTTGCTTGGTTGATAAAGAATTGATGTGGAAAATGGGTTTTGCTCAAGGGTCTTCGATATATGTGTGCAGGTTGCTGCAGTGGCAGTGCTGTGTGTGCAACCAGAGCCCACGTATCGTCCACTCATAACAGATGTCGTGCACTCTTTGGTTCCACTCATTCCTGTGGAGCTTGGAGGAACGCTTAAGAGTTGCAACACAGGCTGAACTACCCGGAAGTGGCTAAAGAAGAGAACTTTTCTGATGTTGATGCCCCGTTTTATTTTTTTCAGTTTTTTATTAGATAAATCAATAGATCAATACCTTTGGACTTTCTTTGTGCATATTGATGTTATTGCCTATAAATTTATACCTCGAGCAATTTGGATGGAGATGGGTCGTCTAGATGGACTACTGAGTATTGGGATTCTTTTTCCACATTTGTAAATTGAAACTTCCACTCTTTATTCATAGTAATGATTCTTCCTTTCCTCCTGGTGGTCGTACAGTAAGGGGCAACTTGGTAATTTTCTTTCCAAATAAAGTTTTAAACAGATACACAAGACACATTCTAAGCATAGCTCAACCATATAACACTTGGGCAATAAAATTCTTAATTAAGATTCAATAGAAGATTTGATTGCATTATTACAGCCTACCAAATGTACCATACCATCGTTCGATAACAATAGTAAAAGGGAAAGGAATATGACTATTTATCTCAGATAAAAATCTCCCATTATATGGAATTTACAAATTAAGAATCAAATTAGCTCAGCAAAACAATGAACTCATGTAAAGCACATAGTGCGAAATTTCTTATAAACTTACCTGAGCTTTGTTCAAGCCTGTGAAGGAGAACACGCCGATCTGCTTCAGTATAAAAGACCGATTCTTCCCACTCTCATCTTTTGCAGAAAGACTATCAAATAATTTCTGTCTAACACCCTTTATCCTTCCAGCCATCATCTCCATCTCTGCTTTCCATTCATCGAAGAGAGTTTTATCTCCAACAATATCTGCAACAACCTAGCCCCGTGTACAGGAGGATTTGAGTACATTGGTCGTGCAAGCCTTTTCAGTTGGCTCTTAACCCTGAAAGTTTCAAAGGAAAAAAAGAGAAGAATTTAAGCAGTTGCTTTGATGGAAGAGAATGCTATCTGAAACTTAAACTATAGCTTAAAAAGCATAACAAATCAAATTGGCCTATGGACCTTGTTGCGGCATCTTCTGATGAGCAGATGATGTTGATTGCCCCAATTCTTTCTGCATATAGACCCAAATTTTTACTGTATGACTGAGCTACCAGAAGCTCCATTCCACATGCAGTGAACAACCTCACTGATTCTGCATCTTCGTCAAGGCTTCCACTAGCAAATCCCTGAAGAAAATTAAAGTGGTTGGCATAAATATCAATTCCATATAGTTTGCATAAAGTTCTACACAATGTTAAAAATTCAAATCCCCACGTACACATGCAATCATATGTTTCTGGTCCATCGCGACAAAACCAATGCTGTAGCTGAAGTTAATAATTTATACCTGGTATGCAATATCAAAAAATGGAACGTGGTTCTTCCCTTGAATGATATCAGCAATTCTTTTCCACTGATCAGGGGTCGGATCTATATCAGTTAGGTTGTGAGCGCAGCCATGAAGCAAAATAAATGATCCTTTAGGGGCTGCCTGCAATGAAAAGTTAATGCATGAATTAAAGAGTGGAGACATTATTACTCTCAAACTAAGATTATCAATGAACAACTAAGAAAAAATACTAAGCACTTTGGAGTATTCTTTACATCGCTCAATGTGAGGAGGACAGTAAAATATTTCTTCAAGTAATGAATATAAGAATAAACACTAAACAAAACAATCAGAAGTATTCATATTTGACATTAGCGGTCAAGATCTAACCTTTATTTCTGCAATCATTCCCTCAAAATCCAACCCAACAGTTTTAGGATCATAGTATCTGTACTCAGACCATGGAACTCCAGCATCATTGAAAATATTCTTGTGATTACCTCCCAAAACAATTGTCTTGGCGATGAAAGTTGGTATCCATGAGGAAAACAGTATAGATACAAGTAAATACTATTACAAACCCCAAGTCCTGTATCCAACCTTTTTAACAACATTAAGAACATAAGGCTCCAGCTCCTCAGTCCTGTAGGCCCCAACTCCAAGATTGAGTTTCTTTTCAATTGTGTCTGCTTTAAAAGCTTCAGAAACTCCAAGAATTGGATCAGGGGGAGCCATCGTTATACCCTCAAAACGAGACGCATTGACTGCAACAGCCATAGATATCCTTCCTGAAGACTGCAAATACAAAATAACAATTCAGATCCCAAAAGTAAAACACGTCAAGTTCAAATCCTACCCATCCATCTGCATATGCATCCCCTATTAGACCAGAGCCAAGCATGAATGACAAGCCATAGTGATAGAGCCAAATTTAGACCCATTTTTCATATTAATATTTATGTTAATTTACACATTTTCTACCTAATTTTGTGGTTTTAACCTTATTTTGTAGAAAATGGAGTAAAATGGTAATTTGGCAAAAATGGAATCTGTCCAAAAGAGAGCAAAATTGCACAAGCAGGTTTGCCCAAATTGTTTGCCCAAACCAAAGTTGAAGCTGAAATGGAAGAGGAACAATCTGCTGTTTGACCAGACTGTTTACCCAAACAGACTGGGCAAACAGACCAGCAGGGCAGAAGCAGAGCACAGACAACTGGAAAATCAGACTGTTTGCCCGAGCTGTTTGCCCAAACAACCCGGCCAAACAGCACCAGCAACCAGCAGACAGTAAATTGCGGGAAAATCAAAATTCAAATGCTCAAGAAGTGTTTTCCCTCCCAAACACGTGTGGACAGCTCAACAAACCCTAAAGACACCTCAGCACTCAATCCCACATATTTAGGAAGGCAAATCTCATCAAAATACAATTACCTTCCAAGAATTCAACTCCAATTGGGAAAATGAGTCCCATCTCAACAAGGAAACCTAGGGCAGCCTCTTCAGCTATAAAAGGGCATGCAAACCAGCAGATCAGGTATCTTTGGATCATCCTGGGATCAAGAATACCTGCGACAGAAGCACCACAGCAGCTGCGCCCTTGTGCTAACCCTTCTTCTTCCTTTTTCTTGTTTTCTTTCTTTTATTTTTGTGTTAGTTTCAGCCATGAGTGGCTGAAACCCTTTTTCTAGTTGAAGAATAAGGTCAAACTTAAGTTGTTTATGGATTGAGAGATCTGAACCTTTATGTTATTCTTTTATTAATCAGTATTTATGCAATTTTGTGCTTAATTCATTGTTGCTTTGTTGTTTTGATCAAATTGGCCACTTAATTCTTGATTGCAAAGTAATTCTTTGTTAGTTTGGATAATTTTTAGTCCGTAATTGCTGGAATTATTCAAACACAAGTAACCCTTGGTGTAAAAACCTAGGAAATTGCATAATCTAGCAATATCACCATACGTTTGGGTAGCTAGAATTAAGTCTCTCTATTTCTTAATGCAATTAACAGTTGTTAGATGCCAAAGGCCCAAGGACGTTCCTTGGCAACTTGTTGATTAGTGATTAATTAGAGGACGTTCCCTAATTAATCTATGCTTAAGGAGGGATATGGTTGGTGAGAAGCGTCTTCCACCTCCATAACTAATTTATTGAGTTAAATAAGAGAATATAAGTTTCAATGATCAATCCCAACAACTAAAGTGGATCTAACTCTTCAACTAGACCTTGCTCATTATTGAATTTCTCTACTTTAATTATTTGCTTTTCTCGATTGCTTTCAATATTAGTTTAGTTTATCAAACCTCAAAACCCCCATTTTACTTTTATTGTTTGTTTCTTTACTTGGTCTTGACAAGGAAAATAAGTAAGTATCAATTCCCTGTGGATTCGACCCTATTGTCACTATCTGCAAGTTTATTGTTGATTGTTTAATAGGTTTATTTTTGACGGCTTCGACAACCTCTTATCAAAAATTGGCGCCGTTGCCGGGGAATTGATTTAACTTATTTGTTTTTCTTTCATTACCAGATCTGGACTCAAGAAACTGATTCATGGATGAGGTAAGTACATCTATTCTCACTGCTCGACTTTCTGAACTAACCTCTGTTGTGAGAAGTTATGCTCAACAACTTCAGCAGTCTCGGCCATGTGGGATTTGCGCATACGTAGGACACCCAACTGATCAATGTCCTACACTTTATGAGGATTACCAGCAAGTATATGCCTTTGGAGGATTCAATAGCCAGCCAAGACATGATCCCTACCTTGATACCTACAATCCATGGGACCATCTGAATTATGGCTATGCAAGGGCTGACTACTACCAAAACTATCAAGCCCAAGCAACACCTCAAAGCTCCAATATGGAACTTGAAGAGATGGTGAGGAAATTGAAAATTTCTGGGCAAATTCTCCAACAGCAAGTGGATCAAGCGGTCAACTCAATGAACGCGCACATATTAAGAAGAGAGGAAGATCTTCAAGATGTATGGGACGATGATGAAGGTTCCCAAGAAACAGACCGAGCTGCTGAATCTAGCTGCAAAATTGTTGAATCAGCCGCTGTCCAAACAACACTTGTTGAAGCTCCTGCCATCAAAGAGACAGCAATACATACTGCTGATGCTGAAAATATTGCAGCACCTGCTGTAAAAAATTCAGACTCTGCTGCTGTCCAAAAATCAGCAGCTACTGAAATTGCCCCAACCGAGCCTGAACCTGCTGAAACTTCCACAATTACACCAGAAATTGCTGAACCTGCTGCTGTCCATAAATCAACAATTGCAGAAATTGCCCCAACTGAACCTGAAGTTACTGCACTTGCTGAACCAGCAACATACATCACAGTACCAGCATCTGCCAAAGCACAGTTTGCAACCCCAGCTGCTGTCCAAAAACCAGCAACTGCTGTGTTTGCCCAAACAGCACAACCCACTGCTGTGTTTGCCCAAACAGCACAGCCCACTGCTGTGTCTGCCCAAACACCTGCTGATGTGGATCAAAATGGTGTACTAACCAATGATTTTTGTAGGGAGGACAGCCAAGAAGATGAAAGAAGCCAAGTAGAGCTGAAATGGACAGCAATGAACTGCTGTATGCAAAGGACAAATTGTTGTTTGCCCAAACAGCCTGGGCAAACAAGCAGACAGGAGGCAGAACAGGCAGATTACTGTTTGCCCAAACAGCCAGCAAAGGCAGAACAGGCAAGCCTCTGTTTGCCCAAACAGGTTCAGCAGCCAACTAAGACAGAATGTAGACTGGCCAAGTCAATCCAGCAAGAAGAACTCTGTTTGCCCAAACCAGTTGGGCAAACAGCTCCAGCAGAACACTGTTCACCTGAAAAACCAGCAGAGGAAAAGAAGGTAGAATCTTGTTTGTCCGAACAGCAGCCAGCAAAGGAGCATGAGGAAAGTTGCTGTTTGCCCAAACAGCAGGGAGAAGGAGAATCCAGCTTTTCCAAACAGCAAGCCAAGGCAGAAACTTGTTTGCCCAAACAAGCTATGCATATTGTACAAGAAGATTGCTGTTTGACCAAACAGCAAGGTAAGGTAGAATTTGTTTTGCCCGAATTCAATATCAAATTGCAGCCACCTATGGAGAAATATGAATTGGAGTTCAAAGTGCTGCCCAATCATCTCAAATATGCACACATAAGGACTAGAGGCACACCTCATCTGAAAGAGGAGAAGCTAATCATGTTACTTTATGAGTACATGAAAGAAATAGGATGGGTTGTGACCAAATCAAAAGGCACGCTACACTTTTTACTTAATGCAGTTGGAACCATTTTCCCTCCTCCAATTACTTGAGCCTTGATCAAGTCAAGAAAGTCTAGCCCGCGACTTTAAACTAAGGCGCTACTGGGAGGCAACCCAGCGGAGACATGCCCAATCAAGGAAGATTTTCCAGCCGAAAAAAAAAAAAAAAAAAAACAGAGATATGTGACTGTTTGCCCAAACAGCATGGGCAAACAACTAGAGATGCAGGAACCAGAGGAGTTAACCCACTTCCAGATTTTAGCTGTTTTGTAGGTAAAGGCTGGATGACCAAATTGTTTGCCCAAACACACTGGGCAAACAGCAGAGAAGACTACCAGGGCACACTGTTTGCCCATGCAAGCTGGGCAAACAACCACAGCAGTCCACCACATCAGCAGACCACACCCCAGATCACTGTTCGACCAGCTTGTTTGCCCGCGCAACTGGGCAAACAACAGGCCAGTACAAGAGAAGACTTCCAGACAGCACCACAAAATCACTGTTCGACCAAGCTGTTTGCCCAAACAGACTGGGCAAACAACCAAGGCAGCAGAAGCGACAAAGAAGAAAACTTAAACAGGGCAGTACCTTCTTCCTCTATATTCAATATTCTATTATGCCCTTTCAATGACAAATCTTCTTCTTCTCAAAACTTCTTGCTGCTGCACAAAATGGGCAGCACCTTTTGCATTTTTCTGCTGTCCCACTGCATGACAGCATGTTTGGGCATCACATAAACAGCACCAGCAGGCCAATCAGCAGCATACTAAGTTGTTTGCCCACGCAAGCTGGGCAAACAACTGCAGCAGATCAGCGGGCAGCCTATATCAGCAAGCCTACCAGCAGATAAGACCAGCAGGCCTACCAGCCAGCAGGCCAACCACCAGTGCAACAACCAGTACCAGCACCAGCACACATCTGCACACAGACGCACCTAAAGCCAGCTGTTTGCCCAAACAAAACTAGGCAAACAACCATACCAGGGAAGTATCAGTTTTTCACTTGAACTTTAATTTTTCCATACATTGAGGACAATGCATAGTGAGCCAAGCTATTCGTGAGCTACTCGAGACTCGGCTCGATAAAAGCTCGACCGAGTTCGGCTCGTTTTTTAAACGAGCCAAGCTCGAGCTCAATTTTGAGGTTCGTCACTTAAACGAGCTGAGCTTGAGCTCCATAGTATTCGGCTCGTTAAGGTTCGCGAGCTGGCTCGTTTTTAGGCTCGCGAGCTGGCTCGTTGAGAAGGCTCGCGAGCAAGCTCGTTGAGAAGGCTCGCGAGCAAGCTCGTTGAGAAGGCTCACGAGCAGGCTCGTTAAATAGGCTCGTGAGTAATATTGTTTAAATAAATTGGTGAACCAATTCGTTAAATAAATTTATGAACAAGTTCATATATTATTAAAAAAATAAAAATAACTATAAAGTTATAAAATTTAAACTATTATAAATACTTGAAAATTATAGTATTGAAAATTACAAATAATTAAGATTAATTATTATAATTAATATTTTTTAAAATTAAATTATAAAAATCTTTTGTATATAATTATTATAATAAGATTCCATAAAATTAATGTATAATCACAAATAATCAATATTAATTATTATAATAAGTATTCTTTAAAATTATAGTACTACATGATAAATTGAGTTGTAAAAATTATATACATTTTAAAATTAAAATATAATTATAAAAAATTTTTTGTATATAATTAAGCATACAGTATAAAAGATGATAATAATTATCAAAATATAATAATAATAATTAATTAAGGTTATATGGATATTGAAGTTGAAATTCAAGTTAACTAATTGAACAAGCATGAAGATGATTATGAAGATAATTAAATTATATTAGCTTGTTTCAACTGTTGGAAGTTGGAATCAACTTTATTCGTTTGATATTAAACTTTGTGTGTAATCTAATTTTATTATGTCATTGAATTTATATTTATTTGTGTTATTTTAATTATAAATTGTGTTACATAATTTTTTTTATGTACACTCTCTTTTTTTTATATTATTTAAATTAATGATGATTAAAAACTGATTAAAGTGTAATTATTAATTCGAGCTCGAGTCTGAACTTGAGCTCAAACCAAACTTTTTAATTTTGAGCTCGGTCTCGAGCTTTTTTAACGAGTTTCTTAATCGAGCTTTCCGAGTTCGAGCTCGAGTTTTATTAACGAGCTTCTTAATCGAGCTTTTCGAGCTCGAGCTCGAATTAGGCTCGTTATTAAATCAAACGAGCCTTTCACGAGTCGAGCTCGAATCGAGCTCGATTATAATATTTAATTCTCGAGCCGAGCTCGAATCAAATATTAGAGCTCGAGTCGAGCTCGAGCTCGAGCTCGAGCTTTCAAACTATTTTAATAAACGAGCTTGAACTTTACAAAGCTCGGCTCGGCTCGGCTCGATTACACCCCTAACAATGCATGAGCTAGGTGTGGGGGTGCATATCTCTGAATTTTGATGCTTCATGCATACTTTTTGATTCCTCTTAATTTCTTTTAAGCTTTAATTTTCAATTAGCACACATTAGGTTAAATTTTTTTTTCATTTTTAGTTATTTTTCCTTCAACTCACACACATTCACATAGTCACAGTTTTTCTGTTTTGATATGCTTTACTCAAATACATAGGCTATGGTGAATGAGTTTTCTTCTCATGACCCCATTGATGTGATGACCCTTTAAACCTAAGTTGAATCAATTGTAGTGAGTTGTATTCATTTTTGGAAATTTCCTTTTGAATTGAATCTTTGAGCTTGCCATGGTGAAAAATATATTGATGACCCTCATTAGAGAGAATAAATCGAAAGTTGTGTGAATGAACTAAATATGACTTATTTTGGCAATTGGTGCTGATTTGCCCCAATCATTGAGAAAAAGAAAAAGAAAATTCAGCAAAGGCAAAGACCTCAAAAGCACAAAGTAAAAACTGTTCCAATGGTCAAAGACTATGAACAGAGCTAGTAGCCACTTGGACAAGTGACCAACTGAGTAACTGGGGGTGGGTATCACAAATATGTACTTTCACGTCAAAAGGTTGGTGACTTTTTCAAGCAAGAATAAAAGTGCAAAAGCTGAATAAAAGAGTAAAGTGCTTCAAGAAAAGGGCAAATCACTCTGAAAGCTAGAAAGAGTCTAAAAATAAACAAATATGTGCATGATATATCTCTTGAGGAAAATAAATACTAACCATGGTAGGTAAAGGGAGACAAGGAAAAGAGGAAAGTAACCTTGGTGCATACACACTTCACTACAATACTTCAAAGTAGGAGTCTAGGGTATGAGCTTAAGTGGAAATAAGGATCAAGTAGTAAAGAAAGCTTGTTTCACTAGGTCTATTTGCTTGAGGACAAGTAAAGGGTTAGGTGTGGGTGTATTTGATAGAGCCAAATTTAGACCCATTTTTCATATTAATATTTATGTTAATTTACACATTTTCTACCTAATTTTGTGGTTTTAACCTTATTTTGCAGAAAATGGAGTAAAATGGTAATTTGGCAAAAATGGCCTTAAATCTGCCCAAAAGAGAGCAAAATTGCACAAGCATGGTTTGCCCAAATTGTTTGCCCAAACCAAAGTTGAAGCTGAAATGGAAGAGGAACAATCTGCTGTTTGACCAGACTGTTTACCCAAACAGACTGGGCAAACAGACCAGCAGGGCAGAAGCAGAGCACAAACAACTGGAAAACCAGACTGTTTGCCTGAGCTGTTTGCCCAAACAACCCGGGCAAACAGCACCAGCAACCAGCAGACAGTAAATTGCGGGAAAATCAAAATTCAAATGCTCAAGAAGTGTTTTCCCTCCCAAACACGTGTGGACAGCTCAGCAAACCCTAAAGACAGCTCAGCACTCAATCCCACATATTTAGGAAGACAAATCTCATCAAAATACAATTACCTTCCAAGAATTCAACTCCAATTGGGAAAAGGAGTCCCATCTCAACAAGGAAACCTAGGGCAGCCTCTTCAGCTATAAAAGGGCATGCAAACCAGCAGATCAGGTATCTTTGGATCATCCTGGGATCAAGAATACCTGCGACAGAAGCACCACAGCAGCTGCGCCCTTATGCTAACCCTTCTTCTTCCTTTTTCTTGTTTTCTTTCTTTTATTTTTGTGTTAGTTTCAGCCATGAGTGGCTGAAACCCTTTTTCTAGTTGAAGAATAAGGTGAAACTTAGGTTGTTTATGGATTGGGAGATCTGAACCTTTATGTAATTCTTTTATTAATCAGTATTTATGCAATTTTGTGCTTAATTCATTGTTGCTTTGTTGTTTTGATCAAATTGGCCACTTGATTCTTGATTGCAAAGTAATTCTTTGTTAGTTTGGATAATTTTTAGTCCGTAATTGCTGGAATTATTCAAACACAAGTAATTCTTGGTGTAAAAACCTAGGAAATTGCATAATCTAGCAATATCACCATACGTTTGGGTAGCTAGAATTAGGTCTCTCTATTTCTTAATGCAATTAATAATTGTTAGATGCCAAAGGCCCAAGGACATTCCTTGGCAACTTGTTGATTAGTGATTAATTAGAGGACGTTCCCTAATTAATCTATGCTTAAGGAGGGATATAGTTGGTGAGAAGCGTCTTCCACCTCCATAACTAATTTATTGAGTTAAATAAGAGAATATAAGTTTCAATGATCAATCCCAACAACTAAAGTGGATCTAACTCTTCAACTAGACCTTACTCATTATTGAATTTCTCTACTTTAATTATTTGTTTTTCTCGATTGCTTTCAATATTAGTTTAGTTTATCAAACCTCAAAACCCCATTTTACTTTTATTGTTTGTTTCTTTACTTGGTCTTGACAAGGAAAATAAATAAGTATCAATTCCCTGTGGATTCGACCCTATTGCCACTATTTGCAAGTTTATTGTTGATTGTTTAATAGGTTTATTTTTTACGGCTTCGACAACCGCTTACCACATAGCTATAGCCTTTTCAATAAAAGGCAACAACAATAGTTCACTTGGGACTCATGACACTGGATACTATGAAAAGAACAAAAATAAATAAAGATTGTAGCTAATGTGTCATCAGAATTCAATCATCCATAACATACATTTATAACTGAGTTTACATAATGTACAAGACTAACTACATAGATCATAATTCAAATTAAAAAGCCAATAACTATAAGATCCCTAAGATTATAAATACCTTAGTGTTCAAAAAGAGTTTGGATTTCTCCTTGTGAGACCATGCAGTAACACTGCCATTTCCAAGCCTCACCTTTCCCTGTCCAGAAAGTAGAATAAGTAGCCATGATCAACACCGCAAACACCCATTTGATTGCCAAAAAAAGGAAAATTTGCGATTATAATACTAACTCCAATTCTCAACACGACACCATCATAATCTAATGCGAGAAAATCAAGACACGAACCTTCGAAGGAAAAACAAAAAAATACTGAAACAAAAGGAAACTAGCAGTACATTGAGAATCTCATGCATAGAAAACGAAGCAGGAGCTAAAGAAAGCATTGAAGACGCCATATCTGAATCAAAGTGAAAAATTAAACAAAGAAAAAAAAAAATCAAAGACTGTGATCTGTGAAAACTGGGGATGAGGATTGAATAGAGAAAAAAATGGTGAATGATCTAATGGGATGAACTGATATAACCTGAAAAATATCAAAAAACCGTTGCACTTGAGATGGGACCGAGGTAGACCTGGCCACGGTCCGGTCAACCGGAACCTTAGATTATGGGGTCAGTTATGGTCCCCTCCTGTGGACTGTCAATTCAGTTGGATTTCAATTCAATTTTTAATTTATAAAATAAATCATTTTATAAAATTTACTATTTAATTTTTTTATATTATTATATGTAATATTATTTTATTTTTATATTTTATAAATTTATTTATTTAATAAAATATATATTCAATAATATTTAAGATTTTTATTTTTTTTTTATTTTTTTATTTTTTTTTACTTTTAATTTTTTTTAAATCAATATCAAATTAATTATTTATAATTTAATTTAATTGAAATCGAAATAATAAGCACTGTAAAATCGGACTGAAACCTCAAAATATCAAAACTTTCCTCAAACAGCCATAAATCAAACTGATTTTTGGTTCGACTTATAAATTGAATTGAACGGCTGTTTTCGAACCGAAAGCGGCCCTTGACCGGGTCTAGACCGAGGAAAACACCAGTGGCGATGGCTCCAATGGGCTAATATCTCCGAAGGTGAAGAGTTAGTTTTAGGCTTTTAGCCGACGAGTGGCTTTGGATCCTGGGCCTACAAGCCCAAGCAAGGCTGATCTACAAGTCTCAGTTGGATCAAATCCATAAGCCCAGAGAAAAGAGATGGCTTGAGCTAAGCTGCCCCAAACCGCAATTCAATTCAATTGGACTAATTATCCAATCTATAAAAATGGAATAGATGAAGTGAATAGTTCCTAATGATGATTATTCTAATTTTGAAGTCAATAGTTTGGAGAATAACCTAATTATCCGCAAGCATCTGAATTGAGAAAGAAACATTTACATATTGGAAGACTTTAAGCACAAATTGAGAAGGCATTGGGCCAGCCATAAGAATCCTTCATGCTCTCTCCCAATTGAATTCAATATTTGATGGGGAAAGGGTAATGATGGCAACAACAAATTCAAAGGGAACAGGCTGTGCAAATCCCATACACTGCGCCACAATTTCAACTCACATCAATTTCTCTTCTTTGCTTCCCATTATAACCGCGTCAAGATTAGATTCTTAATTAATTACTACTTTCTTTAATCAATTAATTAATTAATTAATTAATTTCATTATTTTGACTACTACTATTCAAAACCAAAATTATATTAAATTAAAACTATATACATATACGCATGAGAGTTGGAAACTTAATAAAAAAAATAATATATTTTTGTGCAACTTACTTTTTACTTTTTATATTTTATTAGTTATTATTACTACGATTTTATTTCATTTATTTTTTAAAAAATATTTTAGGATTTTAGTTTAATCAAAATGCTTTAATAAATTATTATATATATTTTTTTAGTTATGTTTCAACAAATTTTGCTAATTAAAATAAATTATTATTTCATTTATAAATTTTTTCGGTTCCAACACTTTTTTATTTTAGAAAAATATATTAAAATATTTTAAAAGTTGATTGATTTAAAGGAGAGTATTTTAATATTTTCAAAACATTAATAATTAAATTAAAAATATACAAAATAATTAAATTATTTGATGGAGTTGCATTTTTAAATTTATTTTTATTAAATAAAAGAATGTAAATATTATAAAAATAATTTATTTCATATTTAAGTATAATACATTGATGATATGAGATTAAGAAAGAAATGAGGTTTAGAAATAGAGTTTTTGTGTGTATAAAAAAATTTAGTATGTATTCATATTTTTCTTTTTTATTTTTTTTTTATTTATTTTTTAGTGACGCATAAACGCTATTATGTTATAGTGCCACATGTCGCTGTCACGTAGAGTTATATGTACGGGTGTATTTATTTTCGTCAGATAGTTATTTAATTCTTTTTTGGTTCCATCCTATAGGGTTGTGGTATAACTGAGTTTGCTCTCCTACTTTAATTGGGTTCTTCTTGATGAGTCTGGATACTCGATCAAGCTTGCTTCAACCGCGAGTTAAGTGGTGTGTTGATGGGTCAGTTTATGTAATGGACGCTGATGGGTTTTGAGTATGTCCTTTCTTTCAAGACTTGAATATTAATGGACTAACGGTCATTGTACGTTTGTATTAAAAATATTTAGAAAAAATATTTCCTTAATTTATTTACAATATCACACTAAATTACTATCATATCTTTAACGTAGATTGCAAATTAATTATATTTAGTATGACTTGATTACTCAAATCAATTATCATATGAGTTTTACTATGATTTGTAATGAAGAGTATGCAAAGCTTACAATGTAAATTGAATGTAATTTTTTTTAACATTTTAAAATTATTTAAAAAAAATAGTAATAAAATTCGAGTAGAATTGATTCATAGGTGATTATTTTATAACAAGTAGATAATGAGATTAAAACTTGATATTTTATTATTTTTATAATTTAAAAAAAAAAGAAAATTAATTAAATTAAGAATAGCTTCATCTCACATGTACTGCTATATATTGTGATTCATACTCAATTGTCCTTATCCAATACCCACAATTTTCTTAACTTTTTCTTATTTATTCAATGAATTTGAGTATATGCATGTGACCTTCCAGATATATATATATTAAAATATTTATTACAAATGTAATTAAAAATAATTTAATTGTTTTAGAACTTTTATAATTAAATAGAATAAGTT
This sequence comes from Manihot esculenta, assembly GCF_001659605.2. Lineage (NCBI taxonomy): Eukaryota > Viridiplantae > Streptophyta > Magnoliopsida > Malpighiales > Euphorbiaceae > Manihot > Manihot esculenta. The sequence continues at coordinate 940,385 of NC_035163.2, read as the reverse complement.
TAATTTTTTAATTAGAATAATTAAAAATAATTAGTTAAATAACTTTGAAGCAACATATGATCATTAGAAGAGGCATTTTAATTTCTACAAACCTATTAAACTAGCATCATATGATTAAAAAGAAAAACTCTAGGCAGCATCAGCCATGGTCCCACCTTACGCGTTAATTATGTGGGTCCATCTCAAATTACCTGATTTCTAATTCATAATCATCAGCCTTATACTATATGTTTATAGCTGTAATCCAAGATTCAGACAAACCTTTTCAAAATCTTCCAATCTAATCTCATCTCTATCACTATGTGCTTATTCTTGTCCACTTCATCCCCTCTTTTACCTTTAGCCTTAAAATGAAAAAAAAAAGATATATATATATATATATTTTCTTTTTTTTTTATACCAAAAATTATAATTTATGCTACCTTTCTTTTTTAAAATACTCCACTCTTTAACTCCTTATTCTTATTTCATGGCATGAGTTCATAGAGCTTATCTTACCTATACACTACGGTATGATGTTCTAAAATTTATAAAATAGGATTTATCTTAATTGTATGAGTTTGGATAGAGAAATTTTTTTTTTTTTTATCTTTTTTTTTATGTGCTAGTGACTTTAAACGTTTATCTATTACAGTGCCACCTGTTTCTGTCACTCAAATATGGATGTGTCAGGACCACTCTCTACGCTAAACGATCATTTAATTTTCTCGGCGCGTAAGCGGGTAGGACTGTGAGGTGACTTAACCTGCTATTTTTTCTCTTGTTTGATTTGGCCTGCTCTCTTTTTTCTTGTCACGTCATTCAACCAGACTTCTTTCAGATGAGTCTGCGTATGAGGTATCTCCAGCCTAATTTTCCTGACAAACGCGGATCACGAGGCTGATTCTCCTTGAGAAGACCTTGATGGGTCTCGGTCCTATCTTCTTCTTTCAGACCCGATCTCGTTCTAAATAGAGAAAGTCCGACGGTTATCAGAGTAGATATTCACTTACAAGTAAATTAGTGTTAAAGGTAATTATTTATTTTTAAAAATAATAAAATTTAAAATTTAATAAAAGTTATTTTTTTAATAGAAAAAAACAAAACCCAGTTGCATATAGCTTCATTACACATTGATTTCTAATGATCCTCATATGATTCCAATTGCATATTGATATAATCAATAAGATCTTGATTGTTAATTAGTAATACTCATTATATGGTTTAGGAATCTTTTAAGATTTGTGTCCCAACTTAGGATTGATTTAATTATGTTTTTGCATCAAATTCTTGCATGGAATTTTTCTTTTCTGGTGGACCAACTCCAGAATGTAAAAGATGTGAAGAACTGTACATCTTACCATTGAACAGAATATACACCCATTTTTTGGTCATCTAATCATGGTGACCATGTTCAAGATATATATATATATATATATATATAAATGGCAATTACTTGGTTTTTTTATTGGAGTAATTAGAAGTAATTACTGCAAGAATCCAACATCATATTCGTAATCCAACATCATATTTATCCAACATCATATTTAATTCAATGATATTGAAATCGTTTTTAATATCGTGAGTATTAAAATCAAACTTAATTAAAATTTATTATAAAAACTGATGATTTGAGATCTAAAAGAGAGTAGGGTTAGAATATGTAAACTTGATTTTTATTGTTTCTACGTACCCTTTTACTTTTGTGCCGTACGAACATGCTGTCTTTATTTTTACTGTCAGACGGTTATTTAATTTTTTATGTAGCTATTTAATTTCTTTCAGCATCTATTTTAGCATAATTTCAAAATGTGTGAAATCTGCTGTTTCGTGGGCTTAATTTATGTCCTATCCAATTAGACCCGTTGATATGAGTCCTGCATCGATCTCTTCTTAGAATGAATCAAATACTTTGATGACCGCGATTTTAGTGTTTGAAACTGCAGATTATCAAAAACTTTTTTTGATGTATTTGAGGTTTCTTTTAACTCACACATGAGAAAGAGAGTTATAGTGGAGTCATAATCTTCTCTTATAAAACACTCACATGAAGAATCTATGAGAAAATGACCTTGGATTTTATTGAAGAAAGAAAGCTAAATAAAGCAGCAGTTGAATGAATGCTCTCTGATTTTTGTTGTTTTCTTTACAAAAACAAAGCCTATTATTGGGGTTCATCATGTGAATTGAATTTGGTCAGTTTGAAATTTCATGACTTTAGGAAGCAACAAGTAAATTTAACCTGACTTGATCTAATAATTAAAAATATTTTACTTATTTGACGGATTTAAATTTGAATATTCATAAACTCATTTTCTTTTTTTTCAAAGAAAAAAGAAAGCCTCAAAATCCCCCCAAAATGGGACCCATTGCTTAAATTGGTTTACAGAGCAGGCCAAGAAAAAGAGACCAGTTGCCCTTGTGTCTGTGACCAAACCCAACTACAAAAACCCACTTCTCACCCCAACCAAGCACTAGACCATCGATCACTCTCTTGCCTTGCCTCATTCTATTTTTCTTTCTGGCATTTCCACAAACAATTTCCCAAAAAGAAAATCGTTTCTTTTCACTAACATGGCCAGACCACAACAGCGTTATCGAGGCGTCCGACAAAGGCATTGGGGCTCTTGGGTATCCGAAATTCGCCACCCTCTATTGTAAGATTACCTTAACATGGAAAAAACCAAACTGGGAGCATATGCTTGTGTTGTGTGTATGTGTTATATTAAGTGTTTAACGAAATGTTTCGTTTTTTGGCAGGAAGACTAGAATTTGGCTAGGCACATTCGAAACGGCTGAAGATGCTGCTCGAGCCTATGATGAAGCTGCGAGGCTTATGTGCGGACCAAGGGCTAGGACCAATTTCCCTTATAACCCCAATGCATCACAATCATCGCCATCAAAACTTCTCTCGGCAACTTTGACAGCTAAATTGCATAGGTGCTATATGGCCTCGCTGCAAATGACCAAACAAGCATCACTTATTGAACAACAAAAAGCACCAACTTCACACGCTTACTCCACCACGTCCACCACCACCACCACCACCACCACTAATGGCGTTGCTATAAAAAGTGAGGAATTGGGTACCCGGTTGCCGGAGAAATGTCCATTGCAAGTTCAAGAAACAGAGGCGAACTGGGTTGTCAGGAAAGTTCAGGTTGACAGCATCCAGCAGCAGTTTAAAACTCTTGAAGACCATCACATAGAGCAAATGATCGAGGAGTTGCTTGATTATGGGTCTCTTGAGCTATGCTCTACTGTGCCATTTCAGTCTATGTAATGTGCAATCCACAAGTGTCACAAAAACACCATCCTTAGTCTAGTAATCATTTGCACTGCCACTCTTTCATTTGCTAATTTAACCCCAATTTTTATCACCTTTCCATCGCTTCTTCAGGTGTTTTAGTGTTTTAGAGTTTAGACCCCACTCTTGTCTGGTCCTTAGAAGTATCCCCTTAAGTGACTCATTTGATGATGATTAATGTACAGTAGAGAATTTCATGAATATATATCATGTTGCCCTATGCATTATATGTCTCAGTTCAAGAATAATTCACTGGATCTTGCTTCTTGTTGAAAGCTAGCAGCATTAAGAACTGCTAAATTCAAAAGCTCAAGCTCAAATGTATAATATCCAAGGATACTTTTAATATTTCTAACAAGCTGTTCTTGGATATAAAATTGGAAGGGCGATGCAACAATGTTGTGCAGATTTTATTGCTATAAGCAACTTCTTCACTTGTGTGTCTTTGCGACAGTTTCTCCAGTTGAAAGGGAATACTACAAAAACCCACAAGGTATTGACATGAACACTGTAGTTCACGGAAAGAACAATTTTTCAGTGGAAAGCAAAGGGCTTGAAGCCACTTTTGCTAAAAGTTGAGGCAAAGGAACTGGAAAGGTTTTTGCATTTTCTGACAGGGGGAAGAATTAAGGGAACAGAATTCTGATATCTTGTCAGTTTTCTTTACATAAATCTTGAAAATTGCTGCAACTTGTGGAGCTAATTATCTTGCATACAATAGCATATGTAAAACTAAAACAGACTAATCAGATTATTTTGACAATATTGTTTCCATAGAACATGGAAATATATACCATTTTCTTTGCCTGTCAGAAAGATAGGTGACCAATTTTCTATGTTGTTTGAAAAAATTGAAATCCTGTTTTGAATTGTTGGTGATTGAAAGGGATTTTGGATCCATTTCAGCTGAGACAGGCTCCAGGTTGGGACTTGGGATTGCTGCACTTGATGAAAAGTTACAGTGAAGGTGACTTAGTGGGTGTTTTAAATATTATAGAGGTCCCCTCACTTCAACCTTCTCTCTCTTAATTTTCAAGTATGTAGCTTGCTAGAGACAAGTAGAGTTGTTGATTAGTGTTCTAACAGTTCATAATGATAGTTAAGTCAAAATGGGCTATCACTTCAGTGTTTTCATCTTGACTTGAATTAGCTACTAATTATTATGTCTAGTTAGAATTTGGTTTGGAACTTCAAAATTTCACCCACTATGACTAGAATTCTTGAAATGCTAATAATCCCTTCCCTTTCATTTCTTCTTACAGAGGCATAAACAAAACAGAAAGAGTTTGGCAAAATAAGACATAATTGGCTGCAGCAGCATCATTTGTTTAACTAATCATAGATCAAGGTTCAAGCCAAGAGATATATAAACAAAAGACAAGTAAATACCAATCATTTTTATTATTATGACATTTAAGCATCTCTGTCAAATTTTGCCAGCACTATTGGTTTTAAACCACCTATGGAAAAAAAGAAAGGCATAAAGAGAAAGTAATTAGCACTTGATATTTACAAAGAACTGGATGATTAGAACCCATTGATTAGTGTCACAATGACATAACTTTGAAAAGAAAATTGCCTCTTTAGTTTGCATAATTTGTCAATTATGCAACAGTTAATGAGACAAGATAATGAACTTTAAACTTGTCTTGGCCATTTTTATCTGCAGCATCTGCTTGATGATTATTTCCTTTGAATGGTATGAGATTTTGCAGAACTAGAGGGTTGCATTTTCAGTTAACTGTCATTTCCATTTCCGAGTCTTCATCTTTTTTACATAAACTAATTAGACAACATAGGTAAAACCAGTGAGAACAACAGCTAAACTTAGCAAAAGTAATAGGTTGAATTGGTTGTTTTTTTTTTTGATGCAGTGTATTACTGTTTAAATCATGTAATTTATCATTTCAAGAATTGAAGGGGGGAAATAAGAATTGTCTGCTTTATGGGTGTTGGTGACCAGTCCTTATCAATGGAACTTCATCATTGTTCACCTGTTTGGAAATTGATTTTGCTCCCCACAACCATCAAACAAATTAAAGTTGTTTAGTCCCATTACATTGTTTTACTTTTGATTCAGCAAAGGAGATTAAATCATAGCATGTTAGTGAGTTACCATCATTAAAAGTTTGAACTTTGTAGCCTTGGGGGGCACTTGATATTTCACCTGACCAACCACTTTTTTCTTATATCAAGAAGCATTTTCAATTGCATCTTCACGTATTACAATTACAAACGCCAAGATATATTGGTTAATTTACTTTTTCTTCTGGGTAAGTTGAGTAAAAGCTTGGAGATGAAATAAAATTTACTGGTGAAATGAACTGATAACATAACAGACAATGGACTTGACATGTTTTGGCTCTCCAATTATCATTCTATATTAGCAACTGGATTTTGATTTATCTTTGAGAATAATAAAAAAGGATTCATTATCTCACATACCCATTTCTTATTTTGCATTTTTCTCAAAAACCCAGTTCATAAAAATAAAAAAGGAGTTGCTGTGGTGACATAGCAGGTGAAATATGATTGCTAGTGGAACTAGCACAAAGCATATAAGATAATTTTTTTTTTCTTTCTTTTTTGCAGAACTTTGTGTGTACAGCAAAAGCACCGGTTCTATTGCAACAGCTTATGGTGCAAGAGAGAGAGAAGTGACTAGTGAGGAGTCAAAAGGTGAGATCTTCCTAAGAAGAAAAGTAGTCAAAGCCAATCATAGCCTACAGAATCTCATGAGGAATGTTGGGGGAGAAGACAATCATAAGGCCTTAATTTCTACTTTTATTATATGTATATACTGTGGCAATTAATTGGGTTTTGTAATGAGGTTTATCATTTGTTTTAGATGCTTTTGGATCAAGATGCAACAAAAGATCCAAAAGGCCAAAAAATATATATATATATAAAAAAATATAAAAAAAAAAACTCTGTTCAAGATTGAAAGATTAAAAAAAGATAGGTGGCCTACTCCCTGAAAAGCCAAAATACTTTCAACCCATAACCTCTTTTTTTTAGTGGAACTCAACCACTCAAAAAGAACACAATAAAAGAATGAATATTTATTACATATATATCAGTATAAAATATTTAAATATAAATATCATTTATTTATTTATTTATTTACTCAATGATATTTAATATTTTATTCATATAAAATAGTAATAACTGTAAACGTTTAGTTCACTCCATTAAAAACATTTCACTATCTTGAATTGCAGAAATCGATTTCTTTCCAATTCTCCTTATTAGACTTTAAATACTAGCTGGGATGTTAATAACCCACTTAATTCAATCTTTAAAAATGATGACCATTGGGTCATTACCACTCGAATTGCAGTTGAGTTTTGCGAAAAAAGCCAAACTCAATATCTATTAAAATTCATTATACATGTTGGCCCTTTAGCACATAATTCTGCCCATGACCTATTAGAGTCCACTATGCATATTGGCTCATTAGCACACAATTCCGCCCACAATTGGAGTTGATCTGGAACTCTTAATAACCGTTGGATTTCAAACACTTCGGTCCTTATTAAGCCCATAAGAGAGGAGTCTCATGACAACTTAGTATAACGGAGCACGGTCATGGTCAGAGACGTCGAAGCCTAGCTTACTCAATTGGATGGTTCAGCAGGGTTACAGACTTTTATGTATTCAGAATCGGAAAAAGAATTAAATAACCATCTCACAATGAAAAAAGGGGATGTCAGTACGTAGGATCTTTAATAATGGAGACACATCGCTAGAATACAAAAGATGAGAGATATATGGAGACACATCGCTAAAATACTAAAAAGGAGAGATATATGGAGAAAAAAGAGGAAAGTTGGGAACTAAGTTTTTCCGGCCATTGTAAACCCTATTTTCTTTCTAAATCTCGTAACATTAAAAAAAATCTAAATTTATATATTGAATTTTAAATTATGTGGGTATGAACTTAAATTTTTTTTAATTTTTTTTAAACACTCTATCATAATTGAGGGCTCACCTTATCTTCCTCCACCCAATTAATCAGTATATAAATTATTAATTTTTATTAAATTAATTTATTTATCTGTCTTAAAGTCACTTAACTTATATTTATGTAAAAAATTTTTTTTCTTCTATTAAAAAACTGTTAATTGTTTAGTGTTTATATATTATTTTGCTCTTATGATTTTAAAGATTCATACTCTAAATTAACTAAGGTTTATTTGATAAAATGATTAAAGAGTTTAATTATATAAAATATAAAAATATTTTATTTGAGTGATTTTGAAATAGAGATAAATCCCTAAATTTTTTAAAAACTTAGGGATTTACCAGTGCCTCTCAATTCTGTCAATCAATTGGACTTTGCACATACATAGCAATCGAATTGAACAAAGCCCAAATAGCAATTAATGGACTTGGGTTTCAAATATTGCAAATCAAACCGGACCAAGTTTATGAAGTGAACTGTGTCTGAACCCAACCCAACTTGAATTTAAGTAACTCAGGAATCAATTGACCTATCTAAATCCCTAATGCTTCAACAGTATTAAGGTTTTTTTTTTTTTTTCATTTTAACTGCATGAGAAGCTACTGTTAAATACTTAAATTTTTGTAGGTCATATTTTTATAAACGGTTTCCCTCTTAGAATAACTGCAATAAGACCTCATATGTTTTAATTTTATAAATTGATCAATCACAATATAATTATATTTTAGCCGCATCGAATATTAAATAAAAATTGAAATTTAAGCCCTAAGTAATGAAACTTGAAGAGAATAGGATGAGTTTGGTAGAGGCAATAGATTGATTTGGCTGTTCAATTTCATATACACATACACATAGCACATGTTATGTTTCAATGCTAAAACAAGATGACAAATTTTTTCATGTTGGATGTTATATGAATCTTCTATCATTGTCTAATAATTTTAGCTCAATAATTTCTCTTCTTAATTATTCAACCAATCATTGAATAATTGATTGTGCATAAAAATAAACTATAGATATTCAATTCAATACCTATCTCATAAATATAAAATATTCTAAATTTAGTGTTTCGTAAATACTAATTTAAAAAAATAACGTTTATAAATTTGACTTACTACATTTATCTCGATTCTAATTAAATTAAATTAAATATTTAATTAGAGTCAAAATTAAATAGATATCTTTATAGTTTCAATTCAATTTTAATTAAATTAAATATTTAAAATTGAACTGAATTGCTTAAATCTGATTTAATTTAAAAAAATTTTAATTTTAAATTAAATCAATTTAAATTTGAATTTCAAACTAAAACCTTACACTGGTCAATTACACTTGAGAAAAAGAGACATAAAGGCCCACACCCAAATGAAGCCCACGAAGCAACCCTTTTGACTGCTCAATACTAATTTAAAATTAACTCCAATCAAATTAAATAAATTATGATACAATATAATATTATTTTTTAATTTAAAATATAAAAACAATATTTTAATTAGACTAAAATTTAAAAATATATAAAATAATAAATAATTTTTAAAATTATAAAAATTATTATATTAAAAATTATTTTATTATAAAATAAATAATATTATATTAGATAATGACTTATTTAATTTTTTAATAAAAATATAAAAATTTATTTAAATTGAATATATATAAATTTAATATTTTAAAATAACAGTGAAACATATATAAAATTTTATATATTTATACTACCATTTATATAAATTTAATTTAAAAAATAATTATCATATATATATAAAATTCCACTACTATATTTAATATAAGGAAAGTTTGATGTTATCCATTTTTAACTTTTTATCTAAATTAATTAAAAAATTTATATTTAATTTTAATCTTTTCGACTAAGTTGAGTTTAAATTGAAGTTGTAATTTAATTTGCGTAAAAGGATAAAAATATACTAAAGTACACTTGGCAAATTACAAAAATGCCATAAACATCATTATTATACTTCATTAATTATACTTGTCCCCTTCTTTTTTTAACAAGTAGACTGGACTAATTAATGTGGTGGCCCACACCTAGTGATAGTGGGGCCTAAGGAGGTCCCCTCCCGGCCCCATCAACCATCTAAGATCCACAACCCCATAGTCATAGATTCCCTTCCACATTAGCTTCACAAGATTTCAAATCCCATTTGGAGAAGAGGGTGTTTTACTTAGTGTTGTTAATTTATATTTTTTAGGAAACACTAAACCATATAAATTATCTATGGTTATTCAATTTTAGGAAACACTAAACCAGAAAAAAATTATATTTTTTAAATTTATGTTGTTAATTTAATTTAATTAGTTCATAAATTTTAAATTAAGTCATTGACATAATAAATATGATCCGTGCAAGGTTAGACAATTCATCACCTCCAATTAAATATCACTGGATCTAATAAAATAAAATTAAAGAGTATGTTTGACGTTAAAGGTTTTAGAAAATCAATATTTTAAATCCTGTTGATTAAACTAATTTTAAAAAAAAGTTATGTTATCTGTGTGTTTTTAGATTATATTTAAAATAATTTTAATTACTTCGAATTAATATATTTTATAAAAAAAATTTTCCAACAGCAGTACATCCGAACGAATTAAAATTGATTAATAGTTTTTGAAATGGAATTGGATTAAACCCGCGACAATATAGGGCAAATCTTGAGTCGGATATTTCTTTATATTAGATCGAACCCAAACTGCAGATATCTTTTTTTTTTTTAAATCACCGAAGTGACATTCTCAAAACTAAGACTATATAAATCAAACCAATAAAATTCAGTCCCGATTTAATGAATCGGGCCAATTCGGGCCTTGCCTGCGTCAAACTCCAACTCCATAGTGATAAGCCCACCGAGGTCCTGAACCAACGGCTAGGACAGGGTGTGCCTTTAATCATTCACTTTCTTTAGTGTTCCTTAATCATTCACATTGACCATAGACTAATAAATGCTGTCATGTCTTTTAAGGTTCACAGGTTACCTATTTGAGAAGCATGATATGATGCATAAAGTGAAAGGAACCATGATGGGAATATCATACATATCATACAACACTTCCACTCCTTAAAAACAAGTATCTTTACAAGTAGGCTGCTGCAACAACTTGTCAACTTAAGCTCCAAGCAGCTGTTTAGGGATCAGCAGATGAAATAAAAAGTACACATATAAGATAGAGCAGAAATCAAATTTGCAATTTTGCTCGATCTATAAAAAAGGAAAATCTATAACCCTAAAGAAGTTTGAAATAACTGGATCCCATTAAAGCTTCAAGCTCAATGTTGAGGTAGAAGTATCATGAACTGTTGTCTGGGGAGGGCGGCATCTTTGTCTACTGCTACCAGAACTGGAGGAGCGTGGTGTCAATGAAGGGGAAGGTATGGTGGCAGGTGTAGATTTTACCCTACTTGAACGGCTTCTCAATTTCTTCTTATCTCTCTCTTGCACATTTGTTTGTGATCTAACTTGACGAACTTTGGTTTCACTCAACTCCGCAGGCAGAACGCAGTTGCAAAAAAAACCTGTAAATTCATCAAACAAAGATTAAAGCAAATTATGTTAAGAGTTCACTTGTCAGGAAAAAAGCGATTTCCAACACAGAACTTTGGAGAAAAAGCAAAAAAAATAATGCTTCAAGCATTGTTGCAGGGCTTCCCAATAATGTCTAGCTATAATTCTCAATCCCCTCCCTAAGAGTTGAAGGTGGCCTATAACACCTCTGGGCATAAACCAACTTAATAAAGCAACCAACTTTGGAATGTATATTATGCAAATCAATGTGATGAGAATGCCTTAACCTATGTGGACAACTCAATCCAGCAACACGTACGTTTCATTTCCTATTTAAAATTAGCATACTTGGGTACGACAGAAGAAGAAGAGGAAAACTAAGTTGCGGGGTTGGCAAACTAGACAACCCTACTAAAAGGTGACACCAGAGAAAAAAATAAAAAACCACCAGATGAAGTGAAAGTGCATATTATAGACAAATCCATCTCTTGCAAGCAGCCTTTTGGAGGGAACTGTACTACAACAGAAACATTTGGACATCTTTTGTGGCTGCATTAACATTTTAGATCAATGTCACAATAAACCTTTTTCTAGAAACAGAGGCTGCATCAGAGCAAACTGCAATGGAGTAAAAGTTGCAACACAATACTTCTCCTGATCAGGAGCCATCACAGCCCTTGTATCACTCCACATGCTTAATAGTTAATTGTTTAATTATTCATATTCAGACTTCATGGCAATTATTTGCAATGTCAGAAAAGATAACGAGTTTTTAATGATCAAGGTAATCTTTAGAAGTTCTTACCTAATCGAGCAAGACGATTAACCCAACTAGGGATTGCTTTCCCAGTCAGCTTGATGCACACATCATTGCAGAAGTGGTTGCAGTTCTTGGTAATAAGATGGTAACTGTTTCCAGTATAGTCTTGAGCCAGCTTCTCCATGAATGAACGAACTTCTTTAGGACCAAGATCGGTTCTTCCAATCAATATTGATTTTCTGAAAGTGAAACCAGGGCATTTCCTTGGTTCCACCTCAAAGATCCCTCCACTCGAGTGGTCATGTGCTCCAAAACCATATTCCACACCATGAACTGCAGAAAGCGTAGAATCATAGAAATCATCTCAGCCAAAAACCCAACTTTGGTTAATTCAGAAGAAGCCAACGAGAAAACCAATGAAAACAAAGTCTCACTATGTCTGTTTAGATTCGCAACCGGCTAAAACAATTAAAAAAGACCAATAATTTATAGTAAAAGCCACACTCGTTGGCCTAATCACAATTCTTCTGCCACCAAATCTCAACAACCAAACCAAGTTTTACCAGCTCTCGACTGCTGAGATCAAAATAATTAAATTATACAAAATAAATTAGCAAACTATCATTTGACATTTGACAACAGCGAATTTCTCCTCCTATTTAAAAACTATATTATGTGAGATTAGATATAGAATCAATAGATTACGTCTCCATTGTTCGAAGAATTTTCTGCACTGAGCCATTAAATAATCTAAATACAGAAAAAAGAGGCAAATAAAAATTGCTACTAATAATTATTCCTCAAAATGAAAATTGCACTTCCTCCCATTTTCTACAAAGCCAAATAAGATCGTTTCAGACGCAGATCTGAGCTAAAATATCACCATAACAAAATTCATGAAATAAAAATAACAAAAAAGGGACGAAACGACGAATTTAAATTGGAAGATGAAATGTAAAAATAGAACTGAAGAACAACAAAGGCAGAAAAAAATCCAAACCTTGTACACCCGAATGGTATATCCCGAGACCAAACCAATAAGCATAACCATTCATCGGAGTCAAATCGTAGACATTCAAGTAAACCGGTACGGTACCGGTCTTCTTCTTCCGTGGCATCATAACCATCCTCCACAACATTTTTTAATGTTTTCCGATGGTATTCCTCGGCTTCAGAATCTCAGCAAAAGTTCCAAAATATGGAAATTCCTTTTACATGACAGTAGAAATTTGATCCGGAGAAACTTCGCTTCAGCGAAACGCCACCGGACCGACAACTTTTGACGGATTCCAGAAAATTCGAGGAATTTCAGGGGGCAGATTGGGAATCTAGATTCTCTGCTTTTCTTCTGTTTTCTTTGCTTTTCTCCTCTTTTCCGGTATTGGCGTAAATTTAATAGAGGAGAAGAATCTTCAGCTTAGGTTCCACCGGCGGCCAAAAGCGTCCGCATTGTCGCTTGGCCTTCCATTTTCGTTATTTATACGGACGGAAGGGTAAATTGCTTTTCTGGCCCATTTTTCTTTATTGTTATTATTATTGTTGTGGTTGTTCTTCTCAACCTATTTTAAAAATTAAAAAAAAAATCATAAAAACCTTTTTTTTAAAAAACACTTTTTAAAAAAAAAAACACTTTATATTTTGTCTATTTTTATTCTTTTTAATAGGTCACTTCAAAAATATTTAAATCAGCATTTATGGAAATATTTTAATTTATTTTATAGTTAAAATGATTAAAGTGATAATAGAATACATTTAAAAAATAAATTAAAATTCTCAAATTTTTGCTGTTAATAATGAAAATACATACACCAAAATATAATTACTTTTGAATAAATAATATAACAATTATAATTTATTTTAATTAATACTCAAATTTTAATATTTCATTCACTATTATTAGATTAAAATTTAGTAATTATAATCATGCTATAATCATTTTAAATAATATCTGATTTGAAATATGAAACAAAACATGGTACTTTGATATTTAATTTTTTTATAAAAATTAAATATTTATGAAATAATAATAAAGTGCAAGTAATTATGAAAATATTTTATTATTATTTTTTAAAATTTGTTTTGTTTTTGTTTTTTTGTTTCCTTAGCAAAATGCTTGCTGGAAATTGCCAAATACAATTTCAAAGCTGCTTTTGATGTTTGCGTTTGCTATTTTGGAATACAGGGAAGCGTCCGTTGCACAGTAAAATTGCCCACACCACAGATAGATTTTACCGTTTTGTGGAAAATTCTGACCGACGACGGCCAACGGAGGCCGGTGTGGCAGTGGTTTGCTTCGGCTGTACAGGACAAGCTGTGAGTGCCTAATATAATTAATTAATTATTTACCATGTATACTCAAAAGCCTTTACCTTGTATAGGTTAAATTATTTACCATTTGAAAGTTGAATAAATAAATAAAATAGAGAAAAAAATTAGTGGTTGAAAATTTTTTTCTTTTAATTTTTTTTACGAAAGGTGAAAAATTATGCAATCCACCAATTATTTGTGGAACGCATAATTTATCCGTTTAGAGGAAACGGACTAACACGTGTAAAACAATAATAAAGCTGTCTGATTCCTCTGTCACAGCTGCCGTTACTCTTATCGACGTTCTAACCCCAAAACCCCAAACCCCTCTTCATCATTCATCACCCGCAACGAATGTCAGTCTTTCACCACCCCACTTCAATGTCTCGCTTAATTCGGAGTGCTTGGAGAACCCTCGGCTCTTCTTCTTCTTCCTCTACTTCTGATGCATTCCTTGCTAATGGATTCAAGGGATACAATCATTTCAGTTCCCATTTCCAATGCCGAAATTCTATTTCATCTCTTCTCCACCAATCCAGACCCTACGCAACTCATACGAACACCAAATCGCCTTTCGAAGCTAACATTCTCCGAATCCTCCATAACGAGATCGAGTACCAGGTCGAGTATGCTCCTCCACACCAGGTACGTACAACTTCCAACTTTTTTGTCGGTTTGGATATGTTGAGTTTTCATGTGTAACTTAATCTCCCCTAATGTTGGAATCATATAGCACGCCACGAAATTCAATTCGTTTGTGGTTCAAGATCGACCAGGAGGGCAGTGGATGACAATGAAGGGCACATATAATGATTCTGAAGAAATTAAACTTGAAGTTACAATGTTTGATGGGTATGAATCCGTTCCAAAATTAGGAGATGATAGTTCAGGGGAAGATGTCCGCCTTCACATTAGCGTGCTTGTGGATATCTCTAAGAGGAGTGGAGACGACGCATTGGAGTTTGTGTGCTCAGCATGGCGTGATTGTTTAGAGATTCACAAACTTTACTTGTTTAGTCCTAACAGTATGGCGTCTAGGCCTTACTTGGGACCTCATTTTAGGTGTGGTTTATGTTTTCTATTTCCTTTGTTTCGTTATTTTGCGAGTTTGGCTTTGGTTGTGATTTTACTGACTGGTCTTTGGCTTGAATATTTGTTATTTTAGGAATTTGAGTTCTCAGCTGCAGCAGAGACTTCGGGAGATTTTGGAGGCAAGGGGGGTAAATGATAAACTTGCTGTTTTCTTGCATGAGTATATGATGAATAAGGATAGAGTTGAACTTATCCAATGGTTTGGAAAGGTTAAATCGTTCATAGAACAATAGGTTTTTTTTTGGCAGTCCCTTCTATGAGACTAATGTAGGTTTGATTTTATGATTCTAGGGACTATGCAATGTATAGCTACTCAAATCGAATTATAATATGCTAATTATTGAATCTTTGAGCATGTTTTGCTAATTATTGCTGGGTCTTGCAGCTTATAAGCTGTGGGGAACAAAAACTTTTAATGTTAAGAGTCTGCATGTTTTCAAGGGTGTTACCATGGTGCTGATTGGCAATGACATCCATTCTGGATTTCAGAAATAGATTTGATAAGTTCTCAGAAAATTATATGGAAAAGAGTTAAGGGGTAATCAATGATCTCATACTAAATGTGGCACCACCATTTAGCGCAAAGATATCAATTTGACATAATTATACATAGCATTTAATAGCTTCATAATGGTTTGTAATTAATTTTAAAAATATTATCTGTTTTACGATATATTCTGCATGTTTGAAATTACTATTTCAAAATAATTAACATATAGATATCGAAGAAAGATCTTTTGCTGGTTTGAAATTATTACTAAAATTTGTCTACAAATTATAGTGTGCGTATGCAAGTTGGCAAGCTTTGGCCTTGCCTATGAACCACTTAATATGCCCTTAAGATTAGGGGAACATGCTGAACTCGACTGATTGTGAATCAGAAAATAATTTTAAAATACTACGCAGCATGGTTAATTAATTTTATTCTATTTGCTCCCTTGAAACTTATACATAAATAAGGTTGCAATATGGCTAGTCACTTCCCTGGCATTAAATTGATATGGACAAAATAAATTAACCTTATAGGAGTTGAGCATCTCTCATGGTTCAGGACTTAAAGCTGATTCCTCTTTGATATTCACATGTTGCAATTCCTTTGCATGTTCAGTCGGACTAATTAGTGATTATAACTTTGTAGGATCCCTAGAATATTGGTAGAACATATATCTATCTGCATGACTTGTTGACAGTACTTGACACTACTTGACACAACATTCTGTTTTAGGTTGGAAACTCTGAGATATAGATGGTAGAACCATGGAAACAACTGAAAGTACAAAAGAAAGGATACAATGCTCTGAATTTAGCTTTTAAGATCCAAATTAAACTACCAAAAATATCTCAAAGAATTAACATAATAGGAATAAACTATTTTCTGAACTCCTTGCTAAAGTACATAGAAATACAATTCCACGAGTGGAATCCAATGTTTCAGTTTCCTCTTCATGAATCCATGTAGAATGATAATTAGGATTACAACACCACTTGACTAGAAATCTTTGACACTACCTAGACAAGAAGCAATAACGTCTTTGCCAACACAACTTTGACTTCCACTTTTTGTTGTGGAAGAAATAGTGATTTTTGCCCGTGTTGACCTCCAAGGATACCAAAAGGAAAGTATGAGACTCAAAAGTGTCTCAATAAGGTGATAAATCCTCCACTTTTAAAAAAATGATTGATATCCAATGATCAGGCCAATCAAGCTATTAGGTCAACTTTTTTTAACACCGGAAAATGCAGAACCACAAAATTAATGATGCATGGCCACTTGTAAACAGAAAGGTAGAGAATACAGTTTTAACTGTGAGCTATAATTGAATATTTGAGATAGAAGATCAACTGGTGCAATGGAAGTTTTCAACTTGCAACCATAAATATCTTCAACATGTAGTGGTGACAAAGTACAAGTTTCTTGTGAGCGCTTCTTTATGCAAAAATTATGGCAGGGTATGTTATCTCCAAAATTTTGGTTAGGAAGATCCCATTTACTGGTTAATGTCCTTTTCAATATGGAAATCAAGAGATTAAACATGACAATATGCTACAGCAAGGAGCACTCAACCTGAAAAAAAGAAAATTAAAATAGAGAGAGAGGGATGAATTTTCATAAAGATTGATGCATCATTTGAATAGTTGAAGGTTGCCTCGGTCCAGATTGACACTTTGAATGATGGAATATCAGCATTATATTGCAGATTCTCAGACATCAATGTAGCATCATTGTGAAGAATGTCTTATAGAAATTCTCTTCCCTGCAATGTGGGCTGAATAAATTATCCTTTGACTAATTCAGGCTGTTTGAAACTGGGTGGTTTTGAGTTTTGTCATTCAAAGGTGTAGAGATCAAGGAAATGGAACCTATATATCAAATGGATGTCTGTGGACCGTTCTTGCTATATTTTGTGTTCATGATGACCTAGAGAGGCCCTTAGAATGATGCAAAGCAGAGGTCAGTATGCAGTAACCAGGGATAACAAGTCAATTCTTCAGACTTTGCTTCTTCTCATGGCCTATTCTCTTCATCTTAGATGCTTACTGGAGAGAACATTTACAATTTGCATGTGACATCATTTTGATATCTTGTAACATGCTTGTGGTGAAGTTATATCCACATGTTTGGCTGGATTGCTAACCATTGTGTGTTGACATTTTGTGTTAGGATGAATTAGATCCCTTGTTTTGTTCATGGTCCACCGAATGTTACTTTCAGTGCAATGTCTAACTTGCTTGTTAGCATAATGAGCTTAGCTCAATTCTCAAATGGATTGCTATCTTTTCTTTTATGTCCATTGTTTGTCCTCTAATTCATGTCTTCCTTTTACATGAGCATTTTTGCTTTGGACCTCTTATCCTTACTTATCCATAAGGAATAGAACCCTGTCCATCTCGAGTGTTGCAAAGATCTATGTAATTACAGGATTCGGTTGCAGAATGGGTTTTAGGTTGATTTAAACATGATGAATCACTGATGATATGTCTTTTACATCAATAGAGATGCATGTGTATCATTGGATGTGATGTCTTAATACTGCTCATTTAGAATCTTCAAATAGCCCATGTTGATACTTCATCATTCATCACTTGCTGATATGATTGCTGTCTTGCTCAAATGATGCCATTTTACTGGATAGCTCAAGCAGATTTAAGTGATCTAGTATCTTCAATGGACTAATTCCATTTCATGAAGTGCAATAATGTTTGACCTCTAGCAGGAAAAAATATGGCCAATATTGGGTTAAGCATGCTAGTGGTGCTAGCAGATTGAGTTCTGAATCCTGATATAATAAAAGTATATACTAGAGTTGTGTGATCATCAAGTTTAATTTTTGCAGTTGGACGCGACTTATAAATTCAAAATTTAGGCTACTGGTGGAACTTGTTACTCTTATTTCCTTTTGCTAATTGTATGGTCATGCCTACTGAGACATCAGATGGTCATCTTTTTCTTTACTTGCAAATCTTTGATGAGAAAGAAAAGCTTTATTTGTAGTCGTGAAATATCAAAAATTGGATGTGGTTTTAGTTTTCCAGAAAACATGAATGTTCAGAAATTCTTCTGGTATCTTTCTATATATGGAGAATCAGATTGAATGAATTTGATTGTGATAAACCAGCAATTATGAGATAGTGATGATGTTGGCATTTGTTCAGATTCACTAAATAAATGTATCTGCCCTTGTGAGAAGGGGGAAGGAGTTGCTGTGGTCTCAATTGGATTAAAGGAGTCATAAAGATTTTAAAATCTTTGTAAAGGAATCATCCTTGCAAAGATCGAGTTCAACCATCGTTAGTGATAACCCCTATATGCTTTTTTTTTATTTTATTTTTTTATTTTTAAATTTGTTTAGCCTTTATACTATAAAAAAATTCATTAGTTAATATTTAATTTTTTAAAAAATACCTACTAATTAATCTCTGAAAGCATTTTAAATTTTTTTACAATATTTCATAGTTAAAAATTAACTAGCGAGATTTTATAATGTATTTTTTAAAATATTAATTAATAATTTTTTTTATTTCATAGACGCTAAATAATAAAATTTTTTTTCTTCTGCAAATTCTGTTAGCAGTATGCCCCAATGTGCCCTTCTCTTATATATCATTTTCTTGTACAGCGTTGCTGATTGTGCATTTTATATATGCACGATGATTTTTATTATGTTACAGTAAACTTTTCTGAGTAGATGTCTTTGCAAATAAGTCTAGAAAAGTCCCTATCAGTCAGGGCCTCTAATCCAATGGTTTACCTTAGCACCAATAGTTCTCTGATAACTGTTGTTTCTTCTTTATTGTTGATTATTAGTGAAATCTTCTTCCTTTGAATAATTGAATGTGCCAAATAATTGCAACCATCTAATCCTTTGATCCACCTTTTATTCGATTTGACATAATTCTGTGTTTGGTGCTTGCCTTGCTTTTGGCTGATAGCCTTTTTTTTAACCTATACATTTAGGCTTAAACTTGTATAGTAGTAAGGGGGGGGGGGGGGGGGGGGGGCATGCATGAGTTGATCCCCAAATTGAGCTTTTGATGATTTGCATATTCTCTTCTTCAGTTTTGAACTTGATATTACTATTACTGTTAAAGTTATGAAAACCACTACCTTAAATTTGTTTTTCTTGGTAGAGGCCATTAAAAATTACTTTTATATTAAATTTGACATGTTTTAATTAAAACAAATTAGTGCAATTAAACAGTTTTCTTGAAACTGCCCTATCAGACATGGTAAAAAAGTTTATTTTAAAGTGATTAATTTTTATTTTTCATATATATTTTTATAATCACATAAAAAAATATAACTATTTAAAATGGTATTTTAGAAAGTATTATAAATTTTTATAAAATTAAGATCATTAATTAATTTTATTGGATTTGAGTAAATAAATTTTAACAATAAATATTATTAGACGAAGTAGGGTAAATTTTTCAAATAAATTACTTAAAAGTATCATATTGATGCATTAGATTTGTGCATGGCAATATGACCTCAGTGTAAACCCTAATCGCCGGAAGGAGGGTTCCAGCCAGGTTCAAACTTGTAAAGGCTTAAAATATAATGCATAAGGAAACTGTGTTAAATGTGATGTAATGAAAGCTGACAATGGGACCTATTATTAAATACGATAAAATCTTGGCTTAGATTTACCCATGAGTTGCTGAAAGTGAAAGAGACATTTTACACGCCACTTCGAAATCGACAAACCAACAGTCTGTTAGATAATTCAGAATGTCTTAATCCTGATTTTGCTCTCGCACATGTCTTCTGAAGACTAATAAACAGTTTCTTCCATTTATTAAGAAATCTATCTTCATGAAGTTTATCCCACTACCAACTCATGTTATCGATTCAAAGGTGACTTAACATTACCTAAAACAACAAATCAAGCAATCTATAATGAGATTTACATATCAAAGTTCCCTTAGAAACATACAAAAGTATTAATAATTCAGAAATTAAATCATGAGAAAAGATTTTTTAAAAAAAATCCAGTACTTAGAGCTTGAGGGACAAGTCAAGCTTTTGCAACTCATCCTGATCAGTTGGTAGCCACCAATCGACAATTCCCTGGTCGGCAGGGGAGCCCACGAAACTACTCTTCTCTAAGTTAAACCTACCGACGCCAGCACGTGAAGTCACCGTTGGCAATGACGATGCATTTATACGATAACTATCCGTGAACAGCCTTCCTATGGCTGGTTGCTGGTCAATAAGGGGCCGAGACCAGCTGCCATTTCCATAAATATTTGCGAACCCATTAGCAGAATTAGATACGTGATAAGGCTTGTGGATGGTCGAGTGCACTTGAATCCCAAGAGATCCACTGTTTGAATAATAATGGTGGTGCTCAAAAGCTCTGGCGACGTTATGAGTCCATGTTTTGTTTCTCTTGGCCAGCGTCCTCTCTCTTTTATGAGCATTTTGGTGTCCTCCAAGAGCCTGTGAGCTGTAAAATTTCCTTTGACAATAGTTGCATGAGTAGAGTCTTTGTTCATCATCATGAGTTGCTTGAGGAGTTTCTGATGAAGTTCTGGATGAATCCGTAGTGAAGCAATCTATAAGGTTAAGTTCTTGATTGCACTCATCATTGGTTTCATTTCTAGTGAGCTGTAGATTCAACTGAACTTCTTCTTCTTCAAATAGTTGTTGTCTGTTCTCATTTGAGTTCAACAGTGGAGAGGCCTCTGCTGCAGAATCTATGACAGAAGCTTCAGAGAGACTTTGTTCTTTCCTTTGTGATTCCATGGGTAATATAGAGCTTTTTGAGCTTGTTGCTGAGAAAATTTTTCTTGATTTGCAAAAGAGAAAAAGAATTTGAATAGAATACTCGTTCCATCAAGCTATAAAATATTTGTAGATATGTAATTATACACATTGTGATTTGAAGATATATAAATAACCATGTTTACTCGCTGACCGACACGTTTAGCCGCAAATTCTGAATTTAGAAGAGACTGATGATTAAATTGGAAATATTTTATTTTTAATAATAATAATAATTATCCAGACACATAGGAGATTTTAGTACTAAAAAGTTGCCACATTGGAAGGGCCCCCTTCCATTGCACTTCCTGGTTTGTCCTATGTGCTGTGATTGGTGGGTACAGTGACAGATGGCCGACAGATAAATGTGAAGGTGACGTGGAGCACTGTGTATGTAATGATAGACTTTATTAGTACTAAACATTGAGTATGATTAGTTGATATGAGCAAATCCCAAATTAAACCCTTAGGGTATGCATAAATCTTACGTTTATTTGTAATCATAACATTCATATTGACTTTTGTCCTACTGTATAGTAAATATATGCTTAATCCGGTGGTAAAATATATTTAAATAAATCTGATAAATTTTAAATTTTATCAGTCCCATTTTAAAAAAAAAAAATTCTCATATTTTATAAAATTATTGAAATTGCTAAAAATAACTGAGTATATATCTTACTATATAGATTGTTGATTAAGATATACAACGTTTATATTTTAAATGATAATTAATAAAATTAAAGACCAAATATTAGCCAGCCCATTTATTAATCTCAAGTGGGTCTTGTTTACTGGACTCATTAAAGCTCTCGGGCCTGTTTTGTTTCCTCATGTATCAGCTCTAGCTGCTAAATTCTTTTATTCAATATTTTAATAAAATATATTTTTGTGATTTTTTACATAAAAAGGATAATTCTTTTTTGTGATTAACTGTAAATATTTTAAAGGATTATAAGTTTTAAATATTTTAGTAATTACTTATAAACTAATTTTTGAGAAGTTAAATTAAACAGTGATTGAGCATTGGAAACGAGAGCGAATGATTTCAAGTGGAAATTAAAAATAGAATTAGAAGGTACTTAGAGGAGGCCAAGTGATAAGAAAGAAAGTCACTCAAAAAATTGAATTGCAATTTAATCCCTTAATTAGTAAAATCTACACATTAACCCATATATCTTTAAAAGTCAATTTATTTAGTCATTATAATTTTCCAAAACCAATAAATTAGTACGTCACATGATTCTTTTACTCCATTCATAATTTAGTCTATTTATAATTTAATCTTATAATTTTATACGTTTCAGTAATTTAGTTTTGAGAAATTTATAATTTAATCCTTAAATATTATTATTATTAACAAGTTAGTCCTTTTATTTTTAAAAATCTATTAAAACGTTTTTATCTTTTTTTTCTGTTAATAAAATAATTTTTCTGTCTATTTTTACCGTTAAAAATATAGTAAAAGATCAAATTATTCTTTTTTTTTCTTCCCTTCTTCTTCTCTTTTTTTTTTTGTTGGGAGAATGAACTATTTTGTTGACAGAAAAAAATAATAAGAATATTTTAATAGATATGAGAAAAGATAAAAATATTTTAATAAATTTTTAGAAATATAATGACTGACTTATTAATAATAGTAATATTTAAAAACTAAATAAGATATTTTATTTTGAGACAAAATTAGATTTAAAAAAAATTCTCATTTTTTTATCTATTTTTAACGAATAAAATGATAGAAAAATTATTTCGTTAACGGAAAAAAAAATAAAAATATTTTAATATGTCTCTAAAACTACATAAATTAATTTATTAATAATGACAATATTCATATATTAAATAATAAATTTTTCTTTAATTTTTATAACTTAAATATAAGACATTAGTTCTTACAAATAATAAAATAATTATAATTTAATTATAATTTTCATGGCGAAAATTAACTTATTTTAAATAAAAACTAAATAATACATTTTAACATAAAAAATTAATATACTAATTCATTAAATTATATGGAATAAATTATAGTTTATACATTAAAAAAAATATCACAAATCACATCAGCTAATGCCATGGGAGTTCCTTATCTGGAACCCACCTTCTTCCCTAGTCTTCTCCACTGAGAAACCACATTCATGGAAGTGCGCATTCAAGTGCCTTGTGATTTGCTCACTTTTCTTTCACTTCCTCTCTCTTTCTCATTATTTCCATTTCTCTCCACCAGCCTTTTGGAAAGTGACTTTGGTGGACAATTTTTTCATGACATAAAAACTAAAAACTAATATTTTTATAATAGATAAAAAATATTATTAAAATTATAATTTTATTAAATATAAAACTAACCAAATTTATTAAAATATGTTTTTTTATAATTAAATTTATTAAAATATATTATTACAAATAATAAACAAATTAATTTTTTTTTAAGTGCTAAGATGCTATTGTCCGTTGAAGATGCATGAATATTGAACACATGCGGAATAGAGAAGTGAAAATTTCGGCGGCACAAAATAATTCATATAATAATTACAAGGGAAGTGTAGTTCTCAAAACGATGAATTGAAAATGACTTGTAATTCTAACAAAATATGAATTATATGTGAAGTCTGCAAAAATCAATGTCCTTCTCCAATAATATAAAACTGTAATAACCAATAAAATAATTGAAAAAGATGGATCACAATTCAATTCCTAGTTTATAATTGTCACGTACAATTTCCTCCATGCGGGAAAATTATGGATTTTTTAAAGCTGCTATCTAATTGACATCTCAATGAGGTTGTCCTCTTCGATTTGGTCTTCCGCGTGTGCTCTCAAGCCAATCATCCGCAGATCCCAAAGTAATTAACGAATGTTTCTGTGGCAGTATGCTTGATTGAGCCGTCGCCACTCAAATTGAATTAAATTAAATCAATTGAGAATTAAAATTATAATATTTATAAAATTTAAATTAAATTAATTTTAATTATAAATTAAATTGAATCGAATTAATTTAATTTGATTTAATTAATTTAAATTTTTAATAATTTTTTATCTTTTACACTTTAATTTTATTATTTAAAAATTTAATTAAAAAATATTTTAATTTTAATATAATATAATCTCTTTATATTATTAAAAATAATATACTATTATCGCTAATCGATTTGATTTTTAAAATTTTTTTTATTAAAATTAAACCGAATCAAAATAATTAAAATTTTTGAAATTAAAAATCGTACCGAGTCGAAATGAATAAAAAATTAAAATGAATTATTAAATTAATTCAATTTAATTAATTTTTTCAATTTAAACAAAATATTATTCACCCCTCGATTAAAGTTTGATTCGGTTTTACATGTTAAATATGATGCTATCTAATTATCAATTGCACTGTTCACTTTAAGTTGGGTATTAGATTAAATGGTTTGGTTGCTTTATCGGGTGGTCTTTACTGGGTTGATTTGTTTACTGAGTCTAGTTTATGATTTGTCTTCCTCTCGTATTACTTTATTATTATATTATAATTAAAATTAATATATTTTATTTTTTAATCCATATTAAATACAAATATATTAAAAAGTTAATATATAATTATTATTTTTTAAAAATATATAATTTGAGACTAATTAAAAAAATTATCAAGACGAAAAAAGTGTAATTTAAATATTATTAAAATAAAACTCATCAATAGTAAAACTTTTCCTTTACTAATTGCTTCTCCCAGTACCATTATTGAAATTATTTAAAATTATAATATTAAATTGTGAATAGAGGAAATAAATTATAATTGTATAAGGGCTAATTTCAAATTATTAGAATTTAATAGTTGGCTTTTATGTTTTTATTTTTTTTTAAAAAAAGTTGGCTTATTAAATTATAGGGATTGATCTGTAAGTTTTATTAAAGTATAAGGAGTAAATTGTAGTTTATCTGAAAATGGAAGTAAGTAATAAATCGTCAAAATCTCTGGTTTTGTTTGTTTCCCTGCAAAAAAGCCAAAAGCTTGAAAGCGAAATAACATCGCGTGGGAAATACGCGCAAGTAACCAGAATTGGTAAGAAGCAAGGAGATGTTTTAAGCTTCACACTTCACAGTGAAGTTGTTCATTCAGAGCTCCTCTCTCTTGTCTTGCCCTCTCAATAGAAAGAAACTCTTTTATATATATTTCTCTCTTTAATCCATATTCGACCTTCTTTAATAACTTTCTCTCTCAAAATTTCTCACGTTTTAATCTATGCTTTTGATTTTAACTTCTGGGAGTTTTGAAGCCCAAATACAACCTCTTTAATCTCTTTTATTGTTTTGTCTAGCTTCCATTCCACTCAAGAGTGAAGAGAGAAAACAGAAAATGACTGTAGAGCAAGGAATTGGAGAACCCAGAGACCAGTTTCCCATTGGCATGAGGGTCTTAGCCGTTGACGATGACCCTACTTGCCTCTTGCTGCTAGAGACTCTGCTTCGTCGTTGCCAATACAATGGTCTTAATATCCTCGTCCTTGTGTTTTTTCATTCACTCGTTTATGGGTTTTCCGAGTTGGGTTTTTGGATTCGTACTTCCTTGTTATGATTTTGATGTTGGTTTGCTGATTGGCTAATTTGGGTGTTCATGTCCATTTGGTGTTTCAGTTTATTTCATTTTGTTCTTTGTTTCGCAATTTAT
Source organism: Manihot esculenta (assembly GCF_001659605.2). Lineage (NCBI taxonomy): Eukaryota > Viridiplantae > Streptophyta > Magnoliopsida > Malpighiales > Euphorbiaceae > Manihot > Manihot esculenta. Next base: position 914,554 of record NC_035163.2, on the reverse strand, counting down.
TTATATATCTGCGTGGAATACGAAATCTGCGCCAATTGTTGGCTTAATTGAACTTCTCTGTTGTATTTTTTACTCCCTTAATTTTTTCTTGAAGTGTGTGTCTCTATTTCATATCTTTCTTTCGCGAGATGGGCCCTTAGATGTGCATCTACTTTATGCTTTATTATTGTGATAGAGTTTACAGTTTCGCTTTTGAATCTTTACCGTCTCCACCAGCTTTATATGATTTTAATTTAAGTGTTTTATAATTATTGGAACTGTAGGATCCACCGAGTTGATTGCTTATGTACCTTTGGTTCTAGTTCTCTGGAGTTAGATTTTTATGTTCTTTGCTTAAGTTTCCAATATCTTGTGATTTATTGGGTGTGACTCATTACTGGATTTTTTTTCCCTTCGCATTGGTTATGTACTATTCACTGCTTTTATATGTTTTAACTGATTGTGGTGTTTCTGGATTTTGACTACTCAGTTTTATTCAAAATGGATTTTGATCTGTGCAGTTACCACAACAAGTCAGGCAATTGCTGCATTGAAGATGTTAAGGGAAAATAAGAACAAGTTTGACCTGGTTATCAGTGATGTGCATATGCCAGACATGGATGGTTTTAAATTGCTGGAGCTCGTGGGGCTTGAGATGGACCTACCTGTCATAAGTGAGCCAAAAACAGTATACTTAGTCTTGGTTTTTTTTTTATTGAAATGTGTTGTAGATCCTACATTTTATCATTAAATTTTTAGAAAACAATTGAAAATTTTCAATTTTTTTTCATTTCCAAATTTGCAATATAGTTCAAATTTTGGTGATTTTTCTATTAGTTTGAGTAAACCCACATTTTAAGTTGATTCTGAAGCTGAACATTAGAACCTTGTCCTGTTCTATTCTGTAATTTGGGGAACATAATTTTATATTGTTATTTTAACTATACAAACATTTTGCAGAATGAGGTTGTTCGACCAGGTCGTGATGCTAATTCAATTGTTGATATTATGTAGTGTTGTCAGCATATAGTGATCCAAAGCTTGTGATGAAGGGGATTACTCATGGAGCTTGCGATTATTTGCTGAAGCCTGTTCGAATGGAGGAGTTGAAGAACATATGGCAACATGTAATTAGGAGAAGAAAATTTGATAACAAGGATTGGAATAACTTTGACAACCAAGACAAGCTTCATCATGGAAGTGATGAAACCACAGCTGACCACAAGCTTAATAAAAAAAGGAAGGACCAGAATGAAGATGAGGATGAGGACCGTGATGATAATGGACATGAAAATGAGGATCCAACAACCCAAAAGAAACCTCGGGTTGTTTGGTCTGTAGAGCTGCATCGCAAGTTTGTCGCAGCTGTTAATCAGTTAGGCCTTGACAGTATGTCCCAAACCTTCATCTGACAATGAGTGTTAGAGCTCAATTATGTTGTGCATGCTTGCATGTGTGCACTTGAAATTATAACTAATTCAACCACAATCTTACTAGTTATAACTAAATCTTAGAGCTATAACTTGTCATGATGAATAATCTATTCATGGATGAAGCCTTTTTTCTTGCTATCATTGACATAGTTGTATATTTTCAATTTTTCTTGTTTTCATGCAGAAGCTGTGCCTAAAAAGATTCTTGATTTAATGAATGTTGAAAAGCTTACAAGAGAAAATGTCGCAAGCCATCTCCAGGCATGTACTTAACCCTCCTGCCTCAATTCAGTATAAAGTAATAGTTTACTCCTGGTAGCTAATTATATTTTTTTGTGATTGCAGAAATATAGGCTTTACCTTAAAAGGATCAGCGCTGTGGCAAATCAGCAAGCTACTATGGCAGCTTTAGGCAGCCCAGACGCTTCCTATTTGCAAATGGGTCCTGTGAATGGACTTGGTTTCCCCAACTTGGCTGGAACTGGGCAGTTTCATAATGCAACTTTCAGATCTTTCCCACCTAGTGGTATGCTTGGCAGGTTAAATTCTCCTGCTGCTCTTGGTATGCGTGGTCTTCCTTCTGCTGGAGTGATTCAGATAGGTCATTTACCAACCACAGGCCAATTGACTAGCAGTCAGAGCCAATTCCAGTCAATTATTCATCCGAGAAACGGTGGGAATGTGCTTCAAGGGATGCCAATGTCATTAGAATTTGATCAAGTACATTCTAACAAGGTTGTTACCTACATTAGAGATACTGATGTTAATGATACAACTACTCCCTCTGTTTCTAGTGGCTTCCTAGATGCAAAAATAATGGCTGGCAGCTCAAACGGTCCTCTTCTCGGTGTTTCAAACAAATCCTTGATGTTAGAAGGGAATGCTCTAGAGGCACAAGATGGCCAAAAGTTTGGAAAACAATCTTCCCTTGCTGTGGCTTCTTTATCTTTAGATTCAGGGTTTTCTTCCAATTTTCTGGATAATGGCAGCTGTAACGACAGCTGGTCAAGTTCTGTTCATTCGACAGGCATCCAATCAAATTCTTTTGCCTTAAATGAATGCTTTCAGCAAGCTACTATGCATCCTAGTAACATCAGAGATTGCGTGTCAACAATGGCTTCACAAAGTGGGAATAATGCTTCTCATGTCTCTTCTATTTCTTCAATGCCAATTCACTTGCAGGACTCCAAGGCAGATGTACATTGCCAAATAGCTTCAATTACGAGTAATGCTAGACAAATGATTAACAATGCCCCACAAAGGTGGGATGACCGGAGGCAAGATGCTTCTTGCCGCTCAAATGCAGTTTGTTGTTCAATAAACTCTGGAGTTCCTATTCATGGTACTGGGAATCCAATGGGTCAGAGTTTGGACCCAAATGATGTAATTTTGGATAGAACCAAGAACTTCAATTCAACAAGACAACCAAATATTGTTGATCCATCTCCCATGAAACATGATGAGGTTGAAAATTTGACTATGGAGTCACTAATGAGGTCCAACGAAGGATATGCGGTAGGCCAACAGAACCAACAGGGCAGTCATGTTTCCAATAATTTCGGCTCCTTGGAAGATTTAGCATGTGTAATGGTGAAACAGGTATGTCACCATATCCATATGCAACTGTGTATTCAATGTGAACCATTATTTCCTATCATTGATTGGTTAAGCTTACATTCCAAAACAATGATACCCATGGATTAATGTTCACTTCTGACTAATTCAAAGAAATTCATATCTGCATATGTTCTACTTCAATTTAGGATGACTGCAACATCTGTCCCTTACCTGTAGCTGGTGTTATTACATTTAGTTGCTGCTTTTTTAGAGTTATTGTAATGAATACTTGTGCAATTTTTGGGTTTTCTTCACAATTTCTAGGCATTAGTAGCGAAGCATACTGAGGATGAGCATCTGCTAACATGAATTTGGTGATGCATCAGGAAAATAAGGTGACAGCAACAGTAGGAGAATTTGCTTACGGTGCTTATTCTCTGAGGATGAGCATGTAAAGTATATTTTATTAGCTGCCTAAATCCCCAAGAGAGAAGGATTGCCAGAGAATCATGTTTTTCCCTCATGTGATTTAGGCAACTTTACTAGCAGTAGTTTCTATTTTCAGCTTAGAAAATTTTTCTAGCTGGTTGAACAGTCATACAACTTGTAAAAATTTCTTAAGAACATGTTTGTTCTTGAACACTGGGAAATGTATATTCTTGATCATGAACCCAGAGTAGCATTTTGCTTGTTTTTAGTTCTCCTCCTGCTGCTAAACACAAAAGAATGATTATCAAGTAAATTGAATACTTGCTAAACACAAAAAGTGGAACTAACATATAATTTAAGCTATAAACAGGTTCATTGGTTTGTCTCTAAATTGAATACAGAGGATCCTCAGCAACAAACCAAGTATTACTTGCGAGAAACGACCCGTTAGAATTTCAAACCAAGGCACAACATATCGGGGACGGAGTCCACATTACATAGTCGTCCTTGCACTGGTTTAAGCCGCTTGTCACTTAAATGGATCTCCATCTCAAATTCTTGACATGTACGTAGCTGATGTTGATTGCTTTGTCTTCGACCGCCATTGTTCTATTTATAATTACAAGATTATTATTGGTTGCTCTAATTACAAGAAGAAGGAGAAGCCATCGAAAATTTATGCGAGAGGGAGAGAATGAGATATTGGAATGATGACGACGCTGATAACATAAATTTAACATTTTAAACACATGTAATTCAGGTGACTAATAAAATGTCTTAATTAATTTAATTTATTTATAAATATGATTTAATCTAATTGTAGAAGATTTTTTTGAATTAAAAAAATTTATTAAGAGCATATGATTATTTTAAAATTTATCAGAACTAAAGGTAATATTTCTTTTTTAAGTTTAAATTACGTGCCAATTCGGTGGAAAAAATTTACACCTGTATTAGCACACCGCGGATTATTGAGTATTTAGACAGCAGAAAGGGTAATATCCTGCGCAGTTCTGCTCTTTTTATGCCACAATTTTAATTAAATTATTTAATTAAGAGTTGAGGTATAAGATATGTCATTAGATCATTAAGAAGGAAATTCAGAGACTTTTTAAGCACCATATTAGAATTCTATTTATTAATTTTATTTATAAATTTATTATTTATTTTTTTGCAGACATATAATATATATAATTTAATAGAAAATAAATTAAACTGTTACGATACATCTATTAATAAGCAAAAGTAAACCTTATAGATAGTTTTAGTAAAAATATATTATTTTTAATTCTAATATTCATTATAAATATAGTGTTTTTCATGCTTATTTGATTTATAGTGATTGAAATTAAAATTTAATAGTTAAAATGATTAAAATAAAATCAAACTTCAAAGTTGTAAATTCATTTTTTATATAAATTAATAGTAAACCTTTTCTTTGTCTCATGCTTTCATGATTTCAGATTTCCAGATGATCTATTTGCTTATTACTACAAAAACCCTAATGAGGCTTTATGCCTTCAACATAATCTTATATCTTGCTTTCCAAGTTGAAGTTTCAATCTACATGAAACACCAAAGAAAAGGGTATCTATAGATATTGAAGAGTTGCAGCAAATTGACAGTCACTTTTTGCTAAAGCCTGTAAAACTAAATGATACAGCAACACAATTATAAAAGATGTAATGAGATTGTCATTTGTGTGGTATCAGTCTTCTAAAATAATGATTCCGATTTTAATTAATTGGCAATTTCATCTTCATTTGAGATAGCTTCAGCTTTGGTCTCTGTAGTATTTTTTGTTTCCTCAACTTCCATATCATTTTCATCCATCCCTCGTGAACAGACAGCATTGTTTTGAACTTCTTGAATTTCAACTTCATCATTGGTCATTTCCTTCGGAAATGAACGCAGAGATTTGATTGGCTCTTTAACGAGCTCCTGGTCGATGGCCACACTGCCTTCTTTTTGCATTTCAGACTCTGTCATTACATCCTTCATCTCAGTATCTTCCATAGAAGAAGGCTTATCATTATTATGCTGGATAGAAGGTGAATATGATTCTGGTAGATTGTCCTTTAACTCGGATTGTGGTTGATTTGGATCAAGAACATGCTGTTCAGAAGAATACTTCTGTTTCAGAGGGGAAAGGATTTGATTCATCTGTTCACAAATGGTCTCCAATGGAAGAAGGTCCTGCTTCAACTTAAGACTGGCTGGCTTGTCGATTAAGGATGTCTGAATCGATTCATGAACGTTTTGCTCCAATACATTGCACATCTAACACGAAAATTAGACAAGAAATGTTAAATTCATGAATTCCTTGTTCATGCTAGTCTCTTCCAAGACATGTCTTTTATTTTATTTTATTCTATTCAGTTTTGTCCAATACAAATGCTATTCCCTCTACTATATGGTTGAATTCAAATGTGTTAACAAAGCATTTACCTTGTTATATAGTTGTGGCAGTTCTAATCTATCCGGATCATCATCACAAGCAGCTGGAGAAATTTCTTCGGATGCTGCAAAGGAAGTAGCAGTCATCAACTAAATTTCTTTTTTTTTTTCTCCTCAATCAACTAAACTTCTTTTGATCAAGGGGCATTAGCTAATGGTATAAACCAGATAATCTAAACCATTTTGTAGTGATGAAGATACAAAATACACGATATGAACCAAATATGTAACACCCTAACCTGCAACTCTACAATAAGAAGAAAAAAAGAGAAAAAAAGAGAAAGAAGGGGGGGGGGATCTCCTCATCATAGATCTGTAGAAATCTCTAGGCTTAATGAAATAAAAGTACTACCAAACTTACAAATTGGTTCCATTTGAGGCAACTGATCAATAATTTGAGCATCAATCTCTATGGAGCTTGAATTTGATCCATCTGCAGCCTTTATGTCACCTTCAGGCTCTTCACCTGTAATCTCATTTGATTTTGGATCATCCTGAAATCATAAAGGAGAAAGGAACTATATAAGTCTAAGTCGGTCAATACCATTAATAACAAGTCTAATATATATATATATATATATAAGAGCACAGCAGGCCAGTAGCAGTTGCTGTAAGGAGTCAAAATATGGAATTCTTACTGTTACTAGAAAGTTTGCATCCTTAAGTGAGTCGGTGTTGACAAATGACTTAGCAATAGAAGGCCGCAAATTCAGTTCTTGAATTACCATGACTTCGCAAAAGTAACTTTATAAAACACACTAGTTGATGTCTAAAATTAAGAGGATAAATTAGATCAGAGCTATCCAACTAAAGTTTTTCCTTTCTTCACTTCATAAAACACACCAATTGATGTCTCAAATTAAGAAGATAAATAAGATCAGAGCTATCCAACTAAAGTTTTTTCCTTTCTTCCTCTCTTCCTCTCCCCTCTCTCTATCTAAACCCCTTTATTTTTGTTCCATCTTCCCTACCGACCTTGCTATTGTCTCTGTGGACCAGTGTGTCTCTGAATTGTAAGATATTCCATTTCACCAATTCAACCCAAATTCATAATTGAAGATAGATGCTCTGCCTTTAATTTCAGTTCCTTTTTTCTAATGCAAATCCTAGGCCTAGCAGGGTCAACAGTGCCTTGAAAAATATTGCAATTTGCATTAGTTTTCTTAAATTCCCCTCATAGAATTAGCTGCTCAAAATTTACGACTACATGCAAATAAAATTTAATGGGAATACAAAATAGAACCAATGGACATGTGCTTGGCTAGATATAACAACTTACAGCAAAGTATTCTTTCTGGTACTCGGCATTAAGGCCCTTCTCCAAAAGCAGCACTCTCTTCTTAATGAACTCAACCTGTCGCCTCTGCATGTCTCTAAAATGATAAAGTATAGAAGGATCTGGATATAACTGTGATTGGTTAGCAACATCTGTTGTCCCCTGTGCAACATCAGCTCCCAAATAATTGCTAGTACCATTTCCCTGCACCTGGGTACTAGGAGCTTCCGTCGTAACTGTATTAACACCGTTTTGAGTTTGAGAACTAACTTGTCCTGGCACAGGTAGATTTATAAAAGGAAGATTCAACTCTTGACAAATGAGCTCCTGAATCCTCAAGTCTTTGTCATCAACAATAGCTTGCCACCTTCCATATCCATGCCTTGAGTTCAAAAAACAATAATTAACAAAACAAAGCAAGCACTCCAGTAAACCAACTCAATGAGAGATTCAGTATGCAAATATGGTTGTTAACAAATTACAAAAAGAAGGGCCAAACAAGACCTGGTTGTAAAACCTTATCTCTTTTACTGATATGCAGTTATGCACCCTAAATTAACGTATTGTTTCACTATCAACTGTGATGCAATTTACAAAGTCTCTTGCATCAATTAGCAAAATTACAACAAAAAATTGAATTTCCAAAATGCTGGAACCTACATAACAATCAGCTGGAACTTTTTTTAAATAGAGATGCACAGGAAGGCAAATCGGGTCCCAAGGATTACTTATTATGGAGACATCACTAAAAGATCAAGGCTAGACGTAATATGTTCCTGACAATACGACGCACATAAAATCCATGTGTTATGCACAAAATCTCCAAACTGCTGTAATGTCACCCTAACTACGCATGCTAAAAGTAAAACTCCTTATGATACAGCCAAAATGAAGACGTATCAAACAAAATATCAAGCAGTTACATTGCTTCTCCTATTTAAGGCAACAGTATCATTGCTGTTAATACATTTTTTGCTGGTTTAAGCTTGATAATGTCTGATTTCCAATCTATACAAAAGCATCTAGAATTTATTATTGAAGTCCCAAAACTGGGTACAAGCTCAACAACATCAGCGTGGACATGACTCCCTTTAAGTACAAGAGCACAGATGCATGTGAAACAAACCTTTTGCCAGAAAATAATAATAACAACAACAACCACAACAAAATAATAGTGATATATCTCCGTAGAGAAAGAGTGGGAGGTGAGAGTGGGGGGTGGGGAGGATATGTCAACATTAAAAAAACTTCAGAAGCGACATCTTGAAATTTCCTTTCCACCAAGTTCTAACTAGAACTTATATTGTTGATACAATTTTCACAATTACTACCACCAAACAACTCTCAGAGGCAGGCAAGTTTAATATAATGCAAGAGTTATCATAACACATATAACTATGAGTAAACAAAATAAAAATAAATTGATAGCACGCATATGTCAACAGAAAAAAGTAACTTAACATACTTCAGTACTGCACGAAGCAACAATAGATCATGTTCTTCTTTCCAAAATTTTCCACTCTTCAGTCCTGGATAGCGCAATACAATATCATCTGTGAAAAGTGGAGTGCCTGGCTTCTCTAATACAAACTTCACCTATCATTCCAAAAACATAATTATTGATAGAATGTTACAAGACAACAGGACAATGAACTTTTCTTTTAGTTATACATGTGCTATAACCAAAAAGTCAATTTTTCTTCAATAATATTTAACGGAAAAAAATAAAAAATAAATACTACTGTCTATCAGGATTATCCTTGAATTTTAAGCCATTAATTCAACAAAATCAACTTTAGTATTATTATCATCATATATCATGTGAATTAATTAACTAAAACAACATAAGCACGGATTCAAAATCCAGGCTTTATTTATCACCTTCACCAGGCTGAACAATAATGCAATAAGAGAAACAAAAAATGAAAGAATAATCTTATCTTGCCTAGGTGGGCTGTTAAACAAATGCTAACAGATGCATGCTTGAACATTTATGAGCTTAATAAGGGATAAGGAAGTGGAGAGAGGCGAGAAGGGCTTCTTGGTTAGTTAGATTAAAAGGTGAAGGGAAAATGACAATTATATTCCCCAATTTGATTAGAATGAGAGAGGAATGGAAAAGGGAGAAAATGTAAAGTCATTAAAAATGGTATATAAGTTTTAACTCCTTTATTTTGGTTAAAAAACTAACACTAATAAAAATTGTAAATCATTCCTCTTCCTTTCCTAACTCCCCAAAACTGGAAGAGAAGTATGCTACAGACAACCCTCCAATCTCCTTACACTCCCAAATGACAAATAGGTAATCAAGTTTGTATTCTTTCCCTGAGCTAATTAACAATTGTGGATAGATGAAGACTCTTGAGAGAACTTTCATACTCACCTTATCCCTGATCAGAAGCAGGACAGCGATCCTAACAAGTACATCTAGTATTCTAAGTCCTTCTTTAGGAACACCATCTACAATCAGATTGTAACAACATATTAGCAGTACAACAAACACAGCATCAAAGAATTCATAACAAGAGAAATATAAATATTATGATGTGAGGATCAGTCACCTGCAAAGTTTGGCGAGTCATTTATATCTTCAACAATGTGAGACAAGAAAAGTACCCCATAACTGAAATAGGGAAAATACACCACAGATTAGCAGCTAAAATATTCAAAGCATCCAGTTCAAAAACAAAAGGCAAATTCATAAAATATTAAAACTGGTAGGAAAAATTATGAAGGTACAAGGACTCATTGAGAAATGAGCAAATCTTTGCAAGAGCGATATGGGGAAAATTAGATTAAGAACAAAGACAAGATGATTCCAGCCACAAATTCTTGGTGCAGCACTGATGGGTACAAGGTGCCTCAATGAAGTTATAGATCAATCAGGAAAGACTATAGATCCATGAGAAGCTCAAATTATGTCTTTGAAGAGTGTTCATATAATAATCACAATGATATTTCTGACCTCTCACAAAGATGTAGGCACATAGATCAACATCTTAGTTGTATACTTTGCAGATGAGCTTCCAATATTTGCATAAACAAGTTGAAAAATAGATGCTTTAATTAATTTCTTAATAAAAAGAAGTAATAATTGCTTCAAAACAAAGCAAATGTATCTTCAAGCAATTAGTGCCACATGCATGTGAGGGCTCAACCAAGAAAGAAATAAGATGAACTCATTGCCACAACACTGGACACAGATAGTAATTTGATTTAAAGAAACGGAAATGTTAAGGAAAAGGGTGACCCAGTATCCCAAACTTGTGGTATCTGTGGACTGTTGTGTCGCAGCCTTACACATGCTTTGTGAGGAGACTGTTTTCATGGCTTGAACCCATGACCAGAAATAGAGTTAACTTAATATTACCACTATCACTCTCAAGAATTGCTATGACAATATATGTTTTATTTGCAAGAAGGGACATTTGAGCATCATTTAGTGGCCATTGGGTATTTTAGGAGCATAATGAAAGAAACAAGCAAGAACACAGATAAATTGGTACCATCACCTTCCAGAACAGTCTACCAAAAAGCTCTCACTGTGAATAAGAACGATGTATTGGCTGTATGTTACTACTGACCAATGCTTGAAGAGATTCTTTTTGTAGAGCTAGAGGAAAGAAATTTAAGAAGCCATTCCTTTAACATTTGCAGTTTTTTCAAAGTCTGGAATTATTGTCAGTGAAGTGTAAAGATAAGTTACAGCATACTCTTTATTTATTTATTTCACTGACATGTTCTGCTCATTGAAAATTTAAAATGCCACAACTTATTGCATACTTTTTCTTTTTCTTTTTTTTCCGGAATGGCAGTGGGGTTTCTTAAAGTTTATATTCCAATTAAGTGGCGTATGCTGATTAGCAAAAGAAGTACTGGACATTTAAAATGCAAGTCTATAGCAAAAATTTAGCAAAATAAGAGGAAAAGGTCATTTCAATACTCTCTTATTTCTTCATATGTCTTCTGTTTCATGCGAGATGCAAACTCCTTCCAATCATATTCCCCCACCCCAAACCTGCAAACACAATCTCGAGTTAGACAAACTTCAACAAAACATTTACCTATTCTTCAGACCAAAAAATCAATAAGGGTTCACTACAAAAAATACTCCCTAAGGTTTGCCATAATATACGCTTTGTTCCCTATTGTTTCAAAATTAGCAATTTTAACCCCACGCTAAGAATTCTGTTAACAAATTAGTCAAGTACGAGTGAAATGACACAAGTACCAAATAAATCAGTCAATTTATATCAGACCTTGATCTCCAACTCCCCCCTCTCCCCTTCACACACACACACCCATCTCACCCTCTTTTTTCTTTCTGGTCTCCCTTCCCTAGATCGCACCATTTTCCTACCCCCCAAATGCATTATCTTTGTCTCTCACTCACTACAATAATAGCCATAGTCTATGCTATAATTGTTTTTCAGGCTGTTTGGCTAAGTCATTAACAAGGATTTTGACTTGGAGAATTTCTGGAAACCAGACTTTCATTAAAACAAGAGAGATTTGCATTTGGGATAAAGAGGCAATATTGTGCATAAAGACGTAAGAACTTGGGACATCTCACTGCGCCAGACCCTAGTGGCAGACTAACCGGACTAAAGTGTTGTGTCTCAACTCTCAACTCTTGTGATGCTGAACCCCAGATCAAGAATGCAATCAAATTGTTGAAAATTAATGCTCCATCCTCTGCACATATCATCTTGGGCAAATCCTAGATAAAATGCTTAATTTTGAAATATAAAAAACCAAAATGTATTTGAAGGAACAGAGAAAACTTTTTTTTCTTTTTTTTGTTGTAAAGAACAGAATAACTAAATTAATAGATGAAGTTAACATGTCATAATGTGGGACTAGGTTCCAACATACAAGTGCCAATTAGAGGTTAAATTTTATGACCACAGTAATAGAATTGTACATATTCATATATAGAAGATCTAACCTCATCAAAATTTGTACAAATGCAGCCCTCTGATTTTGATTGAAACCCAATACCCTGAATGATCTTCCCTCACCTTCCATCAGAGGAAGTTGCTCCATATTATCCACTGCCAAATGACATTTCAGAAATCAATACCATAACTACATTCTACACTCTTGTAACTACTACGCAAACAAAATATAAAGGGAAAAGGTACAGCGAGCTCTCTTTCTGTAAGGCTTTCTCCCAGTTTGAGCTCCAGAAGAAGCTGTTTCACTATCGGTTAAGTCGGCTTCATAATTATCATCCTCGCCTTCAGTGCTTACATCTTCCAAACCAGCTAGATCATCTTCTTCAACAGACACCATCTGATGAATTCATTAAAAAAGTGTAAGTTTAACTGATACAGGAATCCATGAGCTGGGCATGTTTACGCCTAGAATATGTTCCCAGAATTGGGAATAGAATACATGATATTTATATTTTTTAAGCAAAAAAGTATCTGCATTTGTTAATGCAAGGATTACGCATAGGTATGGGACTCATAAACCATTATGGTAATCAGCCAATATTGTATTTGTTGGTTTCAATAGAAAACTCTCATAAGTTGAACAGCTTCATGATGGGTGTTGCTAAAGAATAAAGCAGTATAAGGATGAAGATACTAAATTCCATAGTGTAACATTTCCACAATACTTTCCATCTCAAAGAACTGAAAAATGAAGTTACTCCCTCTCTCATCCCAAGTAAACTAGAATACTTGACACCAATAGAACCAAGTGTGCTGTGTCAAATATGTCAAGGGTGCATAAAGCAATACCTGCTTACGACTTCTTTTCCCCTTCCCCAAGGCATTGAACTCCTTGACCTTATGCACTTCATACTGGTCTTTTAACAACTCTTCCCAGTAATTTGCTCTTTCAGAATTGCTCATTGCAGATCTTGCTTCTGCAGCTGCCCTTCGAGCTTCCTCTTCAGCTGCAGCCTCTGCTTCATCAATATACTCAAAGTTTGCAACCTAAAGCACATAAAACAAATTCATTCCTCTCAGAAACTGATATCAAGAAGTAAAAATCACAGAACATGAAAAATAAAGAGACGATTATTCCATTAACATAATTGCTTGTTAAACGACTAATAAGGAACTTCCCAAATAAAAACTTTAAACATGCTTAATATTTAGCACAAAACTTAAAGACTGGTTCTGGAAAGAAACACCATCCTTCACCATGAAGTTAATTATTTGCACTAGAATTAGATCTTTTTTCATTTCCATCAACACCAGATAAACAGGCAATTGAGATGTTGATCTAGAGTTCTAGACAGTAAAGGCAACTAAAATTGACTAAAAAGATCAAGCATCTAGTGCCTTTCCCAATATTTAATTTTTAATAGATGCAACAAAAAGAGAAAAAATTTTGCCCGGGGGAAAAGCCTCACAAGTCTAAACACCATCAAATGAATTCATAAAATCAAGAATTCTCTTCCATATGGTTCAGACAGTTCCTATATGACACCTAATGATTCACTAGTGCTGTGACTATAGTACTTTCTAGCAAATTGCATGGAGATGGCAGATATTCAAAAGCAAACTAAAAAATAGATCATAACTATTTACCATTTAAGAGAAAAGAAAAATTTCTGACGAGAGGAAGAACAATTGCAAATAATTCAAGATTGATTATTTTAACATATATAACGAGGATATACTAGATCATAAATCTTATGTAAAATAGGTAGTATCCAAGCTTTAATTTTAAATCCTCACAATTTGGTAAGTCATTAATTAGAAAGATTAGCAATGGTCAGGCATACGCTGGATGATTCATGGACGTATCCAAAAATGAGTTGTAAAGGAAATTAAAATAATAGTATTGTTATCATCTTTATCACTTATGACTCGACTATATCCTGATTGCCATATATGGTCATTATGCAAAACAGGGGAGGGGGGGTGCAAGGAACATGTAACCCATGCCAATTGATTGCCAGGAACAAGGGTGAGCATCAGTCGTCCGGTTCAATTCAGTTTATAAAATCAAAAAACCCGAATAAACTGAAATTTTTACTAGAGCAAATCTTACCAAATTATGAAGAGAGGAAACCAAACCAAACGACTTGAGCTTCATCTTAGACCTTTTCTCGCACCCATTTATATTGCCTATTTTAACCACTATTGCTAGAATCTTACGATTCTCGATTCAAATCTATAGGTGAATCTTAAATGTACCAGAATCTAATGATTTTTATTTGAATCTTCTCGATTCAATTCAACATCATACCGATTCAAATCTATAGGATAAATTGCAAATATACTTTAAATGTAACTAAATCGAACGAACTGATAGGGAATCAGTATGAATCGACCGAGTTTTCAACCGATTCAATCAATTATTTATAACGGGGTTATCAGATCTTATATTTTCAAAACATGTAATTGTCAATTTAACCCTATATTTTACAAAACTTTGCAATTCTACTCTAATACTTTAAAAATTACTAATTGAACTCTATACTTTAGATATTCAATCAATTTTACCCTACCGTCACTTAAACCGTCAACAAACTAATGGCAAAGCCACATCATTACCACATCACTGCCATAGTCTTTCCATGTAAACACATCAGAAATCCCCAAATTATCCCTCAACTCTTAATTAACTAAACCTTAAAATTAACCTTTTCATCTCATGTATAAAACATAATTGGCAATGCGAACTAATTTCAAATCCTTAAATAATCCAGCAGAGATTTCCATTTTGTTTGGCAGTGGTCTTTTCCTGTCTTTTTCCAGATCTAGGGAAAAAATGACAGAGATATACTCTGCATACAGTGGCTATGTCCCCAAATGTGTTGGACAGTCTAGGTATTTTACACCTTTCCTGTAAGCAGAAGACAAAGATTGTTAAGGATGTCTTTGAAGAAATAGTGTAGAATGAGAAGAAATTATTTAGGGATACAAGGCTAATTTTATGGATTATTAAATTTAAGAGGTAAGTAAGGGACAATTTGAGGATTTTTATATGCTTACACGCATATATGGCAGTGACATGGCTTTACCATTGGTGTATTAACAGTTCAAGTGAAGGTAGGGTTTAATTGGTTACATCTCTAAAGTATAGGGTTTAATGAGTCATTTTTAACGTATAGGGTAGAATTGCAAACTTTTCTACCGCATCTATATAGATGCGATATTGTCCCAAACCCCGGGTTAGGGAATTTTTCCTTTCTTTTTTACCCTTCATGGGCAAAAAGCCCCAGCACAACTTAGGAAAGGCAAATTCCATTAGCAACCATAAATTTTCTATTTTGATGAAATCAATGAACATCCTGTGCACAATATATTAAATCAAACAATCAAGCATGTTTTGATTACTAAAAATGTTTTCTAAATTTACTTAAAAAATGGGAAAATTCCATGTTTCTTGCTTTTTTGGAGGGGATGCTATGAAGAACAAGGAGATTTAATATAAATAAATCACCAGAAGCAACTGCATAACAATCAAGAATATAGAACAATAAAACCTTAAAGGCCTTCAAAAATCCATCTTCCTCATCATCATCCAATGAAGCTTCTTCATCCCCAACATGTTCACGGTCAAGTAATCTGTGGAAAGAACAATACAAATAAAATCATTGAGCAGAGGTTTAATCCCATAAACCATCAAAACCACATGCAGTTCAAAAATATTTACCGGTCTATAGCAGCATCATCATAATGAATTTGACGTGATTTTCCTACTTCATCATTCTCATCAGCAAATAGCTCCTTTGAACCATACCTAATGATGTCATCTAGTTCTTCCTACAGTAAAATAAGGAAATTCAGTCTCACAGTAATTTCTTTTGTATTCTCAAAACAGTTAATGTCATTAAATAGCGTTCTTTTGCATAGGATCCACATATATTAACTGTCAAAATAACACCAAGTAACTAATGAAACATATATCATTAGATACATTAAAGAAGATATAGAGCATAACAAAACCACCAATTGTCATTCAGCAAAGGACTAAAAAGATATATGCAACAAAAATTTAATATGTTTTTTTTGTGTGTGTGTGGTCTTAGGATAAAATTCCAAATGATTCAATCCTAAAATTTTGACACTGACAATGTTCATCACCGAGTAATGACTACAATAACACGGGAATTGTAAGTGGGAGAGTTACCCTCTATCCAGGAGGAGGTTCCCTAAGGTAATGGATGGGATTTTAAGGTGTACAAACCTTCATTTTGTGTTTGGGAGAATCTATTTAAGTAAGGATTTTAAATACTACCTCCAAAAACCTCTATTTTCTAGCCCACCAAATTGGTAAGTTATGAAGGTCTCTTTAAAACCTCCATACACCTTAAAAAAGTCTCAATTTCGTCCCGAAGAATAGAAAATTATGAAGGTTTACTCTACCTCCTCCTAAACAGAGTGGTAGCCCAATCCTTCACATGTTTACATTGCTCAATGCCTAAGTCTAGCACCCCATAGTTGCAAGTCCAAAGCCTTCATAATTGCACAAAGAAATGGCCCCAAAAAAACACAATATATTACAACTAAAAATTAGACAAAGATTCAGGAATTCATACACCAAATCCATCAATAACAATAATTTCACAAAACAGAAAACCAAGCAAGACAGGCTCTACTCCCACATGTATGCGCAAAAACCTTAATCAACAAGAAAATGTTTACCTGGTTAATGTTTTGAGCCTTTAACCTCCCGACAACAAGATGTTCTAAAACCATTTTCTTCTTAGTCATCTGCATCATCCGTTCCTCAATAGTTCCCCGTGTAATGAGCCTATAAATCATTACCTGCAAGACCCAAACATATCTCATATTTAAATAATCAACAAATAAAAAAATGTATATTCTATCATTAAAGAATAAATTTAAACCTTGTTGGTTTGACCAAGTCGATGAGCTCTAGCCATTGCTTGAAGATCAGCATGAGGATTCCAATCACTAAACAAGCCAAGAACAAGGTCAGCATATCAATAGAAAATGACAACCAACCAATAGATATGCTATAAATTCAGAAAATTCAGCTTCCAACCATATCCACACAGTAGAAGTAAATTTATATATTAAAAGACAGCCATCAGAGATGTCAGCACATTAGCAGAAAGTTGACGTGTATATGGGTATAAAATCCTAAAAACATTAATATAAGATTATAACAGGGGGAACAAAAAGAATACCGATAGAAATTTGAATTATCATATGGTTCCACTGTAAGTGGGAAAACAAAAAGAATTATTTAAATAATGGATGATGCTACGCATAGGATAAAATAACATCGAAATCATTTGCAAAAGAAATTCCAATGCCATGAGCCATTATTTTATTACAATTTTACCCAGAAGTTAAATAATTCAGCTCACTCAAATACAACTCATGTTGATGCTGAAAATGCACGTTAATACAATCATCAAACATCCACCATATAAGAACTCTCATTTTAGGTTCCACTGGTTGCTAGGAATGGGAATATAATCATTTTAATAGCTCATTATTGAGGAAAGGAGAAAGGCAAGAAAGAATACAATGCCTCCATTACTTAATTTTCACTCTCACATGGAGTTCTGGTCTTAGAAATAGCAGGCCATTCTCTTATTCCTCTTACCAAAATGGGATCAAAGTCATTCCTAGTTTCATATAGCTCTGTATACGCAGTCATTTAGTGATACGTCTTCAGTTCCTGGATCTATTAGCATGCCAACTGGTTTATAGATTATCCCATCTACTTTATCTTTATTCCAGTTACCCTACCATGAAACTACATCAATTCCAGGTCTATTTTTGCAACACCTGTGAATGATAAGAGAACAGAGAAAAAAAATGCAAGTAAAATTTCACCTGTCATATATAATAACTGTATCAGCAGTTGCAAGGTTTATTCCCAATCCTCCAGCCCTAGTAGAAAGCAGAAAACAAAATCTTGAAGAATTTTTGGCATTAAATCGATCTATGCGTATTTGTCTCTCAGCTCCACCAACCCTTCCATCTATCCGTTCATATTGCCATTTCTGATAGAAAAATACATACATATCCAAATAGTACTAAATCCATTTAGAAATCAATATCAAACAGAAAGTAAATGCCAAGCTAAAATTGAAGGATGTAGCAAATCATCAGCACATTTATACCTTATAAGTGCAGTAATCTTCTAGCAAGTCTAGCATGTGCTGAAATTGTGAATAAATAAGAACTCTATGTCCCTGCTCTTTAAGCTTCACCATCATTTTGTCCAATAATTGCAGTTTCCCAGAAGATTCAACAAGCTGTCTGTCAAAGAAGCACAAATAGATAAATAATGCAGAGTGTAATTTATCCTAGTTGAAAGTATTTTCTAATAAATTGTTTTCTATAGTTGTGATCTCCAGGAGATTATAGATATCATTCAATACAGATAATATGATAAATATAGAAGAACCTAACAGCTGAATGAATGATGTCACAGAAATTTTTGCCCCCCTAAAAAAGACGTTTAACACAACAAAACAGAGAGATTCCTTTCAAGATCTGCAAGTATAAAGAAACCTAAAAATATGAAAAGTTTGTCTGCTTTCATTGAATCAGTAGCCCATGCTCCCTAAGATCCATAAAATACAAATGTGAAAGATAAAAAAAAATATCCTCATAACCAATGTAGAAGATAAGCATATTTTCTACACATGATGTAAATACACACATGTATGCACTCTTGCTCACTCACACAGCAATACTAATATAAAAGAATAAAACCAAGTACTTGTAAGATTCACTGGCATCTTCAATATCTGGTTCAACTCCTTCTAACATATAAGCATGACAGCACAGCTTGCGCAGCTCCATAACCACATTGATAAGAGAAATCTGGTACAGGCATATCCAATCATAATAATGAAGTTAATTTAGAGTACAGTAAAAGAACATCATTTCACTTAAGTAAGAAAGCACACCTGTGGACCACCACGTCGAGTTAATATTTGATAATTACGAGTCAGAATGGCCTTGTAATATTCTTTTTGCTTGCTACTAAGTTCAACACGTAAAATGAGTTCCTTTTTGGGAGGGAGCTCTGTCATGACATCCTTCTTCACTCCTACATAAGCATCAGAAAATTCCAGCCACAATTTATCTCATAGCTATGATTTAATAAAAATAAAATGTCAAATATATGAGATGAAGCAACAATCAGCATAAAAGAGCAAACCAAAATTAAATAATAATAATAATAAT
Source organism: Manihot esculenta (assembly GCF_001659605.2). Taxonomy (NCBI): domain Eukaryota; kingdom Viridiplantae; phylum Streptophyta; class Magnoliopsida; order Malpighiales; family Euphorbiaceae; genus Manihot; species Manihot esculenta. Next base: position 895,277 of record NC_035163.2, on the reverse strand, counting down.
GGCGTAAGCAACCAACCCCAAATAATCCAGCCCACCAATTAAAAATCGGGCGAAGATGTAACATTTCAATCACCGGTTATTTTAAAATAGGAGAAAAGAAAAGAACTAAACTGAATCCATCTAGGAAGCAAATAATGTCAAACATATGTCTACAAAACGTGTTTCTGATATGACCTCACAAGGGAGCACCCTGGCAGTTAAGCTTTGAATTTTCACTAGGAGACTCACTGTGGTTACGGTGGGATGAGGGATTACAAAAAATGAGCTACTCTCCCATCCACTCCATTGTTTAGCCCCCCAAATGAAACCAGAACTGGATTTTGGAAATAAGGGAAAAGTCAAGAGCATCAGGGAAGTGAGACCCAATATACAGCAAAATACTAAAACAGAATCAGGTGCATACAGAGGAAATAGAAAGGTAAGAATCAGTCCAGCAGAATCTGGCATCTTCTCTGTGAGAGGTAGAGGAGTTCCAAATGTTAGATAAGTTTCCCAGCCAATTATCAGAAATTCATTAAGTTTACTGAATAACATCAACAAAATATTCCAAAAAATATATATATATATATCACAAGTCATGACAATATAAAGAAATAGAAAAGACAAAAATTAAATCGGTCATTTCAATAAAAACACCAGAAATAACCTATATTCTCAATAGCACTGGCAATGGCAAATTGGCAATCCTAATGAAGCATGATTGTATTAGACAAAGAAGTTTGAGATTTTTACTTCTAAGGAGATGGGGAGCCAACATTTTATGAAGTCTCGAAATTTGTTCCTCTTGATTTATATCCTTAAACTCCTCCTGGAACTCCTCCAAACTAGCAAACTGCAGGTATTTATACATCAAACGGATTCCTATAACACATATTCCTCTTAACTACAACCTTTTTTGAGTTGCCATGATACTAACCTTCCCAGCATCAAGGAAGTGCATAAGCATGAAAAGTTCATCCAGATTGTTCTGGGAAAGTATGAGACAAAAGTCAGTAACTTTGCAAGTTAATATTACATATATATTTAAATGAACATATAAACTGAATCAACTAATCACAATAAGCACAGAACAGCTGTCATTAAGCTAAACTATTACAAGTCTACATGTAAAAACAATTAGCATGCACACCCCGCAAAAAGTTAACCAATCTCACCTAGAGAATTACATAAAAGATGTACCTCATCTAACTTAAGATAATATCACGAGAAGTCAAAAGAACACAAAGGGAAGAAGAAAGAATGCAATGCTCAGATTTATAAGTTATAGAGGGGCTAGTCTTTGTTTATCAAATAGAATACTTGCTCCCATTTACTCCATTCACCTTCTACAACTACGGATTGGCACAGGATGGATTTTCATTTCCTATACCTACCACCCACCCCACAAAGGGCAGAATGCATATATTCGTGTTGCATGAAAAAATGTGATCATTAAAATTACATCCCTTTTCATAAATATATAATTTATAAATGAGAAGAGATAAAATATTTACAAAATATCATTAACCGTAGAGTCTAAATATTAAAAATATGAATTATCCATGTAATATATATATCAGGTCTGGCTCAAGGCTGTTGGGATATTTTTTTCAAAGACCATTAAGGTTGGGTCGGGTATCTAGTGAAGCAAGCAAAATCGCCATCTCTTAACCTCAACAGTTCAGAAGCTAATTCTAAACCATGCTAAAATTACATTTCAAAGTAAAACAGGATCAAGTTTTCAATACACTAATAAAAATGAACTAAAGAGGCAACAGAAAGACATCAAATCTTCAATATCAGAGAATTCAGCCTCAGAATCCACAGCAGCAGAGAATAATCTAAGGCGAAATACTTTAACCTACAAGCATGTACTTAATTTGTTGATGAACAGACTAATTTCGTATGAGAGAGGGAGAGAGAGACAGAGTCAGAGATAGAGAGAAGAATAATTGACAAGTTTTTGAACTGCCATTGAAGTTAATGAATTTGGACCATGTGGTATTGCAAAACAGTATCTGCAACTGAGCTTTTTTTTCCAGCTACATTATCCTATATGACTCCTACTATTGTCAAGAAACTAAACAATCTCAACTCTTGATAATTTTTAGACTGTTATCATTCTCTGGTTACAAACCTGAAGAGGAGTTCCAGTCAAAAGCACCCGATGATTGCTAGAATACTGCTTCAGTGAAAGAAATAATTTTGAATCCTTATTTTTGAGACGATGACCTTCATCAACAATCTACATGCAGATGTCAGTCAGCAATCATACATTGGAAAATACCAAAGCACAGATTGAGCTGTAGAATGTTACCATGCTCTCCCACTTTATCGGTTTCAATGATGTTGAGTCCAAGTTTACCATTTCATAAGAAGTTAAGAGCACATCAAATTTTATCCTATCTTGTTTTTTTTCACCAACAACTAAACCAGATTTCTTTTTCTTGATCTTCTTGTGGTTCTTGGGATAATAAAACTCATATTCCCTTATAATAGCACGAGCTTGTGCAGAGCCAACATACATGACCTGCAGAAAAAGATAATAATAATATAATTGCACTTGAGCAATTTTTTTACTTAAATCGATGAGATCAATCAAGAGCATGTATACTTACAACATTCATTTGAGGTGCCCATGTAGCAAACTCACGCTCCCAGTTACGCAATGTTGAAAGCGGAGCTACTACCAAGTGTGGTGAGATGCTTTCTTCAAAAAGAGAAGCTAAAAATGCAATACTCTGTATAGTTTTCCCTGACATAAAAGCAAATAGGGACTAAATGAATGAAGTGATAAATGCAAACAATAAGAGAAAAGGAAAGCAAAACTAACAAGACTCACCAAGGCCCATCTCATCAGCAAGTATCACATGTGTCTGTTTGGACCATGAGAAACGTAAGAAGTTCAACCCTTCTAGTTGATATGGATGTAGTGAGCCTTTAAATAAAGTAACAATGAAGGCCCTCAGGGTTTCATGATAACTAGGAAAAGTATCAAAACTACAGAACAATACAGATTGCAAATAGAAGATAAAATAATATACCTCCAGTTAGAAATTCAGGACTATGATCATACTGTTGAAATTCTTTTGATTTCTTCTTGGAATCAGTAGCATCTCTAAGACTGCTCTTCTGCTTGCTTAGTTTGCGAGATCTAGAATGAATCCTATTAAATCTTTCTATTTCAGGCTGAAATGCAGATATATCTGACTCAAATTCCCAATAGCATTCATCATAGGAAAGTTCTTTATACTTCACAAAATATTCTTTCTCATTCTCATCTCCTCTGCAGCATTTAATGGGAGTTTTACTTTCAGAATCTTGTGATGGCAATCAAATCATTTAAAAGAAGTACTAATAACAAATATGGTGCACAACATGTCACTACAAATGGCAAAATTTCATACTGCTACTTTTGTGCATGCAAAGGCAGTAATGTACAAGAGCAACACCTTCTGAAATCAATAAACCAACCTTGACAATTCTCTACAGGACAATACTACAACTCAAACAATAAAATTATGAAGTTCCAAAACAGAAGGACAAGATAGCACATAAACATGTCTATCCCTTCAAAAGTTGAACTTTTAAGTAGATTGATGACATATGCAGGAGCAACCCACAGCACATCATCTAATCTAGGATTATAAATATGTAGAATACTAATGCTTGAAAAATATAAATCATGATTTCAAGACCAAGAAAAAACCCCTGTAGATAAATAAAATACCTCTATCTGCTAAGAAATTAACATAGCTGCACCGTTTGAGATAAAAACCTACTTGGTTTTGGTTTTGACTAGAATAAAGTAAGCTTTAACTCAATCAATTATGGAGTTAAAACCAATTTACCCGAGAGAGAGAGTAGCATTCCCAAAAATAAGGTTTGCACTTGAACCTTCACAAACTAATTGAAAATACAAATCCAATAAATATTAACTCAAACGGCATCTTAAATGCATAACTTCAAAGGAAAGATAAAACACAAGCATCAAAAATAAAAAGCATTGACGAATACACACTTAACCAAGTCATAATCACAAAAGGATTGGGGTTGGTTGCACAGGTTCCTTTCATGTCTAAACGTAAATATAAATGCATGCATATACGGTAAAGGTTTCAAATGGCTCAACCTGCAAGCAAGAATTCGGTCAACAGTAGTCCACTCAGGCCGAATAGCAACAAAGTCATCCTCAGAGTTATTATTTGAGGCCATTTGACGATGGAAGTTGTTGACTTTAGTCCTCAGGCGAGGATTTGACTTGAATGCTTTTAGGAACTCTTTCTCCGGTACCCTTTGGGGTGAGGGAAAGCCAGCAGGTGAATTAACATTGACAGATAAATATGGAGATAAGAAAAATGAATTGATCAAAAAGAAAATCATAGGAAAATCAAGCTCAGTTGTGCTAGCAATAACACTGTCAATCATTTGACAAGTTAGCACATGGGACAAGTTCAAAGTTTCAAAAAATGGTTTAGCAAAATTAGCCAGTGTAGCGCAAATTACTATTCTCTATAAGAGAATTAGCAACCCTATATATCAAAGTTAGTAAGAAAATAAATGCACTGAAGTTACCAAGTGCAATGCAGATAAGATAATCCCTTCCATTTCACAAGATACTGTTTCACAAAAATTTGCTTGGAGCCCAACTTGGACACATCATTGTCACCAGCTACAGTAGGACGCATTTCACAGTCCAATATCTTATCAATATCATTCAGGGGGCTAACCTGCATAGATTTAGGATTGGAAAGCATAACGGTAATGAAGTGATGGTGATTGTAATGCATAACCATTATTCTCGAAGTGTCAAGAAATCTTACACATTCAGGACATCTCCAGTTGCTAGGAGGAGTAGCTTTTAGCGGCGGAAGTAGACACTTGGCATGGTAAGCATAAGTGCAAGTTTCACAGCTCAGAAGATCCCTATTTTCTCCACAAGATTGACAGCAGTCTTCTTTCTGAAAACAAGAGATAAATAAGAGAAAAAGGAATTTGACGACATCAAAACAATAGACCTAATGTAAGAACCATAAAGTATCTGAAATTTGTCAAATTAAGAACAAAATGATGATATGACCAAAATTATAAGACAATGTGCAAGTTAAACATGATAAAGGATATAAGAGAAAGAGTACTAATCAGTACAAATATTGGGAAAGCAGAAAGAAGGAGAAATAAGAGAAAACAAACCGCATCAGGCCTCACTATCCTTTCGAACTTTTCCGGAGATTTCCCAGGTTTTCCCAACACAAAATCAGCATCATCATCTGACTCATCTAAGATATAAATTGGCCGTCGCTCTGATCGAACACGGAGTCTCTCGACCAAGCTACTCATAGCCTACAAGACAAGATGTTTCATGCATAATGTACGCAAAAAACAATGGAATGCCAACAATAGAGAAAAAGGACCCATATGGTTTAAACTTCTAAAAGAAAAGTGATAGAATACTATCTGCCATTTTTTTTTTAATTTGGCTCATCTGATCTACTATATATAATATGACCCAAAATAGAACAAAGCCAAATTAAACCACGATTTTTTTCTCTCTTCAACACATTCACTTGAAAACGTTTTACCGTAATTAAGAGCTCTTATAATACATGTTTTATATATTTGCTAATTACACACAGTATCTCATAATTACAGAAACCAATTTAGGTCTCAAAATTAACATGTTCTAGGGTCTTGATATATTATAACATGGGATCTTCTAATTGCTTTAGTACTAAAAAAGAAAAACAAGGGAGAGAATCTTTTTCTGGATGCCAAACAACAAATAAATAAAAAATCTGATAAATTTTCGACTATTGAAACAAATGGAAAAGCCCCTGCAGTAAAAATTCCCAAAGGCAATCATTACATTACAATTGGCTTACAACCTATATTTGATATCAAAATTAAGAGCCATAAATTTTGCAAATTAGGAAACTGGTACCACAAATTTTGCAACCCAAATCTCTGTTAGCCCAGTTCTGATAACTGCTATTTTGTATTATATCAGAATTAATCTTCACTAAACTCCACCTCTGCTCCTCATTTCAAACCAAACTTAAACACCAAAACCCAAAGGAAACCAAAGCCAGTCCCAACCACACACCCCTAGCTTTAACTGAACAACTGTGAATTTAACCTGTGCTGACCTTCAAGCAACTCATTATTAACATGTTACATAGCAATATGTCTACATTTTTCGTCGTCTACAATTAAAAAAGACAAAACCAGGAGGAGGAGAAGAAGAAAAAGCCCACGAAAGCTAAAACTCAAACTGAAACAACAAAAAAGCAACACTACAAGCACAAACTCAAAACCAAAACCAAAAGGGTAAAAAGAAAAAATCCATTTTCACAATAATAGCGCACAAAAATCACAATCTGTCACCATTTTCACGACACTCTTAAACACGTATTCACTAAAGATAAATAAATCGACGACCTACAAGAGTTGGTTTCAGTGGCTGGTGAAGTGAAGTGTGGGATAGCTCTAAAAGCGATAGAAATGGCGTGAATTCTTGCTGACGGTGATTGACCAGCGTGGAGAGAGACGGGGATGGGAATTACCGGAGATAGACGGATCTGGGGCACCGACTTTTGACGAAAATCCTCCTGGACCCGAATCTAAAATCGGAGCTCAGACTTTTAATACTAATCTGACGAAGGCGTGAGATTTTAAATTTATTTTTTATTTTTATTATTACTGAAACCAATCCACTGTTTATAAAAGCAGTTGTTGATGTTCATATGGCGAAAAAATAGAGAATATAATTGCAAGAAATTTATGAAATACCCTCGTGTACAATGGGGTTTTTCTCTTTTAGGGTTAATATGGTCATTTTGGCGTTATAAAATCATAACTCATTAAAATATTTATTACGTTGGCAAAGGTCCTAACATAAGGTTTAGGTTTAGATTTAGATCTTTTTATAAATTAAAATTTTATATTTTAATTTGAGTGGGACTAGTGTAAACCTATGAAATTAATAATTTTTATAACCCAAAAAAACAGCATTTTTCTCTATTTTCTCATCTGGCAGTTCCCTTCATCTCGACCATAGCCAGCATTCTTTGTTTCCTTAGATCTTGGGGAAGTGAGACTTGTGCTTATTTGTTGTATATATTATTAGCTACCTTATTAGTTGCGGTTTCTCTTTTTCAAGCCTAGTGTTTTTTTACCTTTTGTTTGTTGCGTCTAGTTTGCAAAGTGGTGCATTATTTGCTTAGTAAACTTTTTTATATGTAATTCATCAGTTTATTAATTTTTTTAATGTGTTTAAATTTAAATAGTTGATGTTTATTATTTAAATTAAAAAATTGTCAAGTTCATTTATTCATAATCTATATTCAAAGTATATAATTAATGATTATTGGACTATTAACACCTAAATCGTAGTCAAATATTTATACGAGAGTCAGACCAGAAAACTATCAGAATTCACTATACAAACTGATTCATTAGTGCGCAATTCTAATCGGATCTAAACTTATTAAAGAAACATAAAAAAAAAACTACTGAGTATTCTTTTAAATTTTAGATCATCAATAATCAAATTTGATTTTTTCACCATCCATATACAAAGATTAAGAAGTCTAACATTTTTATAATGATTCATTATTTATCTTCAAAAAAAAAAAATTAGAAAACAAAGAAATCATCATATATATTAAAATTATTTTTTAATTATTGAATATACTAAATTTTAATTAATGATTGAATTATAATTATATTCATAAAATGAGAAATCAAGGTTTAAAAAGAGTCAAATGAAAATTGAGGGTTAAAACACATAGTAACACTTTTTTGTTATTAAACTATTAAATATTTAAAATATTTTTTAATTAAATATTTAAATTTAAATTATAATGCATTAAACGCACCAATTTATAAATTTTATTTTCCAATTATATTGATTCAACTTTAATTAATAATTGCACAATAAGTCTTTAGGTAATAACAAAGTTAGCTTCAATCAAATTAAAATAAGATTGTTATATTTTGAAATTCATTGCACATTATTAAAACAGAGAATAGTGTGGATAATAAGTGAGATTATCTTATTTTTTTAATAATTCATTGATAATATAATCAATTTATATTTAATTATAATAATTTTTTTAACATATAATAACATTGCATTTTCATGGTGCATGAGGTAAATAAAGAAGAAGGGCTACACAAGTATACCAAAGCTTCATAAACCATAGAAGCACAACTAAATAAAAGTAACAGAAACCAAAATCAAATTACCCAATCCGAAATATAAATCACCCAAATCAAATTATAAAAACAATTAAATCAAACCAACCACAATAGCCACCACACTTCAACCACATCGACACATTGCTTCAGCAATCATCCAGTAGACGGTATAGCATATCCAGGACAAAAGACAATCCAAATTGAGCAAAAAAATAACAACCAATACAATAAAAGAACAATCAGTCAAATAAGAAAACATCAAAAATAATTTTTTTTTAGCGCATTAAAAAAAATCACCAACAACAATAATGAAAAGACGACGTAATAAATTTAGCCAAATATAAACTTTATAAGAGTGGTAGTCACTGAATACATCCGATCTGAATTTAATAATTCATGAGTTTAAATATTAAATTAATTATGGATTTAACTTAAATATTAAATAGATTAATTTATTATTAGTTTAAATTTAATGGTAAAATTATTTAAAAAATTATTTTTTATTTATAAAATATAATATAATTAATGAATTTATTCTCTAGCTCCCAACACTTCAATTATGAAATTTAATTTCATAAAAAATAATGGTCTTTTTATCAAAATATACAGTTAGTGTATAAAGAAATGACTAAATTATTATTCTTATTTTTTTTATTTACTCCCAATACAAATTATCTATTTATTGTTTAAAATTCTATTTATAATCAAAATCAATAATTAAAATTTCAATTTTAATCTCCCCAACACAAATAAAAATTTAAATAAATTAAAGATTTAAAATTTAAATTCAACAAATCTAAAAAAACCAAAATAAATAAATATAAATCATTAAAAATAAAATCAAAATTCAATAGAAGTTCTCCTTATTATTTGCATAATTCACTATCACCCTGCTGGTTACATCACCGTTGATCACTGTTGCTTGCCGCCTGCCACTCGCATCCCTAGTCGATGGTTGTTGTCCGTCGCTTGTGTCAATTATTGTTGCTCGCCACTCACATTCGGCAAGCATCTCTGGACGCGTGGCTTGCATTGCTTGCCATCAAACTGCCCGCCATCTCATGCTTCTCGCCAATGGTTGTTGCTTGCTACTTACTGTCGCCCTCCTCTCCTCCATCACTTTTGACGAGCCATTAAAATTTGAAGATGGTTTGAGAATTTAAAGATGGGAATTATATTTTAATTTTTTTTAACTAAATTTAAATTATTGACTTAATAGATATGCATGAAATGATTTGGGATTTTAATAGAATTAAACTGAAGTACTGATGAGAGAAAAAATATTTTTTTCCTAATATAAATCATTACAATCAGCTTAACCCATGGTCACAAATAAACGACGTCGTTCATTGTTCAAAAGGAGAATCGATCGAAACTCCTCTGCCATTCTACAACCTTCGGCTTGCCTCTTCCCCAAGCTTCTACGTCGAAGGCACCCCTCAAATATATACACACCTCTCTTTTCATCTCTTTGTGGTCTCGTAGTTACAGTCTCAATCTCAACGAATATGGCCTCAAGGAGGCTTACAAAATCCGCTTTTGCAGCCATAAAATCATCTGCAAGAGCATCGAGAGCTTCTCTCTATCAATCTCCTTGTTTGCTCTCGCGTGGTCGTGCAATCTCTTCTTCCGCTTCTTTGTTTGGTAATTCTGCCAATGGTCAGAAAGTTGCAGCCAACGACAATGCCGTTTTGGCCAACTTTGCTACTGCCGCTCTCAGTCGATGCTTCCATTCTTCCACTCCGCGTTTCTCCGCTGCAACTAGCTCTTCACAGGTCTCTTTAACTCACAAGCAGGATGCTGCTCTATTAAATTTTTGTTTCCGCATTCAATTTGTTTGCGTTTTTGTTTGAGCTAATTATGCATCATTTCCGTTGTTCTTTTTTTCGTTTATGTGGTGATATTTTGATCCAATTAGTAATATTTTATTGGGGAATCCATTTGTTTTTTTTTTTTTTACATTTATTTTAATTTACTATTCCTGTAAAGAGCTTTGCTCTTTTGCTGTTTGATGAATAATTTGTGATTCAGTTAGTTTAACTTCATCTTGGTGCCCATGGTAACTTTACAGTGTATATATTTATAAGTATTTATTTGTTTAATTTATTGAATGCACTGTGGAAGTTCAGTGAATTGCAAATTCGGAGAATAGAAGCGACCAATTGACATTTTATTGCTTTTTTTTTTGTGTGAATATATTGTACTTTATTTGTAGTTTTAGTTTTTGTCAGTGTGGACTTCTGCTCATGATTTATCTGCGTATAGGAATTAAGATTCTGGGACTTGCATTCAGCTTGATAATAAATTAATTTGATGTTTCGTAAAATTGCAGCTCGTCTAAAGTGTTTTTTTTTAAAGAAAAAAAAAACTTTCATCCATTGTGTTTCTTCAAATCTAATCTGCATGGTAACTTACCTCTCCCACCCTCACCATCATCTGCTCTCTCGTTTATTTATTTACTTACTTTTTTTTTTTTTTTTACGTTTTATGCTTCATGTCATGTGTTCCTAATCTTATTTTCTCTGCAGGCTAATCCATCAGAATTCACTGAGATGGCATGGGAGGGAATTGTTGGTGCTGTTGATGCAGCACGAAATAGCAAGCAGCAAGTGGTGGAAACTGAGCATTTGATGAAATCCCTTTTAGAGCAAAAGGATGGATTGGCGAGGAGAATATTCACAAAATCTGGGGTTGATAACACATCAGTTTTGCAGGCTACGGATAACTTCATTTCCCAACAACCAAAGGTGCTTATTTTATTTCCTGGAAACATTTGCACACACATGCCAGTTTGTATGCATGCATACAATATGAGCATCTATATTCTTTTCACAGGTGATGGGTGACACTAGTGGTCCTATAATGGGTCCATATCTTGGTGTCTTATTAGACAATGCTCGAAAGCATAAGAAAGAAATGGGAGATGATTTTGTGTCAGTGGAGCATTTTGTGTTAGCCTTCCATTTGGACAAGAGGTTTGGGCAGCAGTTACTGAGGAGCCTCCAACTCAGTGAGAAGGATATGCGGGATGCCATCCAAGCTGTTCGTGGAAGTCAAAGAGTAATTGATCAAAGTATGAGTTTGCTTTTCCATATTCTGCTCAAAACATTCAATTGTTCTATAATTAATGGCATTCAAGCTCATGTGATAGACATTGTAAAGACACGAAGTTATATTTGGACTATAACTAGTATGTTAAGCTTCTTGAGAAATTCTGTTGTTTGTCAATTGTATAAGGCATGCCCTTCTAGAAATTTACAATCCATTTCTGAATCTAGGAATATGCTTTTGATGAAAATTTTTTCTAATTGGCATTGTTAACGTTTCTTTTATGGTTTCTAACCATTATGATGTTGATTTCTCAAAATGCACAGATCCTGAAGGGAAGTACGAGGCATTGGACAAATATGGGAATGACTTGACTGAGCTTGCTAGGCGTGGTAAACTTGATCCTGTAATCGGTCGTGATGATGAAATTCGACGATGTATCCAAATATTATCTAGGAGAACAAAAAATAATCCTGTGATCATTGGTGAGCCTGGTGTTGGAAAGACTGCAATTGCTGAGGGGTATGTTCATATCTGAGGAGTTCAAGCCTCACCTTGGCTTTCAAGAAGTGCTTAGAGATTTTTGATATTTTATTTATTGATGGACATTATGCATTATATATCTATACATAGAAGCTCAATTGAATGGGTATTGCCACCCCACACCATTAGTTAAGGAGAAAATATGATCTTGCATATATTAGAATTGAATAATTGATTATTAGTCTTTGATATAAAAAGTATAGAGAGAGAGAGAGAGACAGAGAGAGAAGGAAAAATAAAATAAGGAATGCACCTTAACCTTAACCTGTAAATAACTGTTTATACAGAAATATGTTTGATAATAATATCACATTAATTTGAGAAATTCTAGCACATGTTGGTGTGGGGACTATGAATTCTATGCTGGATCAAAGCTTATGCCTCACTATTAATATATTCCTAGTGAATTCCAAGTCCATATCTATTCCATTAGCCATTCAAAAAGTTTATTTATAATAATCTGGTGATGACACTCACTACTTTAATACAATTAGCTCAGCTAACGTGTCTGGCTTTAGGAATGCCTTACATGTTGCTGTGAAGGTGGAGACTTCCAAGTTCCAATGGCAAGTTTAATTATTGTCCTTTCCTTTGTGGTTTTCTTTAATGAAAATTGTGTGTTATTTTGTAGGCTAGCCCAGAGGATTGTGCGTGGTGACGTGCCAGAACCACTATTGAACCGGAAGGTTGAATTTACGTTTTGCATTTGTCCTCAATTATACCTTTATGGAAAAAAGAACTGTTTAATAGGATTCTGAGATAGTTTGTTCTATAAGTTGTTATAATGCAATGCATCCATCCTCTTCTATAATGGATTTATTTAGATTTCCAATTGGCCTGTGATCCGGAGTGGGAGATCTGAAATGTATCAAACTCTAGTATTCTGATATAGAATTAGATATTAGAGTTGAATTTGGATTACAAGTGATTGATATATTTTTTTCTGTACTTGCCTACATTAGCTTACCTAAGACTTCTCTTTAGTTACTTTTCTTTGTGTATTTAACATTTGGAATATATTATGTTTCACAATGTATCTTGTACCTACAGTTAATCTCCCTGGATATGGGTTCACTGGTAGCTGGAGCCAAGTATCGTGGGGATTTTGAGGAAAGGTTAAAAGCTGTGCTAAAGGAAGTTACTGCTTCAAATGGGCAAATCATTTTATTCATTGACGAGATCCATACTGTTGTTGGTGCAGGTTATACAATGTTTCTGCTGCTTTTTTTCATAATTGATTAATTGCTTTCTATACCTAAAATAACAGTTATAAGAATGCACTACTAGAAATGCTGATTATATACACTTCCCATGCAACATGTGTGGTGTGTCCATGAGCTCATGTGTATGGGTGGATGGGTGCATGCATGTATGGGTAATCATATGTTACTGGGCTTAGGCATGCTACAAGATTTCTCAATAGGTTCTGTTGAGTTATAGTAATTGTGAAATTCATTTATTTTTAATATGGAAGCCTTTTTGATGAGTAGGTGCTACAACTGGAGCAATGGATGCTGGGAACTTATTGAAACCAATGCTTGGGCGAGGTGAGCTCCGATGTATAGGCGCAACTACATTGAATGAGTACAGGAAATACATAGAGAAGGACCCAGCCCTTGAGCGCAGATTTCAACAAGTGTTTTGTGATCAGCCATCTGTCGAAGACACTATATCCATTCTCCGTGGTCTGCGTGAGCGTTATGAGCTGCATCATGGTGTTAAAATATCAGACAGCGCTCTTGTGTCAGCAGCAATCCTTGCTGACAGATATATCACAGAACGATTTTTGCCTGACAAAGGTTTAAATAATTTTCTTTTGCACTATTACTAAATTTTTTTGCTTTAGGGTCTCTTGTCTGCTTGTTTAATAAGTCAATATTCAGTGGCATTTAGCATGAAGTCAAGTGGTTGCTCTCAGGACTAGCATTGCACTTTAGGGCTGCAAGCCTGAGATTTTTACCATTTCAAATTCTCATTTGTCATCCATGATGTAAAACAATTAGGAAGTTCATCTAATTCATTGAAATTGGAGTCTCTTAAGAGTTTCGGTTTGTTGAAGTAAGGATTATATATCACTGTGCCATGGATGGGTTTGTAGACCAATTCTTCATTTTCTAGTCCTTTTACCCTTGTTTGTTTTATCCTTATTGCACATTGGTTCTTATTTGGTGCGTTGCAATTTTTTAGATCTATAGTGATAATATGCTAAAACATGGTATTTGCTGTGTGCCTTTCAGTTGTTGAGATAGTTCTTGATAAATAAGAAAACAAGCTCACTCTATAGTTATCTCCAAAAGCAGTGAAAAGGGGAAGGGGGGCATTTGGGAGGAAGGAATAACAAACAATATACCTTTTTCTTCACTCTTGTCAAATGTAGTTTTTCTAGATGGATCGTGCATGTTGGATTAGATTATTCAAGCATGGGCATATATTTCTTAAAAATAGATGTTTGCTATTAAAATTAGATACTCTTACTGCTGCTTTAAAATTTCTAATTAGCACTTTATTTTCAGCTATTGATCTTGTTGATGAAGCCGCTGCAAAGCTGAAAATGGAGATTACTTCGAAGCCTACAGAGTTGGATGAGATAGACAGGGCTGTTTTAAAGCTGGAGATGGAGAAACTCTCTCTGAAGAATGATACTGATAAAGCATCCAAAGAGAGGTTAAGTAAGCTTGAAAGTGATTTAAGTGAGCTTAAACAGAAACAAAAAGAAGTAAATGACCAGTGGGATCGTGAAAAGGCACTCATGACTCGGATAAGATCAATTAAGGAAGAGGTATATTTTCCTTTATTTGTGGTATATTGAGTTGTTATATTGTTATCTATATTGTGTTGATGAACATGCATAAGTTGCTTGTAGATTGACAGAGTCAACCTAGAGATGGAAGCTGCTGAGCGTGAGTATAACCTGAATCGTGCTGCTGAGCTCAAATATGGAACTCTTATGTCCCTTCAACGCCAGTTAGAAGAGGCTGAGAAAAACCTAGCTGACTTCCGGAAGTCTGGAAAATCTTTGCTTCGAGAAGAGGTCTCAGATCTTGATATTGCTGAAATTGTTAGCAAATGGACTGGCATACCTGTATCAAACCTTCAACAATCAGAGAGGGAGAAGCTAGTCTTCCTAGAAGAGGTACTCCACAAGAGGGTAGTTGGTCAAGATATTGCTGTAAAATCAGTGGCTGATGCAATCCGACGCTCAAGGGCAGGATTGTCAGACCCAAATCGTCCAATAGCTAGCTTCATGTTCATGGGTCCAACTGGTGTTGGCAAAACTGAGCTTGCAAAGGCTTTAGCTGCTTACCTCTTTAACACAGAAAATGCCATGGTAAGAATAGACATGAGTGAATATATGGAAAAGCATGCCGTTTCACGATTGGTTGGGGCCCCACCAGGTTATGTTGGATATGAAGAAGGAGGGCAGCTCACTGAAGTGGTTCGTCGTAGACCATATTCTGTAGTCCTGTTCGATGAAATTGAGAAAGCACATCATGATGTCTTCAACATTCTGTTACAGTTGTTGGATGATGGAAGGATAACTGATTCTCAAGGAAGGACTGTTAGTTTTACCAACTGTGTTGTGATTATGACATCAAACATTGGTTCACATCTTATTCTTGAAACTCTTCGCAATACACAAGACAGCAAGGAAATTGTGTATGATACGATGAAATGGCAAGTTGTTGAGTTGGCTAGGCAAACTTTCCGGCCAGAGTTCATGAATCGGATTGATGAATATATTGTTTTCCAGCCTTTGGACTCCAAAGAAATCAGTAAAATCGTTGAGATACAGGTATTAACATTCCCTTGGATTATTTTCTACTTTGTTGTTTCAATAAGTTTTGGCACTAAGTCCATATTCACCCGTATTCTTTTCAACAAGAACCAAATAAGCCCATTTTAATTTTTTTGGCCAAATAAGCCCACAACTTTACATTAAAGGCCAATATTAGATCCTATTATATTAAAATATTAATTTTTTTAATAATAAAATTTTGATCATCCTCTCATGTGGTGCTGATTGATAGAGATGTCAGCTGGCTTAGGTGTTAATCTCAAATAACTCGGAAACAATGATAAGATGACCAAAATCAGAGGTGCTGTTAGGGCATAGATCTTAACCTTGTCATGCCTAGTCTAGATCATTTTCTTCTCATTAAAGTACTTTAAGAAAATAAATTGCTTATTGTAAAAATTGCCTTCTATTGCAAAAAAAGAAATCTGCCTTGTTTTCATATAATATTTGATTTGCTTCTCATGTTTAGCTACAGGTTATTTCTTTGGAATTTACTTATGTCGAATTAGTTTTTGGTTGATTGTTGCATCTTTCTTGCTCTGCAGCTTTTTACATTTATGTTTAGTGAAAAGAAATGGAAGGTAGTCAATAGTACGTTTCTGTTGTTATATGTGTGAAACTGCTTTGTTGCCTAAATATAACCAAAGAGAGAATTAGTTTTAATGTTTTGCTGCCTTTTTCATTCAGTTATTGGTCTAGTTCCCCTTTAGGCTGCAGCAGAGAATCCACTGCTTAAGATGTCTCTAGTGTTCAACCAATGAATGTTTTTGCAGTGTCATTACTTCTAATTCTTTACAAGTCCAGAACCATCTGAGCCCCTTGAAATTTTCTTTTACTAAGTACTTTCTTCCTCATGCCTCGTGAATTTAACATGTTATTGTCTATTGCTAGATGAACCGGGTGAAAGAGAGACTCAAGCAAAAGAAAATTGATCTTCATTACACCAAGCAAGCCATAGAACTTTTAGCAACATTAGGATTTGACCCAAATTTTGGAGCAAGGCCAGTTAAGCGGGTTATACAGCAGTTGGTGGAGAATGAAATAGCAATGGGAGTCCTGAGGGGAGAGTTCAAGGATGAGGATTCAATCATCATCGACGCGGATGTATCCTCGGACCTCCCTCCTCAGAGCAGATTGCGAGTCAGGAAACTAGAGAACACCTCTCCAATGGAAGCCATGGTTGCCAATGACTAATATTTCTGTTGTAGTGAATAAGGTTCCAACAAAAGCTGTACTTTGGCATTTGTAAATATTATAGTGCAGAGACAATGATGAGGTTGTGCTTTCTTCCTGCAATTTTCAGACAGCTCCTGATGTGATCAAATTAGAACATCAATGTATGTGTACTGACTTGCAGCTTTCCATTAGGAAGCTTTTGCAAAAGTATTTGTTTAGGCTTTTTCTCTCCTTTTTTTTTCTTTTCCTTTTCTTTCCCTCCTTACTTTTGGAGGAATAGATAGGGCTGAAGATTCCCATGTTCTCTTAATTGGTGAAGTTACTTTTCTTTCTTGAATAATATAAATTGAAGCATTTAGCTATTTGTTTGTTTTGCGAAAAAGGAGTTGGTTATAATAAGCTTGGTTACTGATTTTGGAATTGGATATTGTTTGTATTGAGATTTACATTTTTATTATTTTAACGATATGTACAAATTCATATGAATTTTGATATAAATATTTAATTTAAATTATTAATTTTTATTTTAAAATCAAATTGATAGTCCATTTTTCTCCAATAAAAAAAAATATTTCTCAAGCGCCCATAAACTATTTTTTTTTCCTGATTAATAAAATTACTAATAAAATTACTATTTAATTCCTTTAATTTAGTAAAATTAATTATCGTATTCATTTTATTTTTGGAAAATACAGTGAATAATTCTTGTTTTTTGTATCGTTAACTATTTATTATTTTCATAAATTAAATAATTATTATTTTAAAATTATAAAAATTAAATAATTATAGTTTAAAGTCATATTGTACTAATAATAAATAAGAGTGCTTTATCCATTTAAGCATTATCAATAATTTAGGTCGATAATAAGATTAAATAATTAATGATTTAAATTTTGAAATAAAAATAAGTTAAATTAATAATAATGGTAGAAAAAAATAAATATTATTTAAAATAAAAAAAAAATTAAATATTTAGATTCACTAAATCATTAGAACAAATAATTAAATTCTTTATTAGATTGTTATATTTGTATCGAAACATAAAAAGAAGATGGCCCTCATCATTAAAATAAGCGGGAAGTGGGAAGTGGTTGTGTTTGATTTAAAATTAAATCAAATTAAATAAATTATAAATTAAAATTTTAATATTTATAAAAATTAAATTGAATTAATTTTAATTAAAAATTGAACCGATTTAATTTAATTTGATTCAATTTGATTAATTTCAACTTTTTACGCTTTATTTTTAATATTTTAAAATTTAATTAAAATATTTTAATTTTAATATAATTTAATTTTTTATATTATTAAAAATAATATACTAATCAATTTAATTTGATTGAATTTTTTTATTTTTTATTAAAATTGAACCGAATCGAAATAATTTAAATTTTTAACATTAAAAATTAAATTAAATTAAAATAAATAAAAAATTAAATTAAAATTTTAAATTAATATGATTTAGTTAATTTTTTGGGTCCGAATACTACATGGAGTTAATATCTTCTCGAATTCGTTGGGCCCACTACCATTTTTATAGGAGTTGGATATCTAAGCGGCTGAACACATTCTTTCTCTATTTAATCATTCTTTATTTGGTGAGCTAAGTTGAATCCCCATTGAAACCATAATCAATACTATGAGCTGTCTCTATCTAACTCATTTGCATATTTCTTACCAATAATTACATATTAATTTTTTATATTTTTAAAAATCATGTAATTTTTCTAAATACAAAACATTACAATTAATTAATATTTTAAAAATAATTTAATATATTTTTTTAAAATAAAATAAAAAAAAGACTAACTATTTAATTATGGGAGGGACACAAATCTCTTTCCTGCCTACAAAATCTCTACCTTAGGTTAATGCATTTATTATGTTTGTTACTCTTTTGAGTTTTCAGGTTTCTGTACGGAAAAAGCTTGGGACGTTTGCTCACCAATTTCTAGCAATTTTCATTTAAATCAAAGAGCAAGAAGTACACTTGTCAATTATTAATTAGTTTAATTTAATTAAATAGATGAGAAAATAATTTTTTAAATTTTTTATTTCTTTTATCAGTTTAATTAACTTATGATTTGATAGCCAAATTAATCAAAATAATTATAATTCTATTAAAATTAATAGATAAGTTAATAATAAACTTTTTAAAATATATAAATATTTTAATATTTTTTTTAAAATAAAAAATTAATTAATGAATTTTTTCAAAATATCATAAATTTCCTTTATTTATTTGTTAATTTTATTTGTTAATGATGCTGGTTCTCAGGAGCGAAGGATTAAATAATTATATTTATTTTAAAATTTATTAAATATTAAAAAATATTTTAAAAATAAAATAAAATTAAAGAGTGTTATAATAACTCATATTATAAACGTTATCAAAATTAATTTTATTTACTTTAAATAATTTTAAAAATATTTTTATCATTTTTTTATCAATTAGAGTAATTAATTTTAAATTATAAATTTCAAACGGGAATTATTGTGGGAGAGGTATATTACTATGTAAAATACATTTTCAAGCATTTATGGGATAAAATTAATTAGGGATTGGTGACGTAATTGATTACGGTGGCAAAATAGTAATTATACTGAAAACGAAGGCCGCATAGAGAGGCGGTGAGCACGGTTATCCATCCATCCATCCATCCATCCATCCATCCATCTTCATTGAAGTCAGAAATACTATGATAGTATACAGCTCTGCTCCACCGGATTAACATGTTCCATCCAATCTGAAATCGAGTGGGCCCAAAGGATCAGCATGGTAGATAGGCCCCACATGAAGTTTCCTTGATTGATTGATTAGCTGGACGGCACGGACAAAACGAGGACCACGAGGGGTCAGTACAATGCAATGTACTGTAGTCACACAATATCACATTTCCCTATGCCTAACAATGTCCCTAGCTTCTTCAATAAGCCTCCGCCTTATGATACCCTCACACAATTATTGTGCGGCTTGTTTGGTAAAATACAATTTTAATAATTTTACCAAGCTAGTAGTTTTATTTCACACTTAATTTTTTTAACCTTGCATTAATACAATTTTAATAACTTCAGCAAATTAACTAGTAATTTTATTTCTCACTTAATTTTTTTAAAATTAAGTAGCTTGTATTAAAAGTCTGGCAACTAAATATAGGGTAATCCAAGATAAATTTGTCCAACTAACATACCATCCAAAGTCACTATGCCCAACTCGATGACTTTTAAAACCTAATTCATTAAACCATTGCTACCCATAGCATCACATACAGAAGAAAGAACGAACATTTTCAATTTCGACGGCTTAGAAGTTCATTACATGTTTCAAAAATAGCGCACGAAAAAAATATCATATAAAATTAATAAAAATTAAAAGAAATGATATATGAATATTGATGTTTTTTAATGTTACGAGATTCAAATAAAATAGAATTTTTTGAGTGTGTGTAAATTTAGTTTGAGAGGTAATATTTTCTTCTTTATTTATTTTTTTTATTTTTTAGTTACGCATAATCGCTATTTTGCTACAGTGTTACTTATCTCTGTCATGTAGAGCCGTATGTACAAGTGTACCTATTTTGTTATCTCGTCAGACGACCGGATCGCGGCATAGACCTGCTCTCATATTTTCTTTTACATCACAACAAATAAGCTCTTTTCAAGTATGTCTCGTTAGCTCGGCCTACTCTTATCGCATGTTGAATGGTGTGTTGATGAGTCGGTATGATAAATAAACTCTAATTGACTTTAGGTTTATTACCTTTTCCAATACTCAATTTCAGTCTGAATGTCAAAAGTCCGATGGTTATAAATATCAAATTAAAAATCGTGCACAAATCAAAATCCAACATCAAAAAGCAAAAAGTATTTGAATAATAACAAACTAAATATAGAGAAGTGACTCGACAAACTCATATCCATATAAAGATCAATGAGATCGTTAATCATTGGACGCAGTGATATAACTTTTGAGATATCAAGTTAAATTTAATAAAAATCTCTATTTGAATAATAAATTAACTTTGTGTGAATCACAACATATCCAAATTATAAAAGCGGTCTATAAATTATAAAAGCATTCTATTTGCAAAATTAACGTAAGAGAACACTAAAATCCATCGTCCAATCTCCTAATTGAAAATAAAAACAAACAAAAAGCGATATAGAAAACAATCAAAATAAACTATACAAACTGTACAGACTGATCTGGATGAGCATCATCAATCCAAAGGAAGACAAGCCTGATACTATTGACGCTGATCCTCTCTCTCGCTTTTTCCGTCTCTTTCCCTTTCTCTAGAAAAATACTATCGATTGAATTTTAGCAACTAAAGCTTTACTTTGTTTATAAAGTTCACAAATAACCTAGCATATCAAATTCGCACAATATAATTGAGAAATTGAATACAAAAGAATTGTTGGTAATTGAGTATTAATTATAAGGTAGAGCTGATAACTGATTCTATAAAAATATATTTAAAGGGTTTAGAAAATTATATCTATATGTTTTTGTTAATATGTAAAATTTCTAATAAAATTATATATTAATTTACTATATAATAATTAAAAATATAATTTTTAAAATATAATTATTTGTCGTTCATATACATAATTTTTTATAACATAATAACGAGTACTATAACTATTTAAAATGAATTAAAACTAATATTTGATTGAGTAAAAAAATTATATCATCCTAATATTTTTTTTTAAATATAAACATTATCCTAATTTTAATAAATATAATACTTAATTACGGGTTTTAAGTTATTTTGATAAATTAAAGTACCTTTAAAAACTTTTAATCACATAGTTAGAGTGCATAAAAAATATTTTAATTAATTTTATTAAATAATTAATTTCCTTATTCTTAAATTAAAATTAAATAAAGCTAGCCAAATTAAGCACCTGATTGATAGCCCACGTGAACTTATAAAATTAAGAAAATAAACTAAAAAAATAAATAACGTTGATTTGTAAACAAAATAGAGTTGTGGTGTAATCAAATCGATTTGAGTTAAATTTTGATAAATTTAAATTTATTAGAAAATAAATTTAAAAATTTATCTAATTGAGCACTCCAAGACTTGGGCTGGTGGAAAGTGCATCCTGTAACCTTGAAAGGTCTAAGGTTCGACTCCCCCAACCCCTATTTCAAAAAAAAAAAAATTATCTAATTAAATTTTATTTATAAACTCGAGTTTGATTTGTAAAATAAATATTAAATTCAAATTTAATTTGAGTTTAATTCATAATAAATTCATTTATCACATTAATTAACTAATTCAAATTCCAAAAGCATATAATTTTATTTATACTCGAATTTAAGTTCGATTATATTATAAAGGAGTTTAATATAATTCAAATTTATTTAAATTATAAATAATTTTAAATTAA
Source organism: Manihot esculenta (assembly GCF_001659605.2). Classification (NCBI taxonomy): domain Eukaryota; kingdom Viridiplantae; phylum Streptophyta; class Magnoliopsida; order Malpighiales; family Euphorbiaceae; genus Manihot; species Manihot esculenta. Next base: position 873,139 of record NC_035163.2, on the reverse strand, counting down.
AAATAAAATTTAAATTATAAGGTTATTAAGAGATTTTTAAATTAAATTTTTTTATTTAATTAAAATTTCTTAAATTCAAAACTAATGAAAAATAATATAGAATTTTATAGAGAAATCATAATACTAGGGTGAGCATTCGGTCGGTTCGATTTAAAATCGAACCGAACTGAATAAACCGAAAATCAAAATTTTAGTATTTATATAAATCGAATCGAACTGATTTTGATAAAAAACCGAACTGAATTGATCTGATTCGGTTCGATTCGGTTCAATTTGATCGGTTTCGATTTTTAATAAATTTTTTATTTTTTACACTTTATTTTTAATATTTTAAATTTTAATTAAAATATTTTAATTTTAGTATAATTTAATTTCTCTATATTATTGAAAATAATATATTATTATACTAATCGGTTCGGTTCAGTTTTTTCGATTTTTTCTGATCAAAATTGAATCGAACCGAAATAACTGCAATTTTTAAAATTAAAAATCAAACCGAACCGAATTAAATAAAAAACCGAATTAAATTTTGAAATTAATTCGGTTCGGTCGATTTTTCGATTTGAAACGAATACTGTTCACCCCTACATAATACTCCATGGCATTTAAATTTTCGACGTGAGATTGGTGTTGGCAAACGAGTTTACTCACGAGCTTGTTCGCGAGTCTAATCATATGTAGCTCATGAGCTTTTCATAAATTTGAAAACGAGACGAACTCGCGAATTTAAACGAATCGAATACTGTTAAACTCAAATTTGACTCGTTGATTAAATGAGTTTAAAAATTGTGCTCGAGTTCAAGTCGTTTAAAAAACGAATTGAGATTGATAGAGATTTTATTGAGTTAAATTTTAAATAACTCACAAATAGTTTGATTCTTTTATATTCGGAATCGTAAGTGATTTTTAGTTTGATGAAAACTCACTTGATTTAATTTGTTTTTTTAAATAAATTAAGTTAAAATTTAAATTTTAAATAATAAAAAATATTTTTATGATTAAAAATAAAAATTATGTCATTAAAAAACAACTTGCTATTTTTTAAAAATAAAATCATTTTTTTAATTTTAAAATTTTTATTTGCACCACTATATATTAATTTATTAATATACTTTCTTTTTAAAATCACAATGAAAAAGATGAAAATAGATTGTTTTTTAGAAATTTTTTTTTGTAGAGATAATTTTTTTTTAAAAAAATATTTTTTAAATATGAATTATTTTTAAATAAAAAAATAATTTCAATAACTTGTGAATCATTTAAAACTTGACTAAATATAAATTACACTTATTTTCTAAATGAATAAATTTAAACTTATTAATGTTGTGCTTAAATTTGAAACGAGTCAATTTCAGCTCACTCGTTTCTTCTACATCCATATTTAGAATATCCAAAGCGAAAATTGATGTTTAGGATAGAAGTTGACAAAAGAAAGCATCCAAACAGAGCCTTAAATTACAGTGACTGAAGTCGCTGAGCTCTCGAATTTCGCTGAGCATCTCTGAAGCAACTGTCGTCTTCTTATAAATAAAACAAGAAAAAACCCAAAATATACATTACCCCTCTCTCTCTCTCTCTCTCTCTCTCCTTCTCTCCCCACAGATACACAGGAGAAGAAGTTCAATAAACGCTCACCTCTCTCTCTCTCTCTCTCTCTCTAGAACTTGCATCCACTTTGGCATTTTCGCCTCAGCAATGTAGCTCCACGACAAAAATCTGCTGCGAAATGGCCAAGTGTCACCGGAATAGCATCGGATCTTTAATCCTTGATCACTCCCCCTCTACTAATTCCTCCGGCGGCAGCCATTTCCGACTCTGGACTGCCTTCTCTGCCTCTGCATTCCGCCGTAAAATCTTTGATGCTGTCAGCTGTGGTGGAAGCTCCCGCTACCGCAACCATGAGGATGAATTTTCCTCTTCCATTACAGCCAGCTCCGACACGAGTAACATCACTACTAGTGCCACGGTGAAGTCCGGTAACATTAATGTGAGTGAGAAAAAGCCAGGGAAAGCGAGAAATGTAAAGTCGGGGAAGTTATCGGATCTGTTGAGTATTGCCGAGGCTGAGTCTGAAATCGAGATGAAGAAGAAAGTCGAGGCGTTGGAGGAGCTGAAACTAGTAGTGAAGGAACTGCAGGTTGAGAGTGAAACAAAGAGAAAAGAAGCTGCTTGTCGAGTAAGGTTACTTTCTAAGGAAGACGCGAGTGCGAGAGCCAATCTGGCTCTGCTCGGAGCCATTCCTCCTTTAGTTGGAATGCTTGATGCGGAAGACGTTGAGTCTCAGATCGCTTCTCTCTATGCCTTGCTCAATCTTGGGATCGGCAATGATGCGTGAGTTTTCTCCCTTTTTTTTTTCTCCATTTGTCATTCTTTTTTTTTTTCTTAAAAAAAAAATCGGTTATAGACGTTAGTAATTTCCTCATGTTTACATTCTTTTTTTTTCACGTTAATTTCGTGATTTTGAAATCTTGTTTGTTTATGATGTAATTCCCCCAAGGGGGAGTCGTTTGTCATGCTAGTCTTGGAGTATAATTTGGAAGGTGTTGTTCCCTTCAATTATACATGACTGAGTTTTTGCGGACTGGTTTTGCTTCTAGATCGAGAATGTGGCGTCATTTTCTTCCTTGGTGGTTTCCTGCTCCTTTATTATTAGATAATAACATTTTCCTTTCAATATTCACTATATAATTTGTTTCCACAAGTCACTTTCAATGTTTTCGCATGCTATCTTCTTGAAACAGTTGCGTTGCATTTAGTCTGCTATGGTTAATCCATTTACATTTCTTGTCGTGGCAAATTGTGTTTTTCTTAAATACTGTTCTGTTATCGAAAATGGAATTAATTTCGTTTTGGAACCTTTTGCAGAAACAAAGCTGCAATTGTTAAAGCAGGGGCTGTTCATAAAATGCTGAAGATCATAGAATCTCCAAGTCCTCCTAACCCATCTGTATCTGAAGCAATAGTGGCAAATTTTCTTGGCTTGAGCGCTTTGGATGCAAATAAACCCATTATAGGTTCTTCAGGTGCAATCCCATTCTTGGTAAATGCACTTGAGGATTTGGACCATAAAAGTAGCCTTCAATCGAAACAAGATGCTCTTAGAGCTCTGTACAATCTTTCAATATTCTCATCCAATGTTTCATTTATGTTAGAAACAAACTTGATCCCATTTCTTATGAATATGCTGGGGGACATGGAAATAAGTGAAAGAATTCTTTCAATTTTGAGCAATGTAGCATCGACTCCAGAAGGTAGAAAGGCCATTAGCAGTATGCCAGATGCTTTTTCAATTTTGATAGATGTTTTGAATTGGAATGACTCACCTGGATGCCAAGAGAAAGCATCTTACATATTGATGGTGATGGCGCACAAAGCCTATGGGGATAGACAGGCGATGATTGAGGCTGGAATTGTATCATCATTGCTTGAGTTAACGCTTTTGGGTAGCACATTAGCTCAGAAAAGGGCTTCAAGGATCCTGGAATTCTTAAGAGTAGATAAGGGGAAGCAAGTTTCGGAGAATTATGGTGGGAATTTGTGTGCAGCAGTATCTGCTCCTATTTATGGGTCTTCATCATCTTCCACAAACCCAAATGGGGTTTCAAGGGAGTCTTTGGAGGAGGCGGAAGGTATGATGAGCGAGGAAAAGAAAGCAGTGAAACAATTAGTCCAACAGAGCTTGCAGCACAATATGAGGAAAATTGTCAAGAGGGCTAATTTGCCGCAAGATTTTGTGCCATCAGAACATTTTAAGGCCCTCACATCAAGTTCAACCTCCAAGAGTTTACCGTTTTGAGGAGATTCAATGGTGCTATAAAGGTGTGGCGATTGAAGGGAGCATCTCGAAGTTAGTCTTCTTATCATTGTTCTGATTGCCACTTTGGTCCTTTAGTAGCATTGTTAGCTTATGAAATAGCCATCTTGTGTTTGATCTTGTATAATTTCAGAATCTTACGGTAAATATTTTTAATTTTCGTCTAATTTGTGCGTGAATGAGTTGCATGATTCTGGTGATGTTTATTCTTGCTTGAATCTGGCTACATCCATAGAATGGCTGAAAGGTGACACGATCACAGTTGAAAACTTATGTAAAATGATGAAACCTGTTCCTTGGGGTGCTTCTCCGTCAGTAGTGTGCACTGCGAATTTGGAAAATTCCGAGGGTTGAATTTTATTTTTATTTTTTTCATTTGTGTCATATAGCTGTAGGGTATCCCAAAATTCCCCATAAATTAATTGGTCATTTTCAACCTATTAGTACATTCTTGTCTACCTCTAGCCCTTGCTTGATTATTTTTAATTTTCCACCATACCCCATGTCTGTTTATGAAAGTCGTTTTCTACTGTATAAAAATGGGGACCAGTTAGTCCTTATATTCAATCTATGGAATCTTTCACTTTGTTAATTTTCTATTAAAATCTCAGATTTCATCTGGAACCGCTGGATTTACTAGTTGAATTGTATATGGTTTCTATTTTTATTAGGAAAGTGGATAATTAACTTTAACCTCTTTCATAATTTTATTTGATTAATTTGAAATCTCTGTATAACATGTGCATTGACCTTGTTTACTGATCTGTTTTCTTCTTTATTATCTATCTACAGGTGAGGAGAGAGGAAGAAGAATATGAGATGAGCTGTGTGCTGATAAAAATTATACACCTTTTCTCTCCACGAGCTTTATAATTTTAAGTGACGAATACGTGGTGGGGTCCTTTTGTAATTTTTAAGCTTATCATTTCCCTGTTACCTCTTGTTCTTTTTCTACTTCACTGTTGCGTGTTCTAATGTAAATATTTTGTTGTAATATAATTCTCATTTTTGCAATATTGCGTCACTTCTGTTTATGCAATAGAATCTAAACACTAAACATCCATCAGAGATGGAAGTAAGATGTTATGGGGAATTATTTTAGATCCAAATTTGGTTTATCTAGTTCAGTATACAGTTCCTACTTGGAACTTAAATTAACAAATCCCGCCAATTGTTGGAGCATTTGATGGATTCTTCACAACTCCGGAAATGGTCTTAAGCAACTTCAAGCTGGATTATTTTTGCATCATGAGATATGAAACGTCCTTATCCATTGCTTGGAGCAAGGTTAAGTCTAAGACAATAAAAATCATTCATACTGTAGCCAGCAGGTTTATTTTTATTATAAAATGACTGTTACTGTTATTGCAGTTCTTCATTCTACATGACCAATAGAAAATGGGGCTTCCACCTAATGCTGAGGCAAGCTATAACGCACTTCTGAAGCATGTGAAAAGAGAGACGATAATGGTGGCAGGTCTACAGGTAAGTTATTAGTTCCAGTTCCAGTCTCATATTTATTACTTTAATCCATCTTGTTCCAGTTGCAGTCTCATATTTATTACTTTAATCCATATTGTTCCAGTTGCAGTCTCTTATTTATTACTTTAATCTACATATAGGTGAAGTTCCAGTCTCATATTTATTACTTTAATCAACTTATAGGTAGCTCTCTGAAACAGAACAACAGAGGCCTAGATTAAAAGTTCAGGGCTCTCCCTCTACCTATAGGCTATAGATAATCTCCCAACTGCCTGATGAAAACAGAATTTGATGCCTTGTAGAATCAATGGAACTTTGCAGGAACTACCATTTTGTAGGATACTTTATGAGACGGGAACAAATTAGTTGAGCCACACTATTGACTAATTAATAAATACACCAAAAGAAAAAAGGAAAAAGTCTATGCAAATTAATAATAAATGATAATCCATTGCGGATTGTGCTTGCTCATTTAATTTATTAGATTTCTTTTTCTTGCTATAAATCTGTTAAAAATTACAATAAATCTTATATAGAATTATAATATGGTAGTTCTCTATTAGTTAGATAAATAAATCAAATTAAACTATAAGTCATAAGCGACAAGACACCTCTCTTGATAATTCTCACTACTACAATGGCTTCTTTAGTTATGGACTCTTGGAGAGAGTAAAGAGGAGCAGGTCTAGTTGTGTCTTCACTTTCCATGGCCTGTATTTTAAGGAAAGATCAGTTTGCCCTCATGAAAAAATGTGAGATATAAAAGAAATATTTCTTTTTTTTTCCCCTGCTTTTGAGGATTTCAATGAATGCTTTCAAGCCTACTGGAAAAGTTAACATATAAACCCATAATATATGTCCGAGATTTCATGTAGATTAAAATTCTGTTTAAGTAAGAATTTTTTATAAAAAAAGAAAAAAAATAAAAACTCTATTTAAAAGTATTTTTCAAGAAAAAAAAATCATTTTTAGCTGTTGAATTTTTTTTTATTTTAATATTGTTACTATTGAAATATGTCAAATATAAATAAAAGTTGAATGGTAATATCAAATAGGGTCCAAATCTATAATGTGTTTGATTTTCATTTGAAACAGATCTATACCGAAAATATTAGTAGAATTTAACTTCATATAGAATAATTTTAATCAAATCAAAATTTAAATAAAATGATACATGTATCTTTATTCAGTTTTATCTCTGTTCCTCAAATAATTATTCTGTATTTTGAAAGACTAAAAACTTATATATATACATATATATATGGTCATTTTATAAATTATTAAAAATATATTTCACATAAAAATAAGATCACATGGTTATATATTTATTCTAGTACAAAGTGTCTACATAAATAAGCACCGGTATTCTCGTGTGAAGTACACGTGATACGTCAATTCTCTGATCTAACGGTTCAAATTGATGGGCCTATCGTTTATCTATGTTTTGAGAAGCTTACTATTCTTTTTTTCCTAGCCGTCCACGTGTAGTGAATGGTGGTGTGGCCTCTGCTGTTCTTAGGTAGGCGACCATGGCATCATCCCATCGGCAACGCCCCCGTGTTCACCAACGACAAGCAATGACCTCATCTTTTTATTATTTTTATCATTTTATCTCTAAAACATGCTTATATGGGCTGATTTAACTGTAATGAAATTAACTAATTAATTAAGATATATTGTAATAATTGATAAACTTGCATCAGATAGAGAATGGAGAAGAGAGAGAGAAAGGCGACCGGAAAGAGAAAGGAGAAAGTAGAAAGAAGATAGGATCTGTACTGCTTGTGCTTGCCGTTTTTTGAGTTTGCAGTTCTTTGTTTGGTTCTTTTTTATTTTCTTGCCTTTTCCCCTGCTTTTGGGTAGGGGAGCCATCTCCGCCTCTGGGTCTCCTTCGCCCAGGTTAGCGGTGATGGCTTCTTTTTGGGTTTGTTTTCTTTAATTTGCGCAGGTCCTTTATGGTCGACTATGGAGGTTGTTTTTTTAGATCTGCGTTTGAGGGGGGTTGGGTGGCTTGTCTTTTCTGATTTGGGGAGGTTTCTTTGCTATTTCGCGTTGTATTTTGAAACCGTACCGATTCGTCTGCTGAATCACGCACCGATAGTCTTTCAAGTTACATTTTTTTCTCTTAGTTACAAGGGTTACTAATAACTCATTAAATAATAGTAAATAAGTTAAATAAAACATAAAACTATTAGAGATTTTTTTTTTTTAACAAATTGAGCCTCGTGTGGAGGAAAAAGAACATTTCTTGGAAAAAAAAAAGTTACAACTAAAAAGCTTGAAAATTATTTAAGAGTTTTTTAATTTTATAACTAAAACATGCCAAATTTAAGTTTTAACACCCTATAATTAACATTTAAAAAAAAAAGTAAATTAATAACGGTTCAAAGACACGATGAAGAACGTATATGAGAATCCAATCTATTTGAGAAAGTTTTGTAAAGTCCGTGTGTGATGACGAGAATATTAGAAGTAGAGAAGAACTCACAATAATTTTTTTTGTTACCATTAACTGAACAAATGCCTCATGCCTTAACTGAGGATCACACACACTTTGTTGAATCTTCATGTTGTAGATGAGAGTGATACATTATATAACTAAAATGATAACACGGATTTTTTTACTTTATTACCTGAAAGTGTCTCAGAATAAGAATGAAGTAGCTCACTGTTAATCCCAAGTGTTATTTTTTTCTTCCGGCAAATGAAGTTTTGCATATAATGCATGAAAAAGAAACAATAATAAACAATGTTGCAAACCGATCTCTGAAACATATTTCTTCATTTTATAAAACATCTACAGCTATTATAACAAGTAATAACAGGCACCAGCCACCCCCAAAATTCAAAACCCATGCACCCGGTTTTACCATGTAAAGCCCAACAGTATAACTATGTTCTACTTACTCTGGGTAACTGGGAGGTACACACCTTCTGCTGCCAGCCAAACATTATCAGCTCGCTTTTCTTGGTAAGTACAAACCTGTATAACCACCGATATCAGTAAGTATAATTTACAAACCACCCCAGGTCAGCTAGGTCAGAGGATTTTAAGCAAAGTATGATAGACACACATAATGCCAGTGACTTATGCCACGCTAAACAGGGTCAACACCTCGAGACCAAGAGGTCCCATGTTCAAATCCCAACATTGTTAGTTTAGCTTTATATTTCATTATTTTGCATTTCCAATGTATTTTGGGTTTAACCAGCTTCAGTAGAATTAACATGCCTTGTACTCCTAACTCTGGTAATAAATAATAATAATGCAAAGAAAAGACATGACATGCCAACCAGAAAGCATTGGAGACAAATAAATTGGTGCTAACACCTTTCTTTTTCAAACTTCAAAATTCCTCGACATTATTAACAGGAAAGCAGTGTGCGAAGAATGATTTCGGGGAAGGTAGAATAGAAATTAGTATGATAAAATAGAATGATAATATGATCAAGTAAAGTAGTCAAACTGAGCAAAAACATTTTTTTTCGAAAAGAAATAATAAACAAACTTTCTTCTTCCCCAATTCGTTTTTTCTTACGACACGAAAATCAAATTTTTTTTTTTCGGATTTTTTGAACAAAATTCAAACGTAGATTGATGTTTTGTTCAATTGTGGAGTAAGCCAAGCCTATTTTTCTATTTTTTTTTTCTATTTTTTTTTCTAGTTCTAAGATCAGTAGTTCACCTCTTGCTGCCCCCCAGCTATCCTTTGGTATTTCTTGTCATGACTATGAAGGTAGCCACCAGTGTCAATATGTTGCAGCCGAATCCTTTGATCTTGCTTCCAAGTCTTCCCACTGCCTTCAATCAGAAGCCTGAAAAAATAACCCAGCATGAATTGCCATGCAAGAATAAGATGGAAACATGAAGCTAAAGCAAAAACTGAAGGTGCTCATGAGAGAGAGAGAGAGAGAGATGGAGTGCTAAAGTCTGACCTCCAGTAATCCCCTGTGTCAGATTCAGTCTCTCCTCCAAAGCAGCTAACCTACACCCAGAAAAGTGTTTGGCTGGTGTCATTAGACAATCTACAGCTTCCTAAGCCCATGAAACATAGCTTTTAGGTCATTGAAGTAAGATTTCATTGCATAGACTGCTGATTAGCATAAAAACAAACTAGCTACCTTGATTACAAGGCCATTTCACATTTCACCAAAGATTACTCAATACAAAATGGTAGGGTTTATTAGAAAATCAACAGCTGCCAAAGCCCATGAGAAATAGCTTTTAAGTCACGAGTGATAACATATAGAAAATAGGACCTTTTAAGATCATGACAAGTGTACACAAAATTCAGAAGTGTCGTGTGAAACTTTCCATCTGGTCGGATTGGATGGTAAGAAGCCCGATCCATAAAGTACAAAAATCCGACCATCAACGGTCCTGATTTTACCAAAGTCCGGAACGGACAGGCTGTCCACTCCAAGGCATGTAACGCAAATGGGAATCAAATATGGAGATCACCGATCTCAGTAGAAGCTGAGCAAGCCAAGCACAATCTGATGTCCGACCTCCTAAGCATTGGTCTCCTTGATACAACAACAGGATTGTAAATGCGCGTGCAAAACGTACAAACTAGTTGACATTGTATTTATTATCATGTCGCCCATCATTAGTATACCACCTGACACCGTCTGATGGGGACAGGTACTAGGGGCATAAAAGCGATAAGAGGTATATATATACATCTGAACTAACCAACAGAATGGACTCTCTTTCTCGTCGACACACAAAGAGAAACCCTAAAACCCCTCCCTCTCTAGAGAGCTTTCTTTTCTCTTCTCTTCTCCTCTATTTGTTTTATTTCCCTGGACACAGGTCCCTCATCTCTGCCCGTCTACTCATATTTTACAAGTCCTCTTCCTCAATATCAGGTCCTCTACCTAGATGTCCGCATCTAGACACTCCGCTCGATCTCACCTCATCAACGAGAGTAAGATATTATTGCACGGTACACTGATTAGCATCAAAAACAATCAAGCTACCTTGTTTACAAAGCCATTTCACATTTCACCAAACATCACTCAATACAAAATAGCAGAGCTTATTAGACAATCAACAACTTCCAAAGCCCATGAAAATATAGCTTTAAGGTCATTGAAGTGAGGTTTTATTGCACGGTATCCGATTAGCATCAACAACAAACTAGCTACCTTGTTTACAAAGCCGTTTCACATTTCACCAAAGATGGGAGTTTCAAGCTATTGTGATGATTGGTCTGTACATAGTTTCACCACATTAAGTGCAGATTCCCAACAGGAGAATTCTAGGAAACTCAACAAATCTTTAACACCTAAAGATCAATGAAATCTTTTCTTGATAAGAATGCAAAAAATGACTTATGACATCCATTGCATTTATTTGTATAATAATTTTTGGTCATGAATAAACATTTCATTGTTTCTTCTAGGTCACTAAAGATATATTATATCTTAGGAAAGCATTCAACGATTTTATTCTCTGTCAACTTAGACAATAAAGATATATCCTATATTGAACACATTATGCGGATGAAATAGGAACAGAAAATTAAAACTCACACTAACCTCAAGATTGCCTGATATTGGTGATAAATGCAAATGGCTGTGCAGCCATTTTCTAGTCTTCATGTGTTGCAGGCGAATAACTGTCCCAGTTTCGATGCGATCACCTTGTTTGGCATCTGAACCTAGTTGAGGCCTAACAATCTAAAAAAAGAAATGCCATTTCAAAATCTATCGCAATTTTCAAATGGTAACCAGTCTTTTTGGAAGAACTAAAAAGAAACATTTCAATGAAATTCAGTGAACTACACATTTCACCAGAATGCAATTAAATTTTACGAAGATAAGATTTGCGTGCCAACCAACCATATCCTGAACTTATTAACTTACTAATAAGAGCAGCACTGATCACAACCTACTCAAATTTGAACCGCCATTATCTTACTAATAAATCACTAATTTGAATTCAATCTATTTCCAGCTAAGATGTTGATAAATAAATAAATAAATAAAATGATTAGAGAAAAAAAAAACATGTAAACGGGTAGAGAAGAGAGTTACCCAGTAACTATTGGCATCATCAACATCAGGAAATCCCGTAACAGATTGCTGCCCACTGCCAGTGCCATACGGCACATCATGGGAATGCAGTCGAAATTTTGTCCTCTCATGCATCAGCTTGAGAACGGTTCCGTATGTAATCTGAAAAAATAAAAAATTAAAAAACAAAGACAAAGCACGTCACTTGAGATCTAAAGATCACTTTTTTAACGTCAACAAATATGAAAGTTGGTATTTCTGCCCATATCCAATTTCAGGATTTTTACACTATCCCACCAAAAATGGATGTCTAACATTAAAGGGTTGCAAAAACCTAGCAATGCCTTTGATGTCCAATTAAATTTCTCTCCTCTATAGGAATCTAAGTACACCAAGCATCAGTTAAAAACTAGACAAACAAAAATAATATATCAATCAAATTATTTAAAGGAAATAGTGTACTCAGCTGATAAGAAACGAACCTCGGGGCCCTCAGAGGAAGAGGAAGCGGCAGAGGCAGGGGAAAAGGAGCCGTATTCGATATCAAGGTTGAGGAAGAGGAAGATTGAAAGAGAAAAAAAGGCAATCGCCATGGCGAAAAGCAATCCAATGAACCAATTCTGCTGCCAGAAAGGTATAGGTTCTCTATACACGATTCTAGTAGGAGCAATAGAAGATTGCGATTGCGATTGCGATTGCGAAGAAGAAGCAGAAGCAGAAGAGGGTTTCCTTCGAGAAAGGGCTTGCGAAGCTGAGGGAGCCACGGTTAGATGAATTATCAATCAAATACGTGTAGATGAGAATCGTGTCCTTTCTGTGGATCTGTGAATTCTGCGTTCAGTTTGGTTCGGAGACGATGAAGGAGAGAGAGCAACCGAATTTATGAGAATGGAACGGGACACGCTCAGTGACACGGTTATGACCAATAGGAGGCCTACAGCTGTGCTTATTATGACGTGGCAGTTTTCTATTTCACAAGACTCGCTTTAGAACTTCAAACAAGGTTGTGTTTGGATTAAGGAAATGGGTAAGAACTTTGCTGTTCAAATAAAAAGTCACAGTTTTAATATAATTAATAAATCTTATATTTTCAAAATCAGCTATTTAAATTTTTTTATAATTCGTCATGAATTATATTTAAATTTTTAAATTTTAATATAATTAATAAATTAAATTTTTATATTTTTAAAATAATATAATTAAATTTTTTCATAATCTATTTATTTTTATTTATTATAATTTTTTATTTTTTATTTAAAAAAAACTTAAATTTCTATTAATTTTTAATTATAATATTTCATTTAATTAATTTTTAATATTTTTATTATTTAATTTTTATTTATTAAAATATTTTAATACTTATAATTTTAAAATTTTTAAGAAAAATATTTATAATTTTAACTACATTTCAGTGGTACTAAATAATTTTAAATATATTATAAACTATTTTTATAAAAAGTATTTTATATTTTTTATAAATAAATTATACGTTTAGAAAAATTTTCATCTTTCACATTAATATCGATAATAGATTTTAAATAGATTAAATATAATTAAATTTAAAATTTTAATTTTAAAAATATAAAAATTAATTCATTAATTATCTTGATGATTAAAATATAATTTACATAACAAAAAATTTTCTCTCTAATTTAAAGGTACACGAAAATATTTTAAATATTTATAATATTTATTTTATCTTTAAACGATAATAAAATTATGAATAGAAAAAATTTTAATTTAACATATTGATTACATTAAAATTTAGAATTATGAATAGAAAATTTTCTAGTTTTAACAGATTGATTATATTAAAATTTAATTGTTCAATTTTAAGAATGTAAAGATAAATTTATTAATTATATTAAAATTTATGGGTTAAAATATAATTTATTCAAATAAAAATATTAAAATTAAGGTAAATTGTATGTATTTTTTAATTTTAACATAATTAATAAATTAATCCCTGTATTTTTAAAATCGAATACTAAAATTTATTTATAATCCGTCCGTCTAAATTAAAATTCACTTCATCTATTTTTATAGTTAAACGTGTGAAAATATTTTTATTACCATTTTTAAATGAATAAACTATATTTAAATCCTTAAATTTTAACATGATTAATATACTGGTCTCAATAATTTTAAAAACATATTGTAATATCCGGCTCGAGTCCAGCCTCGGAATTCCTGTCGTCTGGTGGAATCTCGGGTGTCGGAACCCTCGAGAAGGGTAGGACCTATGTGTTCATGTGTATTTTAAGAGTTTTGAATGGTTTAAAGTGTTAAAGGAAATGAGTTTTGAAAAAAAAGCAATAAGAGAGAAATGCAAAGGTTCGGCCGCCGAATGTCACTTTCGGCCGCCGAACATTGCATGGTTTCGGATTCACGTTCGGCTGCCGAAGGTGGTCTGGCCAGCCACCTATAAAAGGGCCAAGGGTCGGTGGAAGGAGGATATTTCTCCTCCACTTGCAGCCAGAGGTGAGTTCAAGCCTCTCCCACGTTGACTTTCATGTTTTTCATGTTTTTCACCAAATCTTTCAAGGGTTTTAAGCGTTTTGGTGTGTTTTGAAGGTTTTGAGCAAACATAGCAAGTTTGGAAGTTTGGAGCTTTGGAAGAGGATTTCTTCATATCTCCACGTTAGGATCACTCATCCTCAAGTTCTTAAGGAGGTAAGGGTGGATCCTGACCTTCTTTGGTGTTTTTTCAAGGTTTTATGAAAGGGTGATGGGTAGTATGCATGATTAGGTTGAGATGAGGTTTTTGATGGTCTTTGGTGTTCAAGCATGTTTAAGTGTTATGTGCTATGTTTGTTTGGGGTTTTAGGATAGTTTGTGCATATAATGTGTACGTGCTAGTTAGGAGTAGTTGATATGCATGTTGTAGGTTTTTGGGCAAAGTTTGCATGAAACAGAGCAGGGTTCTGTCCATCGGGCAAAACCAGGTTCGGCCGCCGAAGGAAGGTTCGGCCGCCGAACCCCTTGAGGAGGCAGTTTCGGCTGCCAAAGCTTGCCCCCGAAACTTGGGACTTTCGTCTCTAGAGGCAAGGTTCAGCCGCCGAAGGTTGAGTTTCGTCTCTGGATGAGACTTTCGGCCGCCGAAGGTGCCGCCGAACATGCATGAGTTTCGTCTCTGGAGAGGGGTTTCGGCCGCCGAACCTGCCGCCGAAAGTGCCCTGTCCAGCTTTCTTTTGCATGTTTTATGTGATTGTTTGGGGATCTTGTAGAGGGTTTTTGGAGAGTGTCTTCGAGAGGTTCTTGAGTTAGTTTGGTCCCTCATTTGAGTCCACCTGTGTAGGTACGGACCAGAGGAATCAGGGAGGTCAGCAGTGAGTCCAGTTTCATAACCTGCAGAGTCAGTTCGGAGTCAACCCGAGGTGAGTGGAACTGAACTTAGTATTTTAATATGAGAAACGAGTATTTTATCATGCTTCATGCATCATGAATATGCTATAGGGTGAGTGCATTAGTGTCCACGAATATGATGCATTGCATTTATCCTTGATTCTATGACTGTATGGACATAGTAAGGATTCAATAGCCCTCAGAGGAAAGACCTGGAACAGCCCTACGGGGACCAGGCACAAAGACCTGGAACAGCCCTACGGGGACCAGGCATATGGTATAGAGGGAGTGTTGATCCGTCCATGCTGAGATGTGATTACTTGTGATGTGATACATTGCATGAGAGCATGTTTTAGCACCTGTACTTTATTACTGTTCTACTCACTGGGCTATAGTAGCTCATCCCTCTCCCCTAACTCCAGTTGTGCAGGTTCAGAATTCAGAGGGAAGTCAGCAGGGTACAGGAAGAGTATATAGTTTGTAATAGTTAGTCAGTGTGGACATGTAAATGCAAAGAGATAATGTATGTGTACAGTGTATAGAATGGTGCTTGATTATAAGAGTTGTAATCCCTTTTTGTGTTTTCACATGATCAGTTTATGTTTATATATTGTTGTATGTTTATGAGAAAACCAGGCTTAACCTTATGAGTTTTATCCGCCTAGAGCAATGAGGAGCTCTAGTAGGGATTGGTAGAGAACAGAGATAGTGCATGCACAGGTTAAGCCTTGGAATGAAGAAAAGTTTTATGTTTTTTACAGAAAATATATGATCATGTATGGGCTGTCACAGGTTCACAGTCAGGATAGCAGACTTACTACGGGTCCCGGCGACCTTAAGTCTATCTGGATCCTAGTGCCGGTGGCAGTTCGGTTTTCGGGCTGTTACAGATTGGTATCAGAGCATTAGGTTCACATGGTCGGACCTATATAGACAGAGTTGGGCCTATAGAGGTTTTAGCAGGTCAGGCACCATAGGGAAACATGTCCACTAGGATAGGATGTCAGTCCTGTCGCTATATGCTGATGTGCAATGCCATGAGTCATACATGTGCATTAGTTTATATGTGATGTATGCTGATATGTGTTGCTTATGTGCTCTGTGATGTGTTGTTTTCCAAAGAGAGTTAAGATGCGAGGAACTCGTCGATCCGCGAGATTGACTGGAGTCCCACCTGTAAGTGAGGGTACAGCTGCTCGTCCACCTGCCTTGCCAAGGGCAAGGACTCCTAGGTCAAGCAGGGAGGGAACGTCAAGAGACCCTCAAAGGTCTTCTGACGAAAGCAGAAGAGGAATAGGCAGAGGGGGAAGATCAGAAGAAGAGAGAGTGGCTGTGGAGGAAGCTCAGAGTAGAGATGTAAGTATGGGTGTAGGAAGGTCAGAAGAAGGTATGGGGGAGTCCCAGGGAGGCGCATATGCCTCAGGGTTTGGCTATCCACCCTTTCCTCAGGGCCCAGAGTATCCGATGGGAGGCACGTCGGATTACTCCAGCTTTGCCCCATATCCACCCTACATGCCATATATGCCCTATCCTTCCTTCTATCCACCATATCATATGTATCCACCCCCACCTTTTCAGCCAAGTTCAGCATCGCCTGAATCCAGAGAAACAGTACCTCCACCACCACCACCTGAACCAGTAGCCCCTGTTGTTGAAGCACAACCCAGTTCTTCAGGGGGAACTAAGGTGAAGATGACTGAGTACTTAAAGTTGGATGCTCCTAAATTCAATACGGGAGATGATCCCTTTGAGTATCTCAGTGCAGTCAGAATGATAACAAGCGAGTTGGGAGCAGATGATAGCAGGGCCATTGAGATGGCAGGGTTCACATTAAAGTGCAAGAAAGCCAGAGAATGGTTCAAGAACTATGTGGACCCCAGAATTGACAGTATGACATGGGAAGAGTTCGCCAACAAATTTGCTGGGTGGGCTTTCCCTGACAGTTCCAGGGAGCTAAAGGTTGTGGAGTTTGAGCAGTTGAGACAGACGGAGGAGATGAGTGTTGATGAATATACAGATAAGTTCCTGGAATTGTTACCATACGTGGGTCAGGCGTATGATACAGATCAGAAGAAGGCAAAGAGATATGCCACAAGGCTTCATCCCCGGTATTTCTCTTTGATTCTCCACGCGGAGAAGGAGAGTTTCCACTCCATTGTGGATGCTGCTAGAAAGATGGAGGCCAGTGCCATAAGTCAAGGAGTAGTCAATCAACCAAAGGCACAGTCTTCTGGTACTAAACCAGGTTCCTCCTCACAGAGTACAGTAAGTGCGAGTAAGAAGAGATGGGATAAATTTAGAGGAAAGAGAGGTAAGTTCTGGAGCAGGATGAAGACGGGTCTGGGAATGAGTAGCGGCTCCAGCTCTGGCACAGATCTTCCAGTTTGTAATCGGTGTGGGAGACCGCACAGAGGAGCTTGTATGTTGGGATCTTCAGCCTACTATAGATGTGGGCAGGAGGGACATTATGCACAGGAATGTCCTCAGGCGACTTTGGTTGCACCATCCCAGCAGATGACCTCAGGTAGTGTTGTACAGTCAGCAGCTTCAGTCCGTCCACCAAGCAGTGGCAGAGGTAGAGGAAGAGGGGCAGCCTCTTCATCAGGGATGGGTTCCCGAGGTGCAGGTCCGTCAGCTCCAGCACGGATTTTCACCATGACGCAACAGGAGGCAGACACGTCTAACACAGTGGTGTCAGGTAATCTCATCATTGGGTGTTCAGAGGTGTATGCTTTGATGGACCCCGGTGCTTCTCACTCTTTCATTTCTTCTAGAGCCGCAGAGAGATTGGGGTTGATTGTATCCGAGTTAGCGTGTCCTCTCTGGGTCAGTGGACCTAGATGTGACCCATCATTGGCAGAGTCAGTCTGTCAGTTCAGTCCAGTGTTTATAGAGGATAGATGCCTTCCAGCTGACCTTGTGGTTCTAGAGTTGACAGATTTTGATGTCATTCTAGGGATGGATTGGTTATCTACCTATAGTGCTACCTTGCACTGCAGGGACAAGGTAGTGAGTCTCAGAGACCAGGATGGGTCAGAGTGTGTCTTCAGAGGAGACAAGAGAGGGACACCTAGGGGTTTGATATCAGCACTCCAGGCTCGTAGGATGTTACGGAAGGGGTGTCAGGGGTTCCTAGCTTATGTGAGAGAGCTAGACAGTCAGGTTAGGGAACCATCCGCAGTACCAGTTGTTAGAGAGTTCCCAGATGTGTTTCCTGAAGAGCTTCCAGGACTACCACCTGATAGGGAAATAGAGTTCGAGATAGAGTTGATGCCCGGTGCCAGACCGATCTCTATTCCTCCCTACAGGATGGTGCCAACAGAGTTGAGAGAGTTGAAAGAACAGTTACAGGATTTGGTAGCAAAAGGTTTCATCCGCCCGAGTACCTCCCCTTGGGGTGCTCCAGTCTTATTTGTCAGAAAGAAGGATGGACCACTTAGACTTTGTGTCGACTACAGACAGTTGAACAAAGTCACTATCAAAAACAAGTATCCTTTACCCAGGATCGATGATCTATTCGACCAGCTGGCAGGAGCAGGTTGTTTTTCTAAAATAGATCTGAGATCCGGATACCACCAGTTGAAGATCAGGGAAGGAGATGTATCCAAAACTGCTTTTAGGACCAGATATGGGCATTATGAGTTCCTAGTAATGCCGTTCGGGTTGACTAATGCCCCTGCAGCATTCATGGATCTCATGAACAGGGTTTTCAGGGAGTACTTGGATCGTTTTGTGATCGTCTTTATAGATGATATCTTGGTGTACTCCAGGAATGCAGAGGAGCATGCCCAGCATCTGAGGATAGTTTTGCAAACGTTGAGAGAGCATGGCTTGTATGCCAAGTTCTCCAAGTGTGAGTTCTGGCTAAGGAGCATTGCCTTTTTGGGACATGTAGTCTAAGAGAAAGGAATAGCAGTAGATCCCAAGAAGGTAGAGGCAGTAGCCAATTGGCCTACACCCACGACAGTGACCGAGATCAAGAGTTTTCTGGGTTTGGCAGGCTACTATCGGAGGTTCGTTCAGGATTTTTCAAAAATAGCTGCTCCTATGACCAGACTGACCAGAAAGAATCAGAAATTTGTATGGTCAGAGGATTGTGATGTGAGTTTTGAAGAGTTGAAGAGACGGTTGACTTCAGCACCGGTGTTAGCTCTGCCGATTAATGATGAAGACTTCACAGTATTCTGTGATGCATCCCGAGTGGGATTAGGTTGTGTGTTAATGCAGAATGACAAAGTGATAGCTTATGCTTCTAGACAGTTGAAGAAGCACGAGCTAAACTACCCGACACACGATCTTGAGATGGCAGCTGTTATCTTTGCACTTAAGATGTGGAGGCATTACCTCTATGGGGTAAAGTGTGAGATCTATACGGATCATAAAAGCCTGCAGCACATCTTGAGTCAAAGAGAGTTAAACTTGAGGCAGAGACGGTGGGTAGAATTGCTCAGTGATTACTATTGTAAGATCCAGTATCATCCGGGTAAGGCTAATGTTGTAGCTGATGCCTTAAGCCGGAAATCACTTGGCAGTTTATCCCACATTGCAGTAGAGAGAAGACCGGTGGTGAAGGACTTTTATAGACTCATGAATGAAGGACTACAGTTGCAGTTATCTGGTACAGGTGCTTTGCTTGCACAGATGAGAGTTACACCAGTGTTTCTAGAGCAAGTGGCTCTGAAACAGCACGAAGACCCTGAGTTAGTGAAGATTGCCAGGACTGTTCAGTCTGGCAACAGTGCAGAGTTTAGATTTGACAGTGAGGGAATTCTTCGTCACGGTAAGAGATTATGTGTACCAGATGATAGCAGTTTGAAGGAAGACATTATGAGGGAAGCTCATAGTGCAAGGTATAGCGTTCACCCTGGCGCCACCAAGATGTATCAAGACCTGAGAAGAGTATATTGGTGGCCAGCGATGAAGAGGGAAGTGGCACAATTTGTGTCCGCCTGCGAAACATGTCAAAGGGTGAAGCTAGAACACCAGAAGCCGGCTGGAATGCTTAACCCACTGCCAATTCCAGAGTGGAAATGAGAAAACATAGCTATGGATTTTGTAGTGGGGTTACCGGCGACGTCCAACAGGCTAGACTCCATATGGGTGATTGTGGACAGACTGACGAAATCTGCTCACTTCATTCCAGTCAGGAGCAACTATTCTGTGGACAAGTTAGCGCAGGTCTATATAGAAGAGATAGTTAAGCTGCATGGAGTTCCAGTGTCAATAGTATCAGATAGAGGACCGCAGTTCACCTCCAGGTTTTGGCGGAGTCTGCAAGCTGCTATGGGTACAAGATTGGATTTCAGCACTGCTTTCCATCCACAGACAGACGGTCAGTCAGAGAAGACCATCCAGAGCATAGAAGATATGCTGAGAATGTGTGTGTTAGACTTTGGCGGTTCTTGGAGGCAGCATCTACCTCTGGTGGAGTTTGCCTACAACAACAGCCATCATGCTAGCATAGGGATGGCCCCTTATGAAGCTTTGTATGAGAGGAAGTGCCGAACACCTGTTTGCTGGGAAGAGGTAGGAGAGAAGGCTCTTGCAGGGCCAGAGCTAGTTGAGATTACCAGCAAGTTAGTGCCTATCATCAGAGAGAGGATCAAGAAAGCTCCAAACTTCCAAACTTGCTATGTTTGCTCAAAACCTTCAAAACACACCAAAACGCTTAAAACCCTTGAAAGATTTGGTGAAAAACATGAAAAACATGAAAGTCAACGTGGGAGAGGCTTGAACTCACCTCTGGCTGCAAGTGGAGGAGAAATATCCTCCTTCCACCGACCCTTGGCCCTTTTATAGGTGGCTGGCCAGACCACCTTCGGCAGCCGAACGTGAATCCGAAACCATGCAATGTTCGGCAGCCGAAAGTGACCTTCGGCGGCCGAACCTTTGCATTTCTCTCTTATTGCTCTTCTTTCAAAACTCATTTCCTTTAACACTTTAAACCATTCAAAACTCTTAAAATACACATGAACACATAGGTCCTACCCTTCTCGAGGGTTCCGACACCCGAGATTCCACCAGACGACAGGAATTCCGAGGCTGGACTCGAGCCGGATATTACATTCTCCCCCCCTTAAGTACATTCGTCCCCGAATGTCCCTAACACAACATAAAACACATAGAAAAGGGGAAAAACTAACCTTAAAACAGATATGGGTACTGTTGGAGCATAGACTCCCGTGTCTCCCAGGTGCACTCTTCTAGATTATGGTGGTTCCATAGGACTTTCACCATTGGTATCTCCTTGTTTCTCAGCTTTCTGATCTGGGTGTCTAAGATTCGCACTGGCTGCTCTACATAGGTGAGATCACTTAAGATTTCCACCTCAGGTTCACTCAGAACCTTCTCTGGATCTGACACAAACTTCTTCAACATAGAAACATGGAATACCGGGTGAATTCTTTCCATAGAGGTAGGTAAATCCAGCTTATACGACACATTTTCGATCCTTTGCAAAATCTCAAAGGGACCAATGTACCGTGGGGTCAGTTTACCCTTCTTTTCAAAGCGAACCACTCCCTTCATTTGAGACACCTTTAACAATACCATATCCCCCTCCTGGAACTCTATCTGTTTCCTACGGATGTCTGCATAGCTTTTCTTCATATCTCCACATTAGGATCACTCATCCTCAAGTTCTTAAGGAGGTAAGGGTGGATCCTGACCTTCTTTGGTGTTTTTTCAAGGTTTTATGAAAGGGTGATGGGTAGTATGCATGATTAGGTTGAGATGAGGTTTTTGGTGGTCTTTGGTGTTCAAGCATGTTTAAGTGTTATGTGCTATGTTTGTTTGGGGTTTTAGGATAGTTTGTGCATATAATGTGTATGTGCTAGTTGGGAGTAGTTGATATGCATGTTGTAGGTTTTTGGGCAAAGTTTGCATGAAACAGAGCAGGGTTCTGCCCATCGGGCAAAACCAGGTTCGGCCGCCGAAGGAAGGTTCGGCCGCCGAAGGAAGGTTCGGCCGCCGAAGGAAGGTTCGGCCGCCGAAGGAAGGTTCGGCCGCCGAACCCCTTGAGGAGGCAGTTTCGGCTGCCAAAGCTTGCCCCCGAAACTTGGGACTTTCGTCTCTGGAGGCAAGGTTCGGCCGCCGAAAGTGCCGCCGAAGGTTGAGTTTCGTCTCTGGATGAGACTTTCGGCCGCCGAAGGTGCCGCCGAACATGCATGAGTTTCGTCTCTGGAGAGGGGTTTCGGCCGCCGAACCTGCCGCCGAAAGTGCCCTGTCCAGCTTTCTTTTGCATGTTTTATGTGATTGTCTGGGGATCTTGTAGAGGGTTTTTGGGGAGTGTCTTCGAGAGGTTCTTGAGTTAGTTTGGTCCCTCATTTGAGTCCACCTGTGTAGGTACGGACCAGAGGAATCAGGGAGGTCAGCAGTGAGTCCAGTTTCAGAACCTGCAGAGTCAGTTCGGAGTCAACCCGAGGTGAGTGGAACTGAACTTAGTATTTTAATATGAGAAACGAGTATTTTATCATGCTTCATGCATCATGAATATGCTATAGGGTGATTGCATTAGTGTCCACGAATATGATGCATTGCATTTATCCTTGATTCTATGACTTTATGGACATAGTAAGGATTCAATAGCCCTCAGAGGAAAGACCTGGAACAGCCCTACGGGGACCAGGCACAAAGACCTGGAACAGTCCTACGGGGACCAGGCATATGGTATAGAGGGAGTGTTGATCCGTCCATGCTGAGATGTGATTACTTGTGATGTGATACATTGCATGAGAGCATGTTTTAGCACCTGTACTTTATTACTGTTCTACTCACTGGGCTATAGTAGCTCATCCCTCTCCCCTAACTCCAGTTGTGCAGGTTCATAATTCAGAGGGAAGTCAGCAGGATACAGGAAGAGTATATAGTTTGTAATAGTTAGTCAGTGTGGACATGTAAATGTAAAGAGATAATGTATGTGTACAGTGTATAAAATGGTGCTTGATTATAAGAGTTGTAATCCCTTTTTGTGTTTTCACATGATCAGTTTATGTTTATATATTGTTGTATGTTTATGAGAAAACCAGGCTTAACCTTATGAGTTTTATCCGCCTAGAGCAATGAGGAGCTCTAGTAGGGATTGGTAGAGAACAGAGATAGTGCATGCACAGGTTAAGCCTTGGAATGAAGAAAAGTTTTATGTTTTTTACAGAAAATATATGATCATGTATGGGCTGTCACAGGTTCACAGTCAGGATAGCAGGCTTACTACTGGTCCCGGCGACCTTAAGTCGATCTGGATCCTAGTGCCGGTGACAGTTCGGTTTCCGGGCTGTTACACATATATTTAAATTTTTTTATAATTAATATATTCTCATTTATTATAATTTAATATTTTAATTTTTTATAATTATAATTTTTTTATTTTTTATTTTAAAGAATACTTAAATAACTTTTATTACAACTTTAATTTTTTTTTAAATGGTATCAATTAATTTTTAAATAAATTATAAATTTTTATAAAAAATAATTTTTTAAAAAAATTATACTTTTAAAAGAAATTTAACTATTCACTAATTTTAAACTAATATCTATAATAAATGAAAAAATAATAGTTTTAAACGTATTAAATATAGATGAAATAACTAATAAAAAAAAACATATACTTTTGATTTGGTTATAATTACGCATTTTTTGTTTTTGCTTATCTGTGTCATTAAAAAAATAGCCAAATTATTACGTCAATGTCATATCACTATATCATATCAGTAAAATTTATGATTAATTGTTAAAAAATCCTGTATTTTATATTTATTGCAATTTCAATCTATATTTTTATTTTTTAATCAA
Organism: Manihot esculenta; assembly: GCF_001659605.2. Lineage (NCBI taxonomy): Eukaryota > Viridiplantae > Streptophyta > Magnoliopsida > Malpighiales > Euphorbiaceae > Manihot > Manihot esculenta. Next base: position 849,687 of record NC_035163.2, on the reverse strand, counting down.
ATAAATTCTACATTTTTAATGTCTGACCAAATGTACATATCGTTATTTGTATAGTTATAAATTTATAAAATTATCAAATTACTTCATTTTACTATTAAATATATTTAAAAATTATTATTATTATTATTTTTTAAATTTTTATTAATAATTTTATAATAATATTAATTTATCTTTTATATTAATTTAATTAAAATCATTATCAACGGATTTTTCTTGAATCTGTTTAATATTTTTATTATTTAACATTATTTTCAAAATATCATTAAGAAAATAATTTTATTAAATACATTAGTTATAAAAAATTAAAAAATAATTTAAAATAATATTTAACATGATTTAGTTTAAAAATATTAAAAATAATAAAATAATTTTTTAAAATAATTTTATAATTATTTTTTTAACTCTCAAATATAATATTAATCAATTGTTTTTTTAAATTATATTAATATTTTGAGTGAATTTAAAAAAATTAATAAAATAAATAATTTATCAAAAAAAATTTATATTTTTAATTTTATTGTAATTATACTATAAATTTTTAAATTATTATAAATTTTACTTTAAAATTTATTGAGGTGATATACTAATATGACATTGATGTGGCGAGTGACTAATTTCATTAGGTTTTAATGATATAAGTAACGGCAGAGTACAATTGGAATAATTTTAAAAAGTTAGATTTTAATTGGTAAAAAAAAGAGTGTAATTATAACAAAATCAAAAGTAAATATTTTTTTGCTATTAAATTTTTTAAAAATATAAAAATTGACATGTTAATTATGTTAAAAAATTAGGAATTAAAGTGTAGTTTAGAAAATATAAAATTCTTAAGTGTTCATGAGAGTATAGGTATTTGAAATGATTTTTTTTTTTAGCTGATTGACTAATAGAATTATGAATCGAAATAATATAAATTTAAATGAATTAATTATATAAGAATTTAAGTGTTTAATTTTAAAAAAATATAAAAATAATTACGTTAAAAACCAGAAATATAATTTACCCTAAAATCTAATCATAATTTTTTCAAAACAAATAGATGATTGTTTAAATTAAATTTTTAATAATATTTACAATGCTGTTACTTTAAAATTTTGATTTTTAATCTCTTAATCACAATTTTTAAGAGGTACCAAAATGAATATACAAATTTATATTTTTTTCATTTAAAAAAAATATTTATTTTATTTTATTCCTATTTGTGTGTTTGGATCCTGTGGGTTCAGGCTAATGAGCTTTTTTTTAACTCCTTGTTTGTACTGGGCTTCGTTTTGTAACTTGTGTTCAGCCTTTCCGTTCTGGATTGTACAAGGCTTTTCAATTAATGAATCTCCTTAATCACCTTTGAGAAAAAAAATATATATATATATATATATAATTTTTAATAAATGGGTTTAGTTTATAATTTTTTTATTTATTTTTTATATGGAAAAAAACAATGATACCTTATAACGACAAATGTGGACTAGGATGGGGAAATGAAAATGATGAAGTTTGACCTTCTTTTTCATATTTTCTGCTTTATGAAACTTGTCCCCAAGTCCACCTACAATAATTAATTAAATAGTTATTAAGTCTATTATCAATATTAATAATACTTTTAAATAAATTATTAAAAGGTAAATACTTTAAGTTTGGGTAAGCTTTTTTTTTAATTTAATTGAATTAAAATGGTTTTTTGAGTATAAAAAATAATATTAATTTATTATATCCTCCTCAATAATAATGTTTTAAGAATATACATGCAGTTTTCACTATTTTTAGCATTCAATTTTTTTCCAGTTTTTATAAGTTTTATAATTTTTATTCTATTTTTATTAGATTATTGTCTAAAAGGTATATTTAGTATTAATTATAACTTTAAAATACTATATTTATTATATTTATATATAAATAATTAATAATTTAAATCATTACGAATAATAATAATAATAATTGATGCGATAATCACCTAAAATAAGTTAAGAGTGCTTTATGAGTACGAGTACATGTGGCAAGAGTTTAACTCACACAGGATTACAAAAATTTCATTTAGGCATTCAGTCGGTTTAATTTTGAATCAAACTTATAAAAAATATCAACTAAAATCTAATCGAAATAGAGAGAAATTGAATAAAACTGAATCGATTCGGTTCGGTCTAATTTTAAATTCAGATTCAGAATCAAATCTCTAATTCAGCAACCATTTGATTCGATATAAAATTTTCAGAGATTTCCTAACTCAAATCATGAGAATCTCTGATCTAATTTCTAAAGATTTTCGATATCCAAATTACAAATTTCTAATATGGCTATAAATATAAATTTCAGTCATAAATAAATCAATAATTTTAAATTTAATTAATAAAAATCTCAAATTAAAATAATATGATCCTAACAAATCTAATCAATCTACCATCCATATAGTATTGAGAAAAAATTCAACAGATTCTATCAACAAATATTTTATACTTCAGTACCCAAATTGACAAAATGAAGCATGCAGAAGAAGAAAAGGACAAGGAGGTGATTGCAGCAACATTTTGTGGTTTTGACATAACTCCACACCTGGATCAATGATCCAGCATCAACGACAACGATATGGAACTTGAAGTCAAAGTTGTGATAAGTCTACCATTAGAATAATAAAGAGATCTTCGAGAAGGGATGACGTTATATTTGCAAAAAAAAATAAAAAAATAATAACAGTAAGAGATTTTCGAGAAGAGATGATGTTGTATTTGCAAAAAAAAAAAGATAAAAAGAAAATAATAACAGGGTAAGAACAAATAAATAGAAAGAAAAAGAAAAAAAAGAGATCATACTATAGAGTCTCTATTGATGGATAATCTGAAAACCGAAGAGGATAAGGCTTAAGATTAGGGAAATGGGAAATATAACAAAGTGTCAAAATGATATAGTTTCTTGTAACATCGGATCAATTTTTTTTTTATTTTCTCAAAAAAATTGAATTGTATCGATGCCTAATTTTTTAATTAATTAAACTGCATCAATTTAATTAAAAATCAAATCAATTAAAACCTAAAACTGTTTAGTGCTAGTTTCACCCATAAAAGAGAATATCATAATATTGTAACATTTCATATTTTATCAAAACTCGCTCTCTTTAAAATATAATAAGTATTCATGGAAAGTTACCATTAGCACAATACAATCTAATAAATTTTCGTTACGTCTATGAATGTGAAATATCTTATCTACTAATCAAATTTTTAGAAAATTTGATAACTAACTCAATCCCATTACGGTATAAAATATAATATGAACGAGATCAAAGTAGTATTATTATAAACTCATTCTAAATTCAAAATAATTTATTACATTCGCCTATCTTATTTATTTATTAATTTGAGCGTCAGAATTATTGTTTATACACACCGAACAACTCATTTTTTATAATATCTATTCAAAATATTTATAAAAAATAATAAATTATTATAATTAAATTATAATTTATCTATAAAATATTCTAATAACAATTTTGTTTTTTAATATTTATAAATATATTTTCTTTCAATATAAATTAATAATGAACCGATGAATAGTTTATTTATCGTTATATTATGAAAATAACTTTTAATAATATTTATGATATAATTTTTTTTATTATAAATATAACATGTAAATCCATAAAAGATAATATCGTTAAAGTAACATAATAAATATTATAAATTTTATTTTTTAAATTAAATTATTTAACGCATTGGTTATAGGAACAATATTTTTATTTTATTTTTTAAAATTTAAATAATCTAACCTACAATTTATAAAATATAATACTTGATTTATATTTAAGTATTTTTAAGTTCAAATTATGTAATCTATTACTCATTACATTTATATTTTTAAAATTAAATTATTTTTTTAAATTTAAATAGTCAATGAATTTCATTAATTAATAAAAAATTAATTATAAAACACATTTATTTATAAAAATTTAAAATTTATTTATAAAAATTTAAAATTTATTTCTCTAAACTTAAATAATTTAATAAATAATTTAATTATATAAATAGATTAGAAATTAATTAAGTGAAATAATTCCGACTTAAATTACGCAATGAATGAACCTATTGAAGATGAAATTTTAAAAATAAAAACTAAATTTTTTAAATTAGAAAAATAGAAAATAAGTAGAATAAAATAAAATAAAAAATTAAAATTAAATGAATTAAATAATATTGAAAATTTATTTAATAAAAAATAAAAAAATTTAATTTTATAAAATAAAAATATTTTAATTGAATAATTTTGAAATAAAAATTAATTAATAAATTTTTTAAATACATAGAAACCAAAAGTAATTTTTTTTACTACATATAAATATTTCTAAATAATTTGTAATTTTTCAGGAGATCAATGCCCCTTGGCCACTAGCTCCGTCCCTGTTCAAATAAATATATATAATGTGTTTTAATTTTTTATATTTTAGTTATTTTTTACAAGATTTCATAATATTGTAAATATTTTGAAAAAATCAATGGTATTTTTTAAAATAAATTATACATTACAGGTAGGTAAATAACTATTTTAGATTTATTTTTTAAAATATTTAATAAATTTATAGTTTTATTTGAGTGATATAAATAATTTATTTTGATAATGAAATAATTAAAAAAGGAAAAGTATTTATTACTAATAAAAATATCAAAAATTAACAAATAAAATAATTATGAACAATCAAATTATTTATTAAATTTACTTTAAATTAATTGAACTGAAATAATTAATAATAATTATATTTTTAAATGAGATTGTAAAATATCCAATAAAAAAAAAAACCTATTCAACTTTAATAACGTAAGTTATAAAATTAAATAATTATTAATTTAATTTGTATAATATATAACGTGGAAATTCGATAATTTCTATTAAAATGCATGCATGTATTATTAAACTGTAACCCATTTTACCTGCTCCAAATAAAGATTTTTCAAAAGAAAATTACCTTAAAGAAATAACTTTCCATATAATAAAATAATAAATCCTTACGCTTCTTTTAAAATTTCTCTTCAAACTTTTACGAACGAACTCATCACTTCAGACTCTCCCCTTCCCTTCCCTTCTATTCTCCTCTCTCTCTCTCTCTCTCTCTCTCTCTCTCTCTCCCCCCTCTAATTGAAAAAGAAAAAAAAAACCCTAAAACACACTCTCTATCTCCCTCTTAAATCCCCAAATCTCGCTATCCAAATCTTTTGTTTTTGCCTTCTTCGATTCCTTCTTTTTCAGGTGGGTTTCTAGGGTTTCAATGGTGTGAGATTCAAGCCTGAGTCTCAGATTTCCGAGGATCTGTAGATAATATAAGTTATTTTCTTTTTATATTTACATACAAATGACAGTGACAATGGCGTCTTCGGATAAAGAGCTTGAGCAACAGCTTATGGAAGCTGGAACTAAGCTTGTTAACCCTCCTTCTTCGGTTGATGAACTTCTTCCTCTTCTCAACGTAAGCCCTAATTTTTTTTTTGTATAACAGGGTTATTCTATTCTTTTATTTTGCTGTTTGAACGTAATTACTGGGGTATTATTCATTCTTTTTTATGAGCTACAGCTTTTGCATCAGGATGCTTGAAGATTTCGTTCTTAAAGGGATTTGTGTTTTGTATTTTTTTGTCTATACTATTTTCCTTTTTCCTTTTTCTTGTTTCTCTTTGATATTCGTGTATTTGGACTATTGGGTTTAACGATGCTATATAACACGTATAGAATACTACTACAGGTGTCGTATAAAAAATTACTGTTACTGATGTTTCTTGAATTGGTGGGAATTATGTTATGGGGAGGGGAACTGAATAATTCACCAGTTTACTGCTCAGAGATTAACGTTTATAACTTTTTGAAGGGAAAACTGTGTTATGCAGTAGACATGAAGGAAAGGGAACCCATGAAACTATGAAGTTGTTCTAATGGAGAAGATTAAAAGCAAGCCAGTTCCTATCTTATATTTTTCACGTATACTATATCTTGCATATGCATTAAATAAGGAGCATGTCTATAAGTTCGCCCTTATTTTGTAAATGTGGTTATGAGCGGTTCTTTCCCCATAATGGAGTGTAAATTGGATTTGGCATTAAAAACAAGCCCATATCAGTAACTTCTGGAGATCTTAGTGAATCATGTGATTGAAGAAGAAACCTAAACAAAGCATAGATAACTATCCCGTGCAATTTGCTATTAATATTATAGTTTCTTAATGGGAAACATGATCATTCAAAACTCGAGTGTTGGTTGATAACTAGAACTTCATTTAATATTATGTATGGTAAGTGAAGCTGCAAATGGAGAAAGAGAAGAAAGCGTTTTAAGATCGTACCTTTATATTTGTCCGGAAGGATATTCTGGAGAGAGTATCATTGGTGCCGGTTTTTATATTAATTTCTCTCTCTCTAAACAGGGTGATTATATTAATTGAGCATTTCTTGTTTCCATATGTAGCCCTTTGAATCTTAAAGCAGTAATATCCGTCGTTTATATATCATTTTGTATGTGTGTGTCTATTTCCCTTTCGTGTGGAATTAGATTAGCCTTTTTTCCCCTTTCATTTTCCCCCTTCATATTATATCCTTATGAGACAACATTTGGTTAGTTATTTTATCAATGAATTTTCTATATGTACAATGAACATGACTACCTGCATCATTCTGAGTCTAATGATGTGAAAGAACTAATCCTTGGGTATAGCTCGACTTGTTTTATCAATTGCCTCCCACACCATCTTCTCTCGTGGAAGCTTTATGTCCAAAATGTGGTATGTACTTCTTTGGTGTTGTTCTGCTAGAGTGGTCTTTCTTTCCTTGCCATATCGGTTATGAAGGCGATGGAAAATCCAGAAGATCCATTTTTTATGGATGTCAATATGCATGTTTTTGAGCACTTTTTAGATATAGAAACATAAAACTGTTGATTTTTACTACAGAATTTTGTATTACTTGCCAAATAATGTTGCTTCATTTGCATATTTTTGGAATAATGTACTTACGTGCCTTCTAAATCGTTTTCAGACTTTCAGCTGAGATTTTGGTTTGATAATGTTAACATTCACTATGGTCATAGTTATTGAAGGTGCACCTTATTCGCAAAGCTCACTAGGCTCCATCCCTAATGCCTTAAGTGACTTTGTGTGTGCCTTGCTCTAGGTGCAAGGCTCCAAGTAGGCATACCTTATTTCCAACATCGACTAGTATTTCCGTTGACAAAAAAAGCTTCTATGACTTGAGATTTGCGATCTACCAGAATCCAATATTAATGACTAAGAAGTTTTTGGACTTGGCATCGCTAGTGATAACTTGTCACTTTTAGTCTCTCTCTTTGTACGTTGTTTTAATCCATTATTTCTAGTTTATCTGAAATTGTCCTTATCAAATACGACTGGTAATGCAATGCGAGTCATTTATTATATTATTGCGATCTATGCTATTTAAGTAATTTATTTCAGATTATATGCCTTATTCTAAAGAAAAGAAATGACATGATGTTATTTAGGTCCTCTTTTTCTTGGTTATCTAAAATTGCTTTTTTATTTTTTGTGCCTTATTTTATTCATGCATGCCTGCTGCATCCAGACTGCTTTGTGCTTTAGTGAGCTTTGAGCCTTTAATAATTATGATTATCATTAAGCTAGTGTCTATGGAGCAGAATTTATTGTGCATGCTGTTGTGTCTAAATGTACTTGTTTCAAGCAGCAGCTGCATTTGCTTATCCTTTGCTTTCTTTCCTTTTGGGTAATTGTAGCAAGTCGAGAATTGTTTAGCAAAGGTGGAGCAGTCTCCTACAAAATCAATGCAAAGTGCACTTGCCCCATCTCTGACAGCACTGGTTGCTGAACAACTTTTTAGGCATTCGGATGTTGATGTTAAAGTAGCAGTTGCATCTTGCATTAGTGAGATAACCAGAATAACTGCTCCAGATGCACCTTATGATGATGATCAGATGAAGGTATCTTGGAGTTGTGGTTTTGACATCTTAAAACTTCCATAAATTTAAGGTTTATCTGCTCTTGTGGTTGTTTTGAATCATCTGATTTATGTTTTTCTATCTTTATTTCATGTGTATGCAGGATGTTTTTCAGCTGATCGTATCATCATTTGAAAATCTAGCTGATCAGTCTAGTCGATCATATAATAGAAGGACTTCAATTCTTGAAACTGTTGCAAAAATTAGGTCATGTGTGGTGATGTTGGATCTTGAGTGTGATGCTTTGATAATTGAGATGTTCCAGCATTTCCTTAATGCTATAAGGTATGAACTAAATATCTTTAGCGAAATAATCACTTCATTTGGTGATATTTTGTCATATACTTTTGCTATCACATTGGTTTTTTTTATCTTTGCGGACTCTGAATTTTATCCTTAAAATACTGTCATTTTCACAAGGACAATTACGTTAATGTCTTTTACTTTTCATCCGTGTTTGACGTCATGATCTAAGTAACCTGATTCTTAGTGCTTGATGAGAAATGGGGAGAATAATTCGGATAAAACTGAGCAAAGTGAACTGAAGTAGAAGTTGGTTTGGTTTATTAAATAATTCAGTTCAATGCAATTTTAATTTTTTGAAATTTTTTAATTGGTTTGGTTGTCAAACTGAATAAATATAATTTAAAAGATGTCTTCATCTGTAAGCCAGTTGCAACTTAATGGTTAAAGTGGATCCTTCATAACTGTCTGAGCTAACCACCCAGTGCGCCACTTTTGTAATATAAGCAATTCACGTTCACAATGAAATTTATGAAGGTTGACTTGCCTTTTGTTATTCTTTTTTTTTATTATTATAACTTCTTTAACTCTTAATTAAAGTCAGCCTCAGCTCCTCACCCTTGAAACCGTAATATAAATTAATCTTATTCCCCTTGAAACCCTAGCCTCCCTTATTTCTCTAAAGTAGATGCCACTAAGGAAGTTTTCTTCCCTTTTTCCCCTTCATGTGTGCAACTTCTTCTTCTACCTGTGAATTAATTCCCCTTCTTCTTCTTCATCATCATTCTTCCTATCAATGTCATTTTCTTTATTTACTTATTCTATATAGCTAAACTCCTCCAAACCTTCTTCTAAAGCCCCATACTTACCAAACATTCAAGAAACAACTTCAATGGCATCTTTCTTGCTGTTGTACGGTCCGCATCAGTAGTTGAATGTCTTGTGGTCAACTCTGCAACTCTGAACTCTTGTGGGTGATTGATTTTGTGGCCAAATCTCAACTCGTTTCTTTCATATTGGGTTTGAATATAAAATCTTATGGTGATTTTGTACATACATGGTGTTGAATACAAAATCTTGTGGGTGATTTTGTATATAGGTATTTCTCATTGCATTCTTTTCAATTTGTAACTTTTTTTAATTGATGTAATAATTTTGTATATGGTATTGATTTCAATTTCTGTGTGCATTGCGTTGAATCAGAATGGGTGTGGATATCAATTTTTTTTCCCTATTTGGGTAAAATTGCAGGAATGAAATAGTTTGAATCGAAGTCATTGAAATATATCAGTTTGGTTCTTTGGCTTTTTTTTTTTTTTGGGATTGAACTGACGCTTTTCTCACCCCTAGGCTAGAATTCTTCATGCTTTTGGATGCATGTTAATATGTTTATGTTTCCATTATATACATTTGATTGGTGAGGTGGAAGGTCTGGAGTCTGGATTCTTGAGTTAGTTATATGAAGTATGTCTCAAATTGATAAATCATGTTAGTTACTGTTTCATACTGTATTTGTGGAAGAAGTTTGTGCTCAATATGGTGCATTGCCCCAATTGGAGGTATGCTGGATGAACTTGGGAGAACAATAACATTACCTGTTTAAAGGAGAAAAACAAGGATCTACATCTGCTTGATTAAAGTTGGTTCCCTTTGTTTAATGTAGCATAGTTTCATAAGCACATTTCTGCTATGTTGATGTTCGGTACTATTTTTAAATGACAGTTCATTGCACTCGGGTGTTGTAAAACATTATGCATCAAGTGCTCAATTCTTTTTTTCTCCCAGGGATGATCATCCAGAGAATATCTTTTCATCCATGGAGACCATTATGACCCTCGTCTTAGAAGAAAGTGAAGATATCTCTCCAGAACTACTTTCTCCTCTTTTAGCTAGTGTGAAAAGGGGCAATGAGGTCAACACCATTTCTTTGTTTACTTGTCTCTTTTTTATTATTATTATTTTTTAAAATTTAGTTATTAATGAATTTGCTATTCGCATTCACTGTTTTACAGGAAGTTCTCCCTGTTGCTCGTAAATTGGGAGAGAAAGTACTTGAAAATTGTGCTACAAAGGTTAAGCCATACTTGCAACATGCTGTGAAATCTTTGGGTATTTCTTTAGATGAGTACAATGAAATAGTTTTCTCTATATGCCAAGAGATTTCTGGTACTGTGGAGCAAACTGATGTCCATGCTACTGATGAAGTTCAAAATGATGCCCATGCTGCTGATGAAAATCAAGTAAACGTCCTTCTGAAGATAACATTTTATTGCATGATGTTGTGATGTTGTGATTTTATTTAATGGAAAATATAGAGTATCATGTTGTGAACTTGTGATGTTTTTTACTAATAGTAAGTAAATTATACATTACTTGATATGCCAAGCTGTATGATTTTGTTTTCTTTGTATAAGTTGATTGATGAAAGCTGTTGAATATTTTTTGCATTATTTCTGATTTGTTATTTTGCCAATTTAGTGACAGGAAATATTTATTTGACACAACTGATTATGGGTCTATGAAATCTTGGTAGATAATAATGTTTGCTATTTTAAAGTAATCATTTATAGAACTTATACATTTGAAAAGATGTCCTATTTGTTTGTCTTATTTGCTTTATTCCTAGTTTGTGGTCTGGTGGCAGAGGTCCTGTTTCTCAAGCGTGCAACTCTTAGCAAAGCTTTGGCCACAATACTCTCTGGGGATTAGATTACGAAGTTTGTTTTATTTATAATCATATTTGTTTTCTTAGTAGTTGTACAAGGTATCTTATACAGTTTATTATGGATTACATGTTATTGAAAGTGTTTGCTGAAGTATACATTGTTTATGTAGGCTCTTATTTACTGGCCTAACTCAGCGTCACACAGCTCAATTCCAATTGTTCTGGCAACTTAGCTTTGTTAACTTTCTGCAGGTTGAAGAAAGCAATCCAGCTGGGGAATCATTGAATGAGGCTGCCCAGGCATGATATTTTTACTTGTCCTTTTTAAATTGTTTATTTACATTTATTTTCTGATTTACATCCATGTTATTGGAAGAGTTTGCTGAAGTATACATGGTTTATGTAGGCTCTTATTTACTGGCCTAACTCTGCATCATGCAGCTCAATTCCAATTGTTCTGGCAGCTTAGCTTTGTTAACTTTCTGCAGGTTGAAGAAGGCAATCCAGCTGGGGAATCATTGGATGAGGCTGGCCAGGCATGATATTTTTACTTGTCCTTTTTTAAATTATTTATTTACATTTATTTTCTAATTTATATCTACATCCAGACTGATAAAGAGTTAGCAGCTGAAGCTGGTTCACCTAAACAAGCTGATCCTGTAAATGAAAATTCCCCAAAATCAGTTGTGAGCAATGGTGTTGTGCAGACTGGTGAAGACTCCTTGGCAGATTTAGGTTCCTTAAAGAAGCAAGATGATGGTAATCATGCTGATCAGTTGAAAAGCATTGACATGTCATGCAATGTTGAGACTAATATTTTGGATACTGAGAAGCCAGCAAATGAGGAAAGCAAGCCAGCTAACGAGGAAAGCAAGCCAGAACGAGCAATCAGAAAGAGAGGGAGGAAACTTAATACATCGGTAAAGTTGACAGAACCATCTGAGAGTTCTCATATCGGAGCTGAAAAGGAAGCTGAGAAAATATTGGATGATGGAACACACAGCAAGAATGTTCCTGGTTCACCTTGTGAGGAACCATCTGTTGAGGCAACTGTGTCTTCTGAAAATAAAAAAGAGGCTGGCAGTAGTCAGCCTTCCTCTCCCAAGGCTCTAGAGGTTGAGTCCATGACTGTTGCTTCTCCATCTGGAAGCGGAGGCCTTCTAGATGAAAGTCTTCCCAAGAAGGCTGCGCAATCAAAGAAGAAAGAGAGTTTTACCAAAGATTCTGAACCATCTTCTGATGCTGTCCTCAAAAAGGCATCTGAAGGAATTAGTGACACTGAAGCAAAACCAAATAAACGATCAGCAAGAAAGGCACCTGCTAAGGTTTCCAATGAGGAAAAGTCATCAATCGTGACAGATGCATCCAAGAAGGAAAGTGGCACTGTAAGTGAATCAGAGGCAAAACCACTGAAGCAGTCATCAAAGATGGTGGATGCAACCAGTAACGATGGTGATGAATCCTCTTTAAATCAAACTGAGGATAAGAAACATCGCAGCCGTGGAAAATCTATTCCAGAAAAGAATGTGACCCGAAGTTCAACTAAAGATGATGACAAGGTCCCTCCCCCCCCCCACCCCCCCCAAAAAAAAAAAACCTCTCTTGTTTGCCTTCAATTATGCGTTGCAGTTTTTCTTAGATGCAGTTGCATCTAAATTTTTTTTTTGCTGAACCATCAATTAAGAAGTCAATTGTAGTTATTGGTAGTTATTGTTGCTATTCTGATTTTTTTTTTTAAATAGGAAAAGGTCTCTTCGCCAAAGTTGGCTGCAAAACTAGCAAAACATGAGCATCAATTGGAGGAGATGCCTAAGGTTGACAGCAAGAGGAAGCATGCATCGGGCAATGAAAAGGTGTGCATCTATAAAACCTAAACTCCTGTGATTTTGTGGCTTGTTAGATTTTTGTGGATCACTTATTAGTGAGGGTTGCATATATTCTAGCATAGCTGAGTCAGGAATGGTGATGCCACTGCCTTATGTTGCTCTCTAGAAATTTGCCTCCTGCTGCATGCTGTTGTGCTTCATGTGGTAATATGGGCTAAATTACCACTTTGGGTGAACATCCAAGATCTCCCCCAAACACCAAAATAAATGAATAAATAACAACCTGTCATTTACTGTTTAATCTGATGCAAGACATCTATTTTTATTTTTGTCTCAGGAAATATTGGACACGAGTTTCATGTTTGCAACTTTTTCTTTTGTTTAGTTTCTTAATGCTCTCTGTTCATAAGACAGTCTTAATTAGTCTTAATTAACGTTTAAATGGTACTTTTTTGGCTTGGCTTGAAATCTCTTGGATTTTCCTAGTGAATTTCTCATTTAAGCAATTGTTTTGTCAGGCATCCGGGACTAGAGAATATGATGCTAGCCTGGTTGGTTTGAGAGTTAAAGTTTGGTGGCCAAAAGATCGCACGTGAGTATTGACCTTTTTTTTTTTCTTTCCAATCTTGTTCCACTAGTCATTGCTAGAGCTGATTATTGACTCTTTGTGAATGCATGTATGTTAATGTGGATGTGTATGCAAGTGTGGTATTTTTGTTTTGAGTTTGGAAGAGTTTAATCTCTTCAGACTTGATGTTGGTTTCAATTTGTCTTGGAGCAGCCAATATGTTGGTTTTATGCCCATGTTTTGATGTAGAAGTTAAATTTTACTCCATTATCTTTAGTCCTGGCATGGCGCCTCTGATGTTTCATCTTGATACCTATGGTGTTAGTAGGGAATGATGATTTTTTACTGCGTGTTCTTACCAGATTTTTTTTTAACTAGTTTTCTTATGTGGTAAGATCAAGTCCTTGCAAATAATTTTGTTTCTTGTGCCAAATATAAATTTCCAGTCGGGGCTGTCCCACAAGTGAGCTTGCACTTAAGTTTATTAATATGCTTACCACGTTACACCAATTTCCCTGTTATCTCTCCCCCCCCCCCCCCGCCTTTTTTCCCCGTGTACGAAGGTCAGTAAATTATGCAGCAAAGATGTATTGTGACTGCATCTCATCCTTTACAGGATTGAGCAAGGCTCAAAGGTCTTTCTGCAGTTTGCTATAGTTCTTTTAGTAATATTTGTTTCTCATGGTCCTTTCTAGCTGCCTGCTATTTCTATCCTCATGAAACAAGTTGCTATATTCCTTATGTTCATTATCCTTGTGTTCATTATATTTTTTTGCAGATTTTATGAAGGTGTGATAAGTTCTTATGATGCTGTTAAAAAGAAGCATGAGGTGAAAAGACTGATCTCCATTTTGTTCTTAAACGGGTTCTATTTTTTTCCTGCTTTATTTGGGCTTTGTATTCTTTCTGAAAGTATTCTTTCTGTTTCGTATGCCATGCATACACATATTTAGCTAACAGTTAATTCCAATTGTGTGCTTATTTTTGTATGTACGAAAAGCACCATCTTTCATTTGTATATGCATGCATGATTCACATCTATCCCATAATGGAGTCGAACATATGTGCAAACACTTGCATGCACACATAGACACAACTGACTCTTTATATTCACTTGTGTAGGTTGCCTACGACGATGGTGATACAGAAATATTAAATCTTAAGAGGGAAAAGTGGGAAATTATTGAAGATGAGTCTGCACCCGATGAGGTGAGTGATTACCTACCTGACTGGCACTCTACTGACTTTTTGAGATTTTGGCTGACATTTCATTTTTTTGACAGGGAGAATCAACTGATCCCCAAAGTCCAGATGTTCCATCTGAAAGGTGTGTGTGTATTGTTTACTAATGCTTTTTTCTTTATAATTCTTTGTCTTTTACCTGTGGGCATGTAACTTGGAGGAAATAGCTAGTTCACAGAGTTTCTAGTTGGCTCGTGTTACAAGTGTATATTAAAATTGTATATTAAAATCATATCTGCAAGTCCAAATCTCACACTTGTCGTGCTCCCTGCTTTGAATTGATATTGGAGTACTATTAGCATTTACTTGACTGATGATTATAACTAGGCCCCCCCCAAAGAAGAAACTGAAAACAAATCCTGATCAGTCTACTAAGCAAGGAAAGGTGGATGCTTCTCCATTGAGGTGAGTATTTTTTTTTGTTGGTTCTGAAATTGTGTCTGTTTTTGGACATGGATTTCTGATAGCTGTGTATACTTAATCGGAAGGGCTGGGGGAGGTTCCTCTAGCAAAACCAAGAGTGCAGCAACAAAATCTGGACGAAGATCGAAGGAAGTGGGTAAAACAGATGGCAAATCAACGGATGATTCAAAAATTGTTAAAAAGCAGGAGGATGATAATGTTGGCAAGACTAAGGATAATACCAATAAAAGTGGAAGTAAATCTGCTGAGGTTACTTCAAAAACAGCCAGCAAATCAAAAAATGATGACATCACAACAACCAAGACTGGCAAGTTCAAGGACGATGGGATGAGGACACCTAACACCTCCAAGTCCAAGCAAGAAGCCACAAAGACTGGTAGATCCAAGCAAGAGACCCCAAAGGTTAGCTCTAATGCCAAGGGGAAATCCCCAAGGAGTGGTGGCAAATCTAGTGTTAATGGTACTGGAAAGTTGAAATCTGGTTCATCAAAGGTGAAAAACGTCGAGGACAAGGAGAACTCATCCGATTCAGAAAAGGCACAAGAAAGCACAAAGGGGAAATCTGTAACCGCATCCAAAGGACAGGGAAGTGAGGCGAAGAGCGGGAAAAAGCGGCGAAGAGTTTAAATTTACGGGTCTATCATAAGTGCTACTTACTGGAGCAAAGCGGAGTCGTTTCTGGGCATATGATTATGAACCTTAGGGCCTTTAGCAGCAGCTTGGATGTGTGAGCGCCACATTAACACAGGAAGCCACTGTTTGTGTAGTTGGTGTCATCTTTGACATAATTGCTAGGGTGTGGCCATGTCGAACAGTGTTCTTAGTAGTAGTTGTAGTGGTCGTAGGGGTAGTTTTTCCTTCTACTGCTGTTTGTAGATGGAAATTTTTATGTCGTTTGGGAGCGAAAGTAGAATACATTGGGTTAGTTTATGTTAAATAGGTGCTGCTTTTATAGATAATGTCACAGTTTAATGATCATGCTGTGAGCAATGTCGTCTACTTGAATTCGCTGTTCTGGCCTTCTAATTACAGTATTATTCCGGATAAAAGTTCAAATAATATTATTTTAAATCTTTGATTTAAACTAATCCACATTCTCTTTTCTATGTTTAAACGAGTTTGTGAGCTGGATTTTAATCATTTTTAAGAATCAAAATTGAAATCAGAATCACAAACCCTCTCTTGAAACCAGGGGCCGCTGCGCTGTGGAAATTGTTTATTTTCTGGCATGGAAAAGGAAATACTGCTTTATTTACGAGTTTGTAAAATTAAAAGTAAATTTAAAAGGCAGAATATATGTTTGTCTTTCAATTTTATCAGAAAAGCTTGTGCATATTTAAAAGTGATATTAAAATAACCTAAAATCAGTAAGCAATGTAAATTTTCTAAATTATTAAAATATAGAGAGGATCTAAATCTAAGATGCAGTTGTCAATTCAAAAAGGAATGGGATGTTTGGAGTCGACCTCCGTGATTTTACGAAAGCCCAATCAGACACCATTATAAATCAAGCCCATTTAGTCTTACAAATTTATTTATTTTTTAACATCTTATTTAAATTAACTAATTCAGAAGTATTTATTAAAGTTTAATTTACCTCAATTAAAATTTGAGCTAATTTTCCTGATATGACCCAAAATTAAAAAAACTCAATTTCTTAATTTTATTTTATTAAGAGATGTGAAAACAGGAAACCTCACCTGCATTACAAACAGGTGTTAATGTAGGATTACCACTCCCAGATTCATGTCATCACAAATAATTTCAGCAATACATTGAATGTTTCTTTTATTTATTTTTCAACCATTAGCTGTTTTGGAAACTTAGCAGTTAACACTGTCTAGAAGAAAAAAAATGTAAAAATTAACCATTTACTTGATTATAGTTAAATATCCTCACATAAATAGAAAATGAATAAAACCGATTTAGCTTAAGCGTTGCATCCTTAAAAGGAGAAATACCAAGTGATTTTGTGTACATGTTAACAAATCAAATAGAGATGCAACATGTAATAAATAAATAAAATCGATTAATATTTTTTAATAAATTATATGATAATTAAATTCGATTCGTTTATAAAAAAATGTAATTTACAATAATATACAAAATAGATTGATTGTCAAAATAGATAGTAACCATTGCAACTTATAAGTTATTGCAGCAAGTGCTCAGCATTTTGCTTCTGAAAAAGATTCGGTTTATAAATCAAACCCATTTAACTAAATTTTTATCTCGAATTTGATCGGTTTAATTTCAATTTAAGATTTGACCAGACTGTGTCCAGATATGTAGATAGCAACTTTATATTGACATATTTGGGTAGCCAAAATATTCTTTTAATTGTTGTGTGTTGGCCACTAGTTATTGATTTTATTTTTATTTGTTTTTTTTCCTGTAATAATTGATTTGCTCTCTCTCCCCAACATCATAGACTTTGCATATTGTAGTAATGATATGTGAAAATGGGTGGTTGGTCCCAATCTCCACATGCAACTATTCTGCTTGCCCCCCACTTGGGCACCCATTAGTGGCCTTGTTACCTCAATTTTCACATTATATTATTTATTCTCATAAAAAAAATAATTAATTTTTATATTTTAAATAAAAAGGAGTGGTGGGTTGTGGATCCAATTGGTCAAAGGTTACTGCAAAGCAAATAATTTATTCTACGCATCTTAATTTGAAAGAGGTGGCTGAAAATACTTTGGTGATATGATTCTTCAGCCAACTATTTATTGTGACAAGCGGAAACCCTACATCTTTTATATGGTTACCGTTTATCTGGTCATATGATGGATCTGTTATTGCTCTTCCACAGAACTTACCAATTGACAAACCAAATCCAGCCTTTGTTAATTGATTTTGCCAAGATCAAATAATCAAGAGTTGGATAAATTGTTTTGTTTTTAAGTCGATTATGTACCAGATTGTACGGTGCCCGACAGCAAAAGATGCTTGGGACAAATTGGCAGTCATCTACTCTACCGGTTCAAATACAAAGATTCAATAATTAAGAAAGCAATTGAAACATCTGTCTCGTGGGACTGACAACATTGATACCTATATGCGTAAATCCCGTTTTATTTCTGATCAGTTATGCGCAATAGAAAGCCCCATTTCTGACGAAGCTTTGGTCTGTGATGTTCTTGCGGGACTTAGATCAAAATATAGACCTTTTACACTAGCAACTGAACCTCAAAATTCCCCTATTGGATTTGATGAGCTGTATGCATTACTACTCAGTGAAGAGACTCAGCTTCGATTTGATTCTTTGCAAATCACCTCTGTCGTTCCACCAACAGCCCACTATGGCAATACTGGATGCGGTGGCTGTAACAATCGTGGTCGTGGAGGTCAGGGACGTGGTTATGGGAATTCTTATATTTCCAGCCCAAACAATTACCCTTCTGGTTCAACAGTGGCTGTGGCTTCCAGTGTTACAATTGTAATGGTAACGGACATGTTGCAAGGTAATGCCCATCACTGTACCTGTTTCCCGTGCAATCCGTTCAGTCTTTTGCTCCACAAGCTTTTCCGCAACAGTATTGATATGGCATGAACGTTTGGGTCATGCTAATATTCATGTTGTTAAGCATCTCCTTAAATCCAATAAAATTTCATTTGATTCCAATAAACAATTTGATTTATCTCATGTTTGTAATGTGAGTAAATCACATAAATTGCCATTTTCTGATTCATTTTTATCGTGCTAAGAAACCTCTTGAATTAATTTATTTGGATATACGGACCCTCACCTGTTGCTTTTATTGATGGTTTTTGATATTACGTCATTTTCTATGATCACTTTAATAAATACTGTTGGTTGTATTTTCTAAAGCAAAAACCTGATGTCTTTCATGTCTTTGTTCAATTTCAAAGTCTTGTTGAAAAATATTTTGGCCTTCCAATTAAAAGTTTTCAATCTAATTGGGGGTGAATTTTGGTCTTTAATCAAATATCTAAAAGATAACGGGATTACTTAACGTGTTTTCTGTCCTCACACATCTAAATAGAATGATTGTGCAGTCAGAAAACACAGATATATTGTTGAGTTAGAACATGCTCTTTTACATCATGAACTTTTATCACCAGATATCTCTTGGTCTCCACAGTCCAAAAATACTACTATTACACCCTTTATGCTTCCAACTTGTTACATTGAGGCTATTAAAAACTCACTTTGGCGAGATGCAATGACACATGAACTAAATGTATTAATTCAGACTGGTATATGGGAATTAGTTCCGCGTTGCAAAGCACAAAATGTTGTTGGGTGCAAGTGGATATTTCGAGTTAAATAAAAGACCGATGGTAGTATTGACCATTATAAAGCACGGCTAGTCGCAAAAGGCTTTCATCAACATCTGGGTATCGATTATTTTGAGACATTTTCTGTTGTAAAAATAGGGTAAAACAATAAAACTTGAGTCGTATTGGACATTGACCTTAAAGATTTATTTTGTAATTCTCCAGGATTAAATAAGTTCTTCTGAGATTTAATTCTCAGGATCAGAACAACAATAATTCATCTCTGATTTATAACCCAACAGAAAATACAGAGAAAAAAAAGAATAAAGTAGAAAAATTGGGAGTCACTATTTTGTAAAGACAAAAGCTTTTTATCGTGGAAAAACTGACCGCTATATATGGTCATAAAATTCATGAAATAAAATTATAATAGTCATATTTAATATTATATTTAAATCTCATAAATAAAATATTTAATGATTATAAAATCTTTATTACCATAAAATCTCTAATTACCATGAAATCTTCAACTATCATCAAATTTTAATGACCATAAAATCTTTTTAAAATCTAAATTAATTTTACAACATTTTCCCCTATGGTAAAACCTGTTACTATTCGTGTAATTCTATCTTTGGCTGTTTCCCATGGTTGGTTGATTAAACAACTAGATATTTCAAATGAATTCTTGCATGGTGACTTCGAGAAGATGAAGTCTTTATGGAACAACCACCAGACTTTTAAGACCAAATGAAACCTGATCATGTTTGTAGATTTCAGTGTTCTCTCTATGGCCTTCGTCGGGCACCAAGGCAATGGTACAATCGTCTATTTCTACTTTACTTTCCCATGGTTTTCGGGCTTCACCAGTAGATTCGTCCTTATTTTACTATGCTAAAGATAAAGTTACAATCTTTGCGTTAGTGTACATTGATGATATCATCTTGACAGTACAAATACAAATATGATACAACAATCTTTTCAGAAAGAATTCATGTCGAAAGATCTTAAAAAGTTATAATACTTTCTTGGAATGAAAGCCACTTGATAATATTGGTGCTACATATTTGTGTAACAGTGGATTTCATTAAGCTCAAACATCGAATATGTATTGTGATAATATTGGTGGCCAAATACTTAGAAGTTAATTTTCATTTTATTCTTAACAAAGTTCAAAAGAAAGAGTTTAAGGTTAAATTTATTTGTTCCAAACACCAATCGGCAGACATCATGACAAAGCCGCTCCCTAAGACTCATTATCGGATACTTATGTTTCATTTGACAATTCAATCTTTTTCTACGGATGTTTGAATTGAGGAGGTATGACAAAAATCACAAAATACGTTCTTAGCCTTATAAATTTATTTATTGTTATCATTTGTAACTATCTACACATATAAATAGTGTATCAATATTAAATACAATATATAATAGAATTCTCACAATTTCATAGTTGTTTAATCTTAATCAATAAATATTTTATTATTTAATTTTTATAATATAATATTAGTTACGGAGTTCTCAAATTTATAAAAATATTTATTAATTAGTCATTTTTTTAATATTTAACTGTTAAAATTAATAAAAAATTAATTAATAAAATTTAAAAATTTAAAAATATTTTAATATTTTTAATTAATTAATGAATTTCTTTACAGTACAAGAACTAACAGTAATTTTTTTTCTAATATATATAAATAGTCCCTAGTTATAATAAAATTAATTTTTTAAACAATAAACTGAGGAAGAACAATGTAATTTTTCTAAAAGGTTGAAAGATTGAAATAAAAAAAAATTGATTAATGAAATATTTTACTCTATTATTTATTATTTTATTATTAATATTAGTTATTAGTTATGATCTCATAAACTATTATTAATTACTATTACTGGGGTTGATTATCTTCAATATCAACATCATTGCTTTCATTATTATTGCAGTCTTGACAAAATCATTACTAGCTAAACAAAAATTCAAACCAAAAATTCATATTATTAAGACTGAATAATATTTTTTTAAATAATAAAATAATTTTTTTTAAAAAAATAAATTAAAAATAATAATACTCAGTTAAAAATGGAGGAATGGAGTTTTACTATTAACTTGCTTATGAATCCAAATAAAAGAAATATTCGGTAAAGACAATAATAAAATTTTAAAATTATAAATAATAAAACATATTTTTAATTTTTTTTAAAAAATAATTTTTCTATACTTTTTTCCCTCAATTATAATTCCAATCAAACACTTTTCTAAATTATAATAACAATGAGAGTGAATTTTGAAAAAATTGATAAGAGAAATGATTATCTTTAAATTATTCATTAAAATAAAAACATAATCATAATAACCTAAATTAATTTTAGTCATAAAAATTGAGCTCAATTCAATGTTATTTTTTTAAGTAAAATATCAAATTTTTTTTAAATTGTTTAAAAAAAATAGTTAAATTGAAAATCATAGTTAAATAAATTAACAAAAAAAAAATTTGTATACAGTGAACTTTTTTTCAAGTTAAATTAATTTTCTCATATAATATAAAACATGAATTTTTATTTTTATAATGAGTAGTCTAAACTATATATATATAAAAATATTTTTTTATTTTATCATGTAAGATTTTCAATTTTTAAATAATATAATAAATTATCTATTAAATTAATTTTTTTTAAATTTATTTTTATATTTAAATAATTTAAAATATATAATTTCAATCATATAAATAGAGATGAATAAAAATAATGTATATAAAAAAATTAAAATAACCACTTAGTAATTTTGAGTGTTTAGAAAATTTATATATATTTATCAACTAAATTGTTATCTAACTTATTTATCTTTTGATCACAAAGACTAAATAGTCTATATATATTTAAATTTATAAAAACTAAATGATTTATAAAGTAAATAATAAATATTTAAGATATTTTAATGGATTTTTTATAAAAAATTAAATTTATAAGAATTAATAAATTTTTTAAAAATTAGATATCTAATGATAATTTTTTTAATTATTTAAATATATGAAAAAACTACTTTACTACTCCAAAGCCTAAATCCGTCCCTGTGCATGATACAAAGAAAAAGAACCTTAGAAGAAATGGATTAAGTAAGAAATGGACATCTCTAAATTATTGATAAAAATAAAAATATAATAATAATAATAATTAATTTCAATTTGAATGTTATAAAACTAGAAGAAAAAAAATGAAGATTTAAGTGAAAAATTATTAAAATTTATAACAACTTTTCTCATTTGTCTGTATTTTAATTGTAGTTGTTATGTTTTTTTAAACTATATAATCTGTAATTTGGAATTTATAATTATATGTGTTAAGAATATTTTTTTTTTTATTTTTATACAACTATCATTACAGAATTTCAAATGTTTACTTTATTTTATATTTTAATTTTAAATAATATTATATTTTATTTAAATATAATTAATTTTAACTAATTTTTAAAATTAAAAATAAAAATAAGTAATTTAATTGTTAAATTTATCATTTGCATTTTCATAAGTGATAGGTTTTATTTTGTAATATAATTGTAAAAGTTTTATAGTAAATACTATTTAATCTCTAAATATTATCATTATTACTAAGTTAGTCTTCATATTTTCAAAATTTTATTAAAATATTCTTTTTTTTTCTTTTTATCGACAAAATAATCTTCAGTTGTCTCTTTTATTAAAAATAGATGAATAATGAGAGAAAATTTTTTAAACTCAAATTTTCTCAAATAAAACCCCTTATTTGGTTTCAGGATATTGTCATTATTAACGAATCAGTTTTTATATTTTCATAAATATATTAAAATATTATTTTTTTTAAATCTATTAAAACGTCTTTTATTTTTTCTTAAATCTTTTAAAATATTCTTATCGTTTCTTTCCATTAATAAAATAATCTCTCATCCTAAAAAATAGAAGGTAAAAGAAGAAAAAGAAAAATAAAAAGGAGGAGAATAAGAGATGGAATTTGGCCTTCTATTATATTTTTAACGGGACAAATATATGGAAAACTGATTTATTATAGAAAAAATAGATAAAAATATTTTAATAAATTTTTAAAAATGTAAAAATTGACTCATTGATAATATTTATAAACTAAATAATAAATATTTTAATTTAAAATAATAATTTGTATAAAATAATTAAAAATAATATATCTGATATAAAATATTTATAATTATTATTGAAAATAGAATTTATTTATTATTGAATATGTAAATTGCATATTTAATAATTAAATTATTATTATTTTTAAAATTAAATATTTTAATTAATTCTAATAAATATGAGTTAATATTATTTATATATGTAACTAATTTATATTTAGAAATAGTAAAATATTACCTATAATATGAGATTTGAAATCTCACATTTTAATTTTTAAAAATAAATTAAAATTACATTTAAATATAAAGATTAAATTAAAATTTTAAAATTTAAATATTTATATTAAAATAAGAAATAAGATTTTTCAGTTAATTAACCTTATTGTTATTAAAGATGACTTCATAAGTAGATGGAACACGGAGTAAAGTGACAATTCGCACATGGGGGCTGCGATCCAGTAGTTGTCTTGTCGTGATTCCTGCTGACATGGAGTGTCGGGATAGGTCACAAACCAGTAACGAATCTTGTCCTTCCAACTGTAACATCAACTCTCCTTTCTTTTTCCTAATTTTATTATCTTTAAACTAATCATTTTAGAGTTAACTGCATTACCGGTTCGTTTATACTGTTGAGAGAAATGTTAATATCAGTCATTTTACATCAGTTAATATCTTTATTTTATTAAATAACAAGTATTTACTTCTTTTTTTTTATTATTTTCTTGCTTCTTAATCAATCATAATTATTATATTGTTTAACTAATAAGACAGAAAATAATTTATTTTAATTATATATATGATAATAAAATAGACATTAAATAAATATTAATTATATATAATAATAATAAAAAATAAGTTAACTCATTAAAAAATATTTTTTAAAAATATTGTTCATAAAAAATATTTTTTAAATAGAAATTATTTTTTGCAAACAAGCAGAGATTAAAAAATAAATTAAATCATTAAAAATATAATAAAGAAATCCTGAATTTGATGAAATTACCCTCCTCGTCTAATTACTTCAAATCTCTATAATTTTTCTAAATGAATCTATCATTAGAAAAATAACAAAAGAGAAGTGATAAGGTAGGTTTAATTAAATTGCAAAAATTTTTGAAAAAAAATAATTAAGTTTCATTTGTTTATGAAAAATAATTTGTATTTAAAAAATATTTACTGTGTAAAATATTTTTATTAAAAAATATTTTCTAATAAGATAATTTATTTTTATAGTTTAATCTTAATTTAAAAAATAAATTTTATTAATAAATTTTTATATAAATATCTTAATATTAAAATAAATTCACAATCTTAATAAAAAATTAGCATGAATTATAAAATATTATATAATTCACTATTAATAATCAATACCCTAATAATAATAATATATAATATACAAAATTTAAAACTAAAACCCACTCTATATTTTTTATATTTGAAAAAAATCTTCTCCTTCAATTCAAATTGATCTTAGAATGTACACATATTACTTGCTGATTCAAATAATTTGTGAAATATATTCAAAATTTGAAAATAATATAAATTTTTTAATAAAATAAATATTTATTTAATAACAATTTTAAAATTCAGTCAAAACAGTAATATTTAATAATTGAGAGAATTGATTATAAAAAAATTACTTTTAATAATGTTTAATTAAACAAGTAAATGTAAGAGTCTATTGAGAAGACTAGTTAGTCCACTTGAAATAGACAACAGATCGGTCGACCAATTAAATTACTATGCTGATGATCTAATTTAACCATGTAGTCGATAAGATTATAATTAAATTTCGCTATTTCTTAATACAGTTATATGTTGAAAAGTGAATAATCTCAAGAATATTTCTTGAGAACTTATTATCTAGTATTTTATAAGTGTAAATATATATGTGGCCTTTTTTAAAAATATTATCCATAAGTGAATGAGGGTATCTATCAAATTAAAAATATTATCCATAAGTGAATGAGGGGTAACTATCAAAGTTATGTAAAGGTGGGAGAATGTGTGGTTGGGTTGGGAAGAAGAAGTGGTCCATTAGACATATGACCACCCTTCCCTATATCCTAAAGTTGGAACCTTTCAAGGTTTTAATTGATATGAAAGAGAAGTTAGATGTGCCTTTAGGCCTTTTAATGGCGTGGTCTCTGCTCCCCGTAAAACCACTCCTTCCATTTCTTTTTTTTATTTTTATTTAGCAATAATTCTTAATCGCTAAAATTATTTTGAAATATCAAAAAATTGTCTAAAAATATTTATACAATTATTTGCACATATGTTAAAAAGATTTAATTAATATATTCAATAATAATGGAATATAAAAAAGAAGAAAGATTGAGAGGAGGGTATTTTTGAAAAAAATTATCACTTTTCACCTATAACTCTTTCACCAAATAAACGGCTTTAAATGGATGAAAAACTATGAATTTGAACGAAAAATAAAGTAAGGGACTTAAATGTTGTGTCGCCAAAATAGAGGGATATAAGGGTTAATTACGTTAAATCTCAGGAACTAAAAAGTAATTTTTCCTAAATTTTAAAATGAAAATATAAGATTATTTTTTTAAATATAATCTCTACTTAAATTACTTAATTATTAAATTATTTTTAAAACTAATAAATTTTGTTTTTTTGATGCATTATTAAATAGGATTATATTATGAAGTTAATGAATGCTTTATCACCTCAAAAAAGAAAAGTGACATAATTTGTGATGAATAAAAAAAAATTGGAGCTAATATGAGAATAATCAAATTTAACAAATCATTAAGAATTTGCCACATAAAATCAATTGATTTTATTTGTATTTGGTTTTAAAGGTATATATTTTATTAAATAAACATGTCAACAATTTTGAAATAATTTTATTAATTAACAAACTCAATTAAATAAATAATAGTATATTAATAAATAAATAATAAAACTGAAAAATATGAATAAGTTGGGATGTAAATGAATTAAATAATTCATAAACTATTCAAAATTCGGTTCAATAAAATCCCGATCGAGTTTGACAAAATTTCTAAACGAGTCAAATTCAAACTTAATTTTTAGGTTTGAACTCCGTAGTATTCAGCTCATGAGCTCGGCTCATTTTTGAGTTTATGAGCAAACTCACGAATAAACTCGTAAATAATCACATTAAGTAAGCTGATATTATTATTATAACAGATATAAACTCAAATCCTACATATATTTTCATGAATTAAATATTTAGATTATTAAAATTTAAAAGCTCATTTTTATGAGTTTACGAGTTAATTTATAAATATATTTATTTAATTAAATTTTTTTAATTTTAAATTTATTAATTTTAAAGTAAAAATTATTATATATGTAAATAATTTAAACTTAACTATTTAAAATTAAATTTAATAAAAATTTAATTAATTTAAATTTATTTATTAAACAAGTTAAATTTAAATTTTTTAATATTTTATTTAAATTTAAAATAATAAAATTCAAATTTAATTTAAATTTAAAAAAAATTTAACAAATTAAATTTAAAATCTTTAAAACTTTCTGTTTGTTTATTCCTCTACTAAAATGGAAATTCAAGCTGTTTGTAATATAGAGAAGCGAGATTAGGGTACAGACGGTCCCCGCCCCACTAGGCTGTACTGTAATGAATACACCCACCTTTAGCAGGCTTAAAGGGACCTTTGAACTTGAGGGCTATGATCCTCTGCTTCTGCCCCTTTCTGCATCTCTATTATTATAATAATAGTAATAAGTAAAATAATAAATAATATTCTGTTCTTTAAAAATAAATTTCTTTTCTTTTTCTTTTTTATTTTTATATATTTGTGTATTAAAAAATGTATTAATTGAAAGAACAATTTGAAGTGCACGTAGTCAACTAATCCACGATTATGTTAATAATAATAATAAATGAGAAAAGAGATGCCACGTGTCAGCGGATGCAGGTAATATAAAAGAAAACGGGATGTAGAAGAAAGGAGAAGAGCGAAAGAGAAGTAGGCTTGTTTCCCAGAGAGACGCAGTCGCATCAGACCCAATTCCCAAGACCAGAGACCACTTGGGAACCAAAAATGTCCTGATCCCACAATCACCACAATCCAACGGCAGGGATTACGAGTTTAAAAAATAAAAACTCTAAATCAGACGGCAAGAGATCAATCGGAAGTGACAGCAGAATGAAACCAACACGTACCCTCAACTATCTCCGCCAAACCAATCACATCCCGACAGAGTACATATTCAACACACTCAGATAAGAAAAAAACAGAGTACTGATTCTTCTTCTTGATCATCATCTTCTTCTTCTTCTTTTTATCGTTTGCTTCTCTGCACTCGTTTTCTTCTTTCTTTTTTGGTTTTTCAATCTTTGGGAAGCCAACCCATGATCCCGCCGTTCATATTTATATTCATAGTCAATGGCTGAGTGTTAAGCGTCGTCAGTCATCGCTGTTAGGTTTTGTTTCAGATAAGGAGAGGACACCTGCTACTTGTTACCGACACCTGTACGTCTTGCATGAGAGAGAAACACACAAGGGTTTTTCGAGAGTCGAGAAAGAGAGAAGGGGTTCTTTACTTTATGGTGGCTACAGTTTCTTTTCTTGGTCCCAAACAAAACCCTAAATCTGTCATTAAAGCCGTTTCATTCTTGTAGATAAAGCAGTGTGATTTGTGGATTTTTGGTAACTTTCCTTAAATGGGTCTCACTATATTCTCAGATCTGACTCCATTCTTTTGTACATTTTATGCTTCTCTTTTTTTCCTTTCTTTTCTATATATTTTTTTCCATTTCTGGGTAGCTTAGCTTGTCTTTACTTTCTTCTTTGGTCTCCTCTTTATCTTCTGGGACATAGAAATTGACAGAAGAGAGTGAGCACACAGAGGCATTTGTATAAATCTATACCCTTGCTTTTGCGTGCTCACTTCTCTTTCTGTCAGCTTCCAGCCGCCGGAATTGGATCTCTCTCAGGTCACCTAAATTCCTGGTCTGTTTTGTTCCAGATTGATACCTCTCCCTTATTTCTTTTTGTTTCTCTTTCGAAGATGAAGATGAAGATGACGGTTGAGCAAACAGAGAAAAAACGATGCCAAGTGTCACCCCATTAATTAATACCAGAAGGGTATATCAGATTGTATGTATTTGTCTTGGTTTGAATTTATTTAAGTTTTTTAAGCATTAAATTATATATTTTAATAGCTTGAAAAGCGTGGCTTTTGATGATTTTTAGATTAAGAGGTAGGCGTGATTACTGTGCAGATTTAGCGGCAATTTATAATGTAATAGCACGAGGGAATTCACGTCATCTAAGTTTGTAGCATGGTCCTCACTTGCAAAACCTTCTCTCCATTTTCATATTTCTCTGCACTTGAATTCTCTTTTTCTTTATTCATGCGCATGGTCATCAGTCATGTACCAAGTTCGAGATTTTTTCTTCTGATTTTGGACTTTTGTATTCACCTGAATCTACTGGTTTCATAATGATTTCCCCCTTTTGTGGGGTTTCAAAAACCCTATCCTATCTAAATAGGGTTGCTTTTACTTGTTTGGCTTCTTTTTGCTCTGATCATTCTTCATTATCTATTCACTTTCACATTAGCTCAAGTGGGTTCTGAAAAGATTCTATTTTTCTTTTCTTGATTTTCTGTATTTTTTGTTCAAAGTAGTTGGGGACTCCATAGATTAAGTAAAACAAGGAATGTTTATTTCTTCATATGGGAAGTTAGCTGCAACTTTTTCTTTTCTATTTTTGCTCCTGTGTTTTGAGCTTTTGCAGGTGGGATTTGATTGAGGAAAAGTTAGCTCATTGCGAAAGATTCCCACAAGAAATATCTAATCGAGCAGGTCAGAAACTACTTCAAGAACACATCTTTTGTTTTGCATTAATAAACAACTCTCTCTTTTATTATTTATTTCATGGATTTTCCTTCCATTTTGTCTCTTTGTTTAATGGAGGATATACCTTAATTCTTTTATCATTGGCCTCTATCTTAATAAAACCGGTTGTATTATAGTAATGTTTGGAGTTGTTTATGAAGAAATTATAGCAGCATTAATTGCTTCCTCATCTAATTCAGTCAATGTACTTGGTGGTTTGAGCAGCAAGTGGATGGCTTTGACAATACTTCTCCACATGAAATTTTGACTTTTAACAATTAATCAACAATCCACATGAAATTTTGACTTCTAATAAAAAAATAAAAAAAAACTTCAATTCAAGTCCATGGAGTTTTCAATAGTCCCTTGTTTGACAAGGGATGCAAGGCTTGCTTCAAGAATCAAGGTTGGTTTCATGTTGTTTATGGGAGATATTAAACTAAACATTCTTATTTAGTATCTACCTATGTCCTATTTTATGCACTAATTTCTATGAAAGAATATCTTTATTCTTTTACTAATTTGTTTTGTTACTATCAATACAAGTTGTTTAAGGCATGAGTTTTGCTAGTATGGGAGCAAGCCTCAATTAAATCAATTGGGGTCTCCAAATGCATTGGATAAATCTATTATCATGTGCATCATAGTTGATTAATTAATAACCATTGAACACCTTATGAATTAGTTTGCTTTAATAATGCTCTTCACTTGGTTTCTTGTTGTTCAAGGATGATAGTGATATCTAAGGTTTCTAGCACTTCAACAACTACTTAAATGTTACTTTATGAATTAATAAGATCATCCTATGGCATATGCTTCTTAAGTATGAAATGCACAACATTGCTGAAGCGATACAACTCTTTTGGAGATCAAAGCAAATTGGCATGATTTCTTATCTAGATGCGAGTATTGTGAATATTGTTTTCTTTGTTCCGTTCTCCCTTTGTGCTTATTTGATGCATTGCATGGCGTAGTTATTCTGTAGATATGTGAATTAGACAAAGTATTGAAAATTTACCAATATTATATGCAAAAAAAGTGGTTCAAATAATGTTCCAAAGTATTCCTATGGGCATAAGCCATGCTACTAGTACTTTATTCCTATTTCCCTAGGGGAAGATAGGAAAGGATCATGGTAGTTTTGTTTTATTTTATTTTATTTTATTTTAATTTTTAAAAAACTTCATTGTTATTTTTTTATTTCTAGTACTCTAAGGTTCATTTAGGTAAATATTCAATAACTATCATTAGATAAATTGATGATCTCTAATTTAATGGTGGAAATCATTGTCATCATAAATTATAAAAGTTATATATGACTTTCTATCAAACTGGATTGGGTTTGTCAAAGCCTTAATTAAACGTGAATCTGTAACACCACGCTTAGCAAGCTTCAGACAATAGGATCAAGTTGAGTCTTAAGGAGAGGAAAAGAAATCCAAAAACTTGATAATTTAAGTCAAGCTGGTGGCTTGACAAATCCATGTATAAGTCTATTATCAAGTACATGAAAGTTGATTAATTGATAACCATAACACACCATACCCAGCCTTATTACTAAATAAATCCCAAGTTCAGCCCATCTTGCAAGCAAGATTTAATTGAGTTGGTTCATGTCAAGCCTGTTGATAAATCCTTTGTTCAAGTCAACAATTTTCCATGTTGGGTATGTGGATCTACAAGCCAAATATAATTTTGTTTTGAATTTCAAAATATTTGATTAATTTATAGACATGTCTAATTAAAGTGAACAATTTGTAATAGAGAAGTCCAATCTAAAATTAATAGAGAGAATGTATATTGTGAAACTAACTCGCATCGATGGAGGGGGGGAGGCTATTCCGGTAGGAACTTATGGTACTGCCCTTATAATTTCATCGAGTTCCTCAACTATGTTTGCACATATTTATTGACCTAATATACAATTTCTACAACAATTCATTTGCATTTTTCCTCTAAAATGGATTTTTCAAATGATATTACAACAATTTGGAACACTTATATGGTGCTTGTATGAGAAATTGAGAATCAAATTGAACTAGAAAGATCAAAATGAATTGATGCATTCATTTGGTTTAAACATCTAATATGCAAGATCCTCGAATATATCCCATTTGAATGATATATTGCGTAGGAGAATTGATGCTCTCAAGGATTTTATCTTCAAATGGTGGTTTTGCATTGTTGGTTCACTTTTTGATTGAGAATCCTATTTATGATATTTTGAGGATTTTCCAATAGAATTATGGATTTTTTTCCATTTGTTTTGGTTTTTGGTAGGTTAATGGTCAAGTTACCTAAGGCAATGCTCATTGATAAACATAAGAATCAATTGATCAACTTCTATATCTTGTGCTTGCCGTCCCTTTTCTTTTTTCTTCTCTCTCCTCAATGAGATTTTAGTTGCTAAGAAGTCGGGAAACAATGACAAGTTTTTGAAGCTGGTGGAATAGGGTATATACTTTGATAAATCAAGCTTGCTATTTTGTTGTTTGTGAGGAAGATGAGGAAAACAATATTGAAATTGAGGAAGATGAAGATGAAGAGAGAGAGGACAAGCCATGTCAGCTTGTAACCTGTAAATCAACCATTATAGGCAAGCAATTTACTATGTAAAAAGAAATTATCTTACAAATTGAAGTTCAAAAATCATGTTGCTACGATGCCTTAAGTTGAGGGACAATATGTAAATTTACTTGGAGGATGGCAATCTCCACAGATTTTGACGCCAATAGCACCAAAACTCCAATGCACCACAAGTTGTGAGGAGGAGTAATAAAAAGGATTGGAGGAGAATGACAACATTAGTAGAATTTGGTACTTGTAGAATCAATTGAGGAATGTTGAGTTAAGGATCCAAAGTTGAAATGAGAGGGGGATGTCTGTCTATGGGGGTGGTCTGTCTATGGGGTGATGGTGATGTTCTAAGATCCAGAAAATAGAATTTACAGTGGTTGTGTAAGCTTAGATGGAGAGGAAGACGTTCTTCCTATTCCTTTTCCGGTTGTGTAAGCTTAGATGAAGAGGAAGACGTTTTTCCCCTTTTCCTTTTGTCAGCTAGTGACGTCTAACCGTTTATCTGCTACAGTGCCACTTGTCTCTGTCACTCAGGTCCGTACGTACGGGTGTGTCAGACCCCTCTCTACGTTAGGCGGCCATTTAATTTCTCCGCATTTAATTTTTCCAGCACGCATGCGGACAGGCTGCGAAGTGACTGGGCCAACTATTCTCCTTCACGTCACATCATTGGGCTAGATTACTTCTCGTTGGTCCCGGGTTTATGATGAGCTTAGCCTGCCCCGCATGTTCGGATCAGGGCTTGAGATACTGGGTCGGTCTGCTTAAGGAAAGCTTGATGGGCTTTGGGCTAGCATCCTTCTCTTGGACCCGGCCTCGCCCTAGATAGAGGAAGTCCGGCGGTCATTAATGAGATTTTTAGATTCACAATAATATATTTCAATAAATTGCTTGTTTATGTTTAACAAATCATATCCTTAGCAGCCATGTTTTAGGAATGCCTAAGGGTTTTGATTAGGCAAACACAAAAAATTACCACTTGAATAATCGTATTTACCTTAGCCAGCTTAATTGAGCAATTTAGACTAGGAACATCTTCGTGGTAGTAATATGAACTGTGCTCTTCTAATTTTCTCTGAAATAAAAGAAATAATTAATTCCTTCTCTTAGTTTTGCATTGATCAGATGGCTAGAATGCAATTTGATGTTTTGCACTGGTAGTATTATTGTATGTAGAAATTAATATAGGACATCAATTATAAGTCTCATGTTTCCTGTCACGGTTCATTTCAGCCTGAGACAATGCTCTGACATGAAGAAAACCTTGTTGTTTGGTTGGTCTGAAAAGGTCATATTTTTCTTTAAAAAATTCTGAATTTAAGAGAGGTGGAGAGAGAGAGAGAGACTTGATTTCAGGCCATATGTGCAGTGAGCTTGTAGATTTCAATTGGTTATGGACTTGATATATGTAGTTTGATATTTTCGACTAGATTCAGGAAATTATTCCTACGACAATCAAGCAATCCAAAGTGGGGTTTTGATGCCATCACCATCTTCAGGTACAGTACTGTCTATCTATCCAAACACAGTTGACAGTTCAAATTAGTGTCAAGTTGAGGAGTCACTTCCAAGCACACCCAGACAACAAATGAAAAGTACAACTCCATAGTAATTTCAGACATCAATCCTCCGCTAACCATATAACTAAACTGTGTCTTGTTAAATCAAACTAAATAGGGCATGTTGTCTAGGGTTCATGGCACCAACTACATCACACAGCAGTAGCTACTTGGCAGCTTAAAGCAGTAAATTTAAGTACCTTTAGATGCAACAAATTTCTAACTGCAGAAAATTTTTGTGCAGATTTCTGACCGTTGCTTGCTATGCTTCATCCTCAGCTTCAAAGATCTTACACTGGGAAAAAAGGTGAAAAGATAATTAGTAATACAATCTCTGCTAACTTAGTAAACATGGGAAAAGAAAATCCTTGCTTGCATACCTGATGTTATTTATGGAATTTGCAATCTGTGGGCAGAGCTTGTATGTTATGGAGATCAGTTGGGGTTGGGAGAAAGAAGGGACAAAACTGCTAATGGCGGGAAAGAATGGGGAAGAAATAAAATTAAGTAGAAGTTTTTTTTTTCTTTGGCGATATGATAGGACTAGGTGGTGGCAGTGGTGGTGGTACCGTTGATCACTGTTTCTGCAAAGTACTGAACTTTTCGTTTGCAAAGCATTTTGGTCCTCATGATTTCTCTGTTCCTTTCCATTAAAGAAATTAATTGGATTGCTGTACGACTTTTTGAAAGGTACAAGTGAATATAATATTATGCTGGGGGTGTTTTAAATTATTATTTAAAAGAATCATGTTTCACAGATTAATTTTAAATTAAACTTGTCATAATTTATTAAGGCAAGCAGGCTTCTGGATCAAAGGGTACATTTTCAATCGAATGCATTGTTTTTGTTTTGTTGTTCTCCATCAAAGCGGTGAATGAATTCGTTAAAAAAAACACTGGACTCTGTTTGGAAGGAAGTTTTCTTCAAGGAAATGGAAGATTTAAAAATCATGAAAAATCTTATATCTACCAAAGGTTCAATTGAATGCACTGTTTGCCATCAAACAGTGGAATATAGTTTTCAATATGACCCATTTCACCGACTAGTTAACCAGAAAATGGGTTTCCGTGTATACCTAAAATACCCTTTTTCCCCCCATTATTCACAGATGATTTTACTTTTTACAAGGATTAAATAGACAAATGAATTTAATTCTTTGGTAAACAAAGCAAAGCGAAAATAAAATAAATAGCAACTCTAATCATATAACTGATTACTTTGAAATCGGCAATAACAAACAAAATTGCTAAGCAACTAGAGTGTAAATTCAGGATGGGTCGAGGATCCTGCAATAAAATGAAGTGGCTACCTACAATATTATTCAAGCAGTTAACCAGCACAGCAGAAAGAAAAGGGCTTTCCATGGGTTACACAGTAAATTTAGATTCTGCAAAAAGAAGCTTAATCTACGCCAAAGTTTCGGTGGCCTTGTTTTCATAGGCCAATGTTAGCAAACACATCGAGCAAAAGTATGTTAACGGCCTTGTCCTACCCTATCTGCACAGCTTTTTTGGTTGGTCGACATCTTCAGTCACGTCATGCTTTAATAATTCGAGCTACTTAACGCATCTTTTGAGAGGACTTCGGCAGCAAAAACAAGATTCCTCCGAGAAAACTGCTTACCAAAATAAGATAAAGGGATTATACGCTATTTGACAAACATAGCAAAGCACTCGAGAAGGGTATTCATGTAAAAGATTGGCAATTACCTCAATGTACAGACTGGAGTTGATTTTGTAGGCAGAGTTTTCAATCACTTCAATCCGTTTGCACTCCAGTTTTGCTGATGGAATCCCCACCAACCAGCAAACAGGAGAAAAAAAAAGTCCGCAAGGCTATACATGTGACCTCCTTTGATAACTAACAGATTACCTTTCTTTGACACTAGTCACTTTTGTGCTTGTGGTTACGTTCCATATTTTCACAGTACAATCAGCAGAACCAGATGCAAGCACTGAACCTTCTTCGCAACTGAAAAGAGCAGCAGGGATTGTTATAAATTATTTGGTAATTCAACTATCATTAATTAGAACTGTTCACACAAAAACCAAGTTCTCCAAGCATATCCATGAGCAACAAAGGATTTGCACCTGAAAGCTAGTGTCCACACACGTGAATTTTGGCCCATCAAAGGTGAAACACAGCGGCCACTTGAGAGGTCCCACATCATAATTGTGCCATCTTCATCTGCTGATGGCATATGCCTGCCATCAGGGGACATTGCCAGTGATACCATAGTCCTAATTGACAATGAAAATCCTGACACATTCCCCGCTCTGTACCTCCCACAGTCGAACCGTTTTGTTACTGGAGCCAGTGGCAATGTAGTGCAGTTGGCATGCCAGTGCACGCACAACACACTGATATAAATCATCCAATTCAATGTCACTTATTGTTCAGTAACTATAAGACATAAAGGAACACATCTTTGTTATCTAATACCATATCAAGCATAATACAAAAGAATAGAATTCTCGGTTCTTAGCTTAGAAAATCACTTTCAATCTACTGAAAATATTATGCAGCATCCAGGCTGGGATACTTGACAACCTTTGCAGCATATGGAAACAGATATAGCCTGGAAAGTAGAAGAAATCACATGGATGGATGATGAGGGATTGTATAAAATGGACAAGGTAATTAACAAGATCACTCTTCCAGGTCACATCAGGTGAAAGAATTGACAGGCTGAAAACAAGTCAAGCTTTTGCATCATGTTTATTATTATTTTTTTCAAATGTAAACTTATCCTGTATCAAATTACCAAGTTTTTTGTAACAGCCTAGGTATTTCTGTTGGTAATGCTGTCATCAGGACAACTGAAATGATAGCCAAATGCAGTTTTGTTAGACTGAAGTCATTAGAATAGCAGATATGGCAGGAAAAAAGGAAGGGTATCAAGCATAAAAAAGGATATACTAGATTAAAGGAGTATTGCCCTAGATAGAAGCATCATACGCTGGAAATTATAGGTTATCACTAAAAGTAGACCATCTACGCATGAGTATCATAATTGCATCCGACTTAGATAGACAGTAACCCTGTTCCAAAGTACCACTACACAATTAATGAGTTTCATATCTTCTAAGCCAAGTCAAATGAGCTGCCCCGCTCTCAACTTCCATCTACCTTCTCTCAACAATATTATTAATTACTGTCAACAACAAGCATGACTAATTTCACTTGCAGCAGTATCATTTTCACTCTGCAAAACAGCTGATAACAAGACTGTTTAACACCAAATCTACTCTTTGAAATATCTAGTGATTGCATGAGATATTTTAATATGTAAGCATGACCAAGTACATACAACCATATCAGAAGAGATGGCATCTAGCAATTGTAGTGGCAGAATATTTGAGACCCAGGATATCTGAAGTATAAGGATAGCTTTGAGCTAAAAATGAAAATGATGATTCAACAAAGCTATTTTCAGAGTTTAGAAGGAGAGTTTTAGAGTAAATAACAAAGAAATGCACAGAGATATCTTAATTTTCATATCCGCACAACCCTTTACTGCAGCAAACAATAGTTCTCATGAGAACGCATTCATGCACCTCCTGTATTGTAATTCAGTTGTGTAACATAGCAATTTTTTTTTTAAATAAATGCACTTACCTGGTAATCAATACATAAAATAGACACATAAAATGTTGCCATTAGCTATTTGTACTCGCATTAGTATGTGCAAATGAAAAGAACAACATATTATTCAAAAAACTCTCATATTTGCATAGACTTACAATTGCCAGATTGCTGTCCAATTTTAGCCATATCCAATATCTGTGGAAGCACATCTCAAATTTACAAGTTAGAATGACTAACATGGTCTATAATTATATTGGGCTAAGTTATGTGATAGGGAAAAACCTTCAATGAGGAGCCAAGAATCCACCAGCAACCAAAGATCCCAGGATATTGAAGAACAGTTCAAACTGGGGAAATCCCAGAAAGAATATAAGCAATAGATAACAAATCAAGAACCAACTGAAGCCTTATTTTTGAAAAGGTCATTGAACAAGTTACAAGTATTACCCATTGTGTGTGCAGATAAATGTGTAGAAGCTAACAGATTAGCACTACTCAACTGTACACAGTTTCTCAAGTCTTCAAGAATAGACTGCTCCACCTCCGTTGGGCTGAAGAATCATTAAAATGTTAATCAAAAGAATGCCTTAGCAGTATCAGTTTCATTTACTTGTTATTCCTCGGTCCTGACCAGGGAATCATGCAAGAGCCTGCCTGCCTGGAAAACATTGCAAATATTATATTTATGTAGATTGTAGAGAATGAAACATGACTAAATTCAGATTAACATACAAGTACAACGTAACATTCACCAAAATTTCTTCCAAAGCAGTCAAGACATAGCACAATTGATAAGGTACAGACATAAAGAAAGCAAGAAAAACGAAAAACAGAAATGAATGACCTCAGAGGATCAGTGAGTAGCACCAGTGAAATTCACTGATCATCTAATCAAATCTTAGTTGAATCTAAATGAGAACAAGCATTCATATTCCGTGCCTTCTAAGGGAAAGAATTCCTAATGTTTTGTTCTCAGAGTAATTTGAAGAAACTTAAAACAAATTAATTAAAAGAATGCCTCCAATCTATAAATATATTACTTTATTTTTTTTACATTATAACATAGTACATATTATGAGGTGAAATCTATAATCTATTTCCTATTACCTGTATTTAATCATTAAAAAATATCATTTTTCCTCACACATGAAACTAATATCATGTTGCTAAATCTTTTTGCTGGATCCTAACACCAATGCACAACATCTACCTTCACAGGAAGCCATAAGTATTAACTACTAGAACCATACCATGTATTTAATATAAGAAGGAAAAAAAAGTTCTAGAAAATACATTATGGGCAAGGGAAGTTCTGATTTGACTTGTGGTGCTGCTGATGCAGGATCAGCCTCAGGACGCACTTTGCAGTTGCACTAGCAGCTTTGTCTTTTTTAAACTTTTTAACAGAAGCACCTTGCTTTCCACTTTCTACTGATCTTTTCTGAACAAGAACCAGAGAATAAGATGATATATAACAGAATCAAAACTGCAGCTTTATGACTAACTTATAATCTACATAGTTCTAGAATCAGTTGACGCACACATTTACAAGCATATTTACCTTGGTTTCATCCAGGTCCCCCTCTTTGGCTTCTCCTTCAGTCTTTTCAGAAGCTGAGAGCAAACCCCTGCCTTCTCTAGGTGTTCCTCCAAAGAATCTTCAAGAAGATACAAGAAATATATGGTTAAAGCTCAAAATCAACTGCATGGGGGAGAAAGGGGAAAGAAGAAAAAGATGCAATAGAAAACAACTCCCTTATTTGCAACTAAGATAAATCTGTGTATGAATAATAAACATAAAGAATAAACAAGCATCACATTCTTCAAGATATCCCATCAAGCAGGCAGTAATTCAGCAATTCAAAGAGACTTGGCCATGCGCTCAGAGCCAATTTGCAAATAAGAATACCTCTTTCAATTTCTAAGTTCGCATTATTCTTGAGTGACAAAATCAAAGGATCCATAGCTTTTGAAACAAAGAAAAAGCTTTACGAACTCCAAGTAAACGCCATGAAATTTGTCATTTAACCATGCAATATTTATGCAGAAATAAGAATTAAGAACCTCAAAATCTTTATTTTTTATCTGATTAGCTGCATCCTGGCAGCTTCCAATTATGGTTACAACCTCAGCGTCATCTGAAATTGAGCTGGCCTGTCCAGGAGATACTGCCAGCAAATCAAACATAAATTATATGCAAGGAAATCCTATCCTGAAAAATCATTTACATGGAACTAAATGGATAGTAAACAGATTTACCTTGGAAAGTAATATGCTCATTAACAATCCCAAGCATCATAGTGGATTTTGTATTGCGTAGATACTTCATCAGGATACTGGCAAATTGTTGACATCCAGCTTTCAGCAAGTTGCAATCATGTTAATTAATTAATCGACAACCATCTATTCACCTGAACAATCTAAGTAAACTAACAGCAATGATTCACAAAACATAAAGTAAACATTTCTGCATATTTCAGTGAGTAAAGAACTAAAAGCATTGGATTTGAATCATGAGGCACAAACAGGACTAGCATTTATCTCAATTCTTTTCACCTTGAGACAGCCACATAGTGCCTTCCCTCAGCCAAATTCCAGAGCCATTAAACATATCCAGGCATAATAAACAAGCACATCAGATACATAAGTCTTCAACTCATAGTGTAACTGGATATTTACGAAATAACTAAAGAGAAACTGAGAAACTACCTGACTGATCTTTAAGTTAACTTTGGTCTGACTCAGAGTATGAGCAAATAAAATCTCCTAAAGAATAAGATCATGAGTTTCTTTCTTTTTATGCAAGTGATTTAAGCATAATATACTGGAAATGCAATCAGTTCAACCTCCAAATGAGAGGAAAGACCTCCTTCCAAATTCTGAGGGTCATGTGAGTGCATCATTACGTGATCTTCACAAAAGCTATTGAAAAAAGTTCTAGCCGGGAAGGCATGCCAAAATGGCAATAGATTACATGCAGTAATTATTTTGATGATGCACCACTTTACAAATATTCAATTTAGTACTAGATGGATAAAAGACTAGAAGTTCAATATATTACCCTCATGGGCATGCCCCTTTTGCTATGAGATCCATATAACAAAGGACAAATACTGGATAAAGCACACAAAGCAACTCAGGCTGCATAATTCAAATACAGTCAATGTCAATTAGAAGTATGTAACAACATCAGCATTTTCCAATTGAGTAAATAACTCAACAACTAGATACCTTGTACAAATCAAGTGAACTATGCGCCAATGAACTTAATTTGCCATATGCTTCAGGTTATCCTGCTGGAGTATCCTCTGACCTGAAGAAGTAACACATTTTGAAAGACGCACAATTACATACATATATTAAATTCATCCATTGAAGAGTATAATTAAACTTATATAAGTAACCGAAAAAGAAGAGCATTTGGCATTCCCCGAAGAAGGAATTCTCCTAATTCAGCAATTAATGTCCACAGATTCCCCGCTTTTAAATTAAACTCATTAAAATTTTGAGTCTTCTAACAGCTCAACCAATTAATTCACCAACTTTTACACGCATACAGTAATAATTTTCATCTATTGGCATTCTCCATGCTTATTATTATTGATGAAATTTAAAATGATCTCTTAGGGAGTTGGACCTTCACTGGGAACAGCATATACACTGTAAATAAAGAAAAATACCCAGTTGAGCACATTACGAAATGAAGACAAATAGAACACAAAGAGACAGCTGAGAGAGGGAGAGATCGGGAACGGAGTTGGCATTGGAGTTGTACTGAACTTCATCATGGAAAGCGAGTTTCGCTTGCTTAAAACCTTTCTTCTTCGACTAAGTTTCAATGAATTTCACAACTTGCTATTCGCCCATCTGCTTCTTCTCTTCAACCGATGACTAACCAGTTATTCGAATTCCAAATGCTCTACCTTCCCTTTCCGCCCTTTTTCTTTGTGATTTTTAGGGCTTCGCTTCTCCGAATTGAAATTCTCCGTTTTGGGCTTTCTCAATTTGAGCGTAGCCCAAACTGTTTTGGGCTTTCTCAATTATGTAATTCATATATAAATTCAGCGTTTTATATAAATCCGGTAAGAACAAGAATAATCTTATAAAATAATAAATAAATTATGTAATAATATATGCAGATTTAGTCGGATGGTATATATATCTGAATAAATTTAAAAGTTTTAGATCCTATTCTCTCGATTTCTAATTTTTTTTTAAAAAAGAAATTATGTACTGATATATAAACAATATTATTTTATTTGTTTATTATATGAATCTAATACTGGGTAACATGAACAATGGATTATTTCAAAAGTATACACGTGAATTTTGAAATTATTTCAAAATTAAAAAATATGTAATAATTAAACTTTTTCCTTAGAAAAATAATATTTTTCGATCAAATAATTGGATAAGCTTTTGCCATTTAGGGAGTTCCATGTGTCCCAAGATAAATGCCATTTTTGCTAAATTAGGTTCACTTGCTTTTCCAACTCATCTGCAAGGTTGCACTTATGGAAATCGAAAAATATGAACGATGTCACCATCCTAACCCTAACCCTAACCCAGAATATTCTCCTCTACACAGTTTAGTTTCCCTTGCTATTATTTTGTCGTGTATTATTTTATTTTTCAAATTTTTTTTTTTTTTAAGAAGGTCAAAATAAGACTATGTTCTTTAATTATGAAGTGTTGATTAAGCAAATAACAATATAAAGGTAGTTGATAGTACTAACTTTGAGAAAAAACAAATGATTGTTTTTTTTATTATAATTTTATTATTAAATATAATAAAATTGATACCAAACTTTTTGGTATCATAATTTTTATTATAATTTTAAATTCTACTGCTTAATGACCTACCGATGCTAATTTAAATTAGACGAACTAAGTTTCAGATACTATATACCAAAAAGAAAATCTAGAATGGTGGGAAATGATAAATACAAGTTTAAAAAAAAAATCCAAACAAACAGTCTGTAAATGGGAGATTATGGAATCTCCACAAACGTAGGATTGAAAAATCAAAATCCAATTCTGTTTGGGGGAAAAGAAATTTGCCTAAAGATGGGACACATGTAAGCACATGCAGAGGCCTAAAAAAAAAAAGATTACTGTCTTCTAACGTTTAAATTGATTATAAAGTACTGCTTTTACTCTTTTTTTTAAATTTATCCGTAATTTTATAATAATATTTTATTACAATTATTAAAATAGTAAGAATACAACAATTTATTATAAATTTCAATATATAAATTAATTAATTTCAAAAACTTTAATTATTGCTAATAATTTTCATATTTTAAATAAGTTATCATATAATACCTAAACATTAATTTAGGTTTAAAGCAAATTTACTTTTTAATTATATATAAATTAATTTGATTGAAATTTGAATTGGACGACTATGAGCCTTGGATGGGACTCTAACGCCAACGAGGCAAAGAGGTTAGTTATACTTTATAAATATTTAATTAATTGATCTGCCTCACAAGCTCCCTTGAAAAATGAATAGCTCTTTAGCCTCTCTTCTTCTTCTTCTTCATCTAGTTCTGTAAACTGAGCTCCCACTCAGCTCCCATATTGATTCACAAAACGTCTCATTTCTGATTTTAGAAGGAGAAGAAGAAGAAGTTGGTTTCAGCCATGGAAGAGAGGCATGTTCTGTTTGACAAGTATGAGATGGGAAGGCTATTGGGGATGGGGACTTTTGCCAAGGTGTACTATGGCAAAAACCTCGCAACTGGAGAAAGCGTAGCTATCAAAGTTATCAATAAAGATCAAGTGAAGAAGGAAGGGATGATGGAGCAGATCAAAAGAGAAATCTCTGTTATGAGATTAGTTCGACACCCAAATATTGTTGAGCTCAAAGAAGTGTTAGCTACAAAATCCAAGATCTTCTTCGTTATGGAATACGTCCGCGGCGGCGAGCTCTTCGCTAAGGTAGCTAAGGGGAAGCTCAAAGAGGATGTTGCTCGTAAGTATTTTCAACA
Source organism: Manihot esculenta (assembly GCF_001659605.2). Classification (NCBI taxonomy): domain Eukaryota; kingdom Viridiplantae; phylum Streptophyta; class Magnoliopsida; order Malpighiales; family Euphorbiaceae; genus Manihot; species Manihot esculenta. The sequence goes on along the minus strand of NC_035163.2, from coordinate 806,827 downwards.
GCTCACCAGCGCAGTCGACTTTTGCCATAGCAGAGGCGTTTGTCATCGAGACTTGAAGCCGGAGAATCTGTTATTAGATGAAAATGGAGATCTCAAAATCTCTGATTTTGGGCTATCAGCCTTGCCGGAACACTTACGCATCGACGGGCTTCTTCATACGCAGTGTGGTACTCCGGCGTATGTAGCGCCGGAGGTTTTGAGAAAGAAAGGATACGATGGATCAAGAGCCGATATTTGGTCTTGTGGGGTAATCCTTTACGTTCTTCTTGCTGGGTTTTTGCCATTTCGGGATGAGAATGTCATGAAAATGTACAGACAAATATTCAAAGCAGAATTTGAGTGTCCGCCATGGATTTCCACTGAAGCTAAACGCTTGATTTCCAGACTTCTGGTTTCTGACCCAGAAAGAAGAATCACAATACCAGCAATAACGCGAGTTCCCTGGTTTCGCAAGGGATTCACAAGACCACTAGCGTTTTCTTTCCAAGCAATCTCAAACCCAGAAAAAACAGAGGAGGAAGAAGACGAAGCTTTATCTGCAGTCATGGCTAAAGTTTCCTCGCCAAAATTCTTCAACGCTTTTGAGTTTATTTCTTCGATGTCTTCTGGGTTTGATTTGTCGAATCTTTTTGAGAACAAGAAGAAAACAGGGTCTATGTTCACTTCCAAATTCTCGGCGAGTGCAATCATGAACAAGATTGAAGCCGTTGCAAAAGGTTTGAATTTTAAGGTATCAAAGGTAAAAGACTTCAAAATGAGATTGCAATGCCCGTTGGAAGGAAGGAAAGGGCGACTTTCGATCACTGCGGAGGTGTTCGAGGTAGCTTTGGATGTCGCCGTCGTGGAGTTCTCGAAATCTGCCGGCGATACTCTGGAGTACGCCAAGTTTTGTGATGAGGATGTCAGGCCTGCGTTGAAAGACATTGTCTGGACATGGCAAGGTGACACCGTTTGCAGCCGAAACGACAGCGGAGAAAATGAAAATCAAACCTCATTATAGAAAGGCTAATCCTAATCCTAATCCTAATTATAATTAAAAATAGTTTTTTTTCTTAAATAAACTTTTTGTTGTCAATTCACTTTTTTGTTTTTCTCTTATCTGGTGATAGGCTCTTGGATTTTGATATGTGATCTGTAAATAAGTTGTGATTAGCAAAGTTTTAATGGATGGATTAATAAGAAATTTCGTAAGTAGGTTATCAGTATTCGATTTAAATCGAAAAAAATTGATCGAATTGAATTAATTTAAAATTTTAATTGAATATTTTATTTATTTCGATTTGATTTAATTTTTTAATTATTTTAATTTAATTTTATTTTATTTTTAAAAAAATTAAAAAAACGAATCAAATCAATTAATTAATGATAATAGTATATTATTTTCAATAATATAAAAAAATTAGATTATATTAAAATTAAAATATTTTAATTAAATTTAAAATACTAAAAATAAAGTTTAAAAAATAAAAAATTATTAAAAATTTAAACCGATTAAATCGAATCGAATTAAATTGATTCGATTTAATTTAATTTTTAATCAAAATCAGTTTGATTCGATTTTTATAAATATTAAAATTTTAATTTTTGATTTATTCGGTTCAATTTGATTTTAAACCGAATCAACGAATGGTTGTGTGATTATACAAGCATAAATTAAACTTTAATTTTATATATAAGAATAAAATTTAATAATAAATTAAAAAATAGTTATTTTAAATTTTTATTAATAAAACATATATATATTTTTATAGATTTTATATTATTTAATTAAATTTGTTTTAAATATTAAATTTGATATAACTTCTTTATTATTTTTTTAGTATAAATAATTAAATTCGATTAAGATTTTTTAAATATTAAAACTATTAATAGAATTCTTTTTAATTTGATGAGAAATATTTATTTAGATTCAGTTGCAATTTATTAAAATACTCTCAATATATAATATATAAAATTTATTTTAATATCTTTTAAATTTATACTATTGTAATACCCGGCTAAATCCGATATCGGAATTCCTACCGTCAGGTGGAATTCAGGGATGTCAGAGGTTCTAGAAGGGTAAGAGTGAAGGTTTTCTAAAAGGTTTTAAGTGTGTCAAAGGTGTGATTCAGAAAAGAGTTAAGTCATGAGGAGAATTAGCCAAAGGAGTTTCTGTCATGTTCGGCCCCCGAATGGTAAGTTCGGCCGCCGAAAGTGCCCAATGTTCGGCCCCCGAAGGTTATGTTCGGCCCCCGAACGTTGCATGGTTTTGCATGCAGTTTCGGCAGCCGAAACTGAGGTGGTCGGTTGGTTGTGCACACTCCTCAGTCCGTGGTTTGGCCAGGTGTTTCACCTCCAGATCATGACCAGAGGTTTGGCCACGTCTCCCTTGACTCATCTGCACGCTTTTAATCAGCTCATGCAGAGGGTTGCTCGTTTGCAAGAGGGTTTGAAGGTGTTGAGAGAAAAGAGAGGTTTTGGTGGGTTGACGCGTGTGAAGGGGATTTGTTGAGTTCAAGGTGTTCCTCTGCTAGTTTCAGGAGGTAAGAGAGGTCTGTATACTTGTTTTATGGTTTTCTGGTTTTCACAGCTTTTGACGAGGTTCAGGGTAGCGTTGCATGGTTAGGTTTTAGAGTTTCGTTTTGATGTGTTAATGGTGAACGCATGATGATGTGTTGTGTTCGTTGTTTTGTTGGGGTTAATAGGTAGTTTGGGACCCCTTTGTGCATATACTAGAGTATATGTGAGTTGAGACGCTGAGTTATGCATATTAGAGTGTGTTGGAGAAGTTGTGCATGAGAGGAAGCAAGGTTCTGCCTTCTGGAGAACCCAGCTTCGGCCGCCGAAGTGAAGATTCGGCCGCCGAACCCCTTGTGGAGGTAGTTTCGGCTGCCTAAGGGTGCCTCCGAAAGAATGGACTTGCGGATCTGTCATGCACATTCGGCCGCCGAAGGTGCCGCCGAACATGCATGAGTTTCGGCTCTGGAGAAGACATTCGGCCGCCGAACCTGCTGCCGAATGTGTTCTGGCCAGCCTTCGTTTGCATGAGTTATGTGATTAGTTTCAGAGGTTTAGAGGGGATTATGGGGAATTGTTTAAGAGTTATTCAAAGGATGTGTGACACCTCATTCGAGTCCATTTGTGTAGGATTGGACCCGAGAGTTCGAGGAGGTCATCAGAGTTAGAGATATCAGAGTCAGTACAGTATCTGCCAGAGAAGCAGAGGTGAGTGGAACTAAACTAACTATTTTATGTTGAGAAATGACACGATTCTAGCATGCTCCATGCATCATACATTGCCATGTTATATTTTAGGTTGTGTTGCATTAGAATTCACGAATATGATGCATTGCATATGTTGTTATTCCTGTGGATGAATGTTGGATGATCCTTAGCCCTTGACAGAGAGCAGATACAGATTTATGGCATGAGATAGCCATACCAGGTCGCCCCTGGATAGTCCAGGTCGCTCCTGGTACTATGAGTGAGACAGCTGGGCTGTCAGACAGCTGGGCTGTCAGATCAGAGTGAAGTGTAGACCAGGTGAGACCTCGTCTCCTTGGCACAGTTAGTCATGCTATGATATCAGAGAGATAAGTGGAAGACCAGGTGATGACATTGTCTCCTTGGCACGATTGGTATTCTAACATGTAGTTGAGGGCTACTGGTGACAAGTTCATCTTTGAGCTGATATGATTGTGATGTGATGCATTTCATGCGAACATGTAATTAATGAATTGTTTTATTGTTCCTCCTCACTGGGCTCTAGAGCTCATCCCACTCCCTTGACCCCAGTTTTGCAGGTTCTGAGAGAGCTAGGAGAAGTCAAAGTCAGCAAGAGTACAGAGGACAGTTATGCATGAATGTATGTTGTAATAGGATAGTGGACATGATGTAATTGAAAGATTAGTTGTAATGTAATAGATAGATATGTACTGTCATATACTGGATAGACTTATGCTTTCCCTAGTGTCACTGCTATAGTGTGATGTGTGATTCATCCCTTGTACACAATCCTGTTTTACATTTCTTGATGAGAAATGTGTGAGTTAGGCTTAATGTATGGCTTCGATGAGATACCAGTGGGATGTGTTACAGATTGTGTTACTCCCTGGACCACAGCAGATAGTAGTCCCTGGTACAGGCCCTGAGGGCCATTTCAGATTGACATTTCTGAGTAGCAGTGGTTAAGCCTACAGAGTTTTACAGGATTGTGAGTATTGTTTTATATTATGAATGGGATTTATCAGGTACACAGAGAGTATAGTTGGCTGACTACGGGTCCCGGCGGCCTTAAGCCGATCTGGATCCTAGTGCCAGTGATGGTTCGGACCGTTACTGAGGGGTACCGGTTTCCGGGTCGTTACAGATATACTGAATCTATTTAAAAATTTTCGATCACACCAATCATTATAGGAATTCAAATTTGACATTTCACAAATTCCATGAATTTTGCATGTAATTTAATTGTGAAATATATGTATGGTAAAATTAAAGTCATGTAATTTAAAATTTTAAATAATTATATATTTTTTAAAATATTTATAAATCATCGATAAATAGTTGACATGCTTATTAATAAATTATAAATATATTTATTGTTAAAATTACTAAATTAATATTAAACAAAATATTTAATAAAATTTTAAAATTAAATAAAATTATATAGTAATTTATTTTAATTAAATTAATTTATAAATTTAATAATTATAAACATCAAAATAAAAATGTATCACTTCAATTTTTTTTTCTCATAACGAAAAAATTAATATATATATTTTTTTAAATAAATTAAAAATTAGAGAAATAAAATTTAAAATTTCTCATATTTATTCAGATACACTTATTATTAGAATAAATTTATGAAAAAAAAATGATCACGAAATTTAAGATAAAATTATTAGGAAAGGTAATCAGCAATCAATGTATCCAATTAAAGGAATTAACAGGCAAATGGGTATATCTTTTTCATATGGAATGGGAGGCTAAATAATTAAATTATTATTTTTAATTAATTTTAAAGAAAAATATTTCTTTATTTGTAATTATATTAATTTCATAAAATATATAAATAAGAAATTGATTTCCTGAACAAGAAGAGCTGGTAGTTGGAAACCTAATTAAAGACAACATGTCGCTAAAGGTAATAGTAGTAGTTGAATGACCGTTTAAAATATTTTCTATCCTTTAAGAAGATCAATAAACAATAATTTCTAATTCTAGCCAATCAAATTGCAACAGCACAAAAAGCTAAGAATCCCTACCTGATGCCTCTTCTCTATCTTTTCATTGTCTGCTATCCATGTCTGCTGTCGCATTTCAGTGACACGTGTCTAACTACCAAACACTTTCTGAACTTCACCAGGCAAACAAACAGGGGATGTGCTTTTCGGTTTCGGTTCACAACAACTACTTGGATTTCCGGGAAAAAAATAGTTGGATTATTTTTTATTTTATATATTAATTATAATTTTATTTTAAATATTAAAAATTATATTATAAATCTTGTTGACTTAATAAAACACTAACACAATTGTTGACTTTAAGGCTATTTGAATAAATTATTTTTTAAAATATTTTAAATATTGTCATTAAAAATCAATTTTGAAAATTTATTATTTTATATTTTACAATTAAATACATTTAGATTGAATTATATTATTTTCGAGAAGAGTTTAAACAACGATCTTTTTTCTTTGTCTTTTTATTATTTTTGAAATTCAATTGATCTGTTTTTTTTTTTTAAATTTTTAGAGTAATGTAACCTTGTGGTTAGATAGAATAATTTAAAATATAAAATTTAAAATTGATAAAAATTAATCTATTCGATTAATATATACATTAATTAAATTAGTAGTAAATATTTGATCAGTTCATTTTAAAATCTAATCGAATTGAATAAATTAAAAATTAAAATTTTAATATTTATAAAAATTAAATCAGAATCATTTTAATAAAAAATCAAATTGAATCGAATCAGTCTAATTCAATTTGATTCGATTTGATTTTATCAATTTAAATTTTTAATAATTTTTTTTTATTTTTTATACTTTAATTTTAATATTTTAAATTTTAATTAGAATATTTTAACTTTAATATAATCTAATCTCTATATATTATTAAAAATAATATACTATTATCACTAATCAGTTTGATTCGATTTTTTTTTACTAAAACCGAATCAAACTGAAATAATCAAAATTTTTAAAATTAAAAATCGAATCGAACTGAAATGAATAAAAAATCAAATTAAAATTTTAAATTAATTAAATTGAATCGATTTTTTTTAATTTGAACCGAATATTACTAATTTTAAATTAAGCTTATAAATAAAGATGAGGAATATTATTATTTAGAATTAATTCTAAAAAGGTTTTAGTAGGTAAAAATAGCACAATTTATTAATTGTATGCTAAAGTTATATTTAATTATCAATTTCAAATATTGGTATCTATTTATTAATTTTATTTATTAAACAATTATTACTAAAATAAAATTTAAAATGTTTAATTACGTTATTTTAATAATTAAAACGGTGCGTTTAATTTTGTGTATAATTATTGAAAGTTAAAATAGACAATTTATCTCTGAGGTAAGACTAATTGATATATTTTGAAGACTTTTTCAGTCTGATGAAGTAGGTCTCAGTCACCATCAAGTAGAATTGTTACAGTAAGTCAAATGAATAATTCAAACACATTGGATAAGATCACAATTATAATAATTTTTTTTATTACAAATTAAAAATTTCCTAGAATCCAATTGGTTCTGACTTCCTACGTGGCTCAGTTGCATGAAAATTTTGCAAAATGGATTATAAATAATTAAATTTGAATCCATATTATTAATAAATTAATTGTTTTATAATTTTATTCCTTCTAAATATTATAATCAGGTTTTATTTTTTTTAAAATAAAATTTAGAGTTTAAAATAATAAAATATGACACCTCTCAAATTTACTCGGATACACTTATTATCAGACTAAATTTATTAGTGTATAATTATATTTTGTTGATAAATAAAAAGTTAAATATTTTTTAATAATAAGCTTTAAATTTGAATCTCGCAATTCTCAAAACAAATTCAATATCCTTGACTTGAAATTTATGGTTAAAATGTTAATTTTAAATTGTAAAATTATAATTTTGATTCAATTACTTTAAAAAATCAACTCTCTTATTCGATAGACAGACAATAAAGTCAATTTTAATATTTAAAATAAAATTTTAATTCAAGTATTTTAAATTTATCGAATTGAAATTAAATTTTATTTCTTTAAGATCAGTCTATTAAATGATAAAATATTTTAAAATTGTAGAGACATGCAACTAATGGATTAAATGATTAAAGATGGATTAATTGGACAGAGGCTATTTGCAGGGCCGCCCCATATAAGGCTAAAAGTTCAGTGAAATGAGTAAGAGGCCATAGCCTAGCTTGCCTCCTGTCCTGCAGAAGAAACCAAACTCGGCCAGGTCTCAATAGATGAGCCAAGAAAAATGGGCTAACAACTCCAGGGCCATTCTTCTCTTGGACTTGATAAATTGGCTTGCAAACAACTGCTACAAAAGCTTTGTGTTTTTGGGTGGAAACAGTCTGAACCACACACAATTTGGTATATAAAATATTTTATCATTAATTAAAAACAATCTCAATCAAAATATATAATTCACATTGAATAAATTCTCTTAATGTAAAGTTTAATTAATAATTTTTTAAAATTAAAATATTAATTAATAATTTATATATATATATATATACACATTGCATGGAATGGAGCATCAGCAGCGACGTATGGGGTGGTGATCTCATGGATAACCTCACCATTTTTGTACTAAGTGGTAGGTTTGATGACTCTTGACTTGGAAAAGTTAAAAAGAATATGTAAATCATGGGTGGACTCAGTCTCTCTTTATTAGAAAAGGGTCCCCATGGGAGAGATTGCACCTTGCATTGTTGTCTCATCTCTATCCATGATTCTTCTTTCTCACTAGAAATTAAAATTAATAATAATATCTGTACGAGTTGATATATTAATAAATAAAATATTTTTATTTAAAATTTTAAAATTTATTTAAAAAAAAAAATATTGAATCGCTCGTTCTAATACCGATCCGATCGATAAAAGAATTAGCGGAATTTAACTGGTATGGTGAGGATTTGAGAGAGGAAATTGAAGCGGACAAAGACTCATAATTTCGTGAAGATTCATTCGAAGACTTCACCAGTCACCACCATAGAAGTTAATTTGTTAATGGAAAAAAGAAAAGTTTTCCAAAGGTCTACAAAGATGACGATTGATTGATGACAGAGTATGATGCAATTTTGCTCACTTCACCATCCACCCCCACAATTTTTTTTACAGACTTTTCCTAATTCCACAGGTTAGGTTAGGTTAATTTAATTTAATTTCATTATTGCTAATCATATTAGGTTACCCAATTATTATACATATGGGAAATTTTGGAGGCCAGACCCAGATAATCACATAAATTATATATGCAAAATATTTTTTTCATTGTTTAATTATAATATTTTAAAAATCTAAGTACTCATAAAACTTTTAAACTTTACACTTTTTATTTTCTTAATTTTTTTAATATTTTAATAGCAGTTAATAATAATTAACTAAAAATAATGAGAATAATTTTTTATAATTCACCCATTTAATTTTTTAATATTAATATTTTAATTAAATTTTATCTAAAAAAATAAGTTGCGGAACAAAATTTAAATAAAAATATTAAAATATCATACAAAGACACGAGGCAAAGGAGGAAGAAAGACCGTAAATGAGGACGTACCAAAATCTCCTTTTTCGCATTCAACTTTATACTTTCCGTTTCTAAATCAAGATATTTTACAAATATCCAATCAAACACATTTGCCAAAGCTTTATGATTTCATATAAATAATATATCAGATTTAATTTATTTTAAAAATTATATTAAAAATAAATAATAAATCGAGAAAAAACATATAATTATTGAAAATGTGAAAAGTATTGGTTTGAACTTTGATGAGTAAATGCACAATGGACCCATTTGCATAAATGGTGGTCCTAAAATCCCAACTAGTTCACACTACTCACAGTTAGGTAAAATATATATTCGATTCAAATTGAAAAAATCAATCGAATTAAATTAATTTAAAAATTTAATTCGATTTAATTTTTAATTTAAAATTTTTTATTATTTTTATTTGATTCGATTTTAATTAAAAAAAAAAAAATAGATTGAAGTGATTAGTGATAATAATATATTATTTTTAATAATATATAGATATTAGATTATATTAAGGTTAAAATATTTTAATTAAATTTTAAAATAATAAAATTAAAATATAAAAAATAAAAATTTTTATTAAAAATTCAAATTATTAAATCAAACTAATTTGAATTAAATCAATTCAATTCAATTTAATTTTTAATCAAAATTAATTCGATTCAATTTTTTAAAATATTAAAATTTTAATTTTTAATTTATTTAATTTGAATTGATTTTAAATTCAACTCAAAAATAGTATTTCTATATATTTTGCCGACTTCGAATCTTCCCATTTCTTAGTTTACAAGTAATTATATCTATTTTTTTATATGAAGATATTTAGGAGAAGAGAAAGAGAACTCGGACTCTAATTATTTATGAATTTTTATACTTATTTAATTAATTTATTTAATTAGTAGTAGAGGTGAGCAATATTCGGTTCAAATCGAAAAAATTGACTGAATTGAATTAATTTAAAAATTTAGTTCAGTTTTTTATACATTTTGGTTTGGTTTAATTTTTAATTTCAGAAATTTCGGTTATTTCAGTTCGGTTCAGTTTTGATCAGAAAAAAATCGAAAAAATCGAACCGAACTGATTAGTGATAATAATATATTTTTTCAATAATATAGAGAAATTAAATTATATTAAAATTAAAATATTTTAATTAAATTTTAAAATACTAAAAATAAAGTGTAAAAAATAAAAAAATTATTAAAAATCGAAACTGATTAAATCGAACCGAATCGAACCGAATCAGACCGGTTCGGTTCGATTCGGTTTCTGACCAAAATCGATTCGGTTTTTATAAACACTAAAATTTCAGTTTTCAGTTTGTTCGGTTCGGTTTTAAACCGAACCGATCGAATGCTCACCCTCGTAGACACAAATTATATTTTATTTAAATTTCCTATCTAATTTGTAAAGTTTTTTAAAAAATGTATATACACACACGTTTTTTTGGGTATTTACAACTATTAAGAAAAAATATATTCTTAAAAATTAAATTACTTTAAAAAGAAAATTCTATACTTTGAAAATTTATTAACATTATTATATTTTGGAGTTCTAACATTGTTCGTGAACATAGATCTATATTTAATTGCTTTATTTATTTATGTATTTTTTTTTATGAAGTCCTTATTGGGTAATAGTGTTTATATTTTTTTTATATTTAAATCCTTTTATTTTCTAAATATTTTATAATTTATGATTAATTATTATATAAATAATTAATCATTAACCATTAGTAAAACAGCTAATAATAATTAAATTAGTTAACTGCTATTTAAATAATTAATATATTTAGTAATCATTCTTTTTTTAAAAAAAATTAAGTGAAATAATGATAGAAATGAGAGGGATGTCGGAGAAGGTGTGAAAGAGAGAAAATGGCGAGAGGATGAAGAAAGGATATTTTCTTTTTATGAGTTATGTAATGATTTTAATAAATTCGTGGAAATAATTATAAATGATGAATTTATAAATTTAAAAAAAAAATTAAAAAGGAGACTAATGTTAAACACGTTATCATTTGACAAGTTTTGATGTACATTTTTTTCTCTATTTCATATTTTTCATAATTAATTTCGCATCTATTTTCAAAATGGTCCCCAATCTCCGTATGAAATTGTGATCGGTTGTTGTCCCAAAAAAGTGATTAAGAGGGATGAATGAGTCACTTTACTAATTTTTCAGCCTTACTCAAAATTTAATTGAAAAATTATGATTATTAATTTTGAGTGTAAAAGATTATTAATTCAAGTGAATTTTTTGAAAATTTTCTTAAAAGATTTTAAGATATGTTTAACAATAAGTACATTATCAGAAATGTTATTAAAAAGAGAGTAAATTTACCAATGAAAAACAGTTATGAAAATGAAAAGTTTTTAATGTAAAGGTATCAAAATACTCTCGATAATTCTATACTTTCATTACTAATTTATAAAGAGTTTTTAATATTTTAAATAGATATCTAAAATTTTTTTCTTTCAAGACTGCAGAGATAATTTAACGATAATAATTTTAAAAAAATTAACCGTTAGACCACTAAAAATTTATATAGACTAAAATTAGTTACTTTTGCTGTCTAATTAATTAAAAAGGAGTACAGACATAAATTAGATATTTAAATTTAAATTGTTTCTAAAATTAGAGATTTAATTTTAACCTTTTAGATTCGCTTACTCTTTTACAATAAATCTTTAAAATGCCTCTTTATACTTTTTTTTTTTATTCATTTTGTGTTCATACATGCGTAAACTTTTCTTGAATTTTTAATATTTTTCAGATATTCACTTTTAATATTAAAGATAGTTAAATAATTTTGGTATTATCAAAATTAAGTTTTTTAAAAAATTTAAAATATCCATTTAAAAGAATTTTTTTTTAATTTTATTTATTGTGAACTCAAAATAATAAATATAAAATTGATATTTGAATCCTTATGCCAATTTATGTACAGGTTTCATTTAAGAAAAATATTTAGTCAATTGAATTCTCACACAATTATAAAATTATTTTTATTTTAAAAAATAAAATTTTAAATTAAACAATTGAATTATATCATTTTAAATAAATTAGTCAAATTAAATTTAACTTTTATAAAATTCTGATTTTCGATCGGTTAAATTCATTTTAATCAATTCGAGATTTTTTTTTAATTCTAAGCAATGATATTCTTGAAATATGTATAATTTAAAAGTTTTTTTTTTGTCTTTAATCATAAATTCTCAGGTGCATATATTCAATTAATAAGAAATTAAAAAAATTATATTATATTAAAATCTGTATATATATAATAATGTCCATCCTTATTTAATAATTTATATAAGAAGTTTCCACGAGCACATAAGCAATTAAATTAATTTTCTCACAATTTTCTGTTTGAATATTCTTCATTATGCCAAATGCCGATAGCTAATTGGATATAAATAAAGAAAAATAAGTCAATTATTCAAGGCAAGAAAGTCATTAAGGGATATATCTGGATTAGGTCAAATGATAGGGACTATTCCATGTTTTTCAAAAATTTTTTCCTCCGAGTAGAATGTGTTTCATACTCTTGTACGAGCTTGGTAAATTTTAGAGACTTAATTATTTTTCTATAATACATAATGAAAAATTCTTATTCACATCAGTTATTTATAAAATTAATAAATAAAAAATGATTAATATATATAATGACCAATCTAACTTTCTACATTTCGAAATGAGGTAAATATCTGGAGAAAAGTATAGGGTCAAAGTCCATTCAACCGCTCTAAAGCATATCGGCCCAACATCACATGTCTCAGCTTGTGCCCAAAACAGGTTGGATCGATTACACGCGTAGGTCGACCAGATGATAGCCTAGTTCGATCACGTGATAAGGGATAGGAGAATAGACTCAGTCACTTCGCAACTCTTTCAACATGCACGCCGAAAAAATTAAATGACTGTCTGACAGAAAAGAGTACGCGGACATATTCGTACGCATGGGTCTGGGTAACAGAAATAGGTGGCACTGTAATAGAGTGACGATTAAAGGAAAGAGGCATTATCTTCTCATACACTGTAAACCCTAGTTTTTTGATCTTAGAATATCACAATACATTTATAAGTATGATCTATTATAATTTGCTCAATTAATTTAATATTAATTAGTTGGTTGCTAGCTTGACTTTTATTTTCTAGTTATTATTTAAAAACCTGCCATAACTTACAAGCAACTCCATTTGATTTTTTTCTTTTTATTTCCAAAGGAATTTGGTTTTTTTAAACCCAACATTTGATTTTTCTTTTCTTTTAAAAATATCTAAAAATTATAGAAATCAGGCATTTTCAAAATGTCAATTATATTCTCTCAATAGTAAACACAAGCCAAAAAGTCTTTAAATAAATTATGGCAAAGCCTATTATTCAAACCCGTGTGGATATGAATGCCTCCTGCTTTTTTTTTTTCAATCAAATTTTAATATAAAAAAATTGATGAAATAATTATTAAACTTGTTCCCCCATAGATTGAGCTTACCTTAGATACACCCATAATTAAATTTTAATTAAGCAAGTGGGCATATTTTTATTACAAAGGCATCCACTGATATTTTGTAATTATAATAAATTATTAATATAATATTGATGATCGCTGACTTTTTCGTCCTGGGCAAGATCGAGTTTAATAGAAAAATGTTAGTTCAAAATTCATTAAGCTTTTTTTCGTCCGAATTTAAGAGAAAAATGTTAGTTCAAAATTCATTAAGCTTTTTTTCATGAACAAATCAGTTCATGTGGAGCGTTCCGATTCAGAGATATGAAACCGGACTAGACACGCACGTAATTCTGTCCGCATATATACCGAAAAAAATTAAATGGCGGTCTGCAGTGGAAAAATATTTTGACGCGTCCGTACGCATAGATCTAAACAATAAAGATAGATGACAGATGATACTGTAGATATCACCAATAAATAAAAAAAAAATAAAAGGGATGAATATTTTTTTATCTAAACTTATTCAACTACAGTAAATCAAATCATGTATTCCCAATTAGAATATCATATATAAAAATTAAAAATGAGAAAAAGTGAGGAGGCAAGAAGAACAGACGATCATTCATAGTAGGATTAATAAATAAATGAAAGAAAGAACGTGGAAACAAAGAAGATAATATAAAAAAGGTCAACAAGCAGCAACTTTGTCCAAGCTGTATCCTTTTTTTTCTTTGTTCATTAGTGGGATCCTTCCTTTCCCTTGACCCTTGACATCCCAAGGAATTCAATCTTCTCTTGCATATTAAATATCACACCATTACCAAACGTATATGACTTTTTCTCTCTCAAAATTATAAAATAAAACCCATGATTCTATGTAAAATTGTCTTACATCAAATAGTAAATCAACCATATATTGACACGTATATAATCATTCAAAAAATTACAAACATCATACGGGTAGAAAATTTTTATATATACACTAGAGTGTTAAATTTTCTTAAAATTAAGGAATGTCGACACGCTTTTTCCGTGTGAAGCTGACGATTCCAAGATGATGTCTCCTTCATGTTTACTGTTCTATCTCAAACGCTATTTCCACTCACTTTCCTATTGCCTCCTTCCTTCTCTTCTTCACCTCTCTTCTATATATTCAACATTTCTTCTTGTTTTTCTTTCATTCGCTTGACCATCTCCAGACTTTACTTCATTCTTCAGTTCAATTTCTTTATTTATTTGCTTAATTTCTTGAACGTATCCACAGAAACAGAAGCTTTCTTTTAATTCTAATGGACTCCACTTGGGTGAACACTTCTCTTGACCTCAACATCAATCCTCTCAATGCAACAACTCCGGTGAGTGTAGCCCAGAATTCAGTTTCTAATATTTTCTGTCTTGAATTGTCACACTCAAGATTTTTTTCTTGCATCAGAAGAAAGAATCCAAAGAAGGAGATTTCATTGCTGGGTTTGGAAGGCAACCTGTTAAAGAAGAGGTTAGTTTCTTTGAATTCCATGGAAATTCTCCGAAATCCAAGTTCTAAATCAGAACATGTTGTGTTATATATTCACAGAATAGCGTTTTGGTTGAAGAGTTGGCTCGTATAAGCACTGAGAACAAGAAGCTAACAGACATGCTTACTGTTCTCTGCGAAAATTACAATTCTTTGCAAAAAAACTTTGTCGATTTGATGCGGAAGAAAGCTGAGAAAGAGCTCCTCCCTTCATCTAGGAAGAGAAAGGCTGAGAGTGAAGATTATAGTAATATGATCACAATCAATAACAATGGAACTACAGAAAGCAGCTCTAGTGATGAACTAGATTCAACTAAAAAGCCAAAAGAAACCATCAAAACAAAGATTTCAAGAGTTCTTCGAACCGATCCATCGGATACAAGCCTAGTAAGTAAAACTATCAATGGAAACATATCTTTAATTTTCCTGTTGCAGCAAGTGATTTATTTTCTTAACAACTATATATATATTCATTAGGTCGTGAAGGATGGATATCAATGGAGGAAATATGGCCAAAAAGTTACAAGAGACAACCCTTCTCCTAGGGCTTACTTTAAGTGTTCATTTGCCCCAAGCTGCCCTGTGAAGAAGAAGGTAACAACTGCTTCAAATGATGAGTGCTTATACCATCTTGAAATCAATTTGTTTTTAAAAGTTTTATATATGTGATTTTCAGGTTCAAAGAAGTGCAGAAGATCCTTCAATCTTGATAGCAACTTATGAAGGAGATCATAACCACACCAACCTTTCACAAACTGAACTGTCTTTAGGCTCGACCAACCGCGGTTCGATTCCCATTGCGACACCGTTAAGAGCTTCTGCAGGCACTGCTGCCACTGTAACTCCTGCTAAAAATGAAGTTGAAGATACTGAAGCTCCAGCAATCCAGAAGATTTTAGCACAACAAATGGCTTCTTCCTTGACAAGAGATCCAAATTTCACAGCAGCACTTGCAGCTGCCATTTCAGGAAGACTCAACCAGACCCGGATTGAGAAACTGTGAAGTTAGAAATATCTTCATGAGGAATTAAGAGTTTATATTTGAATGAAATTTTCAGGTAGACTTAGTCAACCACGTCACCATAAATTGATTTTTATCAGCTTAGTATATAAACGACGTGGTAATTAGGTCTATTAGGAATTTCTCTTGAATGTTTACTTTTGTAAGTTAATCAGAGAGCACTACTGATGTACATAGACGACTAATACCAATATATATATATATAAACTTCATAAGCTTTCTTTGAAGGGAGAATGGAAGGACAAAAATAAACCTAAAAAATATCAACGGGATATCTTGATAAATCCTTGAAAAAAGGTAATGGGTTCCTTGATGATTAGCCACGTGCCATTGCCACATGGCTTTCTTAGCTTATGTTCTTCTTGTTTAGACCTAAGTGTGAAGCCTCACTCAGGTATTTCAAGGCTCAGAATAAAGATTTTGAATAATGTTATTAGACTCAAAACGAGTTTAGACTCGGTATGGGATCTATATGGCTTGGAATGGACATCATATGTTACACTCAAAACCCTTCTATTTAAATGTTTAACCATTCGATATATGATAATTAACTGGTCGTTAGTGATTGGTAATATTCTTACATTTTAAATTTATAGTATCAAATATTTCGTAGATCTAGTTTTCCTTTTACTCCATGATAGATCTTATTTTCCTTTTATTCCACTTGATAAATCTAATTTTTTTCTTATTTGATCGTATGAATCTCTAAATATTCGATTTGAGAAAGGGATTTGCATCAATAATAACAATTTAAAAAGTACACCATCTATTTAATTGTCATAATATAAATATTACTTTAAAATTTATAATTTTATTAAATATAAAATAATTTTAATTTTTATTTGCAATCATATTTATTGTTATTAAATTATGGTTTGTTTTTTTTTTTAAATTAAAAATTGAAAATTGGGAGAGCAAAACTTGAAATCTCTTAGATTTAATCAGATATACTTCTCACCATCTAGGAGTGCAACTATGATTTGTTACTTTAATAATGTTTAGAGAATATTCAAAATATCATTATCTAAACTCAAAATATACTAGTATATTAATTTATGAAAATGAATTGATTTCAATTTAAATTAATTTTAATTTGATTTTAAATTAAAAAAATAATTTAATTTTAATAATTTAGAGATTTTAAGTTAAACTAAATATATCCGATTTAATATGATTTGGAACCAACTGTTTTGTTTTGATATCTTGTAAAAGGGTTTTAATTCAACTTGACTTATATATGATTAAATTTTTTTAAGAGTCTTAAAAACAATTAAGTTAGATTGCAAAGTTAATTAAACCATCTATTCTAATTTTGAATTAAAAATTAAAAAAAAAAGACTAAAACTAATTCTAAAATCACAATTTTCATACTAAATTTAAACTCATTAAATTAATGACTATATTCAATAATACTATCTGATATAATAATAGCTATTAATTATTCAAATAAGTTTTGATTTTTTAGCAATAATTTGCTAAAAATTAGAGAGAATAGCCTTTAATGGATATTTTCTCAATACAGTAAATATTATTATCAAATAAAACTTAAAAAATGTAGCTAGGTTAATATTAGTTATAGTATATTAATAGATGGAACATTTTAGGATGATTTTTTTTTCTAACTTAATTTTTAAAGATTTTAATTGGATATTTGAATTTTTTTTAAAAAAAAGAGAGAAAAAAATTCAAATTCGACGCGGTTTCCTCAAATTCTAGATCGGGAGCAGCAGAAGTAGAAACAAAATATGCCAAAAGTACATAAAAGAAAAGCTGGTCAGTCAACGATTGCAAAAATTTCCAGCTTCACTTCACTACGTCAATCAGTCCGCCAATCCTAATAGGACTTTGCTGTTTTTTTTTTTAAGGATTTTAGGATTCATATTAAATTAAAATTTAATTTTTTAATTTAATTTTTTAAAATCAAATTATGCCTTGAAGTTTAACTATTAATTTAAGGGTGTGGATGCCTTTGGCATAATTATTAAGAATGAAAAGTATTGCAATTATCAAAATATGTAGCAGTAAAATAAAATTTAAAAACCTCAATGCCTCATAATAATTTATTAAAATAAATTATTAAATACTGAAAGCTAAAGAGATTGGAAACCAAAACGGCAGGGTCGGTTGGTCGTGGGACAGTGAAAGGTGGTCGTGAATATTAAAAAAATTATTTATTTTGAAAAATATATTAAAATATTATAAAAAAATTTAAATTTTTTAAAAAATTAATAATAATTTTCTCTTTTAAACAGGTGTTGTCATTGTCATGATCAATCTCATACGCGTAGTAGCCGTAGATATTGACTATAGCACGTCGACTAGACTTGTGCAAGTCTTCTTTTCTTTCTTCTGCCTCTCTCTTCCTTTTCTTTGTCCTTTATCCTCTAAAGTCCAAAGGGCCCACGTTCCCTACGTCATGCCATTCAAATTAACTTTTTTTTTTTTTTAAATACTATATATACACCAAATAATAAGCACAATTCTAGCTCAAAATCAATAATATAACACTTTGTTTTTTTCATGTAACATCTCATATATTATCTAAAACCAAACTTCAGATTTATTAATCAAGATCTATTAGACTAAGCTTATCTAATATTTTTTGATTGAATTTTAATATTATAATATTAAGAGAAAATAAGGTTTCAGTGTATATAAAAAATTTTAATTTAAAAATATTATTTTCTTTTTTTATTCTTTTTATTTTTTAATAAAATATAATTATCGCTCTATTATAATGTCATCTATTTTTATCATATAAAATTATATATATGAGTGTGTTTATCTGTTTATCCTCATCAGATGATCATTTAATTCTCCTTTAACATTCGTGCTGATAAACTCATAACGTAGCTGAATCTATTCTCCTATTCTTTCTCATATCAAATGAGTTAGACTTTTCTCTGACAGATTCGAGCTTTTAGTCAGTCCGGCCTACTTTAGACGCGAATTAAATGACGTTTAGTAGGCTCTAATGAATTTTAAAACTATTTCCTTTTGTGAAACTCGATTTCAACTCGAATGCTAGAGTCTAACGGTAGTCATCAGATTTTATTATATAATAATTTATTTTTCCACACATGAGTTATTGGGTTTGTAGCGGCTATCATCTTAGTTTATTTTTTTAAAGTTTGTCTTTATGATTGTAATTAAAAGATATTTTAATATAACTATATTTATATGTTGAGTTCAAAAAATTATAAAAAAAAA
Source organism: Manihot esculenta (assembly GCF_001659605.2). Classification (NCBI taxonomy): domain Eukaryota; kingdom Viridiplantae; phylum Streptophyta; class Magnoliopsida; order Malpighiales; family Euphorbiaceae; genus Manihot; species Manihot esculenta. The sequence goes on along the minus strand of NC_035163.2, from coordinate 787,864 downwards.
CCTGAAATCTTATAATGAAAGGATTTTGTTGGTGCTTCAAAAAACCTTAGAAAGAATGGAAATATTAAAATTTAAAATTTAATTTTTCGTTAATTATGATTTGATTTTATTGAAAAACTAATTTAATTACTTGTTATAAATAGCACTAAACAAATATGAGATGTAATTTTGTATTTATTAAAAAAATGAAATAGTAATTATAATACTTGAAATATGATACAAGAAAATTAATAAATATAACCTAAAAGAAACAAACGTGAAGAAATATTAAGAAATTATTGTAAAAAAATATGAAGAAAAAAGGAACGTGGATGACACGCGGCTGATGAGGCGAAGAAAAAAAGACAAGGGAGATTCCGTGCATGAGTAGGATTTGATTTTTGACTTCAACGTACCGTTGACTCCTACTTTTAAACAAAGACTTCTATGCTGCCGTACGCCCGCCTCCTCCCTATGTTTTATTTATTTTGATTTTGATTATTATTTAAATTTAAAATTCTCATAAAAATTAAATTTAAATTTATTTATTTATAGGAAAGAATTAATGTTTTATAAAAAAATATATTTTAAAATAAAATAAAATTATGAATAATTTAAATGAACTTTGGTTTTGCTTTAAACTTGTAAGAGAATAGTGGCAAAAACTAGGAACATCATAGTAATAATGATGATAATTAATAAATAAATAAATAAATAAATAAATAAATAAAATTTATTGATAGTGTGAGTAGTCCAAGATTTGAGCCGTCAAAGGAGAAATTAAGGTTTCCACATTAACTAATTTTTCTTCCTTGTCCTTTTAGTCACCTCACGTGTTATACAATGTCCATGAAAATATATTTTTCCTTAATATTTTTCCTTTCTTACCTTTTTTAAATTACATCAATACTTATACAATTTTAAAAAATATATTAAAATATTAAAAAAAATTATTAATTAATTATTTCATTAATTTTAACAGTTTTATTATTTATTTAATTTATATTTTTTTATTAGAACAGTGTCCCTTAATGAGTGCCAAAAAAAACAACAACATTGGACTAATAGTAGAGGGAAATCAATGGTGAAAATCAAACTTTTATTTCAATTATCAGTTAGTTTTTTGAAATCTAGTTGAAATTTTTTTAACTCCAAAAAGTTTGGTTTGATTTGAATCATAACTCACATGACAAATTTAGTTTGTTATAAAGTCAATTTTTATTAAAATTTTATTTAATTTAAGTGTTGGATATAATTTATAATGATTACTGATAGTGAGTAATTAATTATAATTAATGACTATGATAAATTATGTTTAATTATTATTGTAAATATATAAAATAATTAATAAGAGTATAAATAATTTATTATATTAGTAAAATAAATATAAAAATATAAATATGAATTATGCATATAATTTTATTATTATTTATTGTATATTTAATTTATTATTGTATTTTATAATTTTAAATAATTCATTGATATAAAAAAAGGCACCCAGTTGCAAGATCGATACGGTCCAAAAAGAAAGTAGCCCAAAGAACCCAGTTCAAGAACCTGAACAAACAAAGCTCAACACAGAGAGACTTCCAGGAATGAATCTACTGTTCCATCTTCTTTTAACAACATCGACAGGCAACAATGAGAAAGGACGACGACCATGCATGCAAAGACAGAGAAACACACACGTAATAGTCCAAATTCAAAAGCCAAAGGCTAGGAAGACGGTGATCCAAAAATATTTTTATAATTAAAGTTTTTATAATTATAATTAAAGTTATTAAATTTAAATCTGCAAATTCAATGATAATTATAATTACAGTTTTTAATATTTTTATAATTATAATTAATTATTAAAATAATTTTAATTAATTCATATATTATATGATGTTAATTTTAATGAAGCAAAAGGAGACTTACGAGGATGTTTGTCTTTGTTGTAAGCAGTGCAGCGTGACGTATACAATTGTGGACCCATGAAAGAAAATAAAATAATAAAAGAAAATTAATTAAGAAGATAGATAACAATAATTAAAAAAAGAAAAACAAAAGTTTATTACATCATACGGTTGATGTAATAAAGCTTAGGTCAGTGGTTTTGGACAAATAATTAACTTCAGACCCAATTCAAAAGGTTTTTTAATTTTTAATTAATTTATAATTCAACAATCCATTATTTTCCACAAATTCACTAGGAAGCCGCCGCTGGTTTCCCTTGGTCATCCGCTTATTAAACTATGGAAATAAATACATCAAATTATTTGTGAGTCATTTTGAGATTCCATTAGATAAAATTTTGATGGAGTTCGAATTTGATTTTTAAATAAATTAAATTCAAATTTAATTTTTAAATTTATTTAATAAACGAGTCAAGATTAAATTTTATAATATTCAGCTCGTTAAAATTTATGAATTTAATTTATTTTTAAATTTATGAACAGACTCACGAATATGCTCATCAACAGACTCGTTAAATAAGCTGAAATTATTATCATAAGAAAAATAAATTTAAATTATATATGAAAATATATACTTTCATGAGCTAAATTTAAAATTTTTTAAAATTCAGTTTTATATAATTTAATTACACTAATATATAATTAATATTTAAAAACTCATATTTATAAATTTATGAACTAATTTATAAAATTATTTTTTTAAAAATTTATTAATTTTAATTTAAAACTCATTAGATATATATAAATAAATCAAACTATTCGTAAATTATTTGAAATTAAACTCGATAAAAATTCAACTTGTCTAAATTCATTTGTTAAATAAGTAAAATTTAAACTTCTTAATAATCGGCTGAGAATTCGAAATAAATAAAATTTGAATTCAATTTAAATTAAAAAAAATTTTAATAAATTAAAATTAAAATTTTTAAAATTCGATTCAAGTGAATTAGATTATACCGAATCACGCATGACATGCATGTATGAGTGTGTTCCAAGAAATTTATAATTACCTCGTAGTTTTTAAAAATATATATATATAAATACTTTTATTGACGTGTCAGTCTGCTGTATAATTTCTCATAAATGGTGGGTGGCTGCGTGAACAATACGGCCTAGAAAAATTTCTAACATTTCCATAAAGGGTAGCTGACTAGTTGGTGGCTTGTTTGGCTATAAATAATTGCTTCTCCCTCACATCTTGCTTTTCTAATAACACTCTTTGCTCATCATCTCAGAAACCTTCTTCAATCCATTCCCATGGATTCCATTGCTCACTCCTTCTGCAAAGTCAAGGTAAAGTTACCCTCTTCATCTTGCTTTCTTCTTTCACTAGAGTTTTCATCATCTGGGGCTTCAAATCGAGTTGAAATTAAAGCCCAGTTTGGCACTGCAGGTTGTGGGATTTGCACTCAAGAGAGCTTTAGCTTTAGCTTTCTTGAGAAACTGCATGCGTTTGATCACCTCAGCTTCTGCTTCTTCTTTGCACTGAAGGGTGAAGCCAACCTGCATGATTTATTGCCAAACTGGCATCATCAGCTAGATTTTATGCCATTGATGGGTTTTTCTTTTATGACATGATTTTGTTCATATATATGGTTATTTAATTCAGGTGGAAGCTCTTCAAGATGAATTGGAACGTAGCCGAAAAGAGAATGAAACTCTTAAGGTTATGGTTGAAGTTATGAGCGGTAAGCTCAGTGCCCTTCGATCAAATGTTCAAGAAATTGGCAGCAACTCGCCACTGAGTGGTGTCTCACCCTATGAGCTCTATGGCTTAAACAAGAGACCGAGGATTGAGATTCCCATGTCCAAACCTTCGCAAATCTTAGTCAAAACCGACCCCAAAGACAAGAGCCTAGTAAGTGTAGATCACGTTTGTGCATGGATCAAGTGTTTGTGTGCGTATATATTTATATATCAGTACTTATCAGGGGGGAAATGTGAATATTTTAGAATCTAAAAGATGGATACCAATGGAGAAAGTATGGGCAGAAGGTTACTAAAGATAATCCATCACCTAGAGCTTACTTCAGATGTTCCATGGCTCCAAGTTGCCCCGTCAAAAAGAAGGTATAGACTCACATATACATTGATCTCAAGTTCTCTTTTTCGCCAATCAATCTCTTCTTTAATTGTATTAGGAGACGCTCTACTACATTTTAGAGAGGTAATAGTTTGTTAGCAACAATATAAAACTATTATTTAAATATTATTAAAAAAAATATCAAACCGCTTCTTTATATTAGGACAATAAAAGCATATGTAATGGTGCTTAAACTGTGTTACTGTGTTTGTAACTTAAGTATATATCATAGCAATTTGCAGCCGCTGTCTTACATCCATTATGTAGCAGTGACGTTTTTCTTTTTTTTTTAGGCCGCCTGAACTCCTACACTGCATACTCAAACACTGTACACAAATATATATACATATACATGAGTAGCTAAGTGTTAATTTCTTGGGTTTTTGAAGGTTCAAAGATGTGCGGAGGACAAGACATTTCTGGTTGCTACTTATGAAGGAGAGCACAACCATGATCCCAATGGATCTCCTGGACACTCTATGTACTCTCCGGATAGCTTATCAAGAAGCTCGAGAAGTAGCACAGTTTCTTGCCCAGTCACAAGTAGTCCTTTTCAAACAGAGGTAGCCCTTGATCTTACCCTTTCAAGTCCCACACACGATCACAAGGAAAAACCTCGTCAAACTTCTTTGGAAGACAACATCAGCAGCAACACTAACAAGGTTGAAGAGTATGTGGCATCCCTCGCCAAAGATCCAAGCTTTACGGTTGCTTTGGCTGCAGCTGTAGCTCGCTCTTTATCTACACCAAGAGTATTGTGAAATGTCTCCACTTTAAACGTAAAGGGAATTGGTAATTTGTTAGCTACTAGTAGTTCTTCTCATTCTCTTATCCTTGTGCTTCTGCTGTACATGAGTCAGGAATCTATTCTTCCAAAATGGAATGTTAGTACTTCAAAAATGCTAGAGTTACCGGCTTACTCAGCACAAGAATTAGCTTATGTTAAATATATGGGGAGTGTGTTGAGCATATTAAATATTAATTATTTTATTCGAGTTTATATAAGTCGATCATTCACCTTAACATTCTTATATGTTTATCAAGCAAAAATCACTTCCATTTTAATAAATGTTACCAAATTTAAATTCGATCAATCTAATAAAACTCTTCTCCCAAATTAGCAAAGAATTAATAGCAAAGTAATAAGAATTAAATTAATGCAATAAGTTTATATTTATTTAATAAGTTATATCAATTTTTAAGGTAAAATAAACAATTTAGATTATTTTGAAAAAAACTCTCAATAATATTAATAAAATAAATTAAAAAAAATATTTATATCTAACAAAACTCTTCATCCCAAAGAGTAAGAATTGATAACAAAGAGTATAAACAAAATAATAAAAATTAAATTAATGTCACAAATTTATACTTAATAAGTTGAATCAATTTTTAAGATAAAACAAGTAATTTGGATTATTGAGTAAAGAACTCTCGCTAATATTAATCAAAGCAAATTAAAAAAAATCCTTCACCATGTACTAACCGTAATAAAAATATTTTAAGACAAACTAAATTCTAACTAGTTAAATATCTAGTCCAATATTGAATCCCACACGAATTGAACTTTAAAATACCATGTTAAATTTAGAGAAAGTGTTGAACATATTAAATGTTGATTCATTTTATACAGACTTATATAAGCGATTGAATTACTTAATATATCAAAATAACTAATTAATTTAATATTATAATCCAATTACTTACTTTGTAATATCAAATTTCAATTATTTATATTTACTTTATACGTATGTGGAATTATTACAAGTTTCAATTATTTATATTCATCTTATACGTATGTGGAATTCTCTAACGGCTTATTTGTTATTTCAGTATAATGACATGACTAAAAGATTTCAAGTTGAATTTAAACTTTAATGCAAAAACTAACAAAAGATAATAAAAAAATAAAGAAAATGATTTTCATTATTGTATCAACTAGAATTGTGTACAAAGAAAGCTGAGAAGAGAAGTATGAAGGGAAGTGGAAGTGAAGCTTTCTTCGATTTCCATCATGAAATTACACAATGTATGCTAACATTGATTGACTAGATTTAAATATTTACATCACTATGACTAAAAATATACAGAAGAAATATACAACCCTTTTAATCAAATATATATCTCCTATATGAATTATGAAAAGAAAGGGTGTAAGAAAATATTTTTACGACAAAATTCTCGACATATCTTGCAAGTGGTTCCTCCAACGAGACGCCGTCTCACCACCATCTCTGCTCCAAATTAAAGCAAATAGAGATTTGTTAAAACAATGGACAAACAAAATATCAGATCATGGGTTCACTAGAAGAGCAGAAGAAAAACACAAACCATAATAGGTATTAGTTCTCTTGCAGCTTCGGATGCAGATTTTGTACCCATAATACGCGCCTGCATATCTTCTCCTGCATTTCTTGCTGCAAGGCAAAATGCTTTCCTTTTTCCGTTGTTCATTCCCTGTTTCTGGTTGCGTCTTGTCCTCAAATGGATGTTCATCCGTTAGTATAATGCGGCTTATCTACATGGGAACCGCTTTCTGATTTGATCGATAGATTAACATTTATAGCACTTGATCATTTGATATTCCCACTCTTGATAGTATTTGGCATCAAGTTTTCAGACTCTATTTTGTAAGAACCTATCTTCAACTTCTCATTTTCTCTTCCCTCTCTGCCTTTCTCTTTTCAAATTCAAGTTGCTTGTAGTTTTCCTCACGGGCCCGGACAAACATCTTCACGAAATTACGCAGCGTAGACACAACTGTAGAATGAATACACAGAGTAAAACATCTTAAAACAAACACATCCTTTTGATTTTTTAGCATTTACACTATGTTACTCGATTAAGAACAATAAGATCTCAAACTTTCTAAGTACCTTGCTCAAATGAGAACCGGGCAGGATCTTCTCCAAAATAAACTGCCAACGCATCTGCATTTCTACCCTGAAAACATTCAAATCCAGAATAAGTCTTAATACCGAGAATATCTAATGCCGGAGCACTCTGTAGTCTGTGGATATTGAAAAGCAGGTTCCTTAAATATTAAAAGCATGAAGAAGCAACTTAGGCATTACCGCAGTAACAAAAAGTGGCGCCAAAGATCTCACTTCACGTTCAGCAGAATCTAGAAATGCCCTTAGAATCTGGACATGGTACTAAACGGAAAAAAAAAAAAAAAAATGTCAGTACACTTCTTATATTTATAAATTGAAAATACGTGAAATATAACCAAAATCAGCTGTAGTCCAACTTTATAATAATAAAGAATTGAGGAATCTGCTAGCCTTGCTATGGAACCTGAAGTGCTAAACATAACATGCACCTTCAACCATAAGCCTATTGGGTAAAGTGTATTGTCCATGCTTACCTCGTATTGCAATTTTATCATAAGAATAGGAGAGTCAGAAATTGTATTTAGACAACTAGGTCCTAAAAAGGCTTTGACATGAAAGAACCACTCAACTTAAATTTTGACTCTTAGGTGAAATGGTGAGTGCACCCAAGAAAAAAAGGTTCTCCCCTCTCATAATCAGACACTTGAATTGACATTAAGTTCTCTCCATCAATAAAAAGACGCATCCTGTCTGTCTGATGCTAGATCAAGCATAAATCTAACTCACAAATATTAATCTGCTATGGTATCAACTTTAAGCAAATAAAAGAAAGTGTGAGAAAATGATTGTATGCTTGCAAGCTTCAATTCCAAATAGGAACTTCCAACAAACATAATCCTGAAAAGCCTAATCCATGCATATGAACCACAGTTGTCGATATGTAAGACTTAACCTTGCCAAAATTTTCTGACACTTCAACATCATTCTCTGAAGCAATCAATTCCTGTGCAACTTTCTCCAGCCCTTTACTAATGGCTTGCATTTCCTCTGCCAAATATTTCAACTGTATCTGCTTATACATCAAAACATTTAATAAAGCATTGATTAATAAAACAGATATGGGATATTTTCACAAAATAAACGCAATAACAAAGAAGAAGAAGAAGAAGAGCACTTTGGTTGCAGCCTCCAAACTTGTGAGGTCCTTTGGAAACTCCAGCAGCTCCGGACGCTTTTCATCAAGCATCTACAGGTCAAAAGCCCACAAAAATAATTTAATGACACATAACTTTCTGCCAATGCATGAAGATGTTCATTTACCACGTTCCGCTATTATTCACTGAAAAGAATGTAATACCGAACCCAAACAACAGTTTTTAGCCCTAATTCAGTTTTCCATTTTGTTTTGTTGCTCCTCTTATTTTCAATATGCACAAGATGAAGATTTGGAATCAGTAAATTCATTCTAGGGAGCAGTAAGAAAGGGTTAACATTTTACTTTGCAGAGATAATGCATGAGCGTCATCTTGTTATTCCGAGCTCGTGTATCTGTGAGTTTGAGGAGACTGTCCAACCGAAATCCAACAGCAGAACCTAAAACAGTATAATTATAAATTGTTAATCCCAGCGTCCCAAGGGAGTCGCATCAAAACTCTATAAAAGATTCAGTGGAAAACAGGATAAAGATGGTAACCCAAAAAATATTGAATTTAATCTCATCAAACGAGAAAACATTCAGTCTCAGAGAGACATCGTTGCTTATGCTAGTATTCCATCAGAAGGTAGAAAAATCTGAGGATTACTCAGTTGCACACAGCATCCAGTTTAATACAAACAATGTGTAAAATGTGAATACTGACAATGAAACAAATGCAATATTTGTTATGGATAATGGATATAGAGATAAGAAACTACTAGATAAATGCAATCTATTTATTGCAGATAAAATCTAGTCTTAGTTGATAAACTTCTTCAAGATTTGGACTTTGTTTAAGAATGGATTTGGTCTATCCATTATCAATAACAATATTCCTCATGGGAATAGTAACCATAAAATTAAAATGATCATTTTCCTGGTCAAAACCCCTTGAATAACCTAGTTTGTTGAGTTTAACTATAGCATGGTGTAAGACCTCTCCACATCATTTTCACTAGGTCTGATCAAGTGCAGGGTAATAATCCCCTGGGTCATCCTTCTATACTGAGTTTGACTGCATCAAAGAGTATGAAACCATGAATACCATACATCATTAGGCCTTATCGCTTCTGATACAACAATCACCTGGATGAACACAATTAATATTTGCTATGGATACCATAGATCATCAGGCTTTATCACTTCTGCAACATATTTTAATAAGAATGATTTACAGGAAAAGCTTGGTATTTTACAATAAGAAGATTTGGGATTCTACTTTATAGAGCAAAATTTGGATCTTACGGTGAAAGGTTCAAGATTCTAAAAGGAAAGGATTTTAGGAGTAGGAATGAAGTTTGGCATTTTATATATGTAACATGAAAGTTCAGAATTATACTGCGGTCCTCTCTTAAAAAGTCACGTGACGCACATAATGAATTAAAAAGAAAAAAGAAATTATTGATAATTAGACATATATATCCAAAGATGGAATGGCTCCATCTCTAACTTGGCACAAAATTTTATTTGTTTGAGTTTCCTAATTTGCTTAATCTACTGTTATGCAAATTCCAAATGTTTTTGATGGAAGTCACAACAAAATCTAACCAATGAATTTGCAACTCACCCCTTGCAGTTCCGTGGTTCAAAGCATTACCCAGGGAAAGAATAGTTTGCATGACCCGTTTCAACTTGACTGAGCTCCTGATCTGATGAACATATTGAAAATGGTGCAAGAAATGAAAAATACAGAGAAAAATTTCAATAGAAGTAGACAGAGCAATAAAAAGAATATAAGACTTGCCTCTTCAGCAGCTGAATTTACAACGTTCAAATTTCTTCTGAGGTCAGAGACCTGAAAAAGGTGTAAAACAAGGCAAAATTAAAAATAATAACAATAGGAAGCATCAGAAAATCAGCATACTAAGGTAAGTTTTGTCCTCTAACCTGGTGATTGAATTGTAGCTTAAATGAAAAGACTCTTAGCTTTGACTCTACCCGTGGCACTTTCATCATTTCCAAGAAGAACTGCCATAAAAATACGTAAGTCATTTAATTGAGGAGTAATTAAAAAAGGAAACAGACAGAAGACCATATATATGAAGTACATTCCCAATTGCACAATTGGTTCATTAGAGAGATTAAAGGAAATCAATCCACATGAAAAGGATGTTTTTTTTTTTTCCATTAACAATTTGAATTTCTGGCATTAGGTGTAAGGGCTATAAGTTAACATAAATGTAAAAGAGAAACTTAAAATGAAAATGACTATGCCACACCTGTTCACACTTTCCCAAGTTCTCCTTATCTCCATTATAACCCTGAATATTTATAATAAAAAATCTAGTTATTACTCAAATAGGTACAGAAGAATGCACTTGCATCTTGAACTGATACAGTTTTTTCTGTATGACCAGCTAGAAATGAAATAAACTGGTCACAACATATTAAAGTTCTAACTATATTAATGAAGATGCGAAATATTTTATATGAAAACAATTTTTCAATACCTTTAGCAATGCCGTCTCTTCTTTTGTTGGACAGAACTTGATAAGGTTATCAATCTGATCAACATCAAGGGCTGAATCATCCATGGCAAGGACTGAAATCTGCAAGACATTGGCAGCAGTGCAAAATGTTAAGAGGCCAATAATAAATCATGAAATAGGTTAGAATCCTTATCCTTGATCCATACAAAGCTACAGGACTTCAAATAACTAGTTCCAGAAGAAAAAGGGGAGAAATGGAACATGGATCAGGGGCTAGTCAAATTTACAAGAATTAACATGTCCTCAGATTGTCAAATGAAAAGGAAAATATATGAAGTAATATTTCAATCACCACAAGAAAACAGGGCACACAAGGCACACTCAGGTGGAAAAATAAAATCTGCAACCATTCATATTCAATTTGTTCTCAAGAATAATAATGCTCCAGGATTGTTATGAAATATAAAAGAAATTACAAATCACCATTAATAATTATTAAATTTCAGTTGAATGGCAATAAAAGCCTTAAGCACTATAGTATGGAATTTCTGGATGAAGCACAGAGAAAGAAAAAAGGTACATGGCATAAGCAGAAACATTTAAGCATGTCATGTAAAAAAAATTTAATCAATGACCATCATGAAATCACTCACATACATAGAAGTAGTCTCATACGAATTTACTGAACCTTTATACAGAAAATGATAATGATGTTTTTTCTGCTTTTTTACTTCATGAACTATGATCTATAGTATAAATTTGTTCAACCTCACTTTTTTAACTCAAATCATTTTGAGATGCATTAACTTAAAAAAAAAAAAAAGCAAAAAAGGTTAAGCATACCATTAGGTCAGACAGAGGAACCTTAACTTTTGAAAGCATGATTTCACAATTATATGCCCGTCTAAGCTCAATCTGCAGAATCAGGAAATACCTTGTGAGAAAAGAAATAATAGATGTTTTAATAATTATTAAGTGTACACCAAGAATACACCCACAAAAATAAGACAAATAAAAATGATCATGCACTAAACATGCAAACTTGCTGCAAAAAGAGAAGTAAAAGAAAAAGAAAGGCTCTAGTTCAGAAAACAAACAAAAGAACCAAAGAAGATTGCTTTTGAAGATGAAAAGGGAAAAAAAAAGGTTAGATGACATCAAAACAATCAAGTCCTTTCCTACAAAAACACACTATTTACCAGCTGAACTTTATCAGATTTACGTCCCAAGGTGCGACGATTTGATTTCCCCTCCATGCCTCCTTGACCAGTAGGTGCAGCTGCTGAGAAAAGACTCTCAAGTTCTGCCATGTCAAATTCCGGAGCCCTAGCATAGAAAAAACAGGGTAAGGATGAAAAAAAGCAGAAAGAATAATTGTAACTTAAAAACATTTCTTAAAAAACAGGTGACAAAAAAGATGTATACTTGGAAGCTTCATCAGATTTTTGTGTCTCAGCCCAAAGACTTCCTTGCATGACTCTAGTTAATTTCAACCAATGATAAGGCCTCAGGTTGGCCTTTTTAGGTTGGACCTGACTTCTTGGATTTGGACGTGAAAGGCCTCGCCCCTTTACACTAAATGGAGGACCAGAAGGTGGTCCAGGAACAGAGGGCACAATTCCTTTGCTAACTCGAGAAGATGGCAAAGAAGCAGCACACTGCTTTGACAACTCTTCGGAAAAAGGAGCAGGAGGTGGTGGAACAGGAAGAATACGTGCAGAATTGTTGGATGAATTTCGAGCAGAACTAGGAGGAGGAGGTGGTGGTGGTACTTTAACAGAAAAGAAAGAGCCTGATGCAGACCCAGAAAATGGAGGAGGAGAAGGTGGAGGAGACCCAGAAATGACTGCTGAGTTTGTTACAAGCTGTGGGGAAGAAACTGAGATAGCAACTAATGAAGCAACCTCAGTAGGTGGTGGAGGAAGGAGAGTTGCATGTGATTTCTTGATTGCGGATAATGGAGATGGTCCTGAAAACGAAGGTGGTGGAGGAGGGGGAGGGGGATGGGGAGCTGAGAATGATTCATCTTGAACTTTTTCAACATTTGATTCTGGCATATTGCTGCCTTTTTTTGCTTTCTGCGGAGAAACAGCCTCCAAATCTTCTTGGAGTGCAGTGATATGTTGAAGCACATTTAATGCCACATCAGGTCTTGTATCTAGCCAGCCCACATTGCTGAAAACCTCTTGAACTTTAGCAAATGTCTCCTTGCGAAGGCCACCTTTCCCCTCCAAAACCGGCAAATCAATTGAAGTACGAGATGAAGTCGAATCCATCTCTGAAAAAAGAACCTTCAATTATAGAATTGGAAAAGGAAAAACAGTAAGTTGACTCAGACCATATGAAATTTGACATAGCATTGAACACATAAAGAAGAAGGAATACAAGTGGATACCTCTGCTCTGAAGTCTTTTGGAAATTTATCTTTAACATTCCATAATGTGTCAATTTCATCACGGTTAAGCATTAAGATATTTGAGTTTATAAAGGCTGTATTGAACACGACCCGGAACATCAGCTGTTCCCTTTCAAGATCACTCTCAACGCTGATACACTCCATCACAACATCACCTTGAATATGACAATGGATGTCTATTTTTATCAAATCACAGAATTCCTGCAGCAATTAATGAAGAATTTGAGAACCTATAAGTCTATAATTTTAGTTATCATATTCATTGTAATTAGAAAAAACAATTAAAAACACCCTAATTAAGAATCACAAAATGCAAATGAGGCACTTTTTAAGGAATTAATGAACCACACAATCCAAATTAGCATCAAAACTTTCACAAGTATCACCAATATAACAATAGAATTAAGGAAGAAGACCCCTTCACTAACAAGCATCATAATACAGAAATGAAGTAGCAGTAATATCTGAACAGATCATTGAGACAAAGATAAAGGAATGCATATGACTCTTATCACGACATTCAATTACATTAAACTTACAATAACATCTAGTTTTTTAAGTATTTAGAAAGAACTAAAAATAGAAGATCACTCTCCACACTAGTATACTCCATCATCAACATCATCTTGAAGATGACAAAGAATGTCTATTTTAATTAAATCACGAAATTCCTGCTGCAACAACTGAAGAATTTTTAGAACGCTTACAACTTTATTCGTCATATTCATTGTTATCAAATGGTAAATCAACAACCAAGAACCACAAATTGCAAATGACGGGAATGAGTGAACAATGTAACATCCAATTTAGAATAGGAATTTTGATATGCATCACCAATATAGCCTTTAAAGTTAGGAAGAAGACCCCTTCAATGAAAAACCATCATATTTATAGAAAAGGAAGTAGCAGTACTATCTGCAAAAGATAATTGAGACGAAGAAAAATGAATGCACAAGACTCTTATCAGGAAATTCAGTTACATTAAAATTGCTTCCGCGTAAGAAAAGTCTTGCAAGAGCATCTAGTTTTAAGTAATTAGAAACAACTAAAAAATGAAAACATAGCCTTTCACTCAGCAAGCAAGAACAAATTTTGGATCAAAACATAAAGCAGTTGTATAGATACTTAAAGACATACAGAGACACTTGAGCTACCTGCTTGTAATGCCGAACAAGTTTGCTCCTTTTTGGTCTTGAGAAAAGAACTTTGGGAGTTCGATCAGCAACCATTAGAGGGTCCTGACCATAAATCCTAAATATTGGACGGCAACCCCCCTCTCTATTCATGTTGGGAATAACTCTAAGAATAACACAGTCCAGTGTAAGTGCCCTATCCATCGGAGGCCAATGTGAGCCTGTATTGCTTCTTGATACATACTGCAGGTACCTTAGTTGTGAAGGCAATGGATTGAGGGGTGACATCAGCTGCAAAAGCTCTCTAGGTGCTTGCTTATAAATCATTTCTAGGGTTTTCTGCTCACCCGTGAACTGTTTCCTATGTATCAAGAGAGCAGCAAGCATGAAAGCCAAAATTGGCCAGCCACCTCGTTCACAATGCATCAGGAGCATATTTTGTTGCTGAAGGGACAGCCAGCTTTCACTTGATCTGAGAAAGTGGTGGATCATATCCAAGGTGAGCAATGGGCATCCTTCGTAGTGAAGAGGATAATCCATTACAGTCATATCATTTTCAGATAATTTGCTCCCAATCTGGCTTTGATTCTCTCCCTCTTTAAAGTTGAAGACCATGAATGAAGAATCCGGGAAGTAGTCATGGAGTTCACTCGCTATGCTTCCTATATAGTCTTTATATTCATCATCATCATCCAAAATATCCGTCTTGAAGCAGCAACCAAAGACTGTGGAACCAATCAAAATGACAAGTGTCATTGCATAATCAATACTGAAATGAACAGAGAAGCTACTTGCATTATGGCTTAAGAAGAACTCATCCGTCGACCCAAACAAAAAGGGAAAATGAAATAATCTTCAAACTTCAACGTAAAAATACTAACTGATTTTGATTACAATTAAATGCATACAATATATTAAACCATAACCCTGATATCAGAGGATCATATAAAAAAAAAAAAAACTAAAACATATGAAATGAATTACTTGCACTCAGTTCCAGATAAATATTATAACTTATTGGGCTTTAAAATGCAACCGTATAAATGTGGCAAACCAATATAATTTAATAGCTGGAGATTACAATACTACAGACAAAATCTAGTTTGAACAGAGTCTGAGCTATGTCCAAATGGTCAATTCAACATAAGGTGAATGTCAGAATTCATCCAGTATTTCAAAGGTAGAGAAGTTAAAAACTACTCAACTATCAATAACAATGCAAGAAAACTCAAGGCATGCAGATGAAATAAAACAAAAATAAGGCAATTATTAGGACGCTAGCAAAAAATATGAACCATTTTTGTTCATCGAAAAAGCTAAAAATCAAATGAAAGAAGAAGAAAATAACCATAAACTACTAAACTTAAACTCCAGAGTAAGCAACCTGATTCTAGAGAATCGTACCATAAACCCTATCAGATATTTCCAAAAGCCCGTCAGGTGCCTTTCGATAGAAGAACTTCCTAAAAAGAGCCATATCCATCCAAAAGAAAAAAGAAACCAGAAGAAGACCCGGAAATGCACCAACTGAAGCTACAATATTGCAGCAAAAAAACAGCTCCAGAAATCAGCTCTTCATACACAGATCACAGAAGAAGCCAAAATGATGATAGAAGAAAAACACTGCACTCATGGATGTTGCTGCGTGCATTTTCTTGAAATGCACACTTGGTGTTTGTGGCTTTGCATCAGAGACAAGAAACTTAGCTTTCAATCAACAAGAGGTTGATGGTCACAGAGAGAAAGAGTGGGAATATAAATAAGAGAGGAACATAGAGTTGCAGGTAGAGATGGAAGTTATTGTTAAGGACATCCATGATCCAACGATCAGAGGTTTGTTTTGTCTGTGTCTCCATCTGTCTGGTGTAATATAAGAGTTAGTTTTATTTATTATTATTATTATTTTGTTGCAGGCTGTTTATTGCATGATTACGATGTTGTTAATAATACGAGTTTCTTCTTTTCTATTTTCTTTCTTCATCTGACCTAAGATAGATAGTTAGACTTTGCAATTAGGTTGTTAGCACACGTGTGTGTCAAGCGGTGTCACGTGCTTCCCTTCATATATCTGGATCCAGTTGAGAAAATTGCTATTTAGTATATAAATTCGTTAATTAATTTTTTAATATTAAAAAACATAATAAAATATTATTAATATTTAAAAAAATTATTAAATAATAAATTCTTCATTATTTTAATTTACTACTTCCTGAAAAGCATATTTTTCCGGGTTAGTTATTGGCAGTGTCTTTGTCCTTTACAATCCTCAACAAACTAATTTTTCCCAAAAAAAAAAAACTAATTTTCAGTTCTTGAAATTAAGTTGTTCTTCTTTTTTTTTTTTTTTTTTTTCCTCTATTTTAGTAATTTCATTTGCGAATTGTTATAACGTGTTTAGTGTTTTACCATGTTAAAAATGATAAATACAAATATAAAAAATATTTCAATTTAATTGTAATAATAAATTATGACTAAATGATTCAGACAATGATATAATTAATAAATATATTTCTCGTTCATATCAATATATTTTATTATTTAGGGTATCGTGATATATGTAAGAAAAAATTACTATTTATTTTTAAACTATGATAAAAAAATATATTAAAATATATTTATATTTTCAAAAATCTACTATTTAATTTATTCATTAATTTTAGTCATTAATATTTTATTGTTTAATTTTTATAATTTTAAAAAATTTATTAATTACCCTCTTCGATTTAAAAAAAATTATTAATTAGTCCATTCGCATTAAAGTATTTTATAGTTTTTATAATATTTAATGGTTAAAATTAACGGAGTGACTATTTAGGAAGCTTTTTAAAATGTTATAAATATTTCAATGTATTTTTCAAAATAAATGGATCAACTAGTGAGTTTTGTCATTGATGTGGCCAAGATAAAGTTTGATGCGTTTGGTCAATCCTATAAGAAAGAGAATGTGAGGTGGTTGGCATCTATAACAGCTACTTCCACACTCAAGTCAGTAAATTAAAAATAGAGAGATTATTAGATATTGTTTAAAATTCAAGAGTAGTTGTATAAAAAAAAAACATATCTTTATCTCTGCGATCATTAGTTTTTATATTCTAAGAAGATGGAGTTAATTATAATATTTTCATCCAACCGGTGTCGACTAATTGATAGGATATCCAGTAATTACAGACGTAATAAGGATCTACTGAATAATAAATGCTAACGGTGACTTTATGTAAAGACTCGACCTATTCAAGAGAGGGCAAGTCTTGATGAAAAATTGAGTACTACAGTGTCCAAATCTTCTTTCTCATAGGTGGGACCGCGTATTGACTTATTAGACTTTTGCCATATAACCCTGTCTTATGGTGATAACTCATGACTTACTTTGAAAGATTGTTATGTTACATTAAAGATCCCTCGCTGGTATTCGATTTTTCAGATTCGAATGTGACAACTATCTTCACAATTTTGGGCACTTAGTATATCTAGATTGGCTTTTCACACTCGCGTTACTCTGCTTGCTCCTAATCATAAAATAACTTAAGTTTTTTAATGAAACTTAACACTCGTATTGTGATTCGTCTGGCGGACACCCGCCTTGTGACTATGGGATAAATTGGAAAAGAATAATAAAATGAACTTAACACTCGATCGGGACCAACACCTGGTCATTTAGCCTGGTAGAAATTCGCCTTGTGGCGCTTTTTGGCAGAAATTTGATTTCATCTTTTGGGACGAATGCGCAAAAACTCACCTGGCGGTTACCCGCATCGTGTCATTTTTTTAGCAAAAATTTAGCTTTTGTCATTTGAGACTAACACCTGAAGACTCGTCTGGCAGTTACCCGCCTTGTGGTACTTTTTTGACAAAAACTTGCCTTTATCTTTTGGAACTAGCACCCGAAGACTTGCTTAGTAGTTACCCGTCTTGTGATCTGACATAAAATGTCTTATAAATTTTTTTGTGAAGCGGGACTAACACCCGGTCGCGTAGCCTGACGGATACCTACCTTGTGGACTGACAAAGAATGCCTTATAAACTTTTTTGTGAAGCTAGACTAACATTCAGATTATGGTGGTATCAAATGCCATGTTTAGCGGGACTAATATTTGAATTATGGCGTAGCATCGAATGCCTTATTTAGTGGGACTATACCCGAATTAGGGCCTAGCGGAACCTGCCTTATGGTTTGGCATCAATTGCCTTGTTTAGCAGGACTAACACCCGAATTATGGCCTGGCGGAGCTTACCTTGTAGTCTGGCATGAAATGACTTGATTAGCAGGACTAACATCCGGATTATGGCCTAGCGGAGATCCACCTTGTGGCCTAGTATCGAATGCCTTGTTAGCGGGACTAACACCTAGATTAAAGGTTGGCAGAGACTCGACTTGTGGGCTGGAATCAAATGCTTTGTTTAGCGGGACTAACACCCGGATTATGGCATGGTGGAATCCACCTTGTGGCTTGGCATAGAATGCCTAATTTAGCGGGACTAACACCCGGATTATGGTCTGGTGGAGATCCGCCTTGTAGCTTGGAATCAAATGCCTTAATTAATCGGGACTAACACCAGAATATGTGCCTGGAGGATTCCCGCCTTGTGGCTTACCTGGCGGATACCCGCCTTGTGGCGTTGATATAAAATGCCTTAGTTAATTGGGACTAACATCTGGATATGTGCCTGGTAGATTTTCGTCTTTGACTCGCCTGGCGGATATCCACCTTATGGCGTTAGTATAAAATACCTTAGTTAATTAGGACTAACACCCAAATATGTGCGGATTCCCGCCTTATGACTCACCCGGAGTATACTCGCCTTGTGGCGTTGACATAAAATGTCTTAGTCAATTGAAACTAATATTCGGAAATGTACCCGGCAGATTCTCACTTTGTGGCTCGCCTGGCAGATACCTGCCTTGTGGCATTATTCTTATCTTTATGCTTACGTCCATCCATCATTTCTGATTTACATATAACAAAAAGGCTGAAGAATACATCATAGTTTTATTGATAACATGTTCGTAAATCACATGAATAACCCCTAAGGTTCATTTTTTATGTTATGAGATTCAGAGAAAATAGGGTTCCTGAGAGTGAGTGTAAGATTAGTCTGGAGGGTCACCTTTCCCTCTTTTATTCCTTTTTCCCTTATTCTCTGGTGACGCATAACCACTGATGATCTGAGATCCAATTGAATAGGGTTTTACAAGGGTTTTGTATTACTGAATAAGGCTTAAGCTTTCTGAGGAGGGGACCCCTCTTTTATACATTGTCTTGCTTGCTGGTGACGTGTAAAGGTCTCTCCAGGATTGGGCCACGCGTCTCTGCCATGCGGATTCGGAGGTACTAGGGTATCAGCCGCCTGCTCCATGCGTAACGGCCTCTGATTCTCCTCGTGCGTACGTTCGAGCGGATCTGCCAGGCTGTCGGGTGAATATTGTTCTGGACCCCGGGCTGGGCCGAGAGTTGGGCTGGACGCTGGGCCTGAGAGGGGTCTGCTGGTCAGGGATCAGGCTGGACTGAGTGAGGAAGCTTGGTCGAGCCCGGCCCGGAAGCTGGGATGAGCCAGGCTTGTTGGGGGGTATCAAGTACGTGGGCCTCTGTGTCATGGGCCTTTGGCTGGGGTCAAGCCCCTGTTCTGGGGTGAAGAAATCCAGCGGTCATCAATTGCCCCTTCACCTTCTCGGGAGTTATTGCTCCAACTGCCGAGGGGGTGAATATCAAGAACCATCATGGCCGCGCCTGTTCGTGTCCAGGTGTCTTTATAATACTCTTTCATTTTTTTATCTTTGCGCAGTTTCTGAATCCTATCTGCTCTTTCCTCTTTCGGACTTTTCTTTATTCTCCGCGTTCTCGGTTATTTTTGCTTTCCTGTCATTGTTATCTGGACATGTCTTTTCTTTCCTTTCTCATGAATATCTTTGAAGGATTCTGACAGCATTAATTGAGAATTCGGCTCTACCTTGTCCTGCAAAACATAAACTTTTGGATATATATGTTAACCTCACCTCTTTACCATTCCCAGGCACTTTGTTGGAACAGAGAGATTTTCTTGTTTTATCTGTGAAGGATCCATTTGGTGCCTTCTTCAAGCGGGCGAAGGCGAGCTTGATATTACATTGCTGTGTTGCCCCAGGAATTTGTTTTAATCTTACTTTTATCATCTCGATGGAAAATTGTGCTAACTTATCTCTGTTTTGGGACTTTTTCGTAGTACCTGAGATGAAGATGAGTCAATTCAAAATTTCAGAGGAGTGGATGTTACCTCTAAGGAGTTTGAATGTTGCTTTGGGGATCCGTCTGGTAGGGCGGTTGATGGGTGGGACCAGTCGGCAAGTTGCTGAAATTATTTTGCCCAGATCTTCTGGCCGACCTCCCCCGTTGCTGCCTTCTTTGGATATAAATGGAAGGGGCTCGAGTGCTCGGTTTGTTGTTTTCTTTGATGTGAAGCACCAGTATTATTAGTCTCTTTGATGTGAAGTACCAGTATTACGCGAGACTGAGATCTGCTACACTCAGTCAAGCTTCTGCTGGTACCTTCACACGTTAGCCCGGCGATCCTCCTGAGGTCGTAATCTGAAGCCCGTGTTTTTTTATGCGTGATATACACACAGCATATGACATGTGAGTTTGTCACGCGTATCACACTTGGGCGACCGAATGCCGTCCTACAGAGGATCCATGGGAAACGCTTATGAGGATTAACTTCTTGGCTTTCTGCAGCTCTTTCTGCCAAACTCACATATCGAGCTGCGAGAGTTTCTCCGAACCGAAGGCCGAAGTAGTAGGATAGGTGATAACGATGTAATTGTTGATGATGATGCATGTGGCTATGTAAATCCTTTAAGGATAGTCTTTCGTCCCGTAGTGTAGGCCTTTGTAACGTGCTGTAATGTGCTTTTCTTTTAATGAAGTTCTCGTTTTCGTTCATACTTGAGTTGTTCTTTCTCTACCATGGATGGAGTACTGAAACTGCTTTTCTTCGTAGCTTTAACTGAAATTTGTTTTTTCTGAGCTGAACTAACTGTACTCGTGAGCCGGACTTCGGACCCATTTAGCCAACTGGGCTTTCATATTTCCAAACTGGGTTGTCTGACCGATCTATGAGCTCGGTCTCTACTTAGATGAATTGAGCTTTGAGTCTCCTTCATCCGGGCTCTTAGGTGCGTTGTCCGAGCTGGACTAGCCGACCTGAGAGCTCTGTCTTTCGCTTAGTGAAATGAGCTCTGGGTTAGCTGGCCGAGCTCTCAGGTCATGTTGTCCGAGCTGGACTATTCCGACCTATGAGCTCGGCTTCTGATAAGTCGAACTCTAAGCTCTCAGCTCAGTATAGATCCGAGGTACCCTTGTTTTAACAAGTCAAATCTTATATATTCTATGTGATGAGTAGGTCTAACCTTTATCATGCTTTCATCTGCTTGCATCTTTGAGTTTTTCTTTCCATTTCCTTGATACTTGCCGTGGATGTGGTGAAGTGATGAATCTTGTGGGTTACGTTGTCTTGGCTGGAGATCAGGTCTGAACAAGTTGGGCTTGCCTGGGCCTTTAAGTGATGGGCTATCATTATGGACCTGGCTCTTGATAGATGTAGACAAGCCCAGCGATCATCCTTTTGCCCCTTTACCTTCTCTCCGGTTATTACTTAACCGTTGAGAGGGTAAACTTCGAGAGCAATTAATGATCGCGCCGCTCCAAGACAAAACTGTTCAGATCAACGTTCCGTCTCATCATTGCCTTTCATTTCGAATTCCTTCTGTCTTCCGAAGAAATTAGCTCTCTTCTGCTCTCTGGCTTCCTGCGACTCCTTTTGCGTTTTTCATCTTATTGTGTTCTCAGGTACGCTCCCTTGTTCTTCAATGGCAAGTTCAAAGCTTCCTGATGTTGTTAACCTTGAGTCACGTATTACTTCTTCCAATATAACTGATCACATCTCCCGGAGGCTTCTAGATACTCCGTTGTATTTTATTCGAGCACCTCGTCCAAATGAGAGGATAGTTCTTCCCTACCCTCCCCCTCCTGGTTTAGTGGATCCCCAAGAGGGTCGTAGCATAGTGTTTTTCCTAAAGCAGAGAGAATTTGGTCTACCATTTCCTTTTTCCCCTTTCTTTGTTGAGGTCTTTGAACACTTTGGGGTAACTCCTCGAATGTTATCCCCAAATTCCATTTTATTTATGTCCTGTTTCGAGTCTATCTGTCTGTGTTGGGGTTTCACACCTACGGCCTGTCTGTTTGTTACTTTTTTCCGCCTGGTTAGGGCGAAGCAAAACTTCTATTACTTTTCCCCCCGCAATGGGCTATCTCTTCTTACGGGCTACAAGGATTCTATAAAGGGGTGGATAGAGAATTTCCTTGTGGCGGAGCTGAAACTAGGGTCCTGCCGATCGTGGGATGTGGGCCTAAGTTGGGGGGAGATCTTTCCGGGCTGTAATGATCTGCCCGAATTGAGTCTTATTGAGCAGGTTGGGCTGCTTCGACTGACTTCCGTTGAGAGGAAGTATGATGTCGAGAAGTGTATGTTTGCGGCCAACCTTAGGGATATCCAGGACACAGGTATAGTGCTTTGTCCGGCTATTCTGTTTCTTCGTTGTTAAGAATATCAGA
This sequence comes from Manihot esculenta, assembly GCF_001659605.2. Lineage (NCBI taxonomy): Eukaryota > Viridiplantae > Streptophyta > Magnoliopsida > Malpighiales > Euphorbiaceae > Manihot > Manihot esculenta. The sequence goes on along the minus strand of NC_035163.2, from coordinate 765,252 downwards.
TAATATGCTGATTCTGTATAATTTCTTATTTTTTGCAGCTTCTGAGGTTAAAATGGACGGCATCAAATTCCCCAAGAACCTTGACCTGTCTCGGGAGAACATGCACGCAATTTTTGACGCCTTTGGGGATGGGCGTTCTGTGACTGAGATTGCTATAGAGCTAGCTCAGGTCGCTTCCTCCGAGAAGGTCAGCCGGCCGTCTGGTAAAGCTTCTTCTCGAGCTTCCAAGCCGAGCTCTCACAGCACTAAATCAGCTCAGCCATCTAGCCGTGGTGGGTTGAGCTCAAAGTCTACTGAACAAGTGGGACAGGGTGCTGCCCAATCTACTGAGGAGGTGTCAAGGGGAAAGTTTAAGTCCCTTGCTGAAGACAAGGAGACCTCTGGGACGGGGATGGAGATCATCCTCCTAGGGGATCAAAGTCCAGAGGTTTCTGGTGAAAGTGCCCCTGTCCCTGTGAGGACTGAACCTGAGGGTTCTGAGGGCTTTCCAGCAAAGATTGGAGGCAAGCGCCCAGCCTCTTCTGGAAAATCTGCCTCTTCTCCTGTCCGGAAGAAGTCCAGGGTTGCAACAGGATCTTCTCCAGCTCTTCCTCCCATTGGGAAAGGGAAAGGTGTTGCTGCTGACCCGTCATTGCCTTCTCCTGGCAATTCTCTAAAGACGTCAGGTATTACATCCGAGTCTCCGGCCAGTGCTGTTGCCGACCTTCTTAGGGAGCAAATGTTTGGTGGAGCCACAGAGGCCTCGGATCCACGCCTTCTTGCTCTGACCGGCCTTTTATCCAGCTTTACCAAGGAGCAAGCATCCTTCCAGTCTCGCTCTCGTGAGGAGCTCGGATCGTCCATTAGGGAGATGCTTCTAATGGTAAGTCATTTTTCCCCCTCCTTTCAGTTTGCTTTGTTTCTTTTTCTTGATGGTTGCGTTTTCATGTTAGGTGACGGGCCTCTTTGTGGAGGTGGATATCCGTGATCGCTCCCTCCGGGAGTCCGTAGATCGCCGAATTGAAGAGGCACGTCTGGAGGAGAATATATCTGCCACCAGTGATGCGAGGGGCAATTTGGTAGCTGCTCGGGAGCAGATCCAGTCCCTCCAGGTGGAATTACATTCTGCGTTGGAGGCCCTCAAAAAGGCTGAAGAGAAAACAGCCGAGACGGCCAAGCATACCTCGTCCTTAGAAGATGAGTTGTCTCGGACTCGCAATGTTCTCCAGGAGGCTGATGAGAGGGCAGCTACCTTGGAGGTTCGCTGTAGAGGAGTGCTAGAGCAGCTGTCCTCTATGACAGAGGCTCTCAAGGAGAGGGATGAGGCCGTTAGCCAGAAAGCTGAAGTCCAGCGCCAATTTGATGCCTTAAAGGTTGATTTCGAAGGACTTCAGACTCATCTGGAGGAAGTAAAGGCTCAGAGAGAGATGGCCTTAGCTCGGGTGCAGGTCCTTGAGCAGGAGTTGGGCACAAGCTCTGACCGTATCAGAGACTTGACTTCCTCGGCTGAAGAGTTCGACCTTCGCCAACAACAGCTGAAAAATGAAGTCAGAGTTTTGGAACGTAAATGTTTAGCCCTGCTTGAGGTGGTAAAGTATGCCGAAGAGAAGGCTCAGCGGAAGCGCGATCAGTACATAGCGGAGTATCAGGAGTCTGATGAGCTAAAGGGTAAAATTGATCAGGCCTGTGAAGCTCATCTTCAGGACTACAAAGATTCTTCTGAGTTTGAGGAATTTGTAGCCGAGGCTTGTGAAGAACATCTTGATGAGTATAAAGCTTCTAGTGAAATGAAACAGGCTATCTTTGATAAGGCCTACCGCATGTATGTAACTGGCTACAATCGCGGTTTAAGAGAAGCTAGACAGGCTCCTGATATTCCTTTGGCCAAGCTTCGTAGGCGCGAAGTGGACTCAGATGGCGAGTCAGTGCTATACGGGGAGGATGATTTCCCTTTGCCCCGAGGAGATTGCCGGAGGGACCGAGATCGGCCAGCTGAGTCTTCTTCAAAGGGATCCGAGCTAGGGTCGGAGGAGGACGATCCTGATTCTGTGAAAGAAGGCCTTCACCCTGGGTCAGAAATTGCCCCTACTATTGAGAGCGCTGGTCCGAAGGACACCGAGCTTCCTTCAGGGGTGGCTGTAAATAGAAATAGTGAGGGTGGGTTTATTGATGTAAGTCCTTTAAGGACTATTCATCCTCCTTCCTCACCGGAGAAATAAATTGTAATAATTATTAATGGAATATTAGTTTTCCTTTTTGTTTTTCATATTCTTTGACATTTATCTTTACTCTTCGTATGTGTGATGTAGACTTCATATGTTTATTCAGAAGCTCTAAATTAATCTTAAGTTGTGAGTTCAGCTCTTAGCTGTCGTCTGAGAGATCAAATCTCGTACCCATTTGATGGCAACTGTCATGCTAGTTTTTGACTTCTAGTCCTTTTTTCTTCGTTGTGACTTTGTATATTTATTTTAAATAAACTGATTTAGGCTTTTGATTATAGCCTGAATATCCTCCTAAGGATTTATGAGTTCTTCTATGGAGGGAGCTCGGCCTTTGTTTTTGGCTTTCGTATCTTGAGCTTTGGAAGAAATGAATCTATCCGAGCTAGGAGCTCGGTCTTGGGCTTATCGGTCCGAGCTGGGAGCTCGACCCCCTTTTTTTTTTTTTTTTTTTTTTTTTTTTTTTTGAGGGTGCCCTGAAGTCCTTTACCAACTATTCTTACCTTCCGGAGGTCTTACGAGATCCTGGCTGTGCCGGGGTGATCTTGGGGCCTCACCGGCTATCCTTTATTTTGTTTTTCCGGGAGTTCTACGGGATCCAGATCTTCTTCTTTACTGAGGTCTCTATGTCTGAGGGAGGTTTTCTTTTGCCAGGAGATCTTGGGGATCCCGGTCTTGTAATTCCGGGACGACCTTGGGGATCCCGGTCTTCTATCTCCAGGAGGTCTCTGTGTCTCAAGGAGGTCTTCTTAGTGCCAGGAGATCTTGGGGATCCTGGTCTTGCATCCGGGAGATCTTGGGAATCCCGGTCTTCTACCTCCAGGAGGTCTCTATGTCTCAAGGAGGTCTTCTTTTGCCAGGAGATCTTGGGGATCCTGGTCTTGTAATTCCGGGACGACCTTGGTCCTCTACCTCCAGGAGGTCTCTATGTCTCAAGGAGGTCTTCTTAGTGCCAGGAGATCTTGGGGATCCTGGTCTTGCATCCGGGAGATCTTGGGGATCCCGGTCTTCTACCTCCAGGAGGTCTCTATGTCTCAAGGAGGTCTTCTTTTGCCAGGAGATCTTGGGGATCCTGGTCTTGTAATTCCGGGACGACCTTGGTCCTCTACCTCCAGGAGGTCTCTATGTCTCAAGGAGGTCTTCTTAGTGCCAGGAGATCTTGGGGATCCTGGTCTTGCATCCGGGAGATCTTGGGGATCCCGGTCTTCTACCTCCAGGAGGTCTCTATGTCTCAAGGAGGTCTTCTTTTGCCAGGAGATCTTGGGGATCCTGGTCTTCTAGTTTTGTTCTTTCTTTTTCAAAGAGAAGTAACATTCTTAATGGAGATAACATCATTGCGTAAAGAATGGCGTTATTTTATTTATTTGTGCCTTTCAGAGTACAATATTTTTCTTTACATATATTTCAAGGGAAGTACCTTTTTAAGTGCTGGATGTTCCAGGCGTGGGGCTCGGGGTTTCCTTGCATATCTTCAATTCGGTATACCCCGGGCTTAACCACTTTTGTCACCTTGAATGGACCTTCCCAGGTCGGTGCTAGCTTGCCTGCGGCTGCTCTTTTTCCTGTAGCTTCCAAGTTTCTTAAAGTCAGGTCTCCCACCTTTAAGCTTCTTTCTCTGATCTTTTGATTATAATATCTTGCCGCTCGTTGTTGATAAGCAGCAGTTCGGACTTGTGCTTCTTCCCTAACTTCTTCAAGAGCATCCAGGTTGCTTCTTAACTTGTCCCCATTAGTGTCTTCGCTGAGAAATTGAACTCGATGAGTGGGGATCTGTAATTCAACTGGAACTACGGCCTCTGTACCGTAAGCGAGTGTGAACGGTGTTTCCTTAGTGGGTGCTCTGGGAGTAGTTCGGAGTGCCCATAGGATACTATTGAGTTCTTCTGCCCAATTTTCCTTTGCACCATCCAGCCGCTTTTTTAATCCTTGGAGGATTGCTCTGTTAGTGACTTCCGTTTGACCATTGGTCTGAGGATGGGCCACGGAGGAGAACTTATGCCATATGCCCACGTTCGTCGTGAAGGTTTTGAAAGTGTTACAGTCAAATTGTCTGCCGTTGTCTGAGATAAGCACTCTGGGTATGCCAAATCTGCAGATGATATGCCCCCATACGAAATCTATCATCTTTCTGGCTGTGATTGTTGCTATTGCTTCTGCCTCTGGCCATTTCGAGAAGTATTCCACAGCTACCACTACAAATTTTCTTTGCCCCGTAGTCTTGGGGAAAGGGCCCAGGATGTCAATTCCCCATTGCGAGAAAGGCCATGGACTGGATATGCTTGCTTGAGGAGTGGCAGGGGTCCTGATGGCATTAGCAAATCTCTGACATACGTCGCACCGTCGGACAAACTCTTCTGCTTCTTTCTTAACAGTGGGCCAGTAGTATCCTTGCCTGAATATTTTGTTAGCTAATGTCTCTGCTCCCTCGTGAGCCCCACATAAGCCTCTATGTATTTCCTCCATTACCCTTGCAGCTTCTTCCGGACTTACACACCGGAGCCATGGGCTGGACTTCCCCTTTCTGTACAAAGTTCCCCTTATTACTTGGTAATTGGCAGCTCGAGCTGCTATCTTTCTGGCTTCGTCTTTATCTTCAGGGAGTTCGCCCTTCTCCAAATATTTCAGATAGGGGCTCATCCAAGTTGGGCTCTGGTCCACCTGCAGTACCGTGTTTGTCTTCTTGAAAGCAGGTGTGCGGATATGCTGTATGTATACTTCGTCAGGGAGCTGCTCTAATTCTTCTTTGGTCAATCGACTAAGCAGGTCTGCCTCCTCATTTTCATCCCGAGGTATTCTTTGAAATCTGACAATAACTCCCCGTTCTGCGAGCTCGGCTTCTATGCCTTTTACTTTATCAAGATAGTTCTGTATGATGGGGTCTCTGGCTTGATATACCCCCGTCACCTGGTTGATCACCAGTTGAGAGTCACTATTTACTTCGAGGTCGGTTACCCCTACTTCCGAGGCTACCAACATCCCATTCACCAAGGCCTCGTACTCGGCCATATTGTTAGAAGCCTTGAATTCTAACCGTAAAGCATAACACACTTTGAAGCCCTCCGGCCCCTTAAGCATTATCCCTGCGCCGCTGCCCTCAGATCCTGATGCTCCGTCTACATATAGCTTCCAGCTAAATTCTTGGGAAAGCTCTCGCTCTCCTTCCTTTCTAGGCATCTCCGAGGATGATTCTTCCTTCTCCTCGTTGAATGAGCATTCTGCTATGAAGTCAGCCAGCGCTTGAGATTTTATTGCTGTTCGAGGTCGGTATTCCAGACAGTAGGGGCTGATTTCCACGGACCATGCTAACATCCGTCCTGAAGTTTCCGGCCTACGTAGGACCTTCTTTAAGGGTTGGTTCGTCATCACAACTCCTTGGTGGCCTTCCAGATAAACTTTGAATTTCCGGACTGCTAACAACAAGGCATAAGCCAATTTTTCAATGTTCGAGTACCTGACCTCAGTGTCTCTAAGTACCTTGCTGATGTAGAAAACAGGTTTCTGCTCTCCTCCTTCTACCCTTACTAGTACCGCGCTGATTGCCTGTTCTGAGACTGCCAAATATATCAGAAGCTCTTCCCCTTTTATGGGACTGCTGAGCACGTGAGGCGAGCTAAGATATTTCTTAAGTTCCGCGAAAGCTTTTTGGCAGTCTTCCGTCCATTTGAAGTTTGGTACCTTTCTCAACTTTTTGAAGAATGGTAAACACTTTTCTGCTGACTTCGACATAAATCGGTTAAGCGCCACCACTCTCCCGGTTAATCTCTGGACGTCCCTTACGCAGGTCGGCTCTGGCATATTCAATATGGCTTCTACTTTCTCTGGATTAGGCTCAATGCCTCTTCCACTCACCATGTATCCCAAGAACTTTCCTCCCCTGATGAAAAAAGCACATTTTGCTGGGTTTAACTTCATTCTGTATTGATCTAACACCCCAAATATCTCCCTTAGATCTGCTATGTGTTGTTGAAAAGTTGAACTTTTAACCACCATGTCATCCACATACACTTCTACATTCCTGCCAATCTGGTTCTTAAAGATTTTATTCATTAATCGTTGGTAAGTTGCCCCGGCGTTTCTTAATCCGAAAGGCATAGCTTTGTAGCAGTAAGTCCCGTCTTCAGTTATAAATGAGGTTTTCTCCTCATCCGACTTCTCCATTGGGATTTGGTGATAACCAGACATAGCATCCAAAGAAGACATATAATCAAATCCGGCCGTTGAATCGACCATTTTATTAATATCGGGGAGGGGGTAACAATCTTTGGGGCAGGCTTTATTTAGGTCGGTGAAATCTATGCACATCCTGTATTTGCCATTGGCTTTTTTGACTAACACAGGATTTGCCAACCATTGTGGGTACATTACTTCCCTAATGAAGCCTGCTTCCTCTAACTTCTGCACTTCCTCCCGGGTGGCTTGCTGTTTTTCTCTTCCTACTACTCTCTTCTTTTGCTTCACTGGTCTGGCCTCGGGGAGGACATTCAATCGGTGTGTCATCACTTTGGGGTCAATTCCTGGCATGTCTGAGGGCTTCCATGCGAAGGTCGACGCATGACCTCGGATCAGAGTCATGACTTCACCTTTTTGTTCTTTGGTGAGGTTGGCGTTAAGACTGAAAATCTTGCTTGCATCTGCTTCTGATAAGGGGAAGGTCTCCAATTCTCCAACTGGCTCTGTCCGGGCTTCTTTTGTTTCATCTCTGACCTCCAGAACTTCCGAGTCGAGCGCTTCCCCAGTTGAGCTTGGTTCTGTTACTGTGGCCAAGTATACCGCCCTTGCTTCTTCCTGGCTGCCCCGAACCATTCCCACTCCTTCTTCCGTTGGAAACTTGAGTGCCAAATACCTGATGCTGGTGACAACTTCAAAGCTAAACAACGCCGGCCTCCCTAAAATCGCATTGTAACTCAGTGGGAGTTTAACCACCAAAAACACTTCATGATGGGTGCGAGCTCTGGGTGCTTCTCCCAAGGTAAGGGCCAGCTTTACCTTCCCTTCTACAAATACCGGTGCTCCTCCAATCCCTTTGATGGGTGACTGGTCCCGAACCAGCTGTTCCTCCGGGATTCCCATCTGCTGGAAAACCCGATATGGCAATAGATTGACCTTACTCCCATCATCCACCAGAACCTTCTTCACCCGAAAATTATGAATGACTGCTTCAATAACAAGCGCGTCATCATGGGGCATCTGAATGCCCTGTGCATCTTCTGAAGAGAAAACGATGGCCATGGGTGAGTGTTCAACGATCTGCATGACCTCGCCATTGCTGATCTCTCCTTCCCGGTTTCTCTTCTTTCCTCGACGGCTCATCCGTCCTCCAGTTCCTCCAACAATCATATTAATAGTCCCACTAGACCCATCATTCACTGGTCCAGCTCCGGTTCTCCTGGGCATCTGGGCTGCCGGACTGGGCGGAGGCCTCTGCCCCTCCGGTTTCTTCACAAAATTTTTGAGATGCCCCCTTTTTATCAATCTTTCAATCTCCGTGATTAACTGAAAACAGTTATTTGTATCGTGGCCGTGTGTCCGGTGGTACTGACAATACTTGTCAGGATTCCTCTTATCTGCTTCCGACCTCATGGGTTTAGGCCACTGGAGGAACTCCTTATCCTGGACTGCCATGAGCACTTCGGCTCTGGAAGCGTTGAGGGGAGTAGGCTTTTCAGGAACCCAAGGGGGGAGCACTCGTGGTTCATGAGCCCTGGGAGGAGGGGGGGGCCTTTGATCCCTTCTTTCCCAGGCCTGCTTATATGGCTCAGGCCTCTTCCCACGCTTCTTCTCGTGTTTCTCCAGCCTTCCTTCCTCCGGGGCTTTCTCTTTTCCTGCCACCCCTTTGGCAAATCTACTCGTTACTAAGGCGTCATCCTGCCTTATGTACTTTTCCGCCCTCTTCATCAACTCGGCCAGTGAGGTCGGAGGTTTCCTGCTCAAAGAACCAAAGAACTCGGCAGAGGTTGTTCCCTTTTGCATGGCCTCTACCGCCCTTCCTTCGTCGAGCTCGGGAATCTGCAGGGCCTCCGTATTGAAACGGGCGACATACTCTCTGAGAGATTCACCAGCTTTTTGCCTAACTGTTTCCAGATAGCTTGTCTTCCTATCTGCTGGCACCCCGGCTACGAACCGGCTAATGAAGCGGAGGGCAAGGTCTCCAAAACTTTTAATGCTTCCGGCCTCCAGGCTGTTGAACCATGCTCTCGCTGGCCCTGAGAGCGTTGTTGGGAACACCTTGCACATCAGAGCATCTGACAGAGTTTGCAACTCCATGAAGGTCTTATAGTTCATGACATGTTCTCTCGGGTTTCCAGCCCCATTATAGGCCGCCATCGGCGGCATCATAAACTTTTTGGGAACGGTCTCCTGCTGCATTACCTTTGAGAAGGGAGAAGAAGTAGGCAAGGAGGTTTGACTCTGATCTTTCTTACCTAGCTCGGCTAGGAGCTGCTCCTTCAACCTTTTCAGTTTTTGGTTCATTTTCTCGTCTTCTGGGTTGGATCTTTTGCCCAAACTACATTCTTCCTCCTCTGTTTCAGTTCCCGTTTCCCTGGTTGTTTCAGCAGAATAGTCGTCCACCTCTTCATTTTCTATCATCTCTCTTGCCCTTCTCCCATGGATTCGGGCCTCCGGTTCTTCCTCTTCTCCGGCATCGTGGTTGTTGGTTTGGAGGCGGATAGAGGTGGGTCGGGGTTCATCGGTTCTGGGTTCCTCCACTACTGGGAGTGCGTTTACTGGGGTGCTAAGTCCCCTTTGTTGCATTATCTGCCCCAACCAGTGAGCAGTGGTTTGTAGCTGGAGAGCCATGGTTTGAATGTCTTGGTTAGACAGGGTCATGGTGGGAGTATTCCCTGCCAAGCCTGGCGAGGGATTAAGAGAGATGGGTGTTTGGTTATTTAACGTCGTAGGGCTAGAAAAAGAGAACTGCTGCCCCTCTTGGGCGGAGCTTAAGTCATTTGGAATATTAAGGTTACTTTCTTGGTGGTTTGCCATTGTGGATCTCAGTGGGTTTTGAAAGTGAAAACTCCGGTGATGAAAAGATCTCCTTCGTTTCCCACAGACGGCGCCAATTGATGATCTGAGATCCAATTGAATAGGGTTTTACAAGGGTTTTGTATTATTGAATAAGGCTTAAGCTTTCTGAGGAGGGGACCCCTCTTTTATACATTGTCTTGCTTGCTGGTGACGTGTAAAGGTCTCTCCAGGATTGGGCCACGCGTCTCTGCCATGCGGATTCGGAGGTACTAGGGTATCAGCCGCCTGCTCCATGCGTAACGGCCTCTGATTCTCCTCGTGCGTACGTTCGAGCGGATCTGCCAGGCTGTCGGGTGAATATTGTTCTGGACCCCGGGCTGGGCCGAGAGTTGGGCTGGACGCTGGGCCTGAGAGGGGTCTGCTGGTCAGGGATCAGGCTGGACTGAGTGAGGAAGCTTGGTCGAGCCCGGCCCGGAAGCTGGGATGAGCCAGGCTTGTTGGGGGGTATCAAGTACGTGGGCCTCTGTGTCATGGGCCTTTGGCTGGGGTCAAGCCCTTGTTCTGGGGTGAAGAAATCCAGCGGTCATCAACCACTACCCTGCTACAGTGCCACCTGTCCCTGTCATGCAGAGTTGTACGTACGAGCGTACCTGCCTGCCTATCCTCATCAGGCGGCCGTTTAATTCTCCTCCGACGCGCATGGTAGTAGAGTCACGGCATAGTTGGGCCTGCTCTTCTATTCCCCGTCACATCATACGAGCTAGGCTCCTTTCTAGCAGGTCCGGACCCTCGGACAGCCTAGCCTGCCTTAGGCGCGGGTTGGATGGAATATTGATGGATTGGCCTGCTTAGTGGGCTCTAGTGGGCTTTGGGCCTGTCTCTTTCTCTAGGGCTCAACCTCAGTCCAGATGCTAGAGGCCTAGCGGTCATCAAGTGCCCCTTTACCTCCTCAGTAAGTATTCCATGATTAATGAGGGGGTAGATCCCTAGATCTCAATTATGACCGCGTGACCCTAGGTAGGCTTCTGTCAAAACGTCTCTTCTTTATCTTTACTCTTTTCAAATTCGAATTCTCCATTTCTCTCCAGACTCTTCTTCTCGCTCTGCTTTCTCTACTCCGTCTTTCCTCTTTTCTGCAAAATTTCTCTGAGGTACGTCTTCTATTTCCTAATGGTTGTTGTTAGAATCCCCAATGTCCTGACTTTGAGGTCTATCGTCACCTCTGCTACTCTTACCAATTTCTTTTCTCCCGACTACCTATACACCTCCATCTACAGTATTAGGGCTCCATATCACAGTGAGAGGATTGTTCTTCCCGCTCCTCCTCCGGCGGGTTTGATGGATCCCAACGAGATCGCAACTTGATCTTCTATGTCAAGCAACACGATTTCGGTTTAACCTTTCCCTTTTCTCCCTTCTTTATTGAGGTTTTTCGTCACTTCAGAATGACCCTTCACATGCTTTCTCCAAATTTCATCCTCTTCATGTGGTCCTTCGAATCAGTTAGCTTGTACTGGAGTTTTGCCCTTTCTATTGCTTTGTTTTCCACTTTTTTTTGCCTGGTTCGAGCGAACCATGCGTTCTACTACTTTGCTCGCCGGGGAGGGTTGTCCATCTTCTCAGAGTACAAAGATTCAATTAAAGGCTGGGCTGAGGCCTTTGTGGTGGTAGAGCTAAAGGAAGGCTCTAGAATCGACTGGGATGTTGATCTCTCCTAGAGGGAGGTTCCCCCAGGTTTGTAACGACCTTCCTCAGCTGCCCCTGTTGGACCAGATCTGCCTTCTTCGACTAAACTTTGTCTCAAGAAAGTATGATGTTGAGAAGTGCATGTTCATATCCAGTCTCCGGGACTGCCAGGAAGCTAGTATTCGTTAATGATTGTTCTGCCTTTTTCTTTTTCCTTTTCATTGTGTTTGGCTTTAACTTGGGTTATTTTTGTTTTTACAGCTTTTTATGTGCCAATGGATAAAATCAGGCCTCCCAAGAACTTTACCATGTCCAGGGAGAATATGAAGGCCACTATGGAGGCCTTTAAGGCTAGTCGATCAGTGGCAGACGTGACTCGCGAGGTTTTCCATGCCATTTCCCTCACCGTGGTAGGCCGGACTGCTGCCCTTGCTTCTTCCTGGGCACTGGTGCCCGTGTCCAAAGGCTCTTGCTCTGCGGCTTTCAGGGCCTCCACTCAGGGCAAAGCTTTAGACTCCTCTAAGTCTCTGATGGCTTCGAGGCCCAAATCCACCTCTACTCTAGCTTCCCGGGAGCCCATTACCATCAACGAGTCCACAGAGAGTGGCTCCAAGAGGGGGACCGAGGTCACTCTTTCTGCAATGGCATCCCATTTATGAGGGCTTCGTATTCGGCCATATTATTAGATGCCGCGAACTCCAGGCGTAGCAGACCCTGAATCCTTCTAGGCCTTTCAAAAGTATCCTTGCTCCACTGCCCTGGCACTGGATGCCCCATCTACGAACAAGTGCCAGCTGAATTCTCATGGTTGCTGGCCTCTGATCCTTCCTTTAACCAAGCTTGGTAACCCCTCACTTTGTTCCTGCTGTTCTGAATTGAAAGAGCACTCGGCTATGAGGTCAGCTAGGGCTTGGGCTTTGATGGTTGTCTAAGGTCGGTATATGAGGCAGTACGGGCTGATTTCTATGGACCAAGCTAGCATCCATCCTGAGGTTTCAGGTCTGTGCAAAATCTTCTTCAAGGGTTGGTCTATCATTACAACCTCTTGGTGGCCCTCCGGGTATACTCTGAACTTTCTCACTGCTAGCAATAAGACAAACGCCAATTTTTCTATGTTCATGTACCTGAGCTCGACATCTTTGAGCACTTTGCTGACATAAAAGATAGGCTTTTACTCTCTACCTTTTACTCTCCCCCTTCTTCTCTCACCAGCACGGCACTTATAGCTTGTTCTGATGCTGCTAGGTATATTAAGAGTTCTTCCCCGGCTAGAGGGCTACTGAGCACATGTGGTGAACTGAGGTATTGCTTGAGATTTTTGAAGGCCTCCTGGAAATCCTCTGTCCATTCGAAGTTTTGAGACTCTCCTCGATTTTTTGAAAAATGGCAAGCACCTTTCTGTGGACTTTAACATGAATCAGTTAAGTGCTACCACCCTTACACAGGTTGGCTTTGGCATGTTTAATATGGCTTCCACCTTCTCCGAGTTTGGCTCAATGCCTTTTCCATTAACCATGTAGCCTAGGAATTTTCTCCCTCTGATAAAGAAAGCGTCTTTAGCCGGGTTTAACCTCATTATATACTGCTGTAGCACCCCAAATACTTCTTTCAGGTCGGTCAAGTGCTGCTGGAAAGTTTGGCTCTTCACCACTATTTCATCAACATATAACTCTACATTTCTCCCTATCTGCCCCTTGAAGGTTTTATTCAGTAAGTTCCATCTTCGGTTATGAATGAGGTCTTCTCTTCATCTGACCTATCTATAGGAATTTGGTGATACCCATACATAGCATCAAGGGACGTCATATAATCAAAACCGACCATAGAATCGACCATTTTATTTATATCGGGAAGAGGATAACAATCTTTGGGATAGGTCTGATTTAGATCAGTAAAATCTATACACATTCGGTATTTCCCGTTAGCCTTTTTAACTAACACAGGGTTAGCTAACCATTATGGATACATAACTTCCCTAATGAAACCAGCCTCTTCCAGCTTTTGAACTTATTCTCTAGTGGCTTGTTGTTTCTCCTTCCCGAATACTCTCTTCTTCTGCTTTACTAGCTTGGCTCCAGGGAGGATGTTCAACTTGTGTATCATCACATTTGGATCTATCCCCGGCATGTCCGAAGGCTTTCAGGCAAAGCTTGAGGCATGTTCTCTGATAAGAGCCATCGCTGCCTCTTTCTGGTCTTTGTCAAGGCTCGCGTTGATGCTGAAGACTTTGTCGGCGTCTTCTTCAGATAGTGGGAATGTCTCCAGCTCATCAACGGGCTCCGTCCTAGCCTCCTTCTTCTCATCCCGGACCTCCATGACTTTCGGATTCACCTCTTCAGCCATTATGCTTGGCTCTACCACTGTGGCCAGATACACCGCCCGGGCTTCTTCTTGCCTCCATCAGACTATCCCCACTTCTGCCTCAGTGGAAAATTTCATGGTCAGGTATTGGATACTGGTTACTGCTTCAAAATCATACAACATCAGCCTTCCCAGAATAGCGTTGTAGTTTAGGGGGAGCTTCACCACAAAAAAGATTGCACAGTGAGTGCATGACAGGGGTGGTTCTCCTAATGTCAGGGCCACCTTTACCTTTCCTTCCACAACCACAGGGGTTCCCCCTATCCCCTTGACTGGGGCCTGATCCCTAACCAGCTGCTCTTCCGGGATGTTCATCAGCTGAAAGACCCTGTAGGGCAGCAGGTTCACTTTGCTCCCGTCGTCCACCAGGATCTTGCGGACCTTGAAGTTGTGAATGATGACCTAATGACTAAGGCATCATCATGAGGCATCTGGATCCCGTGAGCATCTTCAGGAGAAAAGGAGATGGTCACCGGGGAGTGCACCACTATCTGCAGGACTTCGTTGCTGCTCCCCTCTCCATTCCGACTTCTCTTCTTCCCTCTTTTGCTCATCTGCCCTCTAGTTCCTCCCAAAATTATGTTAATGGTCCTGCTAGAGCCATCATTCACTGGCCCTGCCCCCTGTCTATGGAGTCTCTCCACCACTATATTCTGTTGAGGCCTCTCTCCCTCTGGCTTTTTCATGAAGTTCCAGAGGTGCCCCCTCTTGATCGGCCTTTCTATTTCATTTATAAATTGGTAGTAGCTGTTAGTATCGTGGCCATGTGTCCGGTGGTATTAGCACTATTTGTCCGAATCCCTTCGGCTGGCTTCGGCTCTCATGGGTTTAGGACACTGTAAGAAGTTCTTGTCCTGCACCGCCATGAGCTATTCAGCTCTAGATGCATTGAGAGGAGTGATTACCTCAGGGATCCGGGGCTAATATGCTCTCTGCTCTCTCCTATCCCAGGGCTGCCTATTCATCTCAAGCCCCCGATTCTGCTTCTTTTCTTGCCTCTCAGGCCTTCTCTCCTCCACAGCCTTCCCCCTGTCTCCTGCTTCCCTAACGAATCTTCTAGTGGTTAAGGCATCGTCCTGCCTTATGTACTTTTTTGCTCTCTTCATCACTTCTGCCAGGGTAGTGGGTGGCTTTCTGCACAACGACCCAAAAAATTCAGGGGACGTAGTCCCCTTCTGCATAGCCTCCACTGCCCTTGCTTCATCCAGCTCGGGGATTTGCAAGGCCTTCGAGTTGAATCTAGCCATGTACTCTCTTAGAGACTCATTCCTCCTTTGTCGTACCATCTCTAGGTAACTGGTATTTCTCTCAGCCAGGACCCTTGCAATAAACTGGCTGATGAATATGTTCGCTAGATCCGTGAAACTCTTAATGCTCCTTGCCTTCAGGCTGTTAAACTACACCCAAGCTAGCCCTGTGAGAGTAATGGGGAAGACTTTGCACATCAGGATGTCTGAGAGAGTTTGGAGCTCCATGAACGTCTTGTAGTTCAGGATGTGCTCCCAAGGGTTTCCTGCACCACCATAAGCTGCCATCGATGGCATCATGAACTTCTTCGGGATGGTCTCCTGCTGTATCCACCTTTAAAAAGGTGAGGATGTGGGTAAAAGGGCCTGGCTGTTGTCTCGTGCCCCCAATTCAGCCAGGAGCTGTTCTTTTATCCTTTCCAACTTCTGGTCCACATCTGTCTCCTCTTACTTGGGCCTTTTTTCTAGGTGATATCCCCTCTCCAACTCTTCAATTCTTGTCCTTCTTGTTGGCTCAGCATAATAGCTCTCAGCTTCATCATTTTCGATGAGCTCTCTCACCCTTTGGCCTCTAGCTCTAACCGTAGGCTCATTCTCCCTATCGACCTTTCCACTTCTTTCGCCTGTCTTCTGGCTACTCTGTTGGGGGACTTGGTAGTTAAAGGTAGGTTGGGGTTCAGTAGCGTTGAAACCTTCGTTACCGGGGGTACATTCAACGGGGTATTGAGGCCCCTCTGTTGTAGCATTTTGCCCAACCAGTGGGTAGTGTTTTGGAGCTAAAGAGCTATGTTTGTAGCTCCTGGTCAGATAAGGTGGTTTTGGGTGTATTCCCTGCCGAGCTTGGTAAGGGATTAAACAGTACAGGTGGTTGGTTTGATGGGAGTTGTGGGGCCGAAAAATGAGAACTACTGACCTTCGTGAGTAGAACTCAGGTCGTTTAGGGTGTTGGTGGTATTATTTTCGTTGTGGTTAGCCATGTGGATCTCAGTGGGTGTTATGGAAATGGAAACTCCAGTGACGGAAAGATCTCTTTTGTTCCCACATACGGTGCCAATTGATGTTATGAGATCTAGAGAAAATAGGATTCCTGAGAGTGTGTGTAAGCTTAGTCTAGGGGGTCACCTTTCCCTCGTTTATTCCTTTTTCCCTTGTTCTCTAGTGACGCATAACCGCCACCCTGCTATAGTGCCACATGTCCCTGTCACGCAGAGCCGTACGTACGGGCACACCTACTTGCCCATCCTCGTCAGACGGCCATTTAATTCCCTTCCAGTGCGCGTTGTGGTAGAGCCGCAGCATAGCTGAGCCTGCTCTCCTATTTCCCATCACATCAAATGAGCTAGGCTCCCTTCTGGCAGGTCCGGGCCCTCGGACAGCCTGGCCTGCCTTAGGCACTGGTTGGACGGGATGTTGACGGATCGGTCTGCTTAGTGGGCTCTAGTGTGCTTTGGGCCTGTCTCTTTCTCCAGGGCTCGACCTCAGCCCGGATGCTAGAGGCCCAACGGTCATCGATTTTCATCAGGATTGATTGGTGTTCTTACCTTAGGAGGTATACAAGTAATAAACTTGGATTTAAATACCATAACGAATTGTGTAAAATTATGAATTAAACCTAGACTTGGTACCATTTCTTAGCCAAATCTACAAGTGTTGATGGAAACACTCAGCACAACACGAAGTCATTGACATCTTAAAACTGCATGGTCGTCCTAAACATCGCTAGGTGACTCATGAGATCTGTTGTCCCATCATATTTGTCCACACTTAGAAGTTTGAACTTAGGGGAGAATATCTCTGTCAAGATCTTCTCTAAAAGAGGTGAGGCATCATCCAGGCCGAAGTCCTCTTCCTGCTCCTTCTGGTACCTTTGAATAGCCCGTACCAACTTCCAGACAACGTCCTTTGGGGCATCGTCTGATGACTCTTCTTCCTTGAACTCAACCTTCCTTTTAGACCGCGTTTGGATCGCCTTTGTCCAAGTCCTTGGAGTATCAATGAAGGTTTTCTTCCTTCCTCTGGGAGTCATGAATGACGTTTCAAGACCTTTCTTCCTTCCTCTGGGGGCCATAAATGACACCTCCCTCCAAGTTTTGTATCGCTTGAGAGTAACCTGCAAGCTTTTGATGTATTGGAGAATTAGCTCATTGTTAAGATTGTTGAGATCTCCTTCGTTGACCATAGAGGATGTGTTTTATCCACTCCCAGGAGTGGAAGAAATGATAGCGCTCTCATTGGTAGCAATCTTAGCAGCAACTCGTGAATTGCCGGCCATTTTCAGAGAAAGGAAAGAAAGATTTATTTTTAAGAGAAAGGGGATAAGAGACTGATTTTAATCCAAATAAATAGAGAGAATTCAATATAGTTTCCGATAACGGAACCAAATGATGTGGCCGAAATAGAGCTGTTGTAATACCCGTAAAATGGACCGTCACCGGCGCTAGGATTCAGGTCGGCTTAAGGCCGCCAGAACCCGTAGCAAGCCTGCTATACTCTCTGTGTACTTGTAACACTCATACATGATCATACATTTTCTGTGAAAATAAAAACTCTTTTCTGAACCAAGGCTTAACCTGTGCATGCACTATCTCTGTACTCTGTACTCTGTACTCTGTACTCTGTACCCCTGACTAGAGTTTACTCTAGATGGGTTAACTCATACCTGGTTACTGGGACTATGTGGTGACAGGTTTACTCTTGATGTGGATTGACTGTGTTATGACGCATTCCATGAGATCATGTTTTACTGAGATGTTTTACTGTTCTACTCACTGGGCTATAGAGCTCATCCCACTCCCTTAACTCCAGTTTTGCAGGTTCAGTGTACAGTGTACAGGGACAGTCCAGCAGAGTACAGAAAGAGTAAAGAGATTTGTAATAGCTTAGAGTGGACATGTAATATTAACGAGATGTAATAGTTGTGTATAAAGTTAGAAATGTGCTTGACTTAGTGATGTTTGTTGTGTACATGATCTGTATATGTATATATGTTTTGCTGAATGTGAAAAACCAGGCTTGTCATTACAGCTGTGATGCGATTGGTTAATCCTGCAAGAAAGAGAATGTGAGATAATTGACGCTTATGACAGTCATTCTGACGCTCAAGTCAATAAATTGAAGAATAGGGTAAGTATAAGGAAATGCTTAGAACTCAAGAGTAGTTGTGTAAGAGAATGCGTACCTTTGTCTCTGCGATCATTAGTTTTTATACTATAAGAAGATGAAATTAATTATAGCATTTCCCAGAAATTCAGTCGGTGTCGGCTAATTGATAGAAAATCCCACCGGCTAATTGATAAAAAATCCCGTGATTATAGGTGTAAAAAGGGATCTGCGGAATTATACCTACTAAAAGTAACTTTATGTGAATACTCGACCTATTCAGGAGAGGGCGAGTCTTGATGAAGAACCGGTGCTACAGTGTCCAGGTCTTCCTCCCCATGAGTGGAATCACGTATCAGCTTCTCAGGCTCTTGTTAATATGTGAATACTCGACCTATTTAGGAGAGGACGAGTCTTGTTGAAGAACCGGTGCTACAGTGTCCAAGTCTTCCTCCCCACGAGTAGAATCATGTATCAGCTTCTCAGACTCTTGCTAAATGGCATGTATTATGGTGACAACTCAATGCCTACTTTTTGTTACATCAGTCATATTATGAGAATTAAATAATTAATTTTTTTATATATAAATCTAATTACTTTATATCAAAAATTTTAAATAAAATTTAAGAATAAAATGAGAATTACATAGTTTAATAATTAAAATTATATAATTATTATAGATTATTTTGTTAAGGAGTGAACTAATAACATCTAAATTAGATAATTTAAAATTTTATTTCTATTATATTTGTACATAACACAAATATTTAACTATAATTAACTTATATAATGTCGAAACTTGTTTTTTTTTTTTAAGAATTATAGTGGGTTATATAATTATAAAATTATATTAAAAATAATCATATAAATAAATTAATATTAAAATCTGTTAATGAGATGATATTACTTTAATATTATTCTTTTCACAGTAAATTAAATTAGGTTCTAACGATGTCACATAAACTAAAATTCAATTATTTATAAATGAGAAATTAAATTTTGCTTTGCAATATCTCAGTATGCTAACATTGATTGACCAGATTTAAATATTTACATCACTCTGAATAAAAATATACAGAAGAAATATACAACCCTTTTAATCAAATATATATCTCATATATGAATTATGAAAAGAAAGGGTGTAAGAAAATATTTTTTACAGAAAAATTCTCGACATATCTTGCAGGTGGTTCCTCGGACAAGACGCCATCTCACCACCATCTCTGCTCCAAATTAAAGCAAATAGAGATTTGTTAAAACAGTGGCACAAACAAAATATCAGATCATGAATTCATTAGTAGAGCAGAAGAAAAACACAAACCAGAATAGGTATTAGTTCTCTTGCAGCTTCGGATGCGGATTTTGTCCCCATAATATGCACCTGCATATCTTCTACTGCATATTCTTGCTGCAAGGGAAAATGCTTTCCTGTTTCCGTTGTTCATTGCTTGTTTCTGGTTGCGTCTTGTCCTCAAATGGATGTTCATCCGTTAGTATAATGATGCTTATCTACATGGGAACCGCTTTCTGATTTGATCGATAGATTAACATTTATAGCACTTGATCTTTTGATATTCCCACTCTTGATAGTATTTGGCATCAAGTTTTCAGACTCTATTTTGTAAGAGCCTATCTTCAACTTCTCATTTTCTCTTCCCTCTCTGCCTTTTTCTTTTCAAATTCAAGTTGCTTGTAGTTTTCCTCACGGGCTCGGACAAACATCTTCACGAAATTACGCAGCGTAGACACAACTGTAGAATGAATACACAGAGTAAAACATCTTAAAACAAACACATCCATTTGATTTTTTAGCATTTACACTTTGTTACTCGATTAAGAAGAATAAGATCTCAAACTTTCTAAGTACCTTGCTCAAATGAGAATCGAGCAGGATCTTCTCCAAAATAAACTGCCAATGCATCTGCATTTCTACCCTGAAAACATTCAAATCCAGAAATAAGTCTTAATACCGAGAATATCTAATGCCGGAGCACTCAGTAGTCTGTGGATATTGAAAAGCAGGTTCCTTAAATATTAAAAGCATGAAGAAGCAACTTAGCATTACCGCAGTAACAAAAAGTGGCGCCAAAGATCTCACTTCACGTTCAGCAGAATCTACAAATGCCCTTAGGATCTGGACATGGTACTAAACGAACAAAAAAAAAAAAACCCTACGTCAGTACACTTTCTTATATTTATAAATCGAAAATACCTGAAATATGAACAAAATCAGCTATAGTACAACTTTATAATAATAAAGAATTGAGGTATCTGCTAGCCTTGCTATGGAACCTGAAGTGCTAAACATAACATGCACCTTCAACCATAAGCCTATTGGGTAAAGTGTATTGTCCATGCTTACCTCGTATTGCAATTTTATCATAAGGATAGGAGTGTCAGAAATTGTATTTAGACAACTAGGTCCTAAAAAGGCTTTGACATGAAAGAACCACTCAACTTAAATTTTGACTCTTAGGTTAAATGGTGCGCGCACCCAAGAAAAAAAAGGTTCTCTTCTCTCTAATAATCAGACACTTGAGTTGACATTAAGTTCTCTCCATCAATAAAAGACGCATCCTGTCTGTCTAATGCAAGATCAAGCATAAACTCTACCTCACAAATATCAATCTGCCATGGTATCAACTTTAAGCAAATAAAAGGAAGTGTGAGAAAATGGTTGTATGCCTGCAAGCTTCAATTCCAAATAGGAATTTCCAACAAACATAATCCTGAAAAGTCTAATCCATGCATATGAACCACAGTAGTCGATATGTAAGACTTAACCTTGCCAAATTTTTCTGACACTTCAACATCATTCTCTGAAGCAATCAATTCCTGAGCAACTTTCTCCAGCCCTTTACTAATGGCTTGCATTTCCTCTGCCAAATATTTCAACTGTATCTGCTTATACATCAAAACATTTAATAAAGCATTGATTAATAAAACAGATATGGGATATTTTCACAAAATAAACGCAATAACGAAGAAGAAGAAGAGCACTTTGGTTGCAGCCTCCAAACTTGTGAGTTCCTTTGGAAACTCCAGCAGCTCCGGACGCTTTTCATCAAGCATCTACAGGTCAAAAGCCAACAAAAATAATTAAATGACACGTAACTTTCTGCCAATGCATGAAGATGCTCAATTTTCCACGTTCCGCTATTATTCACTAAAAAGAATGTAATACCGAACCCAAACAACAGTTTTTGGCCCTAATTCATTTTTCCATTTTGTTTTGTTGCTCCTCTTATTTTCAATATGCACAAGATGAAGGTTTTGAATCAGTAAATGCATTCTAGGTAGCTCAGTAAGAAAGGGTTAACATTTTACTTTGCAGAGATAATGCATGAGCGTCATCTTGTTATTCCGAGCTCGTGTATCTGTGAGTTTGAGGAGACTGTCCAACCGAAAGCCAACAGCAGAACCTAAAACAATATAATTATAAATTGTTAATCCCAGCGTACCAAGGGAGTCACATCAAAACTCTACAAAAGATTCAGTGGAAAACAGGATGAAGATGGTAACCCAAAAAATATTGAATTTTATCTCATCAAACAAGAAAACATTCAGTCTCAAAAGACATCTTTGCTTATGCTAATATTCCATCAGAAGGTAGAAAAATCTGAGGATTAGTCATTTGCACACAGCATCCAATTTAATACAAACCATGTGTAAAATGTGAATAATACAGACAATGAAACAAATGCAATATTTGTTATGGATAACGGATACAGAGATAAGAAACTACTAGATAAAGGCAATCAATTTATTGCAGATAAAATAATCTTAGTTGATAGACTTCTTCAAGATTTGGACTTTGTTTAAGAATTGATTTGGTCTATCATTATCAATAACAATATTCCTCGTAGGAATAGTAACTATAAAATTAAAACGATAATTTTCCTGGTCAAAACCCCTTGAATCAACCTAGTTTGTTGAGTTTAACTATAGCATGGTGTAAGACCCCTCCACATCATTTTCACTAGGTCTGATCAAGTGCAGGGTAATAATCCCCTGGGTCATCCTTCTATACTGAGTTTTACCGCATCACAGAGTATGAAACCATGAATACCATAAATCATTAGGCCTTATCACTTCTGATACAACAATCACCTGGATGAACACAATTAATATTTGCTATGGATAACATAGATCATCAGGCTTTATCACTTCTGCAACATATTTTAATAAGAATGATTTACAGAAAAAGCTTGGTATTTTACAATAAGAAGATTTGGGATTCTACTTTATAGAGCAAAATTTGGATCTTACGGTGAAAGGCTCAAGATTCTAAAAGGAAAGGATTTTAGGAGTAGGAATGAAGTTTGGCATTTTATATATGTAACATGAAAGTTCAGAATCATACAGCGGTCCTCTCTTAAAAAGTCACAAGACGCACATAATGAATTAAAAAGAAAAAAGAAGTTATCGATAATTAGTCATATATATCCAAAGATGGAATGGCTCCATCTCTAACTTGGAGCAAAATTTTATTTGTTTTGAGTTTCCTAATTTGCTTAATCTACTGTTATGCAAATTGCAAATGTTTTTGATGGAAGTCACAACAAAATCTAACCAATGAATTTGCAACTCACCCCTTGCAGTTCCGTGGTTCAAAGCATTGCCCAGGGAAAGAATAGTTTGCATGACCCGTTTCAACTTGACTGAGCTCCTGATCTGATGAACATATTGAAAATGGCGCAAGAGATGAAAAATACAGAGAAAAATTTCAACAGAAGTAGACAGAGCAATAAAAAGAATATAAGACTTGCCTCTTCAGCAGCTGAATTTACAACATTCAAATTTCTTCTGAGGTCAGAGACCTGAAAAAGTTGTAAAACAAGGGCAAAATTAAAAATAATAACAATGAGAAGCATCAGAAAATCAGCATACTAAGGTAAGTTTTGTCCTCTAACCTGGTGATTGAATTGTAGCTTAAATGAAAAGACTCTTAGCTTTGACTCTACCCGTGGCACTTTCATCATTTCCAAGAAGAACTGCCATAAAAATACTTAAGTCATTTAATTGCAGAGTAATTAAAAAAGGAAACAGACAGAAGACCATACATATGAAGTACATTCCCAATTGCACAATTGGTTCATTAGAGAAATGAAAGGAAATCAATCCACATGAAAAGGATGTTTTTTTTCTCCATTAACAATTTGAATTTCTGGCATTAGGTGTAAGGGCTATAAGTTAACATAAATGTAAAAGAGAAACTTAAAATGAAAATGACTATGCCACACCTGTTCACACTTTCCCAAGTTCTCCTTATCTCCATTATAACCCTGAATATTTATAATAAAAAATCTAGTTATTACCCAAATAGGTACAGAAGAATGCACTTGCATCTTGAACTAATACAGTTTTTTCTGTATGACCAGCTAGAAACGAAATAAACTGGTCAAACGTATTAAAGTTCTAACTATATTAATGAAGATGTGACATATTTTATATGAAAACAATTTTTCAATACCTTTAGCAATGCCATCTCTTCTTTTGTTGGACAGAACTTGATAAGGTTATCAATCTGATCAACATCAAGAGCTGAATCATCCATGGCAAGGACTGAAATCTGCAAGACATTGGCAGCAGTGCAAAATGTAAGAGGCCAATAATAAATCATGAAATAGGTTAGAATCCTTATCCTTGATCCATACAAAGCTACAGGACTTCAAATAACTAGTTCCAGAAGAAAAAGGGGAGAAAGGGAACATGGATCAGGGGCTAGTCAAATTTACAAGAATTAACATGTCCTCAGATTGTCAAATGAAAAGGAAAATATATGAAGTAATATTTCAATCACCACAAGAAAACAGTGCACACAAGGCACACTCAGGTGGAAAAATAAAATCTGCAACCATTCATATTCAATTTGGTCTCAAGAATAATAATGCTCTAGGATTGTTATGAAATATAAAAGAAATTACAAAACACCATTAGTAATTATTAAATTTCAGTTGAATGGCAATAAAAGCTTTAAGCACTATAATATGGAATTTCTGGATGAAGCACACAGAAAGAAAAAAGGTACATGGCATAAGCAGAAACATTTAAGCATGTCATGTAAAAAATTTAATCAATGACCATCATGAAATCACTCACATACATAGAAGTAGTCTCATACGAATTTACTGAACCTTTATACAGAAAATGATAATGATGTTTTTTCCGCTTTTTTACTTCATGAACTATGATCTATAGTATAAATTTGTTCAACCTCACTTTTTTAACTCAAATCATTTTGAGATGCATTAACTTAAAAAAAAAAAAAGCAAAAAAGGTTAAGCATACCATTAGGTCAGACAGAGGAACCTTAACTTTTGAAAGCATGATTTCACAATTATATGCCCGTCTAAGCTCAATCTGCAGAATCAGGAAATACCTTGTGAGAAAGGAAATAATAGATGTTTTAATAATTATTAAGTGTACACCATGAATACACCAACAAAAATAAGACAAATAAAAATGATCATGCATTAAACATGCAAAGTTGCTGCAAAAAGAGAAGTAAAAGAAAAAGAAAGGCTCTAGTTCAGAAAACAAGCAAAAGAACCAAAGAAGATTGCTTTTGAAGATGAAAAGGGGAAAAAGAAAAGGTTAGATGACATCAAAACAATCAAGTCCTTTCCTACAAAAACACACTATTTACCAGCTGAACTTTATCAGATTTAGGTCCCGAGGTGCGACGATTTGATTTCCCCTCCATGCCTCCTTGACCAGTAGGTGCAGCTGCTGAGAAAAGACTCTCAAGTTCTGCCATGTCAAATTCCGGAGCCCTAGCATCGACGAAACAGGGTAAGGATGAAAAAAAGCAGAAAGAATAATTGTAACTTAAAAACATTTCTTGAAAAACAGGTGACAAAAAAGATGTATACTTGGAAGCTTCATCAGATTTTTGTGTCTCAGCCCAAAGACTTCCTTGCATGACTCTAGTTAATTTCAACCAATGATAGGGCCTCAGGTTGGCCTTTTTAGGTTGGACCTGACTTCTTGGATTTGGACGTGATAGGCTTCGCCCCTTTACACTAAATGGAAGACCAGAAGGTGGTCCAGGAACAGAAGGCACAATTCCATTGCTAACTCGAGAAGATGGAAAAGAAGCAGCACACTGCTTTGACAACTCTTCGGAAAAAGGAGCAGGAGGTGGTGGCACAGGAGGAATACGTGCAGAATTGTTGGATGAATTTCGAGCAGAACTAGGAGGAGGAGGTGGTGGTGGTACTTTAACAGAAAAGAAAGAGCCTGATGCAGACCCAGAAAATAGAGGAAGAGAAGGTGGAGGAGACCCAGAAATGACTGCTGAGTTTGTTACAGGCTGTGGGGAAGAAACTGAGATAGCAACTAATGAAGCAACCTCAGTAGGTGGTGGAGGAGGAAGGAGAGTTGCATGTGAGTTCTTGATTGTTAATGATGGAGATGGTCCTGAAAACGAAGGTGGTGGAGGAGGGGGAGGGGGAGGGGGAGCTGAGAATGATTTATTAACTTTGGATGATGAGGATACTCCTGAAACATAAGATGCTGTAGGAAGGGGAGAGGGGGGTAGAGCTGAGAATGGTTTCTTTTCTCTTGGCGATGATTCCCCTGAAAAAGAATGGGGTGCAATAGGAGGAGGGGGAGGGAAAGCTGCGGATGGACTATCAAAGGCAGAAGAAGATGACCCTTGAGGAGTAGGGCTTATAGATAGGGAAGCAGGACCTAGTAATGACTGATTTCCATCGGATAATTTGTCAGAATAATGATTAGGTGAAGATTCTGTTGCTCTTGAAGTTGATTGAGGTGAAGGATAATCAGTAACAGAAAAATTTTCTGAAGTTGTAGCAGCCTTAATGGAACATTGCAATGAAGTAGAAGACAGTGGTGACAGTGGTGCTGGTAGCCATTTTGCATTTGACACGTGGCTCAACTGTACAGATTTCTGTACATTTATGACAGGAGATGGATTTGAGGATGTTAATGTCTCTGGACACATGATGTCCTCACTGTTACATGCAGCATGATCGTGCAACAAAGATGAAATGCCAAGGATTGAGCGTGCAAGGTGATAAGGAGAAGATTGTGAAGTCTTTGATACTCGCAAGGATAAGATCTTAGATCGAGCAGGCCGTCGGAGAGAAAGCTTTCGTTCTTGGGATTCAACCTCCTCCCTAATTGAACCTGCATCTATAGGTAATTCCAACAGACTAGGAGATGTGGGACTCCCACTCTTTTTAGCTAATTCCTTTAACTTTGATTCATCTTGAACTTTTTCAACATTTGATTCTGGCATATTGCTGCCTTTTTTTGCTTTCCGCGGAGAAACAGCCTCCAAATTTTCCTGGAGTGCAGTGATATGTTGAAGCACATTTAATGCCACATCAGGTCTTGTATCTAGCCAGCCCACATTGCTGAAAACCTCTTGAACTTTAGCAAATGTCTCCCTGCGAAGGCCACCTTTCTCCTCCAAAA
This sequence comes from Manihot esculenta, assembly GCF_001659605.2. Lineage (NCBI taxonomy): Eukaryota > Viridiplantae > Streptophyta > Magnoliopsida > Malpighiales > Euphorbiaceae > Manihot > Manihot esculenta. The sequence goes on along the minus strand of NC_035163.2, from coordinate 739,247 downwards.
CCGGCAAATCAATTGAAGTAGGAGATGAATCCATCTCCGAAAAAAGAACCTTCAATCATAGAATTGGAAAAGGAAAAACAGTAAGTTGACTCAGATCATATGAAATTTGACATAGCATTGAACACATAAAGAAGAAGGAATATAAGTGGATACCTCTGCTCTGAAGTCTTTTGGAAATTTTTCTTTAACATTCCATAATGTGTCAATTTCATCACGGTTAAGCATTAAGATATTTGAGTTTATAAAGGCTGTATTGAACACGACCCGGAACATCAGCTGTTCCCTTTCCAGATCACTCTCAACGCTGATACACTCCATCACAACATCACCTTGAATATGACAATGGATGTCTATTTTTATCAAATCACAAAATTCCTGCAGCAATTAATGAAGAATTTGAGAACCTATAATTCTATAATTTTATTTATCATATTCATTGTAATTAGAAAAAACAATTAAAAAAACCCTAATTAAGAATCACAAAATGCAAATGAGGCACTTTTTAAGGAATTAATGAACCACACAATCCAAATTAGCATCAAAACTTTCACAAGTATCACCAATATAACCATAGAATTAAGGAAGAAGACCCCTTCACTAACAAGCATCATAATACAGAAGTGAAGTAGCAGTAATATCTGAACAGATCATTGAGACAAAGAAAAAGGAATGCATATGACTCTTATCACGACATTCAATTACATTAAACTTACAATAACATCTAGTTTTTTAAGTATTTAGAAAGAACTAAAAATAGAAGATCACCCTCCACACTAGTATACTCCATCATCAACATCATCTTGAAGATGACAAAGAATGTCTATTTTAATTAAATCACGAAATTCCTGCAGCAACAACTGAAGAATTTTTAGAACACTTACAACTTTATTCGTCATATTCATTGTTACCAAATGGTAAATCAACAACCAAGAACCACAAATTGCAAATGACGGGAATGAGTGAACAATGTAACATCCAATTTAGAATAGGAATTTTGATATGCATCACCAATATAGCCTTTAAAGTTAGGAAGAAGACCCCTTCACTGAAAAACCATCATATTTATAGAAAAGGAAGTAGCAGTACTATCTGCAAAAGATAATTGAGACGAAGAAAAATGAATGCACAAGAAGACTCTTATCAGGAAATTCAGTTACATTAAAATTGCTTCTGTGTAAGAAAAGTCTTGCAAGAACATCTAGTTTTAAGTAATTAGAAACAACTAAAAAATGAAAACATAGCCTTTCACCCAGCAAGCAAGAACAAATTTTGGATCAAAACATAAAGCAGTTGTATAGATACTTAAAGACATACAGAGACACTTGAGCTACCTGCTTGTAATGCCGAACAAGTTTGCTCCTTTTTGGTCTTGAGAAAAGAACTTTGGGAGTTCGATCAGCAACCATTAGAGGGTCCTGACCATAAATCCTAAATATTGGACGGCAACCCCCCTCTCTATTCATGTTGGGAATAACTCTAAGAATAACACAGTCCAGTGTAAGTGCCCTATCCATCGGAGGCCAATGTGAGCCTGTATTGCTTCTTGATACATACTGCAGGTACCTTAGTTGTGAAGGCAATGGATTGAGGGGTGACATCAGCTGCAAAAGCTCTCTAGGTGCTTGCTTATAAATCATTTCTAGGGTTTTCTGCTCACCCGTGAACTGTTTCCTATGTATCAAGAGAGCAGCAAGCATGAAAGCCAAAATTGGCCAGCCACCTCGTTCACAATGCATCAGGAGCACATTTTGTTCCTGAAGGGACAGCCAGCTTTCACTTGATCTGAGAAAGTGGTGGATCATATCCAAAGGGAGCAATGGGCATCCTTCGTAGTGAAGAGGATAATCCATTACAGTCATATCATTTTCAGATAATATGCTCCCAATCTGGCTTTGATTCTCTCCCTCTTTAAAATTGAAGACCATGAATGAAGAATCCGGGAAGTAATCATGGAGTTCACTCGCTATGCTTCCTATATAGTCTTTATATTCATCATCATCATCCAAAATATCCGTCATGAAGCAGCAACCAAAGACTGTGGAACCAATCAAAATAACAAGCGTCATTGCATAATCAATACTGAAATGAACAGAGAAGTTACTTGCATTATGGCTTAAGAAGAACTCATCCGTCGACCCAAACAAAAAGGAAAAATGAAAAATAATCTTCAAACTTCAACATAAAAATACTAACTGATTTTGATTACAATTAAATGCATACAATATATTAAACCATAACCCTGATATCAGAGGATCTACTAAAAAAAAAAAACTAAAACATATGAAATGAATTACTTGCACTCAGTTCCAGATAAATATTATAACTAATTGGGCTTTAAAATGCAACCGCATAAATGTGGCAAACCAATATAATTTAATAGCTGGAGATTACAATATCTACAGACAAAATCTAGTTTGAACAGAGTCTGAGCTATGTCCAAATGGTCAATTTCAACATAAGGTCAATGTCAGAATTCATCCAGTATTTCAAAGGTAGAGAAGTTAAAAACTACTCAACTATCAATAACAATGCAAGAAAAGTCAAAGCATGCAGATGAAATAAAACAAAAATAAGGCAATTATTAGAACGCTAGCAAAAAATATGAACCATTTGTGTTCATCGAAAAAGCTAAAAATCAAATGAAAGAAGAAGAAAATAACCATAAACTACTAAACTTAAAACCCCAGAGTAAGCAACGTGATTCTAGAAAATCGTACCATAAACCCTATCAGATATTTCCAAAAGCCCGTCAGGTGCCTTTCGATAGAAGAACTTCCTAAAAAGAGCCATATCCATCCAAAAGAAAAACACTGCACAACTGAAGGTACAATATTGCAGCAAAAAAACTGCTCCAGAAATCAGCTCTTCATACACAGATCACAGAAGAAGCCAAAATGATGATAGAAGAAAAACACTGCACTCATGGATGTTGCTGCGTCCATTTTCTTGAAATGCACACTTGGTGTTTGTGGCTTTGCATCAGAGACAAGAAACTTAGCTTTCAATCAACAAGAGGTTGATGGTCACAGAGAGAAAGAGTGGGAATATAAATAAGAGAGGAACATAGAGTTGCAGGTAGAGATGGAAGTTATTGTTAAGGACATCCATGATCCAACGATCAGAGGTTTGTTTTGTCTGTGTCTCCATCTGTCTGGTGTAATATAAGAGTTAGTTTTATTTATTATTATTATTATTTTGTTGCAGGCTGTTTATTGCATGATTACGATGTTGTTAATAATACAAGTTTCTTGTTTTCTATTTTCTTTCTTCATCTGACCTAAGATGGTTAGACTTTGTATTTAGGTTGTTAGCACACGTGTGTGTTATGCGGTGTCACGTGCTTCCCTTCACATATCTGGTTCGAGGTCTAATTTCAAAATAATAGAATAGAAAATTGCTATTTAATCCGTAGAAATTTAATTAATTTTTTAATTTTAAAATATATATTAAAATATTATTAATATTTTTAAAATTTATTAATTAATATATTTTAATACATAATTTTTAAAAATTCATTGAGTTGATTATTAATTTCTTTGTATCAAACATATTTTTTTAATCTTTTATAATTTAGTAGATTTTTTAAAATATTAAAAATATTTTAATATATTTTTTTAAATATAAAAATTAATTAAGATTTTTTAAATAATTATTTAATATATTTATTATTATTTTTTAATTAATCATTAATTATTATATTTTTTAATTAATAAAATAAATAGTAATGGACAATCCCTAACAAAAATGTGCCGTTAGCATTTCTCAAATAGTAATTTTAATTTAATTTACTATTTTCTAAAAAGCATATTTTTCCCGGGTTAGTTATTGGCGGTTTCTTCGTCCTTTACAATCCTCAACAAACTAATTTTCAGTTCTCGAAATTAAGTTGTTTTTTTTTATATATATAATTTTAATTACTTATATCATAGATTAAATAGTTAATTTTTCTATATGTAATTTTAATTATTTATATTAAAATTTTAAAATAAAATATAAAAATAAAATGATGATTATATAGTTTAATAATTAAAATTATATAATTATAAGAGATTATTTTGTTAACGAGTGAACTAATAACATATAAATTAGATAATTAAAAATTTTATTTCTATTAAGTTTGTACATAACATAAATATTTAACTATAATTAATTTATATAATTTCAAAACTTGTTAAAAAATAAAATAATTAAATTGAATTTTTTCGAAAATTTTCATTTTAAACAGAGAAAATTCAACCACTCAATTAAATTAACATTTATTTTCAAAGATTCTAAATATGTAGATGTAAATTTATGGTATTTTTTTATTTTAATAGATAATTTTTACAAAATTGGTAATTTGTGTAATGTAATTAATGACTAAATTGTAAAAATTCATAATTTAAATGGCAACTTCTTAATTTATAAATAATTGTAAGATTTTTAAAAATTTTAGGTTTTTAACAAGTATAAAAACTTGTTAAATTTGATAATAATATATAATTATTTTTGTTGTTGAATATTTTTAATATTAAAATGTAATTTTTTTAAAAAACTTTGTAATACATTTTTATATTCAGAATTTATTATAGAATTTTAAGTTAAATTTATGTAGAAAAATTTACTTTCTAACAAAAATTTATTAATCGATATCTTGTATTTAAAAAATATATTAAAATATTATTAGTATTTTAAAAAATTTACTGATTAATAATTTTATTAATTTTAATTATTAAATATTTTATTATTTAATTTTAATAATTTTAAAAATTTATTAATCGATCATTTATATATTTAAAATATTAATTAATTAATTATTTAGTATCTAATACATTTAAAAATTTTTATAATATTTAATAGATAAAATTAATAAAAAAATTAATAGTAAATTTTTTAAAATATCAGTAATATTTTAATAAATTTTAAAAAATAAAAAATAATTAATAAATTTTTCTATATTATAAAAATTAAATAATAAAATTTTTGTTTAATTATAAATTTTATTTTTATTAAATTTATAAAAATATTACAAAAATATGAAATTTTTTAAATAAATCTCTATAATAAATCATTAATATTTCTTTTATTTCATAATTTTTATTTATTTTTATTTTTTATATTATAGTAATTCATATATGAAATATTATGATACTATTTAATTTTATATTATTTTAAAAAATATTTAAAAATATATTTTAATATTTAATAAAATTTAATTTTTTAATAAAAGTATAATTAAAAAATTAATAAAAAAATATTTTTTTAATTTTAATATATTTAATAAAATAAAGTAAAAAAAAATTATGGCACGAAAAAATTAATGATTTTGTTGGCAGTGATCTAATTATATATATGTATATATATAATTTTTTCTTTTCCATTTAACAAAATCTAATTTAAAAGAAATCGCCCTTGAAACGCATGAAGGGTATTTTTGTCATTTCGTATTTAAAAATTCTGAGACATGGTCCCACTTCCAGCGCTTCCCTAGACTTTGAAACGTTTCCTCTTCCATGCTTCACTCTCTCTCATCACCTGCTGCGAGACTATTGCTCATAGGCTCACTCCTCCTGCGTGTCGATAGAAGAGCGTAAAATCGAAAACAAAGCCCTACAATCTCTACATACATTGTTAACAAAAGGGTTTTTAGCCTTCGATTCGCTTATAAACCCCAAAATTTTCTCATTGATACAAATATTTCTAGGGGTTTTGGGCTTTCTCTTCTCTGGGAATTACATTCTATTCGAGTTGCTGTAAGTTTCTGATTCTATTTTTATTTGCATTTTGGTGATTTTGTTCATGAGTTAATCCTAGTACATGCTTTCGCTTTGTGGGAAAACTAAATATGATTAATGCTTTTAGGCGTGAGTCTGAGTTACCATGGAAGGTTTGCTATTACGTTATTGTTAGTATCTTTCTGTTTTGGGTGAGATTTTGTCTACCTTTGTTAGGGTCCAAAGTTTTTTAGATATAAAGTAAGAGTTTCTACCCTATTGCTTCTGTTTAGGGAAGGAGTTTTTGGAGGTAAGGAATGGTTTTCTAAAATAAATTTTCTGTTTGGGAGGGAGTGAGATTTTTTAAGGAGGGTATGGTTTTCCAAGGTTTCAAAATCTCCAAAATTCTCAATTTCTTAACTCAGCAAATTGGCGGGTTGGGAAGGTTTTAAAACTTTACCTCCTTTACCTACCTTTACCTTAAAAAAACTCCCTTCACCCATCCAAACACACAGAGTGAGAAAGTTGTGTTTAAGGTAAGGTTTTTGGAGGATCTTAAAAAGCCACTTCAACTCGCCAAGATTGGTGCATTATATATGTTTTGATGCTTTCTTTTCTGTTACCTTACATTACTTTATAAAACCTCCATTAATTCCATCTCAAGGCATTGTTAATGAAATAACTAATGTCTCTGTTTGCGTGCTATTCTTTTCAGATTTTGAATTATGGGGGCATCAGTGGATGCCATGGAAGAGGATATAGGCACGAGTAGTAAGGGTGAGAAGCTCCCAAATGGACTTGATATGGAGATGGATTTTGAAGACGATGACGAAGATGATGAAGAAGAAGATGAGTTTATCGACTTAACAACTAGCTTAAGCGATTTGGGTGAAGGTTTTCTAAAAGATTTCTGTAAAAGAGCTGCGACCCTGTTTTTCAATGAGTATGGTCTCATTAGTCACCAGATCAATTCCTACAATGACTTCATCCACAATGGTCTACAGAAGGCTTTTGATTCCTTTGGTGAATTGATTGTTGAGCCTGGATATGACCCATCAAAGAAGGGAGAGAATGAATGGCGATATGCTTCAATTAGGTTCGGGAAGGTCACTCTTGATAAACCAAGTTTTTGGGCTGGTTCGGATGGTGGTGAGCACAATATGCTCCCTAGGCATGCAAGACTTCAGAATATGACATATTCATCCAGGATGAAAGTGAATGTTAATGTAGAGGTGAACAAAATGCATCAGTTTTGCTGAACTTTTTGTTTCACTGAATTCAGTAATTTTTTCTAGAGATGTTGATGATGCTGGCCATTCTGTGACTTACAGTTTTTAAATAATGATAGGTTTTATTGTTTATTTGTAGATATAGAGATTGAGATTTAAAGATGTGGTTCCTGGGCAGTTTAAATATATATATATATAAATTCTTGATTATACATCTAAGAGTTGTGAATTTTTTCAAAGAACGCCATAGACTCATTTCTCCTCTTGCAAGATTTTTCAGTTTCTGAAATTTTTTTTGGGCAAATATTTCAGGTGTACACACGGAAAATTGTTAGAAGTGATAAATTTAAAACTGGTAAAGATCAATTTGTTGACAAGGTTGTTCTAACTACTGATAACAGAGATATCATAGTAGGGAGGATGCCTGTAATGGTGAAGTCTGATCTTTGCTGGATGAAAACAGTTGAAAAAGGTGATTGTGATTTTGATCATGGAGGCTATTTTCTGATCAAAGGTGCAGAGAAGGTGAGTTTAAAGTTTATTTATGTTGTAACATCTAGTTAGGCTTGTAATGCATTTTTCTTTTCAATTTTAATAAAGAAGTTACTTAATTTGTTCCCTCTCCAACTTCGAAGCTTGGAAATCAAGATGGTGTATTCCCAGGAAGAACTTCATATTTTCTTTTTATGATTTGGATGGCTAGGCCTTGGTCAATACCTGCTGTTAATTCTTCTTTCCATATTTGAGGTTGAATTAAATAATCTTTTTTGCTTGGGTTTGCAGCTTGCTAGTCTTTTGCATTTCCAGTTTCTTCACTTCTTCTTCTTCTTTTTATTTTTATTTTTATTTTTAATTTTTATGGAAGTTTTGTGCCTTTATTGAATGTGCTATGCAAGTTATTAATCATAGTTGGACTTTGGCTTGAACATTTTTCCTGCCCATATGTCATGTTATCCATTTTTTATTTGTGCAGGTTTTTATTGCACAAGAGCAAATTTGTTTAAAGAGACTTTGGATCTCAAATACTCAGGGATGGACAGTTGCGTACAAGTCTGAAGTTAAAAGGAATAGATTAATTGTTAGATTAGTAGGGCTCTCTAAAGATGACAATATTAAAGGAGAAACGAAAGGTCTAACTGTATATTTCTTGTCAACAGAGATCCCTATATGGATATTGTTTTTTGCCCTTGGGGTCAAGTCAGACAAAGAAGTTGTAGATTTGATTGATTATAATACAGAAAATGCCAGCATTATGAATATCTTTTTCGCATCAATTCTTGATGCTGATGAAAAATGTGAGGGGTTTCGTACGGAAAGAACTGCTCTTGATTATGTGATTAAGCAAATACGAGGAACCAGATTTCCACCAGGGGAAAATGAAGATTTCATTAGTTTGTATTTGTTTCCCCATCTCCATAGCCCTAGGCAAAAGGCCCGGTTTATAGGTTATATGGTAAAGTGTCTTTTACAGGCATATAGTGGCCAAAGAAAATGTGATAACAGGGATAGTTTTAGAAACAAGAGATTTGAGTTGGCTGCTGAGTTGCTTGAGCGAGAGTTAAAAGTACACATTGCACATGCACGAAGGCGTATGGCCAAGGTCTTACAAAAAGATCTATATGGAGATCGTGATGTGCGCCCAATTGAACATTATTTGGATGCTTCCATAGTCACAAATGGTCTATCGAGAGCTTTCTCAACTGGGGCATGGTCACACCCATTTAAGAGGATGGAAAGGATATCTGGGGTTGTGGCTAATTTGGGGCGTACAAATCCATTGCAAACAATGGTCGACTTGCGAAAAACACGGCAACTGGTTCAATACACAGGGAAGGTTGGAGATGCTAGATATCCGTAAGTTATGAAATTAAAAGTTAGTTCTTGTTTTTATGCATTGTCAATCTTATATACTAACTCTATAGTCAAGACAGACCTCTAGCTGGTCAATTGATTAACTGTATATCTAACCATGTCATACTTGACAATGCCAATGTTATCAAGATGAGAGGCGGCACAAGGCGATAGGGAGGTGAGAGGCGAGGCGATGCCATTTTGAAGTGGGGTGCTACACTTGTATATATACATATATGTATAGAAATTGTATTAGTTCCTTCTTAATTAGTTAGCATAATTATAAATATTTATATTTCTAATCAGTTAGCTGAATTATAGGCATACTTATGTATAAATAGATAAATCTTTTTCAATATTAGAATATGCTTAAATATTGAAAGTCAACTATGTAGATATTATATTATTTCTTTCCTACTTAGTTAGTGTATATATATATATACACACATATATATGTTATGCCAACTAATTAGGGATATTTATCTCCAATTAATTAGCTTAGTTGTAGGATCTAACTCCCAAATTAATTAGCATAATCATGGGACATGTCATCTAATTAGTGCCTAAAATTTAATTCTCCAATCAGCTCATTCAAAAGGAAATATGGACTAGGTTTGGTCTTTAAAAAGGAAAAAAAAAAAAGTCATGCATGTCATTTTCAAGAGGTGACGCCTCACCTCATGCCTCAGGCTAGGTGAGGAAAGGCGCTCGCCTCTTGCAAGAGGCCTCGCCTTGCCTCATGCCTCATGCCTCACTTGACACCTTTAATAACATTAGACAGTGCTCAGGTTATTGTGCTTACCTATTTTTGAAGAGGGCCACATAGCTAGAGTAGAGATTTGCTACACTGACAACAACTAAGCCCTTAATTCCAAATTAGTTAAGGTTGACTATTTGCGTCCTTTGTCACCATTTAGCTCTAAAATACCTAGTCCATGTTACTATTCAAATTTATAAATCTTTTGATATTACTTCCCTCTATCTCATATTAAGTCTCTCCCTTCCCCTTTTTACTTCTTCACTTAAAAAGTTATTGTACTTTTGTACTGGGGCATTTAGCTGATTAGATTAGATCTCTATTTTAGACATGATCCAACCATCTTAAATGACATTGTCTTTTTTATCTCTAATTTGTGTTGCATGTATTTCCTGACAGGTGGTCATTACTGAACTTGTCCATTTTTTATTCATCAAATATTGATCATTTTTGCCATATTCATGTTGTGTTCCAACATTCACTTCCATGCAACATAATTGGTCTAATCACAATCATATAGGACCAGTGTTGTTAGAGGCGAAAAAAAAAAGTGAGAGGCGAGTCAAGGTGCCTCCCCTCGCCTGACTGAGGCGAGGCTCCCTGCACATAGGTGACGCCTCAGTCCACTGAGGCAAAACCTCACTGAAGCAAGGCTTTTTTTTTTTTTTGAAAAAAAAAATGCTTTTAAACAGAAAAAAAGAGAGACCCTAGTCTCTCTCCATCTCTTTCAAACAATAGATAACAGTTCCAGGACAACCAAAATGCAAATTTCTTACTCTTTCATTCTCCTAATACCATCAACCATGTATGTCTATCTTCCTCTCTTTTTCTCTCTTTTTCTTCTTCTTCTTCCTGTTTTCCTCTCTTCTCTCCCTGGTGGACTTGCGTAGTAGCAAGTCTTTTCTTTTTTTGAATCTTTCTCTCCTGTTCTCCTTCTGTCATTTCTCTTTCTCATCCTCTCTTCTCTCTTTGCTGGACCTAGCACAACAGCATATCCTCTTTTTTTCTTTTCCCTTTTTTTTTGAAAATTTTTCTCTCTTCTATTGCTGCAAATAATATATATGTTTCATTTGAATATGTATCTTTTACTTTGGATATGTGTGTTCATTGAAGTGTTATATGTCTGTATATGTATATTTAAAATATAGAACAAAATTTTTGATTTGTTGCCTTTTCTAAAAAGGCGTCACCGCGCCTCTCCCCTAAGGTGATAGGGGACTCTGTCACTTTAATGTTACCTCGCCTTGATAACACTGGATAAGATTTATGTTTTACTTTCTTAGGGATCTTAAAGTTGCATAGTAGCCATGCATTCCTCCATTTAATTCATCTTGTGGGTTACATCATCATCTAAAACCCTGTTCTTCTGTATGATATAGAACTTAAATGCTTGAATTAAAGAATTGATTGCTTTTAGGCACCAAATTCTGTCCAAATGAACCTTACCTCCATTATAGCTAAACTCGCATTGAGGGCAAGGATAGTTAGTTAACATATTTTTCCTTCTAAATGAAAATTTTCTTAGTTTTATCATATATCTGTGGAAACTTGAAATCACTGGTTTTTACCATGTGATGAATGACAAAACAAGGTCCTTTCGTCATTTGTTCTCTACCTACCCACTGTATGCAGTCATTTTCCTAGTGGAGGTAATATTTGGGTTAATGTGAATGAAATGATTTTTGGGTTCATTGAGGGTTGCAAATAAGATGGTTTCTCTTCTTCTAAATCATTTGCTAAGCTCAGTTGTAAAACATGGACTAACTAAAATGCCGAGATATATTTGACTAATAAGCAGGTTGGTGCAATTTGTATGTAGAGGAGCAGTTGATATCAATTATTTATCTTGTGCTGATACTTGGGATACCTGGAAATGTTGATTATGCTAATGAGGCTAAGTTTCTAACAGTTTCTGGTAAAAACAACATAAATTTTTTCTCTTTCATGATTGTAGCAACTGTTGATAGTTTGCCTCTTTCATTAATGTGTAAGATATATATATATATAAATTGTAATACGTGAATTGTTGATCATCAAGAAAGTTTAGTTATATGAGATGTTTGGCAGTGGTAGTTTCTTTTCTTACTATGGTCTACTGCATGCAGGCACCCTTCTCACTGGGGTAGAGTTTGTTTTCTTTCTACTCCAGATGGTGAAAACTGTGGACTTGTAAAGAATTTGGCTGCTACTGGACTTGTTAGCACAAACATATCAGAACCACTGGTCGATAAATTATTTGATTGTGGAATGGAGAAACTTGTTGATGATACCAATACAAAACTGCATAGGAAGTATAGAGTATTTCTGAATGGGGAATGGGTTGGCGTATGTGAAGATTCTCATTTATTTGTTGCTGAGTTTAGACGTTTGCGGCGGAGAAAGAGGTTCCATCAACAGGTTCTGTCTTTAAATTTATAATAATTTTGGTCTTCCGACTGCTATAGCCTTTTTGTTGTGCTATACTTATTGGAACCAATATCTAGTCTGACCAAGCAACATAAGCTGGTTTCATTTTATGTCAGATTTTTTTGGTTTGCTAACATCTTTTGTGTCTTATTATGTTAGGTGGAAATTAAAAGAGATGAACAGCAACGAGAAGTACGCATATTTTCTGATGCTGGAAGGATTTTACGTCCCCTTGTGGTTGTTCAGAATTTAACTAAGATAAAAGCATTTAAAGGGGGAAATTACACCTTCCAGTCTCTTCTTGACAAGGGAATTGTTGAATTTGTTGGAACAGAAGAGGAAGAGGATTGCAGCATTGCGTGGGGAGTTAAATTTCTTCTAGCTGGACCTGATGGAAAGCAATCTCTGAAGTACACACACTGTGAACTTGACCTGTCCTTCTTATTGGGTTTAAGTTGTGGGATCATTCCCTTTGCTAATCATGACCATGCAAGAAGAGTTCTATACCAGGCGCAAAAGCATTCTCAGCAGGCTATAGGTTTTCCCACAACAAATCCCAACATCAGAGTGGACACCCTGTCTCACCAATTGCACTATCCCCAAAGACCACTTTTTCGGACAATGACTTCTGATTGTCTTGGAAAACCTGGATACAGACGAGGTCATAATGGGATGCTGCCAAAACCAGAGTTATATAATGGCCAGAATGCTATTGTGGCAGTCAATGTTCATCTAGGTTATAATCAAGAGGACTCCTTGGTAATGAACCGCTCTTCTTTAGAGCGTGGTATGTTTCGATCTGAACATATCCGAAGTTATAAGGCTGATGTTGATAATAAAGAACTAGTAGACAAGAGGCGAAGGTTTGATGATCCTGTGAATTTTGGGAAGATACAGAGTAAAATTGGACGCGTTGACAGCCTTGACGATGATGGTTTTCCTTTCATTGGTGCTAATCTACAAAGTGGTGATATTGTTATTGGGAGGTGTTCTGAATCTGGGGCTGATCATAGTGTGAAACTGAAGCACACTGAAAGGGGAATGGTCCAGAAAGTTGTATTGTCTTCTAATGATGAGGGGAAGAATTTTGCTGTGGTGTCTCTGAGACAGGTACCCTTTGCAAGAAGATCACAATAATCGACAGTGCGTATGAAAACGTCGCAGACGTGTGTACTGTATGACACATGCACATGCTTGTGCATTATTCATCCTTGTTTTGCTACATAAACTGTGATTTACGGAAACATGCTGGATATCATCATTGTTAACAAGTTAATCCATGTATTTTAAAGAACTCATTAAGATCCCCCTAAGTTTTGATTATGCTACACTTTTGTTCTTCTATCCATTTTCTAAGTATATTCCAGCATATATAGTGGGTCAAATCTCAAATAAATGTCAACTTTGTCCCTGAAGTTTTCCATTATTAATACTTCCTGTCAGTTTTTTTTATTTTTTTTTTTTTTTGAAAAATAGATCAATACATCCTCTTCTACAATGATATTTTTGTATTCTCCTTAAGTATTAACAGCCCAGTGGATTGGAGGGATGGAAGTGTTCAACATGAAACTTAGGGATGTTTTAATTGGTTTTGAGGGTACAGGAATCAACTTGTTAATAGTGGCAATGTCTAGAAACTTTTTTCTAATTCACCGTATATTCTAATAATAGTCTGGCCTTTTGTTTAAATTATTGATATAATGTTACTTGCTCATTGATTTTAGCTCCTGAACCATTGCTGCAGGTTCGTGCTCCATGTCTGGGAGACAAGTTCTCTAGCATGCATGGACAAAAGGGTGTTCTAGGCTTTTTGGAGTCTCAAGAGAACTTCCCCTTCACTAGACAGGGAATAGTTCCTGATATTGTTATAAACCCACACGCATTTCCTTCACGACAAACTCCTGGTCAACTCTTAGAGGCTGCTTTGGGAAAGGGGATTGCCTGCGGTGGCTCAATGAGACATGCCACCCCTTTCTCCACACTGTCTGTTGAGGCAATCACAGACCAGCTTCACAGGTGATAATTCCTCTGATTCAAGTCAATATTTCACCACTGTTGTGTAATATGAAATTTGTTAAATCATAGCTCTCTATATTTTTGTCTTAGCTGACTTGCCCTGGAGGTTAGAAACAAAAATAAGTAAATAAAAGCCTTTTCCTTACCAGACTGTGATCCTGCAACCTTGGATTACTAACGTATTTGAGAGATTATGGCTCCTATTCTTGTTTTCATCATTAGAATAATTTGTTCTATTATTCATGACAGAGCTGGATTTTCAAGATGGGGAAGTGAGAGAGTTTACAATGGTCGAACTGGTGAAATGGTCCGTTCTCTCATTTTTATGGGTCCAACTTTCTATCAGCGGCTGATCCACATGGCTGAAGACAAAGTAAAATTTCGTAACACTGGGCCTGTGCACCCACTCACTAGACAGCCAGTTGCTGACCGTAAGCGTTTTGGTGGTATCAAGTTTGGTGAGATGGAGCGGGACTGTCTCATAGCTCATGGTGCATCTGCAAACCTGCATGAGCGTCTTTTTACTCTCAGTGATTCTTCACATATGCATATTTGCCAGAAATGCAAAAATGTGGCAAATGTGATTCAACGGGGAGTGCCTGGTGGGCGCAAGATTAGGGGTCCCTACTGCCGAGTTTGCGAGTCTGCTGATGATATAGTTAGGGTCAATGTACCTTATGGGGCCAAGTTATTGTGCCAGGAGCTCTTCAGCATGGGCATAAATTTGAAGTTTGAAACTCGCCTGTGTTGATACTGCACTAGGTTCTTTTGATGACATCCTGGGATTTCTGCAACTTAGTGCATGTTTCTTTTGGTAAACTCTCATGACTGTGTTTCCTGTACTGTATAGAGTAGTTTTTTAAGTCACAAGGAGCTCTGAATTACTCCTTGTCTCTAATGCAGTGTTAAGTTCTGGTATTATTTTGCTTGCCTTATTATTTAAAGGGATCTAGAAAATAATTATTTTGGATAATCAAGGATATTAGGTATTGTGGGGAAAAGAGAAGCTTGAATCTGGGCCTCGTTTATTGGATTTTTGGGTTAAACTTTATTCCTGATAACGGTTTGGGTTAGAACTGGAATCAGGCTGTTTTTTTATAACATTTTTTTATTAGGAATAGTACTGAAACTGACTACTTGTTTATTCAAATCATGTTTGAGAATTCTCTGGTGATTCAAGGTTTGATTTTCCTCTCCAAATACCTTGCTGACAATTAAAAGGACGTTTGGCTTTTAAGTGGTCACAGGTTTCTTTTTCCTCTCAAATTTGTATCAGATTTGGACTAAAATTGGAAAATTGACTTGTGATTCTGATTGAAACTGGGATTGAAAAGAAAAGGAATAGTTGTTACAATTATTTGAGTTGTCTTGAAACTGAATTGATTCAGAATATCGACAAATCCATCTATTTCTCTATTCGATTTAGGGCTTCTCTTGGACACTTATAGATGGGTGTAATCTAAATCTGTTGTGATCATGAATAATGTGGATTTTAAAAATTGGAATTTTTATTTTAATCTAATTAATCTGTATAAAACTTGAAAAATTATAGTTCCCAAAAGATATATTTTATTTATCAAATCTAGTTAAAAATCACTCGGCTGGATGGAAATATGGTATGATAAAATGTATTTTTTCTTTATTTTTTGCCAAATACTTGTTACAATTTTTAAACATCCAAGAGTTGAATAGATTACGATTTCAATAATTATTAAGTTATTTTAAATAACAAGCCATTTTTTTTATTTGCTTTCATCGGTTTACTTTAAACTAATTACGCATATAATCAGTGTAAAATTACTCATCATTTTAATATTTTTTTCAATTATGTTTTAAACTTACAAAGTTAATACGAAAAAGGCATAAAATTTGGAAGATAATTTTTTCTATGGAAAAAAAAAAATACAAAGATTTTATGATAACGTAGTTACCAATTAGCACTCAAATGCTACAAAAATGGTCAACAATAGTCAAAAAGAAAGAGCGAAGGTCTCTCTGCCTTGGCTGTCATAGCTTCTCCTTCCTTCTCACTTCTTCTCGCCATAACCGAACAGCGCATGCACACTGATTTGAATAGCGTCAAGAACGCTTCTTTCCAAAATCCCATCTCCTTTTTCTCTCATCTATCTATCTAGAACTCTCTGTCTTCATCTCCTCCCTTTCTTTTTTTCCTCTTCTCTCTCCATGGCCGACTCTGGAGCCAAGAGGGAATCACGTACCCTGTACTCGAATGCCTCCGTTTCTGATTGCCCCTCCTTCTCCAATCTCCGCCAAAGCGTTTTGGCTACTCATTCTTCCACTTCTCGATTTCAGGTTCCCTCTTCTGCTTATATGGATTTTATTATTTTTCTCTATTCTGTTTCAATGGTTTTCTGTGCTTAAAACTTATAGGGAATTTTCTCCCTTTGATTTTGTGTTTGGTTGGGTTTTTAACTGCTCATTTTTGCTGTTTCTATTTTGGTATTCCTTGTTCGGATACAGTGATAAGAAGATTTCTGGGTATGCTTAGCCATTGAGTTGAAGTTTATTTGGAATCTTTGTGAGTTTGTGTTCATTTTATTGCATAAAACCTTCAAAATTATAGAAAACCCACTGCCAAAATCGGGAACATTGTGCTTGTATGAATACCATCTCCCTTTCTTTTTGTTCCCAATTCTTGGCAAGGTGCCCTTCTAGAATAATGCTGTATTTATTTTGCAGGGGCAACATGAGACATCTCAACGAGATAATGGGGTGCGCAAAAAGCCTAAAGTGGATGGAGCAAAGTTGGAACTTCAGGCTGAATATGCAAATCCCTCTATCAGTATATCACCTCTTGCTTCAGCTGCATCATTTCTGCCACATTCCGAGCCTGGAATCCCAACTTCTGGGCTAATTTTAGACCATCAAAATGCTGACTGTAATGCCTGTCTTTCCCATATTGTTAAGGAGACACCTGCCAGTGATGGGTATAGCTGGAGGAAGTATGGCCAAAAGCAGGTGAAGAATTCTAATAGTTCCCGAAGCTACTACAAGTGTGCTCATTCTGATTGCCATGCGAAGAAGAAGGTTCAACGCTGTGATCATCACAGTCATATTATTGATATTGTTTATATAGGTGATCATAATCACGATCTTTCTCAAAATAAATGCAATGTGTCAAGAGTTTCTGCAGCGTCCTCTAAGCTTGCTGCAGGCAGGCGTTTTGTTGATTCAATTCAGAAGGTAGATGGTGCGGATATGTCTATCTGCCAGGAAGACCCGAAGCAGGCATCAGTGCATATTGCTGAATCTGAGCAGAGTTCAAGTAGTTCTTACGGCGATATTAGGATTAAGGTTGAGGAGCATAATGGTAATGGGATGGACTCGAAAAGATTGTAAGTTATTTGGAAACATGATCCTCTTAAATAGTCTTCATTTGAGCTTTTTGTTAATGGAATCATTTTATTTTTATTATTGTTTTCCTTTTTTTGTTCAAGTGTGGCAGAACACCAGAAAAATAGCTCTTGTGGGATTGCAGATGCTGAGGTCCTGGAGAAGCTTGGTGCTGAACCAATGCTGAAGAAAAGGCATGTTCTTTGCATTTGATTCTCTTAAAATTTAAACCCTTCCTTTAATTTTAATTTTGACTTTGAATTCATATTGTTGGTCAACAAAATAGGAGTGTGTATTCAGCTCTTCTCTTGGAAGCTAATAAGGAGATTAAGCTTGTTGTGCATGCTACTGCTGATAGGGGCATCTCAACTGATGGTTATCGATGGCGCAAGTATGGCCAGAAAATGGTGAAGGGGAATTCTCACTTGAGGTGAATTTTCATATTAATTTGTGCAGTTATTAATAGATAGTGTCAACTTTCAATGGATTCATCTTCCATTGTGCTTGTACATATCCGCCTCAGCTTTTAGCCATTGCACTGTTTGTGTGCTTGTGAATATCTGTGCATGCCGTGATGATTCGTAGTAATACGCAGCGATATATACTCAATCTTAGTTCGTCCGAAATCAATATTTCATCTGAACTGTGTCTGCTTGATGAAATGTTAGGAGTTATTACAGATGCACATCTACAGGATGCCCTGCTCGCAAGCATGTCGAGAGGGCCACAGACAATGCTGCAACTGCTACAATAACATACGAAGGGAAACATGATCATGACATGCCAGTACTCAAGAAACAGAAAGGTCCAGAAAGTCTTGGTCGGATTTCGTCTGCTGCTACATTGAATGGTGCTGACTGCAAGAAAACAAAAAGTTTATCTAGTCAAAGGATTTCAGCAGAATGGTCAGGAGATTTGATGGATGAAAAGGTCTTGGAGCTTGGAGGTGAAAAGGCACTAGAGTCAGCTCGAACACTTCTCAGCATTGGAATTGAACTCGAGCATTGTTGAGAAACAAGTAGTGTTGATTGATGCAAAAAATTTCTTATATGTGCAATCTTTGGTGGAGATTATGCACTGTTGATTTGAGTTTAATGAAGTTTTGGCAATTTTACTTTTAGCATTTGTTCTTATAGGACTCTTCTCATGTAAAGTATTGTCTTTCTGTTGAGCATCTTCCTATGCCTCTTTGGCATTAAGGTTCTAGGCTTAAAAATATTTTTCAAAAAAAAGCATAAAAATTTAGATTTAATCACCATTATAGTCACAATTTTTAATATTATACTTAGATTTTTAATTTTTTTTATAATTATAATCAATTCTTAAAATAATTTTAATTAATTTTAAATTAGTACAATATATTATTAATTTATTTTTTTAAATATTTTACTAACATGTATAACCAATTTTTTAACTTTAATTAATATACATATTTTAAAAATAATTGACTCTTATTATTCTATTTTTTGATTTGAAATATGAAATTTTCATTTTAAATGAATTTATAAATTTAACTAGTTTCAAATTAAGAATTTTAAAATTTAAATTAAAAATTAAAAAAATAAAAGTTTAATATTTTTTAAAGTATATAGTTAATTAAATAACAAGAATTCTCCCACTTCAATAAATCTGTAAGTCTAACTAGTTTTAAATTAGAGATTTTTAAGTTTAAATTAAAAATTAAAAAAATAAAAATTAAATATTTTTGAAGGTATATAGTTAATTAGAGGCTAAGAATTAGACATTAAGGTTTTAGGATATGTGATTAATTAAAATTAAAAAATGTGTTATATCTATTTATTAAATATTTAAAAAGATAAATAAATGATAGGTGATCAAAATTATTTTAAAAATTAATTATAATAAAAAAATTAAAAATTATCTACAATTATTGAAATTTTTTATTAAAATTTAAAATTTTAACTATAATCATTATTAGATGTAAATTATAATTTATCTCGCAAAAAGCCCAATAATCTAAAGAGAAGAAAGGGGTCAAAATTTCTGTTGCTGATTGACAGCGGTGCCGCTAATTATGGGCCGGCCCTTGGTTTAGCGTACTAGGGATCAAATGTGAGGGGCAAAATAGTAATTCCAGAGGGCTCTTCAATAGAGCGCTATTGGGAGAAATTTTGAATTTTGAAGCTCTGCTAAGTTGCTCTATAATACCGCCCAAAATTTCAGTTTGAAAATTTGCCCACTTTTCTGGCTGCTCCTAAAACCTCTTCTTCTTCATTCTATCAGTTGCAGTGCAAAACCCGATCTTCCACCCTTACTGCTAATCGAGAACATTTTTTTCAAGGTACTTAATCCTCCTTTCTTTTTTTTTTTCTTCTTTCTTCTTCGATCTTCATTCATCAATATGTGTTTCTGCCTTATATTTATTAGTTAGGAAGCAGAAAGATAGATTTCCGTTCTTATCTTTGTGGGTTATTGGGGCCTTTTCATTTTCCTGATGAAACAACTTATGGGTCTAAACAGAGAAAAAGAATCCTCACGTTTTCCTGGAAAATAACGAGTGTCTTTCATTGTATTGTGCTCTGATTTCTATGTTTGATGTACATGTTATGTCCTCTGCTGCAGATCCTATTTTTGTTTCTGAGGAAATTGGGATGGTTTCTGTCTTGAATTTTCATTTTCTATTAAGAATGATTATCGTGTTGTTTTCCTTATATAATGATGCACAATGAATTTTTCAAGATTGTGATTCTTCACAGGTTCATGTAAAACTCCTCTATTATTCTCTCAGGTGAAAAGCTTAGAATGCCGGAATCCAGAGACAGATTGTCGAGGGCAATTGACATCGCTGCCTTATTTGCGCGTAGAAGGTCAGTGATTCTTGGGATTTATGAAGACCAGCCAGACCTCGAAAGAGCCTTGTCTGGCTCTCCGGCTCGTCCACCAATGGTAGCTACCCGTACTGGAGGAGCTGGTATGAGTCCTATTGGCCATGGAAGGGTTGGTCTGGGCACTCCAAGAGGCCAGACTGGGCGTGGCCGGAATATTTACAGGACGCCGGCGGTAGGCAGAGAGAACACGCCAATTGGGAGTGTGAGGCAGGGAAATAGCAGGGGAAGGGTTCGTCCCTCGAACAGTGTCTTGCCTTCTTGGTACCCGAGAACCCCTCTTCGAGATATCACTGCAATAGTCAGGGTAACGCTCACCTTCAATCACTCGGTTATTTTAGTTGTTTATGTTAATTATTTTGCATTAAATGGCTTGGGTTTCATTAAGCTATTTTGATTTTGTCTTGAAACTCTAGATACACTATGGAAGCCGTGGGATGTTGAATATGTTTCTGGGAATTTCTCTCTTCAGCGTTTACGATTCTCGATTGATTTTTAGCTTGTACTTAATTATGAATCCACTGATATTTTTGTAACAGCTCTTCTTGATTGTGATTATTGCCTAGATTCTGTGTGTTAGTGTGTGATCTTGATTGTGTGTTAAGAGTTTTCGAAACTTACATAATCAGGTATCAATAATAAACATTTTGCAAAACAATTTTGTTTCTCATGAGAGTGTGTCCTTAATACGAGATATTGATTATTTATTTATCTACGCTTGTTTTCTGAGAAGAAACTCATGGGAAGGTCTGACAAATTTCAAATTTATTATCAGATAGCATTGACCATCAATATTGACAAACTGATGTCAATCTTTCTGTTTAAGCTCTTCCTCTCTGTACTTGTTCTAACGATTTTGATCTTGATATTTTGCTTACCTTTGTCTAATGCTCTAAAACTTTAGATGCAAGGGAAGCCATTTTCCAGCGTCTTATCATTTCATATTGACTCCAGATGTTAGCAGATAATCTACAGAATTGTACTCGTGCTATGTGATTTGATAGTTATGGCATCATTTCTCTAATTGCAATTATCTTTGTTTTGACAATGAAAAACAATTTTCTAATGCAACACTACTAAGTTTTGCATTTTATCTTTGCTTTCTGTTCCTTCTTATTTTTCTTTATGGTCTGCGTCTTTAATTTATGCTACCTCCTGTATCATTTTCGTATTCCATTTTTACTTATATGCTGGCTTCCTTTTTCTTCTGATGTTTGTAAATTTATTGGTACTAGATTTTTTCCCTTATTTTCAGCTTGTATATTATATATATAGCTTGCCATTATGTTTGCCATAGCTATTTGAGCCTATTCAATACCTGGATCCGGTAATTAGATTGAAAATAGCATTAGATATAATGCCTTTCTTGAAGGGAACTGATAAGCTTCAGAGAATTTGTCGGTTCTGCTTTTTTTTTACCAATCTACGAAGAGTATTGATGGTGGCTTGCTAATAATTTTTTTTTATATATATCTCCCGGAGCCACATGGTATTGTTATTTGAAGTGGTATGAGTACTGGATTTTGATGCTTTATTTTCTTGAAGCAAGTCTAAATGTCTGATGCTCAACTCAAGTATCCAAGCCAAATGGCTGTCATATACCCTTGTCCGGAATGCCTGTTTGTCGAGTGCCAATGCATTATCTTTTAGGTTCTCAATTTTATGAGACTTCTTGGCTTTCATCTATGCTAAGCCTTTTATTGGTGGGGTATGTAACTGAATTATTTCAGAGGGTAACCTTCTGTTCCTTGTACTTCCATCTTATTCTGGTAACTATTTGACCAGGCAATTGAAAGGAGAAGGGAACGTTTGGGAGTAGACAGGGCCCAAGAAATTGAGAGCCCAATGCCGCACGCTTATGGAGTTCTTGACTCTACTGAAGCATCACCAGTTGCTCATCTCGAGCACAGTAAAACTATCATGTCTCCAATTCCAAGTCTTGAAGTGAAGCGCTGTCCTCCTACTGTGGGAAAAGTTCCAAAAATTCTGCTTGATATTACTAATCAAGCCTCTGAAGATTCAGAATTTCTTACACCTCAAAAGAAGCTCCTGAACTCAATTGACACAGTTGAGAAAGAAGTGATGGAGGAATTGCGGAAACTGAAGAGAACAGCTAGTGCTAAGAAGGCAGAGCGAGAGAAAAAAGTCCGTACGCTTATGTCCATGCGGTAATTAATCATCTTCTGATGATGGTTCAGATTTTCACACACAAAAAAGTGGCAGGACTATCAATGGAATAGGAAGACAAGGCCCTTGATGACACATCTGTGCAGTGAGATTGATCATCTACTGGTGATATCTTGTGCACAATGAGATTAATCATCTTCTGATGATACATCAATTTTGGAGTGTTGAACTTCAATATTATTAGCAGAAGCTCTTAATTTTTTGATTGTTTTAACTGGGTAGCATTTCACTTCTTGCTGAAGGCCTTGGTACATAATGAGTAAGAAGTTTGCTGGTAATGATAATTGCTGAAGGTCTAGTTTAGGACTGGTGGCAATTCTTTTCATGTTTCCTTCATTCTTTTGAAGGTTTTGGATCGCACCTTCTTTCTCTTGAAGGTTTTTAGGATGACTACGTATTTTGATGTACATAAAGGCTAGAGCCTACATGCTACTCCTGAGTTTTTTGCTTATGTAGTCGTACTTTTCATGTATGATATAGAAAATTAGTCTAAAATCCTTGAATTTTTTGACATAATGTGCGTCATGGTGTTTTACGTTGTCAACTAATTAGAGTTCGTCTAATGCAAATTTGTATTGAGAACTTGGCATTCTCTGCCCTGTCTGACAAGAAAAGTGGATGATTTGGCCTTGAGATTGGAGGATTATTGCATTCCATTGTTGTGGAATATGAACCTATCTTATCTTAATTCTTGACACTTGGTGTCCAAGGTATTGTATTATACTCAGGGAGTGTTTTGACATTGAGTTTGAGAATTTAAAAAGTGCTTTTTTAAAAGAACATCATTTTAGATGTTCCAAATAGTATTTTTCTTAACAACAGTTCTAACATCAATGCCAAATAGGCCCTCAGTTATGCAATTGCAGCAAAAGAGAACATTCTCTTCGTAATGACTAACCACTTGAAGCAGAAACTTAAAATAAATGGTAAGGCTGAACTTAATTTATCTTTAGAATTAGTAAACTAACATTGAAAGCAGATTTATTTTTCTTCAAAACCCATGTTCTGAACCCCCTTTCTTCTCATAAAGGTGACTCTAGTTAGCTGAGTGAAATACATGAAAATTGTCCTATCTTGTTTAGTTGACTAAAACAAATACATTCTGAATGTTTTATTTTCTAATCCATGAGGTTAAGGATTCAAATCTTGACTTTTCCGATGAGGAAAAAAATTTTCTTTTTCTTAGATTTCACTGAAAATATATTTTTATATTTTTTATGTTTGAAACACTTATATGAACAAAAAATATTTTTCTGATAAAAATAATTTTACTACCATAAGGAAAAATCGATATTAATTTTGATAAATCTATAATATGTTTACTTAATTTAATATTACATGCAAAATCTAAAATTAATCCACTTAATTTTAAAACTGACCATTGCATATCATAGATATAAAATATTTGATTATCCACATTTTAAACACAGTACTTATTAACTAAAGATAACAGGTAAAATGATAAGATAATAAATATATACATTTAAAAAATAAAATAAGATAAAATAACCTTAAGAAAAGACTAACAAAGTAAGAGGAAGAGAATTGGACATAGGTTAAAAGGTGAGGAAAGAAGCTTGCCTTCATACTTGAGATGATCAGTTAGAAACTAATGTCATCTACTCTTCTGTGTAAACTGGAATTTGGAACACTTCTCAACAAATTCAAGTTCTTGTTCAAGCCAGTCTAGTCAGCTGGAAAAGAAATGGCCTGTCTCCTGCTCTTCAACTGGAACAGCATATGGTGAATCCCAGTCCGCATCGAAGATCTCTTGAAGTTGTAAAACAATGGCAGGATTGTAAGTGCCAAAGCTGACACCGGCTGTTGTATAGAAATAATCCCACACAAGGTTGCTTGTTCCGATGTGAGCTCGCACGTCGCTAACTGCATATTTTCCATGATTCACCCTGGTAAATGCTGGGTATATGTTCCCTGTATTGGTCATGTTGCTCATTGCAGGTCCTGTCAGGTTGTAACCTGGAACCACGTAATATTTGATCTCCACTTTACCAGAACAGTTGTTGAACTTGGAAGAAGAACACAGGACATTGGAGTAGAGAAGAGACTTCAGATACTGATCTGTGTTGTCGATGAAATGTGCCCAGTACGCTACCAGTATCTTAACAGTAGCTTGCTTGGAGAAGACTACCTATCATGCACCGAAGTCATTAAAATGTTGGGCTTTTTGCTTTTTCAGGTTAAAATAAAAAAATATTTCTCAATCCCTGGTTCGGAAAAAATATTTTCCGAAATCAGGGTGAAAAGAACCTCTACCGCACTTTAAAAGTGCGGTAGAGCTTACCGCACTTTAAAAGTGCGGTAAGTAAAGAATAAATTATAAAAAAAAATATTAAATGCATTACCGCACCTTAAAGGTGCGGTAATGCATGAGTGCGGCGGTTGCCGCACTCAATTTTGTTTTAATTATAAATTTAATTTTTATTTAATTAATTATTATATTTTATTAATTTATATAATTATATATTAAATTTATAAAATATAATTATAAAAATTATATTAATATTAATATTAATATTAATTAATTTAAGTTATTTGTAATATAATATTATATTTATTAATTTATTTTATTAATTTATATAATTTAATTAATTATATATTAAATTTATATAAATATAATTATAAAAATTATATTAATATTAATTAATTTAAATTATTTATAATATAATACTATATCTATCATATTTATCACTTTATTTTATTAATTTATATAATTTAATTAATACTAAAAATATATATAAATGTATTAATATAATTTATTTTATTAATTATATTTATCAATGCAGAAATTATAAAAAATTAAATAAAAAAATATATTTTTTTTCTTTGAAACGGGGTTGGGAATTCAAACCTGAGAACACTCAGATTTACTCGAATGCACTTACCACCAGGCTAAACCTGTGAGTGCTAAAAAAATACATTTAAATATGTAAAAGCAGTGAAATATAATAAAAATAAGTTAATATATATATAAATGATAAAATAAAAAATTTTATTAAAAAATAATATTAAGGATGATTAAATCTCTTTCCATCCTATATAGACATTTTTTTTAAAACATTGAGTTTTATATGACTGGCGTTTATCATTTATATAGTCACTCTTCAATATTAATATTTGTAAATTTATAAAAATATTAAAAATTAATATTTATTGATTATTTTGAGAGGAATATAAGAGAATAAAAAAAATTATGAGAAAAAATATGAAATAAAATAAATTTTAATTTTTTATAATTTTTATAATTTACAAATATTTATATTAAATATTTATAAATTAATTATAATAAAAATAATAAAAGTAGAATGATAAATATGAAAAATATAATTTTTTATTATAAATAAATTAAAATGATTAATATTTATAATAATATTAATATAATTTTTATAATTATATTTTATAAATTTAATATATAATTATATAAATTAAATTAATAAAATATAATAATTAATTAAATAAAAATTAAATTTATAATTAAAACAAAATTGAGTGCGGCAAATGCCGCACTCATGCATTACCGCACCTTTAAGGTGCGGTAATGCATTTAATTTTTTTTTTTTTAATTTATTCTTTACTTACCGCACTTTAAAAGTGCGGTAAGCTCTACCGCACTTTTAAAGTGCGGTAGAGGTTCTTTTCACCCTGATTTCGGAAAATATTTTTTCCGAACTAGGATTGAGAAATATATTTTTTTTTAATCTGAAAAAGCAAAAAGCCCTAAAATGTTAAGGCATTCAAGCAGGGAAATAGGAAATTATGTTAGTGTATATACACATGTATGCTCATAGACAAAATTACTATTTAGTCTGTGGTTTAGTAGAACTAACTACTTAGCCCTGTCTTTTCAAACCATTAACCATTAAGTCCCTTTATTATTTATATTGTTAGTAATGTATGAAACGACTAAATGCTCTTATATGCAATTAGTCCTGCAATTTCAAACCACAACCATTCAATCCCTACAATTTTAAAAGCACAAATATTTAATCCCTACAAATAAGAGGAAGGACTAAATAGTTAATAATTTGAAAAGACGTGGATTAATTCATGTGTTTTTAAAAAATAGAGGGACTAAGTAATTAGTTTCACTAAATCTCTGACTAAATAGTAATTCCCCCATAAAATGCTATAGGCTTCAATTGTGTGCATCTGTCACTCAAACTTATTTTGGGTACTAATGCTTAGTGGCTAACTAGTTATAAATAAGTGCAATAACATTAAAGACAATAAAATGCTAATGGTATCAGATTACCTCTGATATTGCTGAGGAAAGAGATGACCAATAAATCTTTGGCTTTGTAAATTGGGACTGGCCGAGCCAATCCATGGTATTAATCCTTACTATTGCTTCATTTCCAACAGATTTTATTGTATCAATCCATGCCTGTTCATCAGCCTGATACTTGCCGAATGATAGCTGCTAACCAAATAAGGCATCAGAAGGAGTGAATTATGACATGAAAAGCCATAGGCGTCTACATTTCATCATTTTGGGACATTCCACTATTTTGACGGAAGCTAAGCAACCAAATTTTACTTGATAAAGCCAGAAACATGCTTCGAAAAGCCAAACAAATCCCAGACATCCAGAAATAATAATGAGAACTAGAAGTAGAACTAGAGAAAGTACAGATACAAATTTAATCAAACTTCAAGGACATCTCAATATGTTGACTATATCACCCAAAAGATCTCAGTGCCTTCACAAACTCATTTTCTTGTCATAGAGCATCTCAAGATCATTTTCAAGGGGGAAAAAAGAGAGAGAATAGATACTTGTGTTTTGGCAGACAGTTGCTGGCTTTCTATTTATTATTGTTCCAAAGGGTTCTACTTCAAATGATAAGGTTATATATGCCATAAAAAACACGGCATTAACAATTGATTTGGTAGATCAAGTCTAATAGTAATAAGACGCAGAACTATCAACTGCATAACACATATTAGTCAATTACCTCAGGAGGAGCAAAAGATAGATAGCTCAGTTGAGGCTGCAAAGTTGAGAAATTGTGGCCAGGAGTTTCAATTGGAACTTTAACCATACGTGGATCTGATAACATAGGATAGCCTGCAACATGGGGAACCTCCACAAACTCAGGAAGGGGAGACCTGCAATCAAATTACATATCTGGTTAAATTAATTATATATCTGCATCAATTATTGTTGGCTAGCAACACTATCACTGATTGAACGATCGACTTCAATAAATGAGGCCGCATCAATAATATATGCTCTAAGATCTCACTTGACACAAGTCCATGAGACACAATCAATTCACCAACAGGCATCTTGATTGCCTTGAATGAGCTGTTCACTTCTGAAAACCTCAATCTACTCGATTAGGAACTACAACACTTCATAAAATCTCCTCCAATCAGCAGGAGATGTCATAAGGCATTTAAAGATAATAATCAAGATATTATTTGCAAAACAAAATCTCTGATATCGTCTCCCATATAAGTAAACAGCTACCTAGAAATTCTTTTCTTTAAAAAACAAGCATTGTGATCCCCTATTTAAGGTCTACTTCAATTTTAAAATACAGAAATTCAAAGTTCCACATAAAGATCCTCTTTGCAAAGGTGCAAAATCACAAAAGGCAGCAAGTAAAAACATCTCAAAACTTTTGGGGCAAAAAGAAATTTATATCAAAAAATAGCAAAGCTGCACACCTACAATTGTCAGTGAAACAAGAACAAATGAATAAGGTTTACAAGTGACACCTTCCAACTTACTTGCATCTTGCTTTAGAGTCTATGAAATGTGACCAGCATGGAAATGTTCTTTCAATCTGCCACTGTTGATCCCATACTGTTCTAGTATGAGCTGATGAATTAAGATGGGCAAGTTTCCACAGGTTATTAAAATAAGTATCAACACTTTTCACTATTTTTCGACACCCAGTGAGATAAATTCCAACCTCCTTAACCTGTAACCATTTGAAAATAATTAAGGACACTCTCTTGCAGGCCATTACTAATTAAATTAAGCAAAGAACTTGATATACCTGATTAAGAGATTTCCAATCATTATTTGCAGATCCAATGTACACATCTCGATTATCAGATATCCAAACTTTGGCATGGACTATTCCTGATCCCCACCAATCTCCAAGTAACAAGGTCACATTCTTCACATTTGGCCTCCCTGAAGCAAGCTCAGTAGGTTCTTTTGTGTAATCAGGATAAACACCCGAGTGCTGTAGTAACCTGAAACCCATAATAGAGCAGCTTCTCTCTATATAATCTGTGACATTTTCTTGATATGAAAACACATACATCTAAAAACACACACCTGATACTAACATTACGATCGGCGGCATCCTCTATGGCTCTATAAACGGCAGAACCTTCAAAAGCGCCAAATTTCTTCATATCATCTATTGAATATCCATAATCCCCAGAACGAGAATCATCAGGATGTGCAACTAACTGCCAGTATTGAGCTATAACATCCAAATGCTTGGTCGAGTTACCGGCCAACCAACGTAGCACATCTCCTATAAGAAGCAAACATGAGATTCTTTTTTTTTTTCCTTAGTGGGGAACCAAACAGAGTAAAACCCAAGAAAGAAGAGTGAATTACCGGTGGAGAGAACGCCGGGGATACGACGGAGGTGGGGCATATCGGTGGGGATTGATTGAACAAGCCATGCTTTGCAGTGTGATTCGGCAGCAACAGTTATGAAGCAAAGATTGGTGAAGAGAAGTAAGAAAAGCAGTGATTTGCTAATGGCGAGTTTGAAATTGAATCCCATTATCTTCTCTTCAAATGAATGAATTGCTTGAGTCTGCTCTTGCCTCTGCTTCTCTTTCGATGTTTCTATAGCTGGAAATGGCTCCTAATCTCCAAGTCAAAATAACGATCTCTGGGGTCACACGACTGAGAGCACGTGAGAAAGAGTTGGACGATTAAATATTTAAATTTTATTATATATTTAATTCAATAATTATTAAATTTATTTTTAATATTTATTCCTCCATAATTCAAGCATTGACTATAATGTCAGCAAGTTGTCAAATTACATGTATACCCTTCATGCTGGTTTTTTTTTGTGAATTAATTTATTTTATTATTTTAAAAAAAATGAATTAAGTGCAGTTTTAGTTTTAATACACAAGTAATTAGAAATTAAAATATCATATTAATATATAAATTTTACTGTATTTTAGATATTTTTTTAAAAAATTTAAATGATAAGATTTTTTTATTTTAAATAATATATCGATTATAAATTGAATCAATGTATATGATTAGGTGCGAATAAAAAAATTCCAAAAAATATGTATCTGTCTAAGTGAAAACTTCATTCCCCAACCGGTGATGCAGGTATAGTGGCTGTCCTGAAAGTCAAACTGCAAATTTTGCACCTCATTTGGAAGGGACAACCATGGATTGCTTAGATTGCAAGCAACTTCGCTTTAGTTGGACTGTTCATCATGGATCCAACAGATATTGAATTGCGTTTTTTTTTTTTTTTTTTTTTCATTTTCCTATGCTTTAGATTCATCATCTCATATTTCAACAGTAGTACAAAAATGAATCCAACTCACATGCAAGGGCGGGTTAAATAAAAGGACTTGCTTGCTTACCTTCCTTCACATGGAAGCCCTGGCCTATGAGACTTGCTGAACACTCAAACATGCATCTACCAGATAATGGAAACCCTGCAATGTGTTAACTATTTGAATGGTGGTCTGTCTCATTTGCTGCCGCTTTTCCTGCTTCCATGCATGCTTCAATACAGTTTTGGTCTCCGTTACGATTCATCTTCGCATGTTCACCATTCATTCTCTGCAACTTTCCTGGCTTCTTTTTCTGGGATTTCCATTAAATCGAATTACAAGATTCTTAGCTTGCCTCAAACACATGAACCAAGCAGACTCGTCAAAGAAACAGGGAGAATAACTTTAAACACATGAACAATACTCAATACTTCTTGCATAATCTAGTGATTCATATATAGACGTACACAGACAGTAAAAACCAGCCCAAGAAAAAACCAAAGAAAGGGGAAAAAATTATTACATTTTCTGGAATAGGACAAGAGGAAAAGTCGATCCCGATGAAACTAAAACAAAATCCTACCCACTTTTTACACTCAAACTGAACTTAGTTTCATTCGCTTGTTTACTTCTGATGAAGTTTGAATTCCTCCTTTAGGAGATGGAATGTCTCCTCTGTCTTGAAGATGAACCAGAGGATTTGGCGTCCCCTGGAACCATTGAAGTTGGGCTCTGTGAGCTCCCAGATGTATCTGAGCTTCTGTTCTCTCCATGCCCTTTCCCCATTACCCATAGCCTGTCAAATATTCTCCTTGACCGTGAAGGCAGCAACTGAATGCCACTTTTGTTGTTCTTGCTGTTTTTCTTCATCAATTTTCCATTTTTCTGGAATTCTTCCTCCTTCACTTTCAGTTGACTCATCTGTTTCTTGACATTGTTATCATCTGATGCTGTCTTCTCCCATTCTTCATCTGAGTTTGTCATTGAGTTTGAAGCATTACAGGCATTGCTGTTAAGAGCTTGAACACCAGAACAGGCTCTAACCTGCTCAAAAAATAAAACTTGGACCACAACACGAAGAGGGAGCAAATCATTCTGTGCAGCATGCATGGATGCATTTGTTGTCATTTTCTTCACATCCATCAGAGCACATATCTTCTTTCTTTCAGCCTTAGTCAAACTGGGGTGCTTCTGAATCCATATTAACCCATCAGTATATCATAATAATAATATCTTTGAGAATTTGAAAAAGAAAAGGAACATTTGTTCTCAGTTGTTTGTTTCATGTCAAACAGCAAAAAGAAATCATAAATACAGTATTAAAGATCTCTCCCCTTGGAAAGATGATGACACTGCTGCATCTAGGACATTTTTCTAAGCTGATAATCTCCCATCACTTTCTCCTGTGCACCATTCAGTACTTAGGGAAGCAATTGAACTATCTTCTGTATAGTTCTTAGATCCCCAAGCACAATGTGTGCAAGCTGGGAATGCCACTTGGCATTCCAAACAACTGACATCACCAATCTAAGGACAGCTACGGTACACTTTGTGCAAATCACATAGGAATAAAATTGAGAATCAGAGAAGATCCTTAAAAGTGCCAAAGTAAGAACACACCCAGGACAATTTTTCTAAGAGCTTTTATAGTTGCAATGATGCCAGAGCATAAATTGAATGGAGCCAAAGTTACAAATAAATACCTTGAGATAGGTGTCAACGGCTTTGTACAGTCCATCATGAGTTGGTCTTGCAGATTCAGGAATAGATTGCGACAAGTCAACAAAACTGGCAAGGGTGAGATTTGGGTCGTGTGCAATTTCTGAGAGATATTCGTCAATTGTTTTCCCGACACTCAACATGTATCTATGCCTATGCAGCAAAACAAAATCATTGGTCTCATCATTCTTCTCAACACTCAAATCCCGACTATAACTTACATACCGATTCACAAGACATTGTACTAATTCCACATCATATAATGTGGTTTGAGGGGACTGTGCTGGGATCAGCAAATCCTTAACAGAAGCCTCATACAACTTTAAACTGATTCTATTCACCAAATCTTCCCTAGATGAATCATCCACTCCAACAAATAGAGCAATTTTCAACAATTTCAGCAAGAAACTACATGGACAACCAACACCCTTGTCTAAAGGCAATAAACAAACCAGTGTTTCCACCAGATATTTATAGCTCCTAGTACAACCATCAGAAACTAACTCATCTAATGAATCTGGCAACCATCTGACCGCATAATGTTTCAATGCCTCCCCGATAATAGTACTGTCCACTCTTCCCTTTGATTTAATAGCGAGAATGACTTGCTTGTAGACATCCATTTCCAGAGCACAAATATCTTCCACCCACCAATCCCTAGGGATGGATTCAATTTTATCTCGTAACTTTGCACCATCTTCAACTATTTTATCAGGTACTGATAACTTCCTATTGTATGTGTATGACCAAGTAATGTTTGCTGGATCCGCAGAGGTTTTAGATGCAATAGAATCTATGCACCTTCCAACAATCTTCAGATCTTCAGACCAAGGCAGAAGAGATTCAGTGGTTTGAAGAACAACAATGGAATCCTTCCAGCTTCGGAAGATACTGGAGTTCAGAAATACCTCAATTTTGAAAATAAGGTTCCCTCGATCAATATCCTCAGCCATCTCAAGGTACTCAGCTGCACAACGAGCAGCTGCTACATTGTAAGCATTGAGAGTAACAGTCATTCCATAGCAAAATTTAGCACAAATTTCAAAGGCCCATGGCCCACCAGGAAAATCAAGCAAATCAATTTCGTCAGAATTCTCCTGAGTGGCTTTCAACACCAGCTTCTGCAAGCGATTACTTTTTGACAAGAGGGGAAACTGCAAAGGAATATTACTTAGAGATCATGATGAGGTCATGTTACAAAAAATAGATAAATAAACAAATAAACAAGAAAGGCATCATTCAACACATGTGAGTCACCACTGACCAAGCATTCAAAGCTTAAACAACTCTAATTTTAGGACTGTACAAATACCAACACATGTAGAAAGCAATCTAATAGGAATAGGATCACAAGGAAAACCAGAACTGAAAATGAACAAATACGCTGTCCGCCAACTACTCTGTGCTAAGTTCTAACTAACTGATAATGATATGAAAATCAACATGCAATTTCCTTTGGCATTATATTAAAAGTAACAACAAACTCCAAGCATGCAAGGGATTTTTTTGATTATGCAATTGCTATCTTGAGTATCATTTGTTGTCTTTAAGAAAAAGCAAACATATCAAAACATTGACCTGTATTAAAATTCAGTATCATCAGGATTTTACTGGTCCAGCCGCATGCCATAATTAGTCAATAAACATGAGACATGCTTCAGATTTCAGAAAGCATAAACTGTACTTTATCTAGACTATACCTTGTGGAGGTAAAACTTAACTTGAGCAACATTTATGGTGACATCTGTAGCCAGCTCAGATGACACATACCTGCATGAGCACATTGATCATAATGAGTCCATAAATAGGAAACACCATCCCGCCTGCAATGGGCAAGCAATAAATGCTCTAATAAACTGTAAGATATCATGGCCCAAAGGAAGAAAATAATTGTAATTAACTTTTAAGAACTTGATAGTTGACTTGATCTTCACTACTGGAAGAATCTTTTCCAAATTCAAAGTGGACTCAGGATGCATATGCTATGGCTGCATATCACATGAGCTTTTTTTTTTTTAGAAAAAAAAAAAAAGAATATTTTCAAAGAGATTAAATTCAGGTCTACAGAGTGTCAACTAGATTGGCAATGGCCAGCCCTCTTACCAGCAAGTTAGAGTGATGCATTTTTCATTCACAAATCTATTTCACAGGCAAGTTCATTCAGCAAAAAAAACTAAACTAGATTGGCTGCTAATATATATTGCAGTAGCAAAAACGCCCACGAAGGAAAAACCAGGAGCTTATATGCAAGAAAAATCAAGTAGAGCCATAATCTCATTACAATCAAAATTCGTAGATTCCAGCCTAGCTGTCCAGACCTTACTGAATAAGTCAGTTCAAAAGAAGACGAAAAAAAGAAAGAATAATTGTCAAATGCCTATAATGCATGCTTTCAATACTTTCCAAGTAAATGTCAACCTAGCTCTGTTTCAGCTTGGCATCTTATCATGCAGCCAGAGAGCACTGTGCATGTATGTAAGAGGTAGTGCCACTCTTTTACCACAATGTTCAAAAATCCATTTTGGTAGAATGTGATAAACTTAATGCTCAAGAAATTACATTTACCAACAACCCTGAAACTCCTCGCACCAGCACCCCCACCCCCCCCCCCCTCCTTTTTCTCCCCACAAAAAAGGGAAAACTAAAAAGAGTATAGCAAATTAAACGTCGTTTGAAGATAAGGTACAGCAAATGCTACGGCAGAAACTGTTCGCTGTGATGATTAAAATCCTTGCATATAACTAGTTAGCTACAAGGTTTTAGCACATTTGGACCACCGATCACCCGTCCAAAAAGGACAGCTCAGTTGCAGGACCACCCTTCAGATGCCCCTCCCCCCCCCCCCCCTTCCTCCCTTAATAAGTAGTAGTGGTAGTAATAATAGCAGCAGCAAAAACATAACAAGAGAGTGCAACCACAGAGCCTAGAAATTTTGGCTTTTTTCTCAATAGAACAAAATTTAGAAAATATTGTGTATTTTCTTTATTTCTTTGCCAGTACTACGAAATTTAGAAAATAACAATATTAAATTTTTACCTTCAAAAGGACAGTTTTTAATCTTTATATGGTTAAATCAGTCATGCTTTATTTAACAAAATTCCATGAGAACCTTATGAGTTTGACATCCAAAGGATTCATCGTATTCGACAAAAAAAACATACAAAACAGGCAAAGACCAACGATTAGCAAGCAGTAACTAAAGCTACAAAACAGAGCAAAACAACAACAGATTTGAAGAAGGCATATTAAATAATAAAGAAAAAAACAAAGGTTGAGCTTGTCAGCTTTGACATACAAAAAAAAAGTGCAAAATCCTCTAACCTGACGGATTTGCCTTCAGCTTGAAACGCATCAGGCTTCGAACCCAACTTCATAAACTTCATTTTTCTATTCCCAAATTACCCCTCCTAACAGCCAAAAACCACGAGAGAACCTTCACATAAGTACGCAAAACAAGCCACTGTATTGTCTGAAACTGCTCATACCCACCTGAGCACCAATTTCTCTCTGTTTTTAAAATGACAAATTTTTAGACTTTTCTCCAAAGCCAGGAACAATCTCGAAACCCAGTCCAGAAATGGCGGGTTCTAAGGAAAGATTTCTATATGTCGCTCTGTAATGAAACACACTAGCAGCAGACCATAACATACATTGGACTGAGACAACTTCTGCCTTCACATAAACACCTCGAATTTCGCGCCGCCCGCATCGATTTATGCCCTTAAATAATACGTTCGTATCTGAATATCCAGATAAAACAATGGGTGTCCTCACCAGAAAGAGAGCGAGTGTTTGGTGTACAGTCGAAAGCGTAAAAACTCAAGCACACGAAACTCAAGTAGATGTTGAAAAATTACAGAGAAATAATAATTACACTAGGAAAAGAACAAAATCAGCCTGGTAAGAAAATGGCGTCAGAGTATGAAAATATGGCGTCAGAGAGAGACGGGAAGAAAGGAAGGGGAAGGGGAAGGGGAAGGGGAAGAGGGAGAGTCAAACGCTCGTTCTACAAAGCTCTCATATCACATCAATAAATTCTCGCCGCCTCTGCTTTAAATCACCCTGATCTGCTCGAGATCTTCTCTCTCTCGTCACAAATCTCAATGCCACAATCTCTCTCGTTTCCTCTTCCTACCTCTGTTTAGGTAGTCTGTACTGTAGAGAGATGAATGGTTATCGGGTTCGCCTCTGACACAGTTGTCTCCCTTAGGCCTTAGGGCTGAACTTTCCAGGAGAATAAAAGAAGAGAGAATTCAATGGAGAAAATGAGAGGGAAAAGCAAATGTGCTTGTGGCGTATGGGGTTTTATATGAAGTAGGAGAGGAGATGTAAAACTCTGCGTGATGCTCTGTGGCGCAATACTGGGGGCTTCATGCCGCTAAAGGACGACACTCCTTTCTTTCCGATTTTGCCCTCCTTTATTATTCTGTATTACATTGTTGCCCGTTCTTTGTTTTTTCTTAACGCTCCATATAAATTATAAATTATTAATTATTAATTAAAATATATAAAAATAAACAAACTCGTATATTATGAAGTAATAATAATAATAATAATAATAATAATAATAATCAAATTTAAAATAAATTTAATATAAATATTTAACTAATTATTTTTAATTTAATTTTATATCAAGTGGAATTTATATTAAATACATTTTGAAATTAACTTTGATTAAAATTAATACGTATTATTTAATAATTTTTAAATAAATAAATAAATTATACTTTTAATAATATAAATTTAAATTATTGCCCGCTGACTTTACTGACCAAATGAGTAAATGAGTGTCTTCTTCTCCTTTGGCGCGTAGCTTTTGTGTTTATACGTTGACTTTGTTTAACGTAAGCGGTTATTTTTTTGTGGCGTGGGTTTAACTTTTCTGATCAAATATGGTCCAACCGCTGCAGGTTTATTCATAACACCTGCATTGAATTTTAAATATTTAATTTCATTTTTTAATTTAATATCTCATTCAAAAATCAATATTATTATATTAAAATTACTTATTTATTAATTTACTCTTAAATTTAAGACGTTTAATTTCCTAAATTTTATACATATCTATTTATATTAAAAATATTTTTAAATTAATTTAATGGATTTATACCATTAATTTAATGGATTTATACCAATAAATAAACAATCGTGTTTGCTAAAAGTGATAAACTCAATGTTAATATTAAGAGAGACCCCAACATGGTAACATGAATAAAATTATGCAGAAAAGTGAGAAACATTTCTTATTTTGCAGGCAAATAGAGATGATGGGAAGTGATGATCGCTCGGCTTATTGTCCTTTAAGGTAAGGTCAAGCCTTAAGAGAAGGTTCAGATTCAAAGTATATCAGGTTTCTCTCATGAATAAATTAGCTTACGCGGAACATTCCGATTCGGAGGTATAAAATAAGCCGGATTAGACACATATGCAGACTTCTTTTTTGGGAACTTAGTTCGATAACGTGATTGGAGGTAGGTAAGGCAGGTTCAGTTATTTCACAACTCTGCTCATATATGTGCCAAGAGAATTAAATGACCGTTTGGTATGGAGAGAGATTTTGATGTGTTCGTACGTACGGATCTGAGTGACAGAAACAGATTGCACTACAAAAAAACCTTAAACGTCACCGGCATACAAAAGAAAAAGGATAAAAGGGAGAAACGTTTTTCTCTTCTTGAAGTTTATACTCATAATTTAAATTCTATTTTTTCGATTTCAAAACATCAGAAAAGGGAAGGGGAAGACAGAGGATATTGCTTTAACAACTAAGAAGCACATGGTGTATAGATTGTCAAAAAGCAAAGCATAGATAAAATGATCCCCATGTGTGACTCTTGAGGGGGAAAATTATTGTTGAAATCAGGCGTGAGCATAATCCATCATAAATAAATGATGGGGAGGGACCCAAAATGCTATAATGGGGATGGGCTTTGCCTTGCCAAAAAGGCCAATGTGGTGGGACCATGCCGATAAGTCCACGTCTTTTATGTGATTTGTGCTCTGTTTGGGGGTTACCATTTGTAGATTCTCTCCAGGTTTTATGCTCCTAAAGCTTCCTATCATTGTACAAACTACTTTCATTTCTATCCTTTGCTCTTTCCCTCGTCTCTTCTTTGTAATATCATTATTATTATTATATATAATACAAATCCAATGGAATTTCAATTTTGCCTTTTATTATCACTTTTTTAAATTAATTCGAAAACTTAAATTGAATAATTCGTCCCTTAACGTTCGATCCAAAAATAGTATTACAATCACAACTGAAATAAATTTATAATAATTATAGAAGAGACTATTTAAATTTCGACATTATCTAATTTAAAAATTCTTAATTGGTTAATCTATAATTATGAGACAATCTTAACCTATTTGATCAATAAATTTTGAAATGGTTATTGATTGAAAAAATTCAAATTTTAACTTCAGCCCTCTCAGATTTTGACATCTCCTCTAGTATTAATAAGTCACATAGGGATATGTTTGGTATTATTGTTGAGGGAAAAAACTACTCAAATGTCTTTTTCTAGACATGCGTCCTATGTTGAGCCCATCTTCTCCCATTTAGGAGGCTCAATAAGAATCTTAAACCTTCTGGGCCTGGTAGACGTGTTTCTCGTTGGGTCTAGCCCAATTCATCTGCCTGCAACCATATCGTATGCAAATATAAAATTATTATAATATTAAAAATTTACTATTATTCTCGATTTTAAAAAAAATATATTATAGCACTCCGAGACTTAGTCTGGTGGAAAGTGCATCCTGATAGATCTGAGAGATCTAAGGTTCGAGTCCCCCAACCCCTATTTCAAAAAAATATATATATATATATATTATAATATTTTGTAAAATTTTTTTTATAAATTTATAATTTTAGTTGTATTTAAAATACATATATATCAAAATTTGTTTATTAACTGTATCACTTAATAGTGAACATTTTTAAATAAAAATGATATAAAATATAACCAAATGTAATGTGCTAATTTTCATTGATTTAAATGATTTTATTTAATCCAATTTCTCTTGCTTGAATTTTCATTGATTTAAGTGATTTAAATAAATCATTTAAAAACTATATTTACTGATGGTCTTAGATCTAAAGAAAATAGGTTTTACAATAGTTGAGTCTGCCCCCTCAGGAGGATCCCTCCTCCCTTTTATCCTCTTTCTCTTGACTTGCTAATGACGCTTAACGGCTTTTCTGCTACAGTGACACCCATCCTTGTCGGGCAGGTCCGTACGTACAGTGGTGCCAGTCTCCTTACCTATGTCAGGCGGCCATTTAATTCTCCCCAGTGCGCGTGTGAAGAGGGCTGCAGAAGGACTGGGCTGGGGCTTTTATCATCATCGGGCTGGCTTCCTTCTTTTCAATTTTGGGTTTGTGTACAACCCGACCTGCCATGTATTCCTGGGCCCAAATCCGAACCGCCGAGCAGGCCAGCTTGTAGACGTTCCGGGCCTTGGGCTTGATGCACTTCGTGGGCCCTAACTCGGCCCAAGGGAGGGAGAGAGACCCAACGGTTATCAATTGTCCCTTTACCTCTTCAGCAGTTATTGCATGATTGATGAGGGGGTAAATACCGAGAACCCATTATGACCGCGCGGCCCGAAGACGGCTTCCCTTAAAACGTATTTTCTACACTTTTCTGTTTCCAAAAATTCAAATTCTCTCAATCTTGATAGAACCCTTACTCCCTTTTTGCTCTTTGTGTGCTCCGCTCGCCTTGTTCTCCTGCCCCGATTGTCTTTGAGGTATGTTTTTCATACAGCCATGGATAGCCCTAAGCTTCCCGATGTCATGAATCTAGCGTCTACTGTCACTTCTTCCTCCTTAAGAAATTTCTTTTCTCGGGAGTATCTAGATACCCCCATTTTTCATATCCGGGTTCCTCTTCCCAACGAAAGGATTGTTCTTCCTGATCCTCCTCCCTCTGATCTAATTGACCCACAAAAAGATCACAGTTTGGTTTTCTTCGTCAAACAGCGTGAGTATGGCTTAACTTTTCCCTTTTCTCCTTTCTTTGTTGGGGTCTTCCGATATTTTGGGATAACCCCTCGGATGCTTGCCCCCAACTCGGTTCTTTTTATGTGCTCTTTTGAGTCTATTTGTCTGAGCTGGGGTTTTACGCCCACTGCTCGTTTATTCTCTACCTTTTTCAGACTGGTTAAAGCGATCCAGGGTTTTTATTATTTTGCCCCTCGGGGAGGCCTATCTATTTTCTCGAGTCATAAAGACTCAATCAAAGGTTGGGCAGAGGGGTTCGCTGTGGTGGAGCTGAAAGGAGGCCCCGAATTGTCTTGGCAAGTGGATCTCCCTTGGAAGGACGTTCCTCCGGGCTGCAATGATCTCCCCTAGCTAACCCTTTCTGAGCAGATAGGCTTTCTCCAGCTGACTTCTATCGAACGGAAGTATGATGTCGAGAAATACATGTTCGTGTCCAGTCTTCAAGACTGCAAGGACGAGGGTACTTGTTTTGTTGGCGCGTCACTTTCCTTATTTTTTGTTCTTATTAAGTCTGTTTCTTACTTGTTTGTTTTCTATTTCTTTGCAGCTTCTAAGCATCCCATGGAGAACATCAAGCCTCCAAAGAATTTCGTCCTGTCCCGAGAGAGTATGAGGGCTGCTCTGGACTCCTTCCGAGCTGGGAAGTCGGTGGCTAA
Source organism: Manihot esculenta (assembly GCF_001659605.2). NCBI lineage: Eukaryota > Viridiplantae > Streptophyta > Magnoliopsida > Malpighiales > Euphorbiaceae > Manihot > Manihot esculenta. The sequence continues at coordinate 699,001 of NC_035163.2, read as the reverse complement.
CACGACCCGAGAGGTGGCTGAAATTATCTCCCCCGGTCGGCTAGCCGGTCTGTTACTGCTTCTATCTCTTCTCATGCCCCCAGGCTGGCCTCCCGGGATCCTCACTTGAGGATTTCCAAGTCCTCTAGCTGCAGTAATCCCAGCGCTACCTCCCGATCTCCCACAGCTTCCAAGTCGAGGCGATCCTCGGCTCCAACCTCTCCGGAGCTCACAGTTATTGAGGAATCAGTTGAGGACGTGCAGCTTGCAAGGATCGAGGTTGTTCCTGCTTCCGAAGGTGCTCTCGGGGAGAGTATCAAGGTCGTTCAAACCGAAGAGGAGGCACCTAAGGGTGGAGGTGAAGTCTCTCTGGTAGGCGAGGGTGCCTCCATCATCGAAACTGAGGTCGCGCCTAGGGCCAAAGACACTTCTAAAGACGGAGTTAAGTCCAAACCTGCTCCTGCGGCTCCTCGCCCCAAGAAGGCTGCTGTCAGTGGTGCTATGACCCTCAAGGAGGTCATTGGCAAGCGGGCTCCTCCTTCAGAAGCTCCTACTACAGCTCCCGTCTCAAGAAGGGCTCGCGGACCCCAACGGCCTACTCCCGCGCTTCCTCCTCTGGAGAAAGAGAAAATGCCAGTAGGGCTTCTGTCTTTTGCCTCGGAGAATGAAGTACTGAACGCTGAGGAGATCACTCCCCAATCCCCCGCGAGCCTAGTTGCCGAGTTGCTGAGAGAGAGGATGTTTGGTGGGGTCATCAAGGTCTCAAACCCGCGTTTACTTGCTCTCACCGGCCTCTTGGCCTGCTCTACTCGGGAGCAGGTGGCCTTTCGCTCTCGGCCTCGGGAGCAGCTGGGGGATATGGCCAGAGAGATGCTCCTTATGGTGAGTTTGTGTTTTTTCTTTCTTGGCTTTACATTATTATTGTTTTTGTTGTTTTTCTTACTTCGCGGATTCTTCTTCTTGCTAGGTAATGGGCATCTTTATGGAGATTGATGCCCGTGATCGTTCCCTCCGAAACTCTGTGGACCGACAGGTTGAGGAGGCCCGTCGTGAGGAGAATTTGTCGATGACAAGTGACGCCTGGGATCATCTCGCTGCAGCCCAGGAACACCTGAAGACCCTTCAAGAGGAGTTGTCCTAGACTCGGGACGCTATGAAAAGAGCTGATGAGAGGGCAGCTACAGTAGAGACCCGTATTGATGAAATTTCGGCTCAGCTGTCCTCTTTGGAGGAAGCTCGGCAAGGAAAGGACGAAGCCATGGCCCAAAGGGACGAGGCCTGGCGCAAATGCGAAGCAGTTAGAGCAGAGCGTGACAATGCCCAGGCCCATTTCGAAACGGTGAAGTCCCAGAGGGAAGAGGCCTTGGCCCGAGTTGTTGTTCTACAGCAAGAACTTGAGAAACGCACCGAGGATTTGAAAGGTCTTACCTTTACCGCAGAGGGGCTAAAACTGCAGAATCAGCAGCTCCATCAAGAGGTTAAGACTCTGGAAAGGAGGTGCTCTGCCTTGCTGGAGGAGGCCAAGCTTTCTGAGGATAGAGTCTAGTTGGCATGTGAGGAGTGCCTGCGGGAGTACGGAGAGTCTGCTGAGCTGAAGGCTAAGATTGATCAGGCCTGCGAGAGGCGTTTACAGGAATATAAGGACTCCCCTGAGCTGAAAGCTCTAACTGATCGAGCCTGTGAGGCGCGACTTGCAGAATTTAAGGCTTCTGATGAGACGAAGAAGGAACTATGGAATAAGGCATTCCGTATGTTTGTCTTCGGGTTTAACCAAGGCTTGAAGTTATCTAGGGAAGTCCTCTCCACCCTGTTAGCTCAGCTCTGAGCTCCTGAGGTAGACTCTGACGGCGAGGAGGTGTGTTATGGGGAGGACGACAACCCTTTGCCCAAAGGAGCTTCTCGCACAACAACCGCAGCTCTAGAAGAAGATGCTGGACCTGAAGAGGAACATAAAGAAGAAGATGGTGGGTCTCTAGGGGAGGGCGCTCAGCCCTCGGGGAGTGAAATTGTACCCTTCGTAGGGGCTGAAGGGGAGGAGTCAAGGGGCGCCAGGCTCCTAAGGGAAGGAGCTGTAGATGATGTAAATAGGGATAGCGATGTAATTATTGATATCAGTCCTTTAAGGACTATCTTTCCTCCTATAATAATAGACGATTAAATAACATAGTATTTTATTCCTTTTTCTGCCCATGCTATGTTTTTGTCTCTTTCCTTTAACTCTGGACTGTTTGTCAGTCTTGTCTTTTGAACAATATATGTGACCTTATTTCTTGTTTTTCTTTTATTGACTTGCTGGTTTGGCTAGTTCAACCGGACTTTTCCACATATAACCTACCTTATTCGGTTTCTATGCTGATTTGTCTCAATCATGAAAACTCTATACCAGATGCAAATCTTAGATCACTTAATTTTGTTCAACTAATAATCAGAGTACCTGGATTATACTTAGAATGTTTTGGACTGTATGCTCCAGCGAGGTGATGAGCTCGGCCATCTGGATTCTTTTCTTATTTGACTAGTATTCGTCGAGTGTCTTAGGTTGGGAACTTGGCTTTTGGGCTCTGCTTGCCTTTACTGCATGTTCTATGATTACGAGACTCTTGGTGTGGGGCCCATGTTTATTTGGTTCACTTGTTCTTGTCTTTGCTTGACTCTGTGTGCTATGGGCCTGTCTTGACCCTAGGCTTCTTTGTTCTGAGAGCTTATGAGTTTAGTTGTCAGCCTTTGCTTCTTAAAGTGTCTTAGACTTTCATTGAGATCGGACTTCAATTCTTGTCTCCGTGTCTGTCTTGTCTGTTGATTTTTCTTTTCCTTTGGCTTTGCTCTTCCTATGGTTTAATTTTCTTCAAGTTCAGTTTTATGCGGCTTGAGCTCGGATTCAGCTTTTTCGGGTTTGATTCTTCCCTTCTTAGTTCTTAGGCTTGCTTCGAGTTTTCTAGGCACTTTGGCCTTACTGTCGCTTCATCGTCTCAGCCGGTTTTGTGGCACCAGAGTCATTTTCTGAGCCCGGTCACTTACCTCACTTAGGTCTTGCACAAGATTCAGGCACTTTAGCCTTACTTGTCGCTTCGTAATCTCAGCCGGTTTTGTGGCGCCGGGGTCATTTTCTGAGCTCAGTCACCTACCTCACTGAGGTCTTGCGTAAGATTCAGGCACTTTGGCCTTACTGTCGCTTCGTCATCTCAGCCAGTTTTATGGCGCCGGGGTCATTTTCTGAGCCCGGTCACCTACTTCATTGAGGTATTGCGTAAGATTCAGGCACTTTGGCCTTACTGTCGCTTCATCATCTCAGCCGGTTTTGTGGTGCCGGGGTCATTTTCTGAGCCCGGTCACCTACCTTACTGAGATCTTGAGCAAGATTCAGGCACTTTGGCCTTACTGTCGCTTCGTCATCTCAGCCGATTTTGTGGCGCCGGGGTCATTTTCTGAGTCCGGTCACCTACCTCACTAAGGTCTTCTTTTTTTCTTTTTAACGCCTGTTATTTTTTTCTTTAAGGAAAAATAAAGCAAGTAATCGACGAAAACGATATATTTGTTTTTTGATTCCGAATCGTGTGGTCTACTTTATTCATATTGTTCTGAATACAAGCGTTCATATTACATTGAATATATTTCAAGGGAAGTACCTTTTCAAATATTGAATGTTCCATGAGTGAGGCTCTGGATTCCCTTGTATATCTTCAATTCGGTATACGCCTGGCTTGACCACCTTGGTTATTCTGAAAGGGCCTTCCCAAGTTGGTGCTAGCTTTCCTACTGCCGCTCTCTTTCCTGTGGCCTCTAGCTTTCTTATTGCTAGGTCTCCTACCCTCAGACTCCTTTCTTTGACCCTTTGATTGTAGTAGCGAGCTGCTTTCTGTTGGTAAGCCGCGGTTCTGATTTGTGCTTCCTCCCTGATCTCTTATAGGGCGTCTAGGCTGCTTCTCAGCCTATCGTTGTTATCGTCTTCATTATTGAACTGGACTCGGTGAGTGGGAACCTGCAGCTCAATAGGAACCACTGCTTCAGTTCCAAATGCTAGTGCAAAAGGTGTTTCCTTCGTTAGCGTCTGTGGGGTGGTCTTAAGTGCCCACAGGATGCTGTTGAGCTCTTCTGTCCAATTCTTCTTTGCTCCGTCCAGTCGCTTCTTCAGTCCATGGAGGATAGCTCTATTTGTAACCTCTGTCTGGCCGTTGGTTTGTGGATGTGACACCGAGGAGAATTTGTGCCATATGCCCATATTTCTTGTGAATTCTTTGAAGATTCTGTAGTCGAACTGCTTGCCGTTGTCTGATATAAGCACCCTCGGTATTCCAAACCGGCAGATGATGTTGTCCCAGACAAAGTCTATCATTTTTATTGCTGTGATAGTGGGGATTGCTTCGGCTTCTGGCCATTTCGAAAAATACTCCACAGCCACTACTACAAATTTCTTCTGTCCTGTGGTTTTGGGAAAAGGACCCAGGATGTCAATGCCCCACTGCGAGAATGGCCACGGACTGGATATGCTAGATTGGGGGATGGCTGAAATGTTAATTGCATTGGCGAACCTCTAGCAAACGCCGCATCTTCTGATGAATTCCTCCGTCTCCTTCTTAACTGTGGGCCAGTAGTATCCTTGCCTGAAAATTTTGTTCACCAATGTTCCTGCTCCTTCGTGAGCTCCATAGATTCCTTGATGAATCTCTTCCATGACCCTAATTGCTTCCTCCGGGCTTACACATCGAAGCCATGGGCTGGACTTCCCTCTCCTATACAGGGTTCCTCTTACTGCTTGGTAATTAGCAGCTCGGGCTGCAATTTTTCTTGCCTCGGCTCTATCTTCCGGGAGCTTTCCTTTCTCTAGGTATTCTAGGTATGGAGTCATCCAATTATCTTCTTCCCTGATTTCCGTCATTGCGGTGGGTTTCTCGTAAGCAAGTGTGCTGACATGTTGTACATACACCTCGTCTGGGAGTTGCTCCAATTCCTCTTCAGACAAACGGCTAAGCAAGTCTGCTTCCTCATTCTTTTCTCTAGGTATTCTCCGATACCGCACTTTAATTCTTTGTTCGCTGAGCTCAGCTTCTACAGCTTTCACCTTTATTTGGTATTTTTACATAGTGGGATCTCTTGCTTGGTATGCTCCAGTCACCTGGTTGATTACCAGCTCGGAATCGCTGTTTATTGCAAGGTCGGTTACCCCTACTTCCATTGCTATCAGCATTCCGTTTATCAGGGCTTCATATTCTACTACATTATTGAAAGCACTAAACTCTAGTTTTAAGGCGTAACAAACTTTGAATCCTTCAGGTCCCTTCAACATTATTCCTGCACCACTACCCCCAGCACTGGATGCTCCGTCCACGTATAGCTTCCATCTAAATTCTTGCAAAGGCTCTTTACTCCTTTCTTCCCTCGTTTTGGGTGTTTCTTCATTGGATTTTCCTTGCTCTTCGTTAAAGGAACATTCTGCTATGAAATCAGCAAGGGCTTGGGCCTTGATGGTTATCCGAGGTTGGTATTCCAAGCAGTAGGGACCAATTTCAACAGACCAAGCTAGCATTCATCCTAATGTGTTGATCCGTCATCACTACTCCTTGGTGGCTTTCAAGGTACACTCTGAATTTTCTCACTGCTAACAATAAGGCGTATGCCACCTTCTCTATACTTAAATATCTAACTTCTGCATCCTTGAGTACCTTGCTGACATAAAATATTGGTTTCTGCTCTCCTCCTTCTTCTCTTACTAATACTACACTGATAGCCTGTTCTGAAGTGGACAAATAGATCAGGAGCTCTTCCCTGGGTAGTGGGCTGCTGAGTATGTGCTGCGAACTAAGGTACCGTTTGAGCTCCCTGAAAGCTTCTTGGCAGTCTTCGGTCCACTGAAAGTTGGGAACTTTTCTCAGTTTCTTGAAGAATGGTAGATACCGCTTTGCAGACTTAGACATAAAACGATTAAGTGCTACCGCCCTCCCTGTGAGCCTTTGCATATCTCTAACGCAGGTCGGTTCAGACATTTTAAGTATGGTTTCCACCTTTTCTGGGTTTGGCTCAATTCCTTTGCCACTGACCATGTATCCCTAGAATTTTCCTCCCCTGATGAAAAAGGCACACTTTGATGGGTTCAGCTTCATCCGGTACTGTTCTAGCACTCCGAATACCTCTTTCAAATCTGCTAAGTGTTGTTGGAAGGTCTGACTTTTCACCACCATGTCATCCACATACACTTCCACGTTTCTCCCTATCTGGTTTTTGAAAATTTTGTTCATTAGTCTCTAGTATGTTGCTCCTGCGTTCTTCAGCCCAAACGGTATGGCCTTATAACAATATGTCCCATCCTCTGTTATGAACGAAGTCTCTCCTCATCTGACCTATCCATTGGGATTTGATGATAGCCAGACATAGCATCCAAAGACGACATATAATCAAAACCAGCAGTGGAATCGACCATTTTATTAATATTAGGGAGGGGGTAACAATCTTTGGGATATGCCCGGTTCAGGTTAGTAAAATCTATACACATCCTATACTTGCCATTGGCCTTTTTAACTAGTACAGGATTTGCCAGCCATTGTGGGTACATTACTTCCCTGATGAACCTTGCTTCATCTAACTTTCGCACCTCCTCCCTGGTAGCTTGTTGTTTTTCTATCCCTACTACTCTCTTTTTCTGCTTTACTGGCTTAGCTTCAGGAAGGACGTTCAGCTTGTGGGTCATTACCTCTGGGTCTATCCCGGGCATGTCAGAAGGCTTCCAGGCAAAGCTTGAGGTGTGACTTCGGATCAGAGCCATGGCTTCTATCTTTTGTTCTTTAGTCAGGTTGGTGTTGAGACTGAAAATCTTATTTGTTTCTGCTTCCGACAAGGGGAAGGTTTCCAGCTCTTCTACCGGTTCTGTCCTGGCCTCTTTTTTCTCATCTCTGACCTCCATGACCTCCAGGTCGCATTTCTCGTCAGTCGGGCTTGGTTCTGCCACAGTGGCCATGTACACCGCCCTTGCTTCTTCCTGCCGACCTCGGACTATCCCTACCCCTGCTTCCGTGGGGAACTTCATAGTTAGGTATCTAATGCTGGTCACCGCCTCAAAATCGTATAGAGTAGGTCTTCCCAGTATTGCATTGTAGTTTAAGAGGAGTTTTACTACTAGGAACACAACGTAGTGGGTTCGAGATTGGGGCGGTTCTCCCAGGGTCAGTGCCACCTTTATCTTCCCTTCCACAGCTATCGGAGCTCCTCCGATTCCCTTTATTGGAGGTTGATCTCTCACTAGTTGACCTTCTAGGATTCTCATCTGTTGAAAAACTCTATATGGCAGTAGGTTCACCTTACTTCCGTCGTCGATCAGGATCTTCCTAACTCGGTAGTTGTGAATGACAGCCTCGATGACAAGAGCATCATCGTGAGGCATCTGGATGCCATGAGCATCTTCTGAGGAGAAAGAGATGACTACAGGGGAATGGTCCACCACCTGCATCACTTCATTGCTGCTCCCCTCCTCATCACAATTCCTCTTTTTCCCTCTCCTGCTCATCCTACCTCCAGTTCCTCCAACAATCATGTTGATGGTCCCACTGGAGCCATCATTGACTGGTCCTGTTCCCAACCTTCGGGGTCTTTCCGCTGCAGGGTTTTGCTGAGGTCTTTCTCCCTCAGGTTTCTTCATAAAGTTTTGCAGGTGGCCTCTCTTTATCGGTCTTTCTATTTCACTAATCTACTGGTAGCAATCGTTAGTATCGTGGCCATGAGTGCAGTGGTATTGACAATATTTGTCAGGATCCCTCCGATTTGCTTATGCCTTCATGGGTTTGGGCCACTGAAGAAATTCTTTGTCCTCGACTGCTACCAGCACCTCGGCTCTAGAGGCATTGAGGGGGGTGATTGCTTCTAGGACCCTCGGTGGTGGTGTAACGACCCGAAATTCGGACCGCTACCGGCGCTAGGATCCAGATCGGCTTAAGGCCGCCGGGACCCGTAGCAAGCCTGACATGCAACCTGTAAACCTGTTTAATCCCATACATGATCAACAATTATACATAAAAAATTTAAAACTTTTCTTTTATACATTCTATCATACACCAAACTCAACCTGTGCATGCACTGAACATATACATAATCATAAACTTGACCCCTCTGTGGGATCTCATCAAAGCCCCCAATGGGTGGCATAACAAGAGTTGAGTTGGCTAAACATGGACATCAATAACATTAAGTTCATGTTTCAAAAGGGATTACAATATACTAGGGGTCAAGCACACTTCTAACCTCAATATCATTACATTACATATCTATACATCATTATACAAATTGTCATGTCCACTTTCTAACTATTACATACATAAGACTTCATTACTCTTCTTGACTTCTCTGTCTAACCCGTACCTGCAAACCTGGGAAATTTGGGAGAGGGGTGAGCTACTAGAGCCCAGTGAGCAGAATAGTAAAGCATTTAAAACATATGATATCATGAAATGCATCACATCACAACTAATCATATCAAGGATGAACTTGTCACCATTTAGCCCTCTACAATTTCCAATCATGCCAGGGGCGTAGTGCAGGCCACACCTGGTCTTTCTCTTATACATAACATAACATAACATACATAATCCATGATGCCGGGGGCGTAGTGCAGGCCACTTCCGGTCTTCCTCTTACATAGTGCCAGGGGCGTAGTGCAGGCCACACCTGGACTTCCATATCATATCATCATGTCATAACATATGAGGGCTAATGGATCATTCAACATTCATCCACATAAACAACATATTATGCAATGCAACATATTCGTGATTTCTAATGCAAGCATCCTAAAATATCACATGGCATCCGTGATGCATGAACATGCTCAAAACTGATTTATTTATTTATTTAAAAGCATAAGAGTCATTCCACTCACCTCTGGCTAGCTCTGACACTGACTGAAGCAGCTGACTCACTGCTGAGGTCCTCGGTTCCTCGGGTCCGAACCTACACAGGTGGACTCAAATGAGGGGCCAACATACTAGAACATAACTCTAAAAATATCCCCCAAAAACCCCCTAAAACACCTCAAAACAATCATGTAAAAACATGCAAAGGAAGGCAGAACAGGGCAGGTTCGGCGGCACCTTCGGCGGCCGAAAGTCCCTCTAGAGCCGAAACCCAGGCAGGTTCGGCGGCACCTTCGGCGGCCGAAAGTCCCAGACAGAGACGAAAGTCTCTTTTCGGGGGCAACTTCGGCAGCCGAAAGGCCTGCCTCCCCAGCCATGTTCGGCGGCCGAAAGTTCCTTCGGCTGCCGAACCTGGTTTCTGCCAAAGGGCAGAAACTTGGCTCCTTCAAGCACATTTGCCTCCAAAACCTCCAATCATGCATTTAGCTCAACCAAAACATGCAAATATACATACATTGGCTCCTAGGGGCTTCAAACTAACTTAAACCCCAACTACAACACACAACAACAACACAAATCCAACATACATTGTTCAAAATATAACATTAACTCAAAAACCTAACTATGAGCTAAACATGCATTCTACCCCATAGATCTTGCATAAAACTCACTTTAAACATGAAATGGGCTTAAGATCGGCTCTTACCTCTTGAAGATCGAGGGAGAGACGTCCTAAACTCGGAGGTGGGAGATTTTGAGTTCTTGAACCTCAAAGCTCCAAAACTTGCTTTAAACTCGAAAATCTTCAAAACAACGTAAAAACTTGTGAAAATCTTGAAAGATTTGAAGGAAAGAACTCAAGAATGGTGAGGAACGGCGGAAGGGCTCACCTTGGCCGAAAATGGGGAGAAAGCTCGCCCATCTCGGCTAAGGGGCTCTTTTATAGTGGCTGGCCAGGCCACATTCGGGAGCCGAACGTGCCCCCTCATGCATGCCATGTTTGGCGGCCGAACTTGAGGTTCGGCGGCCGAACCTGGGCTTCCCTCACTTATGCCTTCGGGGGCCTAAGGCTCACCCGAAAAGCATGCATGTTCGGCAGCCGAACTTTGAGTTTCGGCGGCCGAACCTGAGTTTCCTCCAAGGGTGTTTTTATTCTAAAAACTCATTTCCTCTTTACTTAAAATCATCAAAATCATTAAAACATTTCATGAAAACATGGTTTTACCCTTCTAGAGGTCTCCGACATCCGAAATTCCACCGGACGGTAGGAATTCTGATACCGGAGTCTAGCCGGGTATTACATTCTTCCCCCCTTAAGAACATTCGTCCCCGAATGTTCCTCAACTAACACATAGCATGGCATACACACATCATACACATAAAACACATGAAACAAATAAGAAACTAACCTTAGAAAAGATAAGGGTATTGCTGGAGCATGGACTCCCGTGTCTCCCAGGTGCACTCTTCCATATTGTGGTGGTTCCATAGGACTTTCACCATCGGGATTTCCTTGTTTCTCAGCTTTCTGATCTGGGTGTCTATGATCCGCACTGGCTGCTCAACATAGGTGAGATCCTCTTGGATCTCCACATCAGGCTCACTAAGAACCTTGCCCGGATCTGACACAAATTTCTTCAACATTGAAACATGGAAAACCGGATGGATTCTTGCCATTGAAGCAGGCAAATCTAGCTTGTACGACACATTCCCAATCTTCTGCAAGATTTCGAAGGGTCCGATGTATCGTGGGGCTAGTTTACCTTTCTTCCCAAAGCGAACCACTCCTTTCATTGGAGACACCTTGAGCAATACCAGATCCCCCTCCTGAAACTCTACCTGTCTTCTGCGGATGTCTGCATAACTCTTCTGTTTGCTTGCAGCAGTCTTGATTCTCTCTCTGATTATGGGTACCACCCTGCTGGTGATTTCTACTAGCTCAGGCCCTGCCAAGGCCTTTTCTCCAACTTCCTCCCAGCAAACAGGTGACCTGCACTTCCTCCCATATAAAGCTTCATATGGAGCCATCCCGATGCTAGCATGATGGCTGTTATTGTAGGCAAACTCCACCAAAGGTAGATGTTGCCTCCAAGAACCGCCAAAGTCCAGCACACACATTCTAAGCATATCCTCGATAGTCTGGATGGTCCTTTCGGGCTGTCCGTCCGTCTGGGGGTGGAAGGCAGTACTGAAATCCAATCTAGTACCCATGGCATTCTGCAGACTCCGCCAAAACCTGGAGGTGAACTGGGGCCCTCTATCCGACACTATCGAAACCGGAACCCCATGCAGCCTGACGATCTCATCCACATATACCTGCGCCAACTTGTCCACAGAGTAGCCACTCCTGACAGGGATGAAGTGAGCAGATTTGGTGAGTCTGTCCACAACCACCCATATGGAGTCCAATCTGTTGGACGCCGCCGGTAACCCCACTACGAAGTCCATAGCTATATTCTCCCATTTTCACTCTGGAATAGGTAGCGGGTTAAGCATTCCAGCCGGCTTCTGATGTTCCAGCTTCACCTTCTGACACACTTCGCAGGCTGACACGAACTGTGTCACTTCTTTCTTCATCGCTGGCCACCAATAAACTTTCTTCAAATCTTGATACATCTTGGTGGCTCCGGGGTGAACGCTGTATCTTGCATTATGAGCCTCCCTCATAATGTCTCCTTTTACCCCTATGTCATCTGGTACACACAATCGACTCCCATAGCGGAGGATCCCCTTACTGTCAAATCTGAACTCACTGTCCTTGCCTGACTGAACAGTCCTGGCAATCTTCACTAACTCTGGGTCCTCATGCTGTTTCTGAGCCACCTGCTCCAGAAACACGGGTGTCACTTTCATCTGAGCAACCAAGGCACCTGTACCAGACAACTCCAACTGTAGACCTTCATCAATGAGCTTGTAAAACTCCTTCACCACTGGTCTCCTCTCTGCCGTGATGTGGGATAGACTGCCTAGTGACTTCCGGCTTAGGGCGTCTGCCACGACATTCGCCTTACCCGGATGATACTGAATCTTGCAATCATAGTCACTCAGCAGCTCCACCCATCTCCTCTGTCTCAAGTTCAAGTCTCTTTGACTCAGGATGTACTGCAGGCTTTTATGATTTGTGAAGATCTCACATTTTACCCCATAGAGGTAGTGCAAGATTACTGCTGCCATCTCAAGGTCATGTGTGGGGTAATTCAACTCATGCTTCTTCAGCTGCCTAGAAGCATAAGCAATCACCCTCTCATTCTGCATCAGTACACAACCCAGTCCCACACGGGACGCATCACAAAAGACTGTAAAGTCCTCATCACTAGATGGCAGAGCTAAAACTGGCGCTGAAGTCAACCTCTTTTTAAGCTCTGCAAAACTCTCTTCGCACTGGTCGGTCCACAGAAACTTCTGATTCTTCCTGGTTAGTCTGGTCAGAGGAGCTGCTATTTTCGAGAAGTCCTGAACGAACCTCCTGTAGTAACCTGCCAAACCCAAGAAACTCCTGATCTCTGTCACTGAAGTGGGTCTAGGCCAGTTAGCCACAGTTTATGTCTTCTTGGGGTCCACCTCTATTCCATTTTCTGACACTACATGCCCCAAGAAGGAAATGCTCCTCAGCCAGAACTCACACTTGGAGAACTTGGCGTATAAGCCATGTTCCCTCAAGGTCTGCAGAACCAACCTCAGATGATGGGCATGCTCCTCTGCATTCCTGGAATACACTAAGATATCATCTATGAAGACGATAACAAAGTGATCCAGGTACTGGCTAAACACTCTGTTCATGAGGTCCATGAATGCTGCAGGGGCGTTAGTTAACCCGAACGGCATTACAAGGAACTCAAAATGCCCATATCTGGTCCTGAAAGCCGTCTTTGGCACATCCTCATCTCTGATCCTCAGCTGATGGTACCCCGATCTTAGATCTATTTTGGAGAAACAACCTGCTCCTGCTAGCTGGTCGAATAGATCGTTGATCCTTGGTAAAGGGTACTTGTTCTTGGTAGTGACTTTGTTCAACTGTCTGTAGTCGATACAAAGTCTAAGGGATCCATCCTTCTTTCTGACAAACAAGACTGGAGCACCCCAGGGTGAGGTACTCGGTCGGATGAAGCCCTTGTCTACCAGCTCTTGCAACTGTTCTTTCAATTCCTTCAACTCGGCTGGAGCCATCCTGTAGGGAGGGATAGAGATCGGTCGGGTTCCAGGCATCAATTCTATCTCGAACTCTATCTCCCTAGCAGGTGGTAAACCTGGCAACTCGTCTGGGAAGACGTCTAGAAACTCTCTAACCACTGGCACCGAGGCGGGCTCTCTAACCTGACTGCTAAGCTCTCTCACATGAGCCAAATACCCTTGACATCCCCTCCTAAGCAACCTACAAGCCTGAAGAGCTGATATCAGACCTCTAGGTGTACCCCTCCTGTCTCCTCTGAAGACAACCTCTGACCCATCCTGACCTCTGAACCTGACTACCTTGTCCCTGCAGTCCAAGGTAGCACCATGGGTAGATAACCAGTCCATCCCTAGAATGACGTCAAAATCTGTCAAGTCTAGAACCACAAGGTCGGCGGACAAGCATCTTCCCTCAACAAACACAGGACTACACTGGCAGACTGACTCTGCCACTGATGGATCACACTTGGGTCCACTGACCCAGAGAGGACACTCTAACTCAGAGATCATCAACCCTAACCTCTGGACGGCTCTCGGAGCAATAAAAGAATGAGATGCACCAGGGTCCATCAAGGCATACACATCTGAACAACCAATGACTAAGTTACCTGACACCACGGTGTTAGATGCATCTGCCTCCTGCTGTATCATTGTGAAGATCCTTGCTGGAGCTGATGGACCTTCACCTTTGAAACCCGCTGAAGAAGAGGCTGCCCCTCTCCCTCTACCTCTGCCACTGGCCTGAGTCATGGCTGGAGCTGCTGGCTGCGCTACACTACCTGAAGCTGTCTGCTGGGACTGTGCCATCGGGGCTGCTCTTGGACATTCTCAAGACATATGCCCCTCCTGACCACATCTGTAACAGGCTGTCGTCCCAAACCGACATACTCCTCTGTGTGGCTTACCACACCTTGCACAAACCGCATTATCTGCACCAGAGCTTGAGCCACTCCCTAGTCCTAGACTGGACTTAACCTTGTTTCAGAACTTGTTCTTCTTAGACTTCCTGGGACCTCTGTCCCACTTCTTGCTACCTGAAGTTGTTGCACTCATTGAAGAAGAGCCTGGGGTCTTAGAACCAGAAGGCTGTGCCACTGACTGTTTAACTGTCCCCTGAACGATGGCACTGGCCTCCATTTTTCGGGCCATATCTACTATGGCATGGAAGCTCTCCCTATCTGCTGACTGGATCAAGGAGGAATATCTGGAGTGGAGTTTCATGATATACCTCCTTGACCTTTTCTGGTCTGAGTCAAGGCTTTGCCCTGCAAATGGCAACAGCTCCAAAAATCTGTCTGTGAACTCCTCTACACCCATCTCATCAGTCTGCCTCAACTGCTCAAACTCTATCATCTTCAGCTCCCTTGAACTATCTGGGAAAGCACATCCTGCAAACTCATTTGCAAACTCCTCCCAAGACATGCTATCCACTTTCGGGTTCACATAATTCTTGAACCACTCTCGTGCCTTCTTGCACTTAAGTGTGAACCCAGCCATCTGAATGGCTCTACTATCATCAGCCCCAATCTCATCTGTGATCACCTTGGCCCTCTCCAGATATACAAACGGGTCATCCCCTTTTTCATACTGGGGAGCACCCAACTTCATGTAGTCGGTCATCTTGACCTTGCTCCCACTGGCTGAGCTAGGTCTAGGAGGTTGGGTAGCTGGGGCTGCTGTTTTTGTTGGAGGAGGAAGAGGTGCAACATCCCCTGGGGTAGGGTTTGCTGGGTTTGGATAGTAAGGTGGGGGTGGATACATTGGGTATTGTGAATATGGTGGATAATAAGGTGGGTATGGCATCTGTGTGGGATAAGGGCTAAAGCTGTGGTAGTCTGATGTGCCTCCCATCGAATACCCAGGGTTTTGTGAGAAGGGGGGGTAGTAAGGTGGCTGAACAAATCCCGAGGCCTGAGTGCCTCCTTGGGACTCTCTCATTCCTTCTTCTGACATACTGACTCCCAGACTGCCATCCCTCCTCTGCTCTACATCCATATCATCCCCCATGTCCTCTGACGCTCCTCCCTGAACTGTTCCTCTGACTGATCTGCTTCTACCCAGATCCAAAGACCTTCTAGGGTCTCTTATTGCTCTTTCTCTGCTAGACCTACTAGACATTGCCCTAGGCAATGCTGGAGGACGGGCGCTCGTGCCCTCATCCTCAGGTGGTACTCCAGTCAATCTTGCTGATCGACGAGTTCCTCTCATCCTGTTTTCTGAAAACAGTACACATCACATAAACATTAGCATCATATGGTTCATGTGGGCACACATGAACCCGCATCACACATCATAGCATATCATTAATGCACATGCATATAATCATGGCATTTCACATCATCATGTAAGACAGGACTCCACATCCTATCCTAGTGGACATGACCTTTCCTATTGTGCTTGACCTTCTATAACATCTATGAGCCCGACACTCTAGGTCCGACATATGAACCTAGAGCTCTGATACCATTCTGTAACGACCCGAAATTCGGACCGCTACCGGCGCTAGGATCCAGATCGGCTTAAGGCCGCCGGGACCCGTAGCAAGCCTGACATGCAACCTGTAAACCTGTTTAATCCCATACATGATCAACAATTATACATAAAAAATTTAAAACTTTTCTTTCATACATTCTATCATACACCAAACTCAACCTGTGCATGCACTGAACATATACATAATCATAAAATTGACCCCTCTGTGGGATCTCATCAAAGCCCCCAATGGGTGGCATAACAAGAGTTGAGTTGGCTAAACATGGACATCAATAACATTAAGTTCATGTTTCAAAAGGGATTACAATATACTAGGGTCAAGCACACTTCTAACCTCAATATCATTACATTACATATCTATACATCATTATATAAACTGTCATGTCCACTTTCTAACTATTACATACATAAGACTTCATTACTCTTCTTGACTTCTCTGTCTAACCCGTACCTGCAAACCTGGGAAATTTGGGAGAGGGGTGAGCTACTAGAGCCCAGTGAGCAGAATAGTAAAGCATTTAAAACATATGATATCATGAAATGCATCACATCACAACTAATCATATCAAGGATGAACTTGTCACCATTTAGCCCTCTACAATTTCCAATCATGCCAGGGGCGTAGTGCAGGCCACACCTGGTCTTTCTCTTATACATAACATAACATAACATACATAATCCATGATGCCGGGGGCGTAGTGCAGGCCACTTCCGGTCTTCCTCTTACATAGTGCCAGGGGCGTAGTGCAGGCCACACCTGGACTTCCATATCATATCATCATGTCATAACATATGAGGGCTAATGGATCATTCAACATTCATCCACATAAACAACATATTATGCAATGCAACATATTCGTGATTTCTAATGCAAGCATCCTAAAATATCACATGGCATCCGTGATGCATGAACATGCTCAAAACTGATTTATTTATTTATTTAAAAGCATAAGAGTCATTCCACTCACCTCTGGCTAGCTCTGACACTGATTGAAGCAGCTGACTCACTGCTGAGGTCCTCGGTTCCTCGGGTCCGAACCTACACAGGTGGACTCAAATGAGGGGCCAACATACTAGAACATAACTCTAAAAACATCCCCCAAAAACCCCCTAAAACACCTCAAAACAATCATGTAAAAACATGCAAAGGAAGGCAGAACAGGGCAGGTTCGGCGGCACCTTCGGCGGCCGAAAGTCCCTCTAGAGCCGAAACCCAGGCAGGTTCGGCGGCACCTTCGGCGGCCGAAAGTCCCAGACAGAGACGAAAGTCTCTTTTCGGGGGCAACTTCGGCAGCCGAAAGGCCTGCCTCCCCAGCCATGTTCGGCGGCCGAAAGTTCCTTCGGCTGCCGAACCTGGTTTCTGCCAAAGGGCAGAAACTTGGCTCCTTCAAGCACATTTGCCTCCAAAACCTCCAATCATGCATTTAGCTCAACCAAAACATGCAAATATACATACATTGGCTCCTAGGGGCTTCAAACTAACTTAAACCCCAACTACAACACACAACAACAACACAAATCCAACATACATTGTTCAAAATATAACATTAACTCAAAAACCTAACTATGAGCTAAACATGCATTCTACCCCATAGATCTTGCATAAAACTCACTTTAAACATGAAATGGGCTTAAGATCGGCTCTTACCTCTTGAAGATCGAGGGAGAGACGTCCTAAACTCGGAGGTGGGAGATTTTGAGTTCTTGAACCTCAAAGCTCCAAAACTTGCTTTAAACTCGAAAATCTTCAAAACAATGTAAAAACTTGTGAAAATCTTGAAAGATTTGAAGGAAAGAACTCAAGAATGGTGAGGAACGGCGGAAGGGCTCACCTTGGCCGAAAATGGGGAGAAAGCTCGCCCATCTCGGCTAAGGGGCTCTTTTATAGTGGCTGGCCAGGCCACATTCGGGAGCCGAACGTGCCCCCGCATGCATGCCATGTTCGGCGGCCGAACTTGAGGTTCGGCGGCCGAACCTGAGCTTCCCTCACTTATGCCTTCGGGGGCCTAAGGCTCACCCGAAAAGCATGCATGTTCGGCGGCCGAACTTTGAGTTTCGGCGGCCGAACCTGAGTTTCCTCCAAGGGTGTTTTTATTCTAAAAACTCATTTCCTCTTTACTTAAAATCATCAAAATCATTAAAACATTTCATGAAAACATGGTTTTACCCTTCTAGAGGTCTCCGACATCCGAAATTCCACCGGACGGTAGGAATTCCGATACCGGAGTCTAGCCGGGTATTACAGGTGGTCTTTGCTCTCTTCTGTCCCAGGGCTGTCTGTATGCCTCGGGCCCCCTATTCGATCTCTTCTCATGCCTGTCCGCTCTCCTTTCGTGTCTGTCCGACCTCCTTTCTTCTGGTGCTTTTCTCCTTTCGGTTGCTTCCTTAGCAAATCTGTTGGTTGTCAAGGCATCATCCTGCCTTATGTACTTTTTTGCTCTCTTTATCAGTTCTACCAAAGAAGTAGGCGGTTTCCGGCATAACGAGCCAAAAAACTCCGGTGATGTGGTCTCCTTCTGCATAGCTTCTACGGCTCTCCCTTCATCTAGCTCGGGTATCTGTAAGGCATCCGTATTGAAACGGGCTACATATTCTCTTAAAGACTCATTCTTCTTCTGCCTGACCGTCTCCAGGTAATTGGTTTTTCTGTCAGCCGGTACCCCTGCTATAAACCGGCTGATGAAGATGTTGGCGAGGTCACTGAAACTTTTGATGCTCCCGGCCTCCAAGCTATTAAACCAGGCTCTCGCTGGGCCTGTGAGCGTTGTAGGGAATACCTTGCACATCAAGGCATCCGATAGGGTCTGCAACTCCATGAAAGTTTTGTAACTAAGGATGTGCTCTCTCGGATTTCCTGCACCATCATATGCTGCCATGGGTGGCATCATGAATTTTTTAGGTATGGTTTCCTGCTGAATCCATCCTGAAAACGGTGATGACGTGGGCAAAAGGATCTGCCTGCAGTCTTTGGCCCCCAACTCAGCCAATAGTTGTTCCTTCATCCTTTGCAGCTTCTGATCTACTCCTTCCTCCTCTTGTCTAGGTTTCTTCTCAGGGCGATATTCTTCTCACCATTCTTCATTTTCTGATCTCCCAACTGTTCCCATGGAGTAACTCTCCACTTCATCATTCTCTATAAGCTCTCTCATCCTTCTTCCGTGAATTCTAGCCACCGACTCCTCTTCCCTATCAACTCTCCTGCTTTTTTCTCTTGTCTCTCTGCTACTCTATTGAGAAATTGGCTGGTTGAAGGTTGGTTGGGGTTCGTTGGTCTGAACTCTTTCGGCTGTTGGAGGTGTACTTGACGGGGTATCATGGCGTCTTTGCTGCATTATCTGCCCCAACCATTGGGCAGTGTTCTGTAATTGGAGGGCCATGGTCTGAAGATCTTGGTTGGATATGGTTGGTATGGGTGCGTTTCCTGCCGAGCTCGGCGAGGGATGGAACAGTGTTGGTGATTGGTTGATGGGAGTTGTAGGGTTAGAAAAGGAGAACTGCTGTCCTTCTTGGGTAGGGTTTGAGTCACTTGGGGTGTTAATAGCGTGATTTTCATTGTGGTTTACCATTATGGATCTCAGTGGGTGTATTGAGAGAGGAACTCCGGTGACGGAAAGATCTCTTTCGGTTCCCACAGACGGCGCCAATTGATGGTCTGAGATCCAGAGAAAATAGGGTTTACAATAGCTGAGTCTGCCCCCTCAGGAGGATCCCTCCTACCTTTTATCCTCTTTCTCCTGGCTTGCTAGTGATGCTTAACGGCTTTTCTGCTACAGTGACACCCATCACTGTCGGGCAGGTCCGTACGTACAGTAGTGCCAGTCTCCTTACCTATGTCAGGCGACCATTTAATTTTCCCCAGTGTGCGTGCGAAGAGGGCTGCAGAAGGACTGGGCCGGGGCTTTTATCATCATCGGACTGGCTTCCTTCTTTCCAATTTTGGGTTTGTGTACAACTCGACCTTCCATGTATTCCTGGGCCCGAACCTGAACCGCCGATCAGGCCAGCTTGTAGACATTCCGAGCCCTGGGCTTGATGCACTCTCGTGGCCCCTGACTCGGCCCAAGGGAGGGAGAGAGACCCAACGGTTCTCATCTAGGATAAAATATTATTTTTCATATAAAATTTTAAAAAATTAAAAACACATAGTCAATATTTTTTTTTAAGAAAATAAGTAGTGGTTGACTCAACTTTTGGTTTGAGCTATAACTTATTCCAATTATCAGAATTTGTCATTATTTGGTAGTCTTATTTTTTATTGTAAGTCTCTTATCTCATATATGATTTCTATTTCTATTAACTTTGTTCGTAGTTCTGCTAATAGTGTAACTCATACGTTTACTCGAACTAGCCATGGTATTCCGAGTCTGGTTGAGATCTTTTCTATTTTTTGATTGTATTTTTTAGTTATTCATTCTTAAATTTTAATGAAATTTATGTTTTTATTCAAAAAAAATAAAAGTAATAATTAATGATAATTATTTTTATTGGTAAATATAATAAAACATAATATAAAATTTTATTAATTTAATTATAAAAAGGAAAGAAATAAGGAAAAAATGTAATTCATTATTTTTAACTTGGAAACTTGTTTTTACAATTAAGAAGGACTTTAGTGGAGATAAAATTAAAATTGAGGATTTTTTTACAAAATAAAATTAAGGGATTAATATGAAACTATACTTAAAGTTAAGGGATTGTTGATATAATTTACCCAGCCCCAACTCCCGAGCTTCATTTTTCATTCACCTTGTTGACCCCACCTCTTATTGTAACTTATTAACTCTCAGTGTTAAAACACGCAAACACGCCCACACACACACTCTTTCTCTCTAGCCAATTCGCAGAAAACGCCATGGAGCCTCGAGTGGGGAGATCTTTACTTCCGTTAATGCCGACGATCTGTGCAATGCTTGCGCTTCTAATCCACGGCGCTCGCTGCTTCTACCTTCCTGGCGTCGCTCCTGAAGATTTCGTCAAGGTGAGTTCCTTCTTTTTTTTTTTTTTCTGGATTTCCAACCGAAAAATAGTATCTGACCTGATCTGTGTTTGTTTTTCGGATCTGACTTCTCTTTTCTTTATGATTTCTGTTTCTTTTTTTTTTTCTCTTAATTTTTATTAGACCGTTGAGAAAATGAAGGAAATCGTAGGAAATCTGAAGAATTAGTACGTTATTTCTGTTCGATTTACCTGATAATGTTCTGACCAAATGGATTTGTTGCAGTATAGCTTGTGTTTTAAAAACTTAAGTCACTTAATAGGATTAATGCATGGAATGGTCTTAGCCTGTGAACTTTACTTGGAATATGTGTGTAATATCGATCGACATTATCTACCTGCATTATGTTGTTAGCTAATCACTGGATATAGGCTATAAATTCCCAGGATCCAATCAATTAAAGCTAACTTCTTGAAGCGACCATTTCTGTTTCACCATGTTACTTCTGTTTCCTAGTCAGGGTTCCGTTCTTTTCCTGTTACATGTTTCATGAAGATTTGAAGCTCCAAAAGTGCATGATGAACTTTTTTTTCATTTTACTAGCTTAGGTCATTCTGAGCCGGAAAAGGCCACAACAACCTTGACTCGATTCTAGTGATGCATTGCAATTTTGATGCTCAATTTTGTAACATTTGAGCGCTGCTGAATTGCATGTTTAGAGTTCTAGAAATGGTCCACTAGCATCTATTGCTGTGCAACTTAATCCTTAGTTTGTTCCACATTTTGACTTGGTTTTGCTCATGGATGATATACCATAAGATTGGATTACTTTTGTAGTCCTTGCTGCATTTACATTCTTACTCAAACCATATTGTTTATTGTAATCTGTGTTTACTGCCAGTGGCAATATATAAAATGCATTTTGTTTGATGGTTTATGAAACTAATTAGCATTGATAGTATGGGTCTTTTTAGATAGATGGTGCCTTTCCTCCCTATTTCTTATCACACTGCCTCCATCCCTCCCCCCCATTCCATCTAAATTATTGTTATATTATATTATCGTTCTTCAAATCAGACAATGTAGTGCAGCAGACATTTAGACATTCTCCCAAGTGTGGAAAATAATTAAGAAATGACTAACTGTGTATTGTTTGTCTATTTGGTTCCTTGTTTTCCCATAAAATGCAGGGAGATGAGTTGAAAGTGAAAGTGAACAAACTGACCTCTACAAAAACACAGCTCCCTTACTCATATTATTCTCTTCCTTATTGTCGCCCATCTGAGATTTTGGACAGTGCAGAGAATCTTGGGGAAGTGCTTCGTGGTGACCGTATAGAAAATTCCCCTTATGTGGTTAGTTACATCATCCTGTGTAAGTCTGGGCCAATTCTTTTAATGTGTGTTTCTTGTGACTCATTTTTTCTGCTATGGTGAATTGTTGCAGTTTAGGATGCGGGAACCAAAGATGTGCAATATTGTTTGCCGTCTTAAACTTGATGCCAAAATTGTGAAAGAGTTCAAAGAGAAGATCAATGATGAGTATCGGGTCAACATGTAAGCAGCACCTTTTATTTACCCATATAGTATATGTTCTTAATGGTGTGATAATTCATTCAAGTTGCGCCTTTTTAATTGTTTTGACATGCATGTTATAGGATCCTTGATAACCTTCCTCTTGTGGTTCCAAGACAAAGGTTGGATCAGGAATCTACTATCGTGTATCAGCTTGGTTTTCATGTTGGTCTCAAAGGCCAATATAGTGGGGTATATCATTGCACTTTAAACTTCATTTGTTTTAGTGGATTGATTTTTGGTTTCGCTTAGTGGAAAATTATACGCAGAGCAAGGAGGAAAGGTATTTTATCCACAATCATTTGGCATTTAAAGTCAAGTTCCATAGAGATTTGCAAACTGACTCTGCAAGAATTGTTGGATTTGAAGTTAAACCATTGAGGTTAGATTTTCTGGATCATGCTTATTATTGGAAACTTGTTGCTTCTTTTCTGAGTTATAATTTCCATGTTATTTAGTTGTGATTTTCTATATTTGACTTGTACAGTATTAAGCACGAATATGAAGGAAAATGGAATGATGAGAAAACTCGGTTAACAACCTGTGATCCCAAAGGAAATGTTAATTCCAACACTCCTCAAGAAGTTCAAGAGAAAAAAGAAATTATTTTCACATATGATGTTGAATTCCAGGTGATTTCTTGCACAGTACTGCAACTTATGTTCAGTGTTACAGGTTTCTATTTCAACTTAATAGGGAGGGATAATGAACAACAAAAGGAGTTTTCAACCATAGTTTGATTAAAATAAAGACAAAAGAGCTTGAATGTATTTTTTTTTCTGCATTTTTCTTTTTCTAACTCTGTAATTTCTTCTTTTTTTTTTTTTTTTTCCCTCTTCCCTGTATTCAATTTAGCATAAATATCTTTGGAATATAGCAGTGACTTGCCTTGCTTATATGTGAGCTGCTGTTGTTCTATTCAGTCTCTTATCCTTTGTCTGGCTTTCAGGAAAGTGATGTGAAGTGGGCATCTAGATGGGATACCTATCTTTTAATGAGTGATGATCAAATTCATTGGTTCTCTATTGTAAATTCATTGATGATTGTCCTGTTTCTGTCGGGCATGGTGGCAATGATTATGCTGCGGACACTTTACCGTGACATATCCAAGTACAATGAACTTGAGACCCAGGAAGAAGCCCAAGAAGAGACTGGATGGAAACTTGTCCACGGAGATGTTTTCAGGCCCCCATCAGATTCCGATTTACTCTGTGTCTATGTTGGAACAGGTGTTCAATTTTTTGGAATGACCCTTGTTACCATGATCTTTGCAATTCTAGGATTCCTTTCTCCATCAAACCGAGGTGGCCTTATGACTGCCATGCTCTTACTTTGGGTTTTCATGGGCCTTTTTGCTGGTTATGCTTCTGCTCGTTTGTACAAAATGTTTAAAGGAACAGAATGGAAGAAAACTGCTTTCAGAACCGCTGTCATGTTCCCTGGAATCGTCGCCGCCATTTTCTTCGTCTTAAATGCTCTCATCTGGGGACAGAAATCATCTGGAGCTGTGCCATTTGGGACCATGTTTGCTTTGATATTTTTATGGTTCGGAATTTCAGTTCCTCTTGTGTTTGTGGGAAGTTATATTGGGTTCAGAAAGCCGGCAATTGAAGATCCTGTGAAGACAAATAAAATTCCAAGACAGATTCCAGAGCAGGCTTGGTATATGAACCCAGCCTTCTCAATTCTAATTGGAGGAATACTTCCTTTTGGAGCTGTTTTCATTGAGCTGTTCTTCATCCTCACCTCAATCTGGCTGAATCAGTTTTACTACATATTTGGTTTCCTCTTCCTAGTATTCATCATCCTCATTGTCACTTGTGCGGAAATAACTATAGTGCTCTGCTACTTCCAATTGTGCAGCGAGGACTATATGTGGTGGTGGAGGTCATACCTTACGTCGGGCTCCTCCGCCTTGTATCTCTTCCTTTATGCCACATTCTACTTCTTCACAAAGCTTGAAATAACGAAGTTCGTTTCTGGGTTATTATACTTTGGCTACATGCTAATAGTATCTTATGCCTTCTTTGTGCTAACTGGCACCATTGGGTTTTATGCGTGCTTATGGTTCACAAGGCTCATCTATTCATCAGTGAAAATTGATTAATTCTGGTCGATTCTTCACCAAAACAGGGTACGTTCCAAAGATGGTAGATAATTATGTTTTTAGATGTAAACATTTTTGCCATTTTTGAATGGAGACATAACGATTCTGATGTTAAGAGTCCTTTATTTTACTGCTGTTGAGGAAAGACCCTTTTCTTAAATATATGGATTCTTATGGAGCTTGTAATGCTTCCATTGGATTGCTATTTGTTTATTGGTCCCTTTGTCCAAAAAGGGAAAGATCGGTCGGCGAGAAACATAAGTAACCAAGGATGAGTAATTGTCATGATTATTTCAAGTATGAGCTACTCCATTCCAGATATTAACCAAAAAATTAAAATAACAAAAACATATACTGTCATCTAAAATCTACTTCCTAGGATGAGTATCTCCAGGATCAGCAGTATTAGTAGCCACCTTGGCTACATCTACTGCGGTTGCTTCAGGCTTTTTAGTGGCGTACAAAACCATATACCCAACACTAGCTGTAATGAGGAGGCCAGTAATTGCCATGACGGTTTGGCTAAAGGGCAATTTACGCCTCTGGTGCAAGATCTCACCTGGGTTGTACCCTGGTGGCCTCTTGGATCCCTCTAAGCCTGCTGCTTTCACTTCTTCAGGACTCATCTTGTGGGTGTCGGCTGTTTTCCTCCATTCTTCATTCCCTGGCATCCTTTCTTCAACCCAAGAGCAGTAGAAAGGCGATGATAATGGAAGAGAGCTTTTCCCACGTTTAAAACTTAACTCTAGGCTAATGAACACGTAGCTGCAGACCTGCCGTTGCATGCCATGACCTCATGGCCTCAGGACACGTGTACTAGCGAGGAGCTGGTGGGTGGACTTTTTTTTATTATTTATTTTAATGGTTCGAATAAGATCGAACCGCCAGTTTTGTTTAGGTTCCATTTAAAATTAGGAGGGAGAGGGAGTAAGACCGATCTTTTCAAAGATAATTATGGTCCTATGAACCGGTGATGGGCTTTGGCGACAAGTTCGACTGTGCCATTGTAGTCCACATTGAGCCCAATCCGAACAATGCGTGGCAAAAATAAGCTTAACGGTACAATGGCCGCATTAGATTTCAGGGGGCTAATTTCATTCGGAAGTGCACCCATGATAAATCTGGGGAAAAAAAACAACAATTTAAATACCAAAAGTCAAAAAATCCAAAGAAAATATGCTAAATTATATAATTTTACAATTAATTATATTTTAATAAATAAATAAATAAAAGAAATATATATATTTTTTTCGATTATACATTAAATAGAAATAAAAAAGAGAAAAATATATAATCCTAATTTTTAAATATACTTATTTAATCTAAAATATTCCTATGGAGAAATATGTTAAAAATAAAAGTATTATTTATATTAAACTTATTTAGATACTCTGTTACAAAAAACTATTTTAAAAAGAAAAATTATATTTTTTAATATTTTAATGATTTGTCAAACATAAAAGAAATTAAAATTTGTTTCTCTTTATTATTTAAATTTTCATTACTTCACTTGCATAATTTAGATCCAAACAGTCTAAATAAATGAGCTGAAAGTTTTCCTTCTTTTCCCAAACACGACGTAAATGGGAGCTTAACAATGGAGAGTAGCCTGGACAAGGACAACGCAGCAGCGACAGTAATTTGCTTGGAAGCAAACGACAACCCCATGAAATTCCAGCAAAAGCCATTTGTTTTTGGGCCGTTTCAAGATGCCTTGCCCGCCTTTTCATGCAATTTTGATCGTTACAACTTTGCAATGGGGACACACACACTCATAACACGACCAGACAACGGTCCCACTACCTGAACCTCTGGTGGGTCCACACTTTCATCTTCTCTAACGGCTATATTTTCACTCTCCTCCTCCCTATAAATTCAACCAAGAGGCCTTTCTGCCACCTCAGTTCAAGTCTCAATCTTCCCTCATCTCAAGAATTTGCATACTCTCTCCCTCTCTATCTTTCTCTCCAAGCTCTCCTCTGTCCTTCCATGGCTCACTTTCTAAGAGTTGCAACTTCTTCTCTGTTGCTCATGATCACTCTATTCTTGAGCTTATCAGAAGCTAAAGAAATTATCATTGGTGGAAAAACAGATGCATGGAAAATCCCATCTTCTCAATCTGACTCCCTCAACAAATGGGCTGAAAGTTCCCGTTTTCGCATCGGCGACACTCTTGGTATATCGACTCAGACATGATTTTAATCTCACTAACGTTAATGTTATTCTGCTATGTTATCATCTAACATTACTGCCCTTTTCTTGTTGATCTCTGTCAGTGTGGAAGTACGACAGTGAAAAGGATTCGGTGTTGCAAGTGACTAGAGAGGCTTACTTGAGCTGCAACATCTCGAACCCAATTGAAGAGTACAAAGATGGGAACACAAAGGTGAAGCTTGATCGATCAGGGCCATTCTATTTCATCAGTGGAGCAGAGGGACACTGCGTGAAAGGCCAGAAGATGATTGTTGTAGTGCTTTCCCCAAGGCACAGGTACACTGATATTTCTCCGGCTCCTTCTCCGGCCGAGTCTGAGGGTCCTGCAGTTGCCCCCACAAGCACCGCTACAAGTTTGAAAGGGAGCTTGGTAATGTTAATGGGGATTTTGATTTGGGTTTTGTTTTAATATGAAAGGGAAATTTGGATTTTTCCTTTTCAACTCATCTTCTTTATTCATTTCGTTTATTTTTGAGCCTGAAATCATGTAGAGATCGAGATCAATATTGATTTGATAATGAGTTTCACATTGCTATAAGGAAATATCTGTGCTCTTCAACATTTGTAGGAAAAGTTTAAAATGTTTACAAAGAACCAATGTCCCAAAAAGGCTAAAACGTTATGAAATAGCTAATTTATGCAAAGCTCGAATACAAAATTGAAGCCACTATAGTCTAAACACATATCACTTCACTTCAACTCCTCGTTGAGGTTTGGTGGCAGTCCTAAACTTTGGGCAAGATTGCTCATTCTTTCCTTCATCGCCTGCATGAGAGACGAGAACATGCATAACAATGAGATGATTGGCACAAGAGGGAGAAAAAAACATTGTTCGTCAGAGCAACTTACCTTGACACTCTTCTGATGTGCATCTTTATAGGCTTCAGTGATCAGAAGAGACAGTTTCTACATAGAAAATGGTGGCTTTGAATTAAGCATAAATAAATGACAGAATGAATTATCTGAAAAGTCTAAAAGACACATACTTCAGCTCCTAGTTCCATTGCAGCCTCAGTTATCTCAATTCTCACAGGTTGTTGGTTACCAGAAAGTGTTGCCTAGAAGAAAAAAGATTCAACAGTTCAATAGAAGTATTCACAGCCACAACAATGCGTCAAGGTTCTGAAAGGAATGAATCAGAAACATGCTTAGGAGCAGCAGAATTTCTCATACCTTTATTAGTTCATCTTCGCAAAAGCCATCAAACTCAGCTCTGTGATCAGAATGGAACAATATAATTCTTCAAAAACATTGGTATGAAAATAAGTGAAAATATAGACACAGAGCTAAGAATATACATACGCAGCGAGTTCTTTCTGCACGCGAACAGCCTCAACTTGGACGACCATTTGTGCCTTCTTCACAGTTTCATACAAGTTTTGCATATTTCCCAGTAATCCTGCCTGAATTTAAGTGATGTACAGTTATATCAGTAAGAAATTTAACTTAATTTGAACAGGTGAGCAAATGTTTGGCTGCTATAGAATTAACAATTCAAAAAGATGCCAGATTAGTGTGGTTGAAGCTATGACTAAATTTTGCTCAATTCAAAATATGGGAAAAGTATGTGGAATATGCTAACATGTAAAGTATGTGGAATATGCTAACGTGTCCGCTTCTTAGAAAGTAGCATTGAGTTTTGAAATAGAAAATCATATTCATAAGCATATGTAGATGCTTCACATGCCCAAAAATCAGGTTTATCCCACACAACATTCATCTAGTATACATAAAAAATGAAAAAGAGATAATACTGACCTTTGATGGTGGTTTCTCATCACCCTTATCATTATTCTCCTTTTTTCCTCCAAATAAACCATTCAACCTTAGGGACCAGGACTGTTTCCTAGTCTCATGTGGCCGTGATGTAATAAGAGGTCCAACATGATTTGCAAATGAGTTTACTTTGCCTGAATCCAGCAGAAAAACATAAATCTCATTTTGGCATAAGAACATAACATAAGCACATAGGAAATAAAGGACATGCATGATAAACAACATCATTATCCAGCATATAAGGAGGTTTGAAATAGGTAGAGCCAGCAGAAACTTTGACAAGTGAACTTATGGATTCTCTGAATTAACAAGAAGATATAAAACTTAAAGTGGGTATACTTATATGTAACCCAAAAAAAAGGCATGGTAATGAATGATTGTTAACTCAAGGCTTCAGTTATTGGTTTCAGATCCTTTCAAGCCTAATTATGCTTGCCATTATAAATGGTAAGGAATGACAAAAAGTGATAACTTAGCTGGCATTATTCAGCTACTTCACCATTTATGACTGGCTCACAATTTTCTCCAAGGGCCAGTCAAATTATACATAAAATTAGTATCACTCCATTTTATTGAAGGCTTAACTACAAATAACGAGAAAGATAAAACCTAAAGGAGGACTATTAGGACCAAAATGAGGAAGCCAACAATCTCTGAATCTCTGACAAGTCATATGCACCTAGTTATTCTCTTCATCTGCTTGTGCAAAATGGGACTTCCTTAAAGCAATTAAACTCAGATCCTTTAAATTTTGCTTACAAATTTATTCTCAACAAAACGGGTTGCGCATTTGGGCAGAAGAGGGTTTAACGCCTTGAGTTTAAGTTCAGACAAATTGAAAGGGAATTTGAATTTTCTTCAATGGTAATAAGAAGAACAAAAAGAAGAGGTGAGAATTTTCAATTGAAGCACATAGCAATATACAAGACCCATCAATAAGCAATAGCAAATAAACCAAAAACAATCCATACCATAACAAAGTGCATTAAGAATTACTAAAGAAATCCAAACCCCAGAAGGAAAAAAGCAACTTACAGAAGGAGAGAGAGGAAAAGGCAGGAGTTTTGCGGCGAGAAAGGAAGCGGCAGTTTCCTAGCTGTGGGGTTGAGGCGACGGTGGTTGCAGACGCCATGTGATTTTGATGAAAGTAGAGGATAATAGGCTCGCACAGTAGCACTTCACCGGTTCTCGCCGAAACAAATGTATCCGTATCCCTCTCCAACACCACCTTCAATTCGATTGGTCTACTTGATCCGAGCCTAAAACAACTTCTCGTTTCGGATTCTTCAATTTTTTAACGGTTTTTAAAAATAATTTGGGGAAAAAAATTGCCCTATAATTTTAAAATGATAACAATAAAGATAAGATGAATGTAATCAATTTTCCTTTTTCTTTCTGAATATTTGTAAATTTTTCTAACGAATCCATATTCTAAATATTTTAACAAATTACGCTGAATTCTGCTAAACATTTTAAATAAACTTTGTCGAGATCAATAATTATATTACAAATATTTTGCTAAGTTATATTACTCCCCACTTATTATCCATCCCTATATTAAATCTCAATTAATTCTGACCTAAAATTTATTAATATTTTTTGTTTTATTTAATTTTGGCCTTATAAAATGGATTTGATTTTAATTTAAAATTATAATATTATTGTTTTGATACTAAATACATAAATTTATTATATATTATTAAATTTAAAATTTTATGATTCTCTTATATTCATTGTAAACTAAAATATTTATTTAATTTAAGGTTTAGAGATAATTAGGATTTAATTTAGGAATGTGAACGAAGTTAAATCTAACAATTCAAATTGTATATAGTTCAGGATAAATCCATTAAGACAAAAAAAAAAAAAAATTAAAATACAATAGCCAAAAGTGATTAAAAATTAGGAAAAAAAATAATTATTTATATGATTCAATATTATAATATAATTTTCACATTAATATTATCTAATAATTACATTACTATTTACTACCAGTACAATACTATAAAATAATATTTTAAAATAAATTAAACCACAAAATATTTTTTTTCCTGCCTTAAAACTTGAAGGCCCATAGTAAAACCAATGGCAAAAAGCTGCAATCTGGCACAAAGATCCTATTTCCAAAGGCTAACCATCCACAATTGGTGCTCATAGAGCTGTGGTTACTGTAGAAATACAAAATCAGTGCACACTGCAAATAGCATACACAGTTTGGTTGCCAAGTACACCGGTGACTTGATTTAATCCAACTGCATATCCCGAACAATTTCAATCATTTCATCCAATCATCCACAGATAATCCCAGGAAATATTTGATCATTCGCAACCAACTGTACAACAGATTACAACATAACAGACGCAAACAATTAACTTAATTCTCCTTTTTGTTTTTTTAAAATTTTCCTGCTAGAGACAGATGAAAGACTAATTCAATCCGAAATAATTCACAGTGATAATGGAGGATGAAAGACCATAATAATCTACTACGGTGAGCTCTCCATTCTCCATCCATGGTGTGTGCTAATATATTCATATCATCAAACACCAAGAAGACACTGCTACTGATAATAGAAACTATGAAGACTTGTACCACAGAAACAAGAAAAGCAATATCGGTACAGCTCAAGCAGATGACAGAACCAGTAGATCCAGTCTCCACGGTGCAGTCCTGAGAGGATAGAAAAGGATAAAGATGTCAAAACAGGCAGAGAAACTTTCATTCCATTTATCTTGTCAAACATAATTTTCCATATCGACGTTATAAAATGTCATCTATTTCCAAGTCGACAGAAAAATGCGAATCTAAATACTAATAAAAAAACATCCTTAATAGCCTTTCAGGTGTATAATTACTAGAACCTGGTACAGCTTTCTCAAAGAAATTACAATCGATCAACTTTGCCAGAAAAAGTTGCAACCATTAATGATTCATGTTCTGGATCACACTGTCCAGATTATGAATTGTTAGCTTTGGAATGTTAAATTAGCTTTCTGAAATCAAACAATCTCAATCAAACAAATATCAAATAATCTTCTTATTTTATCATTATTATGCCAAAAATTTTAGGAATTGAATAATTTTAACAGCACTGAAGCATTAAATAATACTTCATCATTGAAATCTTTTCATCATAATTATATAATGGAAGAAAATTATGCGCTTATGCTCTTTCTAATCCATTATAATTTTCCATCAAAAAGAAACCTACACCTAATTACCATTCCACATATCAAAAAAGGACATTTTGTATTCCTATTCTCATTCCATGTATTAACTCGAATGGAACCATATAACATTCCAATAATAATAACAAGAACAATGAGGTTTTTTCCAATGAGATTCTTTAGAGCACTGGTCAACAGTAGCTGGAGTTCATCTATTTCCATTGTTGTAGGATTTTACAGCCATACAAAATATCCACATATTTGTTCTACATTCTTATTTACACTATCACATGCAGAATTAGCAACCACATTATTTAGACACTTTCACAAAACTACAAAGCAAACTACTCATGAGTTGCACAATATCTAGCAATTATACGGCAAATAACCAATTTGATTTAAAAATGTCACTGGGTCATTCACAATCATGAAATTAACAAAGAAAGTGAGAGATCCAGAGTTAAATCAGGAGCAGTGTTCCTAAGGCATTAATAAGGCGCCAGGCATGGCGAGGCGACCCTTCCTTGCCTCGCCGGCTCAGGCGAGGCTCCTCCCCTGAGGCACGTGTGGGAGAGGCATTGCCCCTTGCCAATAAGGGGTAATCCTTTTTGAGAAAAAAAATACGTCTTAAATGGTTTTAAGTTAAAAGAACCCTAGAGACCTTTTATTTTAACATTAACCAGCAGCAGCCAATGCCTCTCTCCTTCTACAAAGCTTCTCTAACACCAGGTATGTCTCTCTCAGTCTCTCTCTCCTCTCTGCTTCTCTTCTCTTCTCTCCCTCTCTTTCTCTTCTTCTATTCAGCCGGCTGCATGCCTGCATCATGCTGTAAAATTTTTTTTTTGGTCTCTCCTATCTCCTCTTTCTCCCTCTTCAGCCAGCTGCAGCAAACTGCATTTTTTCTCTTTCTTTTCTTCTCTTCTCTCCTCTCCCTCTCTACCAGCCGCAGCTACCAACATTTTTTCCCTAACAGCAGTGACATTCAGCAGCCTCTCCTTCTCCTTCAACCCTCTCCTTCCAACTTCAACTAACAGCACAACAGGTAAGTTAAGTTACTACTTCCTATAAAATTATTAATTTCTGCAACAGCAATTATTAGTGATTTTATTGTTTAATAACTGGTTTTAAATTTCTGCATTTGTTGTAGATTGATGGTTAATTTGATGTTCTTAGTTTTATTTAATTATTGATAAATTTATATTTGGTTTAGTTACATAGTTTAATTACTAAGATTGAATAACTATTTTAACAGTGGGAAATTATTAGGTGTGTGTAAGTATATATACAAATGTATTTTTAAAATCTATAAAAAAAATTTTGCCTTTATCGCCTTTTTCAAGAAGGCGTCAATAAGGGACCCTGTCGCCTTTCACCCTAAGGACACTGATCAGGAGGTACACAACCAAGATACTCACTGATAAAGTGAAAATTTTCCATAAATGTTTTGAAAATATTAAGGTAACACTAACAACAATCTGATGAAAACGAAACAAACAAAATAAGTTGTAAGAAAAGAACCTTGCCGTGGATCAATATGGGGCGAAAATAATCAATCCATGTGCGGATTGTCGTCATCTAACACATCATTTTGTATCGGTCCCTTAAAACCACTTGTATTATCGCCAAGAAGCTCACGTGTTGCTTTTTCAAGAAAATCCAAGGCAGCAACTTGGACTGAATGTTTGCTAGATGATTCATATTTCCTCTTCTTTTGGATCTTCCTCTCCAAATACTTCATCTTGGATCCTTCTCCTTTGCTGATATCTCTCATATTTTTCTTCTGTTCTGGATGGAAGAATAAACTTTTAACACGGTATCAGCATTAAAAGAAATTTAATCCAATATATATTAGGAAGGGATTTATTACTTACCACGGGTAAGATCAGGCAACGAATGCTCAATGAAACGGGTTGCGGCCTGGTAATTTAAGGTGGTAGAAGGACGCAATGGTGCTTCAGGAAACAATTGAAACTCGTTTAATCGGTAAGGAAAATAGATAAAAACCAAAACTCACCATCATGAATTAAGACTTCAAGCACAGGTAATCACCTTCCATTCAAAATGAGAAGTGTCTTAGCCTAGACATAAAATCTAATAATTGCAATTTCTTTCGTTTGATTCTCGAATAAGAGCTAGTTGCAAGGGAAAATAAGTACCTTTACTCAAATCTATAGACCGTTCAAGCTTGTCTTGATACAAATTCAACCTATCCTACAGATACAAAACCCAAAGATCAGATTATTGGTGAGCCATACAGATACAATCTCTAATCATAAGCTCTTTTAATGCAAATAGAGAAAGCAACATTGAAGGAGAAAAACATACAAAAGGGCGAAGAAAAATTTCAAAAACATATGCGTAATGTGGCAACAAAAGGAACATCAGGAGCCTCATAATTCAAATACTAACTGAAATTTCCAGCAGCAATTTAAACACCAAAACCCAAATTCTCAAATTTAAAAATTGAGAGGACATACAAGCTCTGTCTTGACGTGATGCTCACTTGGGTCAATTCCACTGCATCTCAATCTCACTGAAAATCCACGGCATTGATAGTCATAATTATGCATGCTAAAAATACTTAAACATTCGAAGCTAGATAAGAATTGAATGAAGAGAAAGAGTGAACAAGTGGTGTGCACATGAGAAAAGAAGAGTAGTGGCCTTGGCGAGCAAAAGGAGAGACTGAGCCCGTTGGAGAGGAGGCATCTCGGCGAGGACTTCAGGGTCAGAAAGCGGGAGGAACTGAAGCAAATGAGTATGCAGTTGTTCTATGTTGGCCAGAGTAGTCTTCGCAGAATCCATAACTGATTCTGGTACTAGTGAGCTGCTTTCTCTTTCACCCATTTTGTTTCTCTTTGGAAATTTGAGCTTTCTCTCTCACCCAAAAAAATAAAAATTCAATCTTTCTCGGAGAAGTTTTCTGTTATGCCTCTGTTGTAAGAAACTTTGAGGTTGATCTGTTGAGTTCTTCTGTGCAGTCCGCTAGGGTTTTTAAGGGGGAAGGGAAGAGGTAACATTTTAAATTATAAAAAATAATATTTTATTATTAAAAAATAATATTATATCATATAATAACTTAGCAAAAGTAATTAATTACTGAGGGCTGGCAAATCCATCAAGAGACTGTAGCTCTCTTATCTTCTACCTTCTCAGCATCATCTGTAATCCAAAACTCACACCTTCGCTTTTAGGTCTCCAAATTCTAAAATGGCCCAGCTGCTCCAGATTTTCTGTAGAGCAAGAGAAAAGCAAAAAACCAAAGAGAAAGAAGACTACATATACACACAAGAAAGATAGCATTTTCATGGATGGATAGATAATATGTCTTCAATTTTCCTCCAACCACAGCTCTCTTTCTATCTTCATAACACAAACCCTAGAAGTTTATCTTCCCATAAATACCCTTCTCTCAATCCCATCTTCCTTCATGGGCCTGCTTTTGGATTCTTCTGCTCAGCAAGTTTCAGATTAAGAGAAAACAAGATACGCGGATATTTTCTCGATATTTAGTCCTTTTGTCCAATTGGGTTTGAGTTTTTCTATGATGTATCGGAGATGAGCAGGTTTTTAGTTTGTGATTTTTTTAAAATTGTTTTACGTTTTCAAATCCATATCTGAATTGGAGTTCTTTATAGATTGTTATAAATAAAGCTCCGTTCTCTTTTTCGATCGAGAATTGAGGAGGTTCAATCGATTCATATCTCAAGGCTACAAACGATAGATTGAGCAATGTTGAAGCATAAGACGAGTCAATCTCAATCCACTGAGGAGGACAAATTTAAATTGAAACATCAAAGTCTGCTTCAGGATTTTTTAGAATTTCAAAAGGTTAGTCTTTTCTCTATTATGGATGGATTCATGTGTGTTTTTTCATAAGGCTAGTGGGTTTCGAAATTGCATATTCTCCTTGAGCACTCTATTGAATTTTGTTACTTGGTTATCTTTATAGTTTTTGTTCCAAGGCCGCGTTTGGGTAGTGTTTAAGAGGCCAGAGAAGTACTGCTAAAACAGATCAATTTAACCTATAGGATGCTTTTCTTAATTCCAAAGTTACAATGGCAATGCCAAACAGGTCCTTGTCAGGGTTCATTATGAGCTCTGTTTGCTGATTTTGATGGTTGCTTTTGTGTGCCAAAAAAAAAAACAAAGGGAAATTGATGGTGAAATTTGTGTTGTTTGGTTACAAAGTTGGGAATAGTATTTATTTGTATTGGCCTGCATAAGGAGTTCTGATAATTTTTGTTGTTCAGGAATTTGTTTCAAAGAAGAAAAAATTGCAGATGACAAAGCAGAAGAGAGACATTCTGTCAACTGAAATTAGGTATGAACTTTGTTTCCTCAAATGGTCTGGATTCTTACAATCTAAATCTTGAACTACTTAGATATGGAGATTCTTAATTCCTGAACTTATAATTTCCTTTCTGTCTGAATTTTAGATTTTTAAGACAGAGGTATAGATATTTAATGGCTATGAAATCACATAATCTTCAACTACAGCAAGATCCTGCTCCCCCAGAAAATTCGTCTATGCAAAGTGAGGATATTAGGAAATTGTTGAGTACTAAGAAAAAACCCAAGCATGGCATTATCAATGGCAAAAGTGTTGAGAAGAAAATCTCATGGCAAGATCAGACAACTGTAATGAATGTCTAAAGGAATTCTTGTAACTAATCATTCATAGATCATGAGAAAAATACTATTTTGCTTTCTTTTCTTTTTATTTTACCACAGTGGAAATTGTAAAGAGAAATCTCAATACTTTAGACATATATAAAATTTTTCTTTTACATATTTTCCAGAAATCCTGGTGTAAGAAAGCAGGTGATGAACTCAAGATTGAGGAAACAAATGATGTTCACAAAGAGCTGTACATGTTATTGAATGTGATAATGTGGTTCAAATGTAAAGCACACATGCAGCACAATGATAATGGAACAGAATTTCTCAATCTTTCATCCCATTCTCTTCAAAAGATCTAAAAGATCTACAAAGTTATAAAAAGGATCCAACTTTTCAAGAAAATGGAGGACCCTTGTACATTCTTCTAGCCAGGGGACTGGACAATGGCATCTGATGAGACATCAACAGATAAGCAGCTACTTCGATTCGTTTTCTTTTTGTTTAGATCCAGAGTCAGCAAATTCGGATTCCGAGGATTGTTCATTGGAAGAGGCAGTGTGCTGGATTGGTTGCTTAAACTGCACCAACATCATGGTCATGTTGTCGCACCCTTCACCCGCGGCTGTTGATGGTGCTAAGCACCTATCCAGTACTCTCTCACACACTGCAGAAAGCTTGCTTTCCTGAATTTTTCAAGTTCAGAAACAATGTTGATCAAAAGGTAGAAGACACCATTGATATCATCAGCCAATACTTAATAATTTGTTGTCCTTTCTAGTTCAAGGCTTCAAGCAGTTGTTTATTAACTTAAACTTTATGCTGAACAAAATTCAACGGAGAAAAGGGCACAAAAAAAAAGCCACTTCCTTTAAATGAAAAACTATTACTTTTGTAATTTGGAAAAATTCATAACATGCCCAAGGTTTTCAAAAAGCTACTAATTAATCTATATATTAATTTTAGCCATTAAATATTTTA
Source organism: Manihot esculenta (assembly GCF_001659605.2). NCBI lineage: Eukaryota > Viridiplantae > Streptophyta > Magnoliopsida > Malpighiales > Euphorbiaceae > Manihot > Manihot esculenta. The sequence continues at coordinate 662,149 of NC_035163.2, read as the reverse complement.
TTATTTAATCCATATAATATAAAAAATGTAATATGGAAAAATTTATTAATAGATCTCTCAATCTTGAAAAATAAATTAAAACTAAATTAAAATGTCTCTCAGATCCAAATTGAGGGTATTTTAAAATTTTCTCCCACATTTAACTACAAAAATTAAATAGTAATTTTCCCAAAATGAAACAACCTTGTGTATTGAAATCCTAACGACGTAGGTCTAAATGCAGCACCTACCATACTCAGTTGTTCATGAATAAAATCTACTAGTTGTTGGCTCGATAAGCAGTCCCTGAAAAAATCATTAGTGAACAATATCAAGAAAGAAAACTGTAGGAATAGTTCAATCAGAGCAAATATAACATAATCATCAGCAAAATATCTGGAGCCTATCAATATGATCCGGATATTCAAAGAGAGGAAATGAAAATAGACCACGGTCGAGGGTGAACCAAGTGATTTCTGAAACTTCAGGGGTGTAAACAAAAGCATCATCATCCTGTCCTAAGCATAAAGGGAATGAGCCATACTAAGAAAGACCAATATGCTATGGTCACTAAATTAACTTGAAGAAATCAATTTGGCGGGCATATTATAAAGCACAATGCAGTTTAGAGAGGTGAATCAAAAGAGAACTGCAGCAGAAGAACTGAATAAACAACAACAACAACTAAGCCTTAATCCCAAAAGAACTTGGTGAGAGAAAAAAAAAAAAAAAAAGATAAAGGACCCTATAAAATTTAGTGATGCACTTGGGAAAAGCTCAGTAGGTGGAATTGGAACCATCTCTGACTTTGTTTTAATTTAAACCAACAAAGTCAGACTCATTTTCTAGGGTATTGCATTTTGGGCGCAATAGTCCAGGTATTTTATTCCTTTGCAAAAGCCAACCCCAAGGAATTGCATAATGCACCTAGCCAAATCAAGTGATTAACATCACCATACAATGAACAGTTATGTTAGGCAGTTAAGAAATGAAAGTGTTAGAAGAATACCATATTCCATCACATGCCAGCACAATAAATTCATCATCGTCGCAAAGCTCAACCTAGTTGTAATAAGGAAACAGAAAAGGAAAAGATAAGTAATCAAGGATTGTTAAACTACTTGTTAAACTACAAGAAGTTGCAGGCATGAAATATAAGCAGCTGTTAAAGCAATACCAGAAAATTTTGAGGTGCAAAATATTATAAAAAAGAAAAAAGCATATCCCTATATAATCCAAACAATCTATACATGCAACATAGGATTTGACTAATTGTAGATATTGTAGAAAAGAAAATGTGCATACCGTGTTTATATCTGGATTGGCTGTTACAATTTGCTTTTCAGCAGGCAAAAATTTGTTCTGCTTGAATTCCATGTCACCTGCATTTCATAGAAAAGTATGAAAAACAGAAGAGAGTAGATGTAGATATCCCTCCCCCCACCCCCCCATGCATAATGATGAATGCACACATGTGATTCTGGATGACCTACTAATTAACATGCAAACATGTGCATGTGCTTTGAATTTGGGAATCTGCTCTACTTACTTTGTGTTCAGATGAAAGCAAGCTTGACATATGATTGTGAAATTTTGCAAAAAACTCGCCTCCCTCGTGTAGTTGGAAATGTTTTTAAGGTTTAGAATTGGGACTATTCAAGTCTATCATTTTTGTCCACATCAAATGTCCACCCATAGTTGTCAAAGGTGAGCCTGAGGCTCAACGCCTCGCCTCTAGCACCCATGGCACAAGCACTCAGGCACATACCTTTCATACATTCATGCTTGATGTGTGCATGTGTGTGATATTATTAAGATCAAATGTCCATCATTCAGCTTCCATAGGCTCATCCACACCAAATCACCCAAACAATTAAGACAAAAAATAGATGCAGCAAACTTGCAGATCAAATTGAACATCAAAAACTTAGGGTTTTTATTTTCTTCTCTAAACAGAATAAGCAAAATTGAACTTATGAAATCAATTTCCTCTGGGATGATGAGGATGAGGTTGTGTATCAAGATGATAATTCAACTTGGGGTTTGTTTGCCAAAGCTACAGGAGTTGAAGAGTCATTTGAGAGCCAATACTCTTCTAGTACTTGGAGATAAGGATGAAGAAGAGATTGTCAAGTAGTCTTAAGGATGAATTGATAAGTATAATGAGCATAGACAAGAAGAGAACTTTGGAAGTTGTGAAGATGGACATGGAGACCATGTTACTCTTGATGAAGATTGAAGAGCAGTCTTTCAGTAAATTTAGGTTTTATTGCAATTTAGTAACAAGTAATTCAGTAGAATAAAGGATTTAGATTGGCACTTTTAAACAGATTCATATTTATGTTTGACAAGATGTCAACAACGTAGTACTAAAACTTTAAATGGTTTGTTTTATCATTGTGATATTTATTAGAGGTTCTTGCATTTTAGTCTTACCTAGAGTTATACATGTCTTATTTATTTTATTTTATTTTGATGCACCTAAATGCCACTCGGGAGCACACCTGCGCCTTTAATAACTAGATTAATTACACTGATCCTAGTGTCATGCCAATATAACACATTCCAGAGTCCAGACCCATTGGATATATAACTGAACAAAAATCATTAACTTATGAACCAACTTAATAAAAATAAAATCATAAAATAAAAATAAAAAAGGCATAAAGTTCATAACCCTTGCTTTTCAATGTGGGAAATTATTGAGCTCATTGGTATGAACTATCTTTTCATCCTAGAGACCCGGTCCAAAGCCATGCTTGCATAAACATGGATGGACACCAGTCCAGTATATGAACCAGAAACCAATTACATAAAAATCTAATCAAAACAATTAATTTGCCTAAAAGCAAACAGCTAAAGTACCGATAGCTCTTGCAAGGTTCAAACTGCCATTGACCCGTCCTGCATGTATGAAACCACCAGCTTTTAAAATCCTGTCTCTCTCAGCCTCAAGGTCAGGTTTGTGATCTCTAGATAGATCATATGCCTGCAACAAAGTAAACAGGTAAAAAAAAGAGAGAGAGAACAGTATTTATCAGAAATAAGTCTCTAAACTAGCTATTGGCCATTATATATATTTCTAATTCCATATTTCCCAATAAAGCAGTCCTATGTCTTATAATTGGATGAATTTGCTAACGGCAAATTGATAAAAAGTAGAGATGCAAGCTACTGTAAGGCAAAGAACCTTCTCCCCAATTATGGTCCCTAGTTAGTTAAAAAAATACCTTGCGCTTTCTAGATATCACACATCGAGAATCACCAGCATTTGCAACAACAAGTTGGTTGTTTCTAATAATTGCAACACATGCTGTGCTCCCAGAAGTTGGTCCAGAAAAATCAGAATGTGGGCCCTGATCATGTATTCGGAATAAAGTATTTATAAGCTATAACCATAGATGCTAGAAAGAATTGGGAAAGGATCCATGAATTACGTCTTACATAGTTGCACTATATTAGAAGATACCATTATGAGTTTAGTTCCTTCGTCTTATTAAATACCTCTTCAAAAGCCCAATCATCAGGTTGGTCATTACTATCACTACTCCTTGGAGACCATATCAGCCCTTCTATCATGCCTGTGAACTTGTTTATTTTATCACCCAAAACAGCTAATTCCCGCCATCCTCTTTGTCCACGCATCATCTCATCCATTCTGGACGAAGCACAAACAATGAGAACAAGAGCATATATTATTCTTAATGGTTCACAGCATCTTATCTAATAAGACAAATAAGTTACAGAGAAATAAGGTCCTAAATGACAATATTGATGAAAAGGGCCAAAGTTTGAGATACAAAATAAAATACATGAAGAAAGTAGATTAACGCTTTCAAGAAATTATCTCAGAATGTTAAGAAAGTTTATTTTTGATAGCTAGACATTACAACAAAAAGTTACAAAGAAAATTGCAAGCATCATTGACAGGAATAATCACATGCATAATGGCCGCATAGAAACACCTGGACATCCAGGAACATACTTAAAATACACTGCCAAGGGGAAAAAACATGAAGAAGCACCCTCCAGTAATTAAACGAAGCAACCTGAAAAATGCTTTCTGAACAGAAGTTCCTATTTCTCCAGCCATATATGCTTCGCTTCTTAGGACCTGCTGATGAAGAAACTTTGCACAAAACTTCGCAACTACTTTACCTGCAAGTTACCAAAACAACGTGAGTAGCAATAAAAGCCAGTCATTACCAACACAGTGCATGAACATGACGAATTTAGGCATAATGACAAGCAGATGGAGTGAAATCTGTGCATACAAGTCCAGTCATATTGCCATTTAATGTGTATAATATAACAAAAGAACCTGTTATGGCTGGAAAAGAAAATGATACAGATCTAAGTTGATTAGCAGCACAAAAGTTGAAGAAATATGGAAGATTGATAGAAATAATGATTCTAAATTAAAATGGAACAAAAATTTGGAAAGCAAATGTGAGGCCTAACTCCTAAGGATTCCGAATCGCTTTACCAAACATCTTAATTTCCATTAAAAAGCTTCATTCAATTCATTTCACAATTGCTAGATCACATGCTTAAATAGGTGTCACAGAAATTTGAGTACAATTTGACAGATAAGTCAATATGGCAATAAATATTCATCAGAATTCAGAAGTCCAAAACAGAAAACCCTATAGATCACTTTGATTGTTCATTTTGAAAAACATAACTCAATATTAACTAAGAAAGTAAAAGAGATTATGCTAAAAAAAATAAAGCTAGAGTTTGCACACAATTAAGAGAAAACCACAATTAAGGAAGCAAAAGTGACCACACAAAAATACCTGAACCTCCCAATTCTTACCTCCGTGACCATCATAAACACCGAAGAACGAAGTGGAAGCATCCAAATCAGGTAATGCAGCATGCTAGGGGAAAAAAAATAATAGATAACTAACAGGATATTTGTAATGCAATATGAAAAAAGAAAAGAAATTGGTGAACATAAAGTAATCATGTGTGCAACAAACATTCCGAAATTAAGTATGCAAGAAATAAAGTTATATACCATACTAGATTTCTGCAAAATGATTTAACTACATATGCAACACAAGAAAAAGAGAGTATATAAAAGAAACACAAGATATGATTGGTGATTAAGGGGGGAAGACTTTGTTTTGCAGATGGTTCCTTTGGCATTGTGAAACAAATACAGTTTCCCAATGTTATAGGAAGTAAATATGTATTGATATGTAGAGATATTGTATACATTAGCTTGATCATAGGCTTGATTGTAGGACTTGATTTTAGGGATTATCTTTCCCTTTTTCATTAGGACTCTTGTATATAAACATGCAATATTTCATCTAATACTACACACACAAATTACTGCAACACCCAAGATTGTATATTGTTAGGTAGAATTTCCAAAAGCTTCAAATGTCTGTTCAGGTAATATACAAGGAGACCACCTCCCCCAGCCCACAAAGAATGGAAGATGAAAATTCAATGGGAACTAAGAGTAACCCAGACCAACTTAATTATCTGCAAACTAATTCCAAAATCCTAATAAGTTATGGATTGCAAGTCTATTATTTCATTAAAACCATAACCCATCACTCTTAATAACCTGAGAATGGGAAAAAAATAGTAGTAAATCACAAAATGACCTTTACAATGTGTTAGGTATATATCCCAGTAAAAGAAAAAATGAGACCATGCCCAACAAAGTTTATCAATAGCAGTAATTGTATAAGATAATAACTTTAAAGATTCCCACTTAACACCATCACTATATTAGAAGGATCTTATATATTATTAAATTACTGAACAGACAACGATAGGACCAAAGCTGCCACTAATAGAACTTAAATGCTAAGACATTCAGATAGATAATGTGCTGAATTAGTTACTCACAGCATCTTCCATGGTTGCACGCCAACCTTGCATGGATGACAAGCCATATCTGAGCCTATAATTCTCACCATCCTCTGAGAATTTCTCTGTTTTAGGAGAGCTGAGGTAAATACCCATCTCTATCTGAAATACAAAAGAAGGTTGCAGTGACAAATAACTCATATAACAAAAAGGTAGCCAACAAGGTAACAGTTCCAGCCAGCAGAAACACCAAACATAAAATGCTATTATTTGTTTAGTTTGTTCCACTGGAATATATAGTGTTTATTGCATACAACTACGCAAACGCTTCCAGTAAACTCAATTACAACCCACATCCTCTTTTTTGTGTATGTCCTTTAAAATCAAAGGCCATAGCTTCAAAACTAAACAATCCTTCTATTCCAAAGGTTTCACAACCAACCGAACTGAGGGTTAAATCATTTACTGACCAAATCATAAATATTCAGGCATCATTATTTTTATTTTTTATTTTTTAAAAAAAGGAGATATCAATCTGGATGACAGATGGTTACAGGAAAAATCAACCAAGCCTCAATCCGCCAAACCGACATCCAAACACAATAAATACTAATCAAGATCTAAGATCAAAATTCAATCAGGTAATTAGAAGAAACACACACATAGGAACCAATTTGAAATGCAATCATTGAATAATACAATATTCAGATCAGATAGGCCTGATCAAAACAGGTATAAATCCAAAAGAGCTAACAGTTAAGACTATCAAATAAAGAAAATAAAATAGAAGATACCCACATCACATGCTCAATTGAATCCACAGTAAAAGAAACAAATTTCAATAAAAATGACAAACTTTCCATGTAAAGAGGTTTTTAAAAGAGCAATAACAAAGACAAATTTGTAAACTAGATAATTTAATAAGAAAAGCTACTCAAAATAGATTCCCAAAACTCACTGCTTATTTACCTGCCCAACTGGGCTGCGTACGGAGCTAGAGATCAGAAGCAAATTGTAGAAGAAGGAGCAGGAAGCGATCCGTATATGAAATTCAACCTTTACCAAAAAACTAAGAAGGACCTATCAGAGTCACAGAGAAGACGAAAGAAAACAACAAAAAAAAATAATCTAAATAATTAGGTGAGGAGAAAGAATTCAACAGAGAACATAACAAATATACATATTTTGATAAGAGAATTGATATAAACCTACAAAAAAGAAAGTTAGAAGCTTTAATCGAGAACCGGTGATGTTTTTGAGCTCCGGTGACTTTTGGTGGACTGATGAGAAGATGGATTGGCAGCTGTTGAATTTGTTGCTCTCTCTCCTACGGATGATTGGAAATTGGAAAATGGACAGCTTCGGTTTCACTGTCGTAGTTTGTACTGTTGAGTTTTGACGAAGGCTTTTTTTTTTTTTTTTTTTTCCTTTTTACGCATTTAATTTCCTTGCCCAAATAATTTAATATAAAGTAATTTTACATAATAATTACTCATAATTTATAAAATACTTTTGAATAAAATTAAACTTATTAATAATCTCTCCCTCCGCCTTCAACAGTTTTAGGTTTTAAAAAATAATTAAATAATTATAATTATAATTAATTTAATTTAATTACTATTTATGTTATACAGTTACTCAAATCTCAATAATTATCTTCATTAATATCTATATTTATACCGTATATGAAAGTAGAAAGAGAGGAAATACATATCTTTACACTTTTAAATTATTTATAAATTAATTAATTTAATTATTTAAATAATTCATAATTTTATTATTTAAAATAGATTATAATTATATTTTTAAATTACTTTTTAATAATATTATTATTTTAATTAATAATCCATACTATATATATATATATAAGTGATTATAAGGAAAATAATGAACTATTCTTATTTAAGTTTAATAATTGCTGATTATCCTCTATTTTCATTGGATAAAAAATAATATAATTTTTTTATTATTTTAAAATTGATTCTTATTTAAATTCAAATTATATTTTTTATCTATAATTTAATTTTAATTATTTATATAATTTTAAATTTTATATAAATTTAAAGTATTTATTCTATTTATATTTAAAATCAACTTAAAAAAATTTTATTATATAATTTAAAATAAATTTTATTAAAAAACTAAAATTATTAAATATTTTTCTAAAAAAATATTATTTCATACTCCAATAACAGATATAATTTAATAACAATAAAATTATTATTAATTCATATTAAATTATCATTAATAAAATTTAATGGCAATCATTTTATCAATAATAACATTAAATAATGAAAATTTATGTAAAATTTTACATTTGTATTGTTAATGTTATCATTATTATTATTAAATAAAAGTTAAAATTATTTTAATAATAATTCTAATTATACCAAAAACTCTATTATAATTTATAATTTAAATAATCTTACTATCTAAATCTAATAAATAATACTAATTAATTTAAATTATTTTATCTATTAAAATAAAATTATATATATATACAATTTAAAAAAATGAAATTATTAAATTATTAAAATTACTTTTGATTATTTAAAATTATTACAATAAAACTAATTTTAGTTAAAAATTAATATAAATTTACATTTATGATTAAAAAAATTATAACTATTATTCATATATTTTAATTTTAATTTTATTATATTTTTTATATAAGTTATATATAAATTAAAATTATATTATTTATAAAATAAATTATGAATATAAAAGCTAGCATTCTTCAAAATGAGATAAGTAAAAGACATTAAAAAAAAAAAGATAGATTTATAAAATTTTAAAAATAATTATTCATACATATAAAATAAGATTGAAAATTTAATAATACTCTTTAATTGCAAGATAATAAAATTTAATAGTTATCAAATATATTATTTTTAACTAATAAAAAAATTAACTTATATTAACTAAATTGCTAGCTTTTCTAATATGTGGTTAAGACTAGGGGCGAGCAGTATTCGGTTTAAATCGAAAAAATTGATTGAATCGAATCAATTTGAAAATTTGATTCAGTTTTTTATACATTTCGATTCGGTTCGGTTTTTAATTTCAGAAATTTCGGTTATTTCGGTTCGGTTCGATTTTAATAAAAAAAACGAAAAAACCGAACCGAACCGATTAGTGATAATAATATATTTTTTCAATAATATAGAGAAATTAAATCATATTAAGATTAAAATATTTTAATTAAATTTTAAAATATTAAATATAAAGTGTAAAAAATAAAAAAAATTATTAAAAATCGAAACCGATCAAATCGAATCAAATCAGATCGGTTTGATTTAATTCGATTTCTGATCAAAATCGGTTCGGTTCGATTTTCATAAACACTAAAATTTCAGTTTTTGGTTTATTCGGTTCGGTTCGGTTTTGAACCGAACCGACCGAATGCTCACTCAATTAAAGACATTAATTAATAATTATTTAAAAGATAATATTATGTTTAATCTAACACAACCTTTTCAAAATAAATTATATTAAGAAATTAAATCCCTAGAAAATTACTTATACTTAAAAAATGATGGTTTATCAATATGTAAAATTATTATTTATTATATAATTGTTTATTTAATTTTTAATTTATATATATATTGAAACACCTAAATCCATATTATAATATATTCTGCAGATATCATTTTTTGTCATTTTTAAGAAAATTATTTATATCATATAGCATTTAATCTTATTCCAAATAAAAGAATAAAAATAAAAAAAAAATTGAATTTGTCAATGGAAAATTTGAAGGAATGAAAAGGACAACTCCTCAGTCTCCTTCCTATATCCAATTCCCTTTGAGTATATGACAAGTCAGCCTTTGTCAAATATCACAATCTTTTATTTATTTCTTCATACAGTTGCTATTTTTTATATACATACCCTTGATAAAATCACTACTAAACCCACTATAAAAAACATTGAACTAATTTCATTTAAAATTATAATTTTAAATTATACAAAATTATAATTTTAAAAGTAAACTGTAATTTAGTCCCTCTAATTTAGTAAAATACAATCTTTCGTCCCTCTGTTTTAAAAAACCTTCAATTTACTTATTCACATTTAAAAAAACTGCAAAATAGTCTCTACCATCAAATTTTCAATTAACCTTGCATTTATTTTAATAAAAATGACTAAACTACCCTTTTCTCCACATCCTTCTCCTTCTTTTTCCGATCCTCTTCTTCTTTTTCTTCTTCTCTTTCTCCTTCTTTTCCCGATCCTTTCTCCTCCTTCTCCTTCTCCTCCTCCTCCCGATCCTCTTCTTCGTTTTCTCATCTTCCTCCTCCTCCTCCTCCTCCTCCTCCTTCTTCTTCTTCTTTTTCTTCTTCTCTTTCTCCTTCTTTTCCCGATCCTTTCTCCTCCTTCTCCTTCTCCTCCTCCTCCTCCTCCTCCTCCTACTCCTTCTTCTGTGTTGGAATGGAGTGAATACTGTTTGATTGAGTTTTTTTATTTAAAGGGTAGTTTAGTCATTTTCATTAAAATAAACGGAAGGTTAACTGAAAATTTGACAGTAGAGACTATTTTGTAGTTTTTTTAAATGTGAAGAATTAAATTGAAGGTTTTTTAAAATAGAGAGACGAAATATTATATTTCACTAAATTAAAGGGACTAAATTATAATTTACCCTAATTTTAATTATTTGTTATTAGAATAACTTTCAACCAATAATAAAAAGTAGAGTTTTGGCAGGTATGCACAGAGAAGATTAACAATAAATTGCAGTAAATGAGTTGTTTTATTTCATTTTCTTCTTCTGCTTCTTTTGGGTCCACTCACCATTCAGGATAAGCCATTTGTCCACCACAGCTTCAGTAGGAAAAATGACAATGGATTTGTTTCCATCATCTTAAAAGTCTATTCCCCATAAAAAATAAAAAATAAAAAAAATATTGTGTTCTCTTCAACTTTTCATTTCAAAACCTATAATTATAATTTAATTGTGCATTAAAATATTATTTTATATTTACTAACTACATTATACTAATTTAATATAAAATTAAATCATAAACTCACGTATATTAAATTAAAAAATTAATGAAATTACAAAATATTTTTTTATATATTTTTTCCTAAATAATAAAATAATTCATTTGATTAATGGGTAAATTAATAAGGGTAAATATATTTAGTTGAATCTTCTAGCACTTTCAAGGCTAAAAGTGGAATTTAAATGCTTGAAAAGTTCTCTTCCTCTTCCACCTGCCACTTTTTGTCTTGTCTTCTTTCACATCTCTGTTAGAAACCAGCTGCAGAAGATTAAGTCCAATGTGAGAAAAAGATAGCTAACAACCACAAGATCAACATCAGAATTGAGTATTCCAAATATTCTTTAAGGATAAAGGTGAACATAAATTAAACATCAAGGACAAAAGAAGACATTATCCATATAGAAATTGGGTCCCTATAGCAAAAACAGTACAACTTCCACACACAAAAATTCAAAATTTATGAAAATAACTATCATAGGCTTGATAATGACAAACTAAGAATGTTAACACCCTTAAGCTCACGACACTTAAATCTATCTCTTTTTGGATCATCTAAAATCATCAAATTCCATATAAAATTTCAATTTCCATTGCTTCTATGCCATTTGTACGTACAGACTCCTGTCTCTATAGGAGGCCGTTAGGTATTGGCTAATAGACAAAGGGAAAAATAATAAAAAAGGAGGAACACTTTTCTAAAACCTTATTTTTTAGATTTCAGAACATAAGAGTTCTCGCAAGCTGGAAGCTTAGTTGGTCCTGGTGATTATTTAACGCCTCGCCAATACCCAAAAGACAATTTACCAATCTGTTCCAGAAAAGCATGCAGCTAAAACAACCAAGATACATAGTTCTAAATCAAATGATAAGATATACCCATATACATATAAATTATGAAAATTGGTTGACGATCAGATTCTATGTGTCACGGGCTCACTTATTCCCCAAGTGCTTGCACCCCTACCGTTCGCCATCGCGGTCTTGCACAAGTTCAGCTCCACGCTCCCCTTTGGCTCGTTGCGCTCGTAGCTTGAGTAAAGGAGCGTCACTTCGGAGAAATGGAGCTGGGTAGCGTGAGGTTCGAGTCTGCCAGTGATGGAAAGGAATTGGGATGTGCTGGAAGGCGCTGGAAGCTTCCAGAAGCATTGGGGGTGCGCGGAAAGGTGCCAGGAGATTCTGGTTGGCCAACGAAAATTCCAGGGGAGTCTGGTTGGCCTACGAAAATTTCAGAAGGCACCAAAACGGGCCAGTGGTGCCCAGAACAGGCTGGAATAGCCCAGAAGCTTCTAGAAACCTGCAGGTTTCTCACCAGCAGGAGTCCCACGAGCTGGTTGGCCAACAGAACCCAAAAGCTTCCCAGGAGTGTGAAATTACCATTTAGTTCCTGAAATTTCTGGAAGGAAAATTCTGGCCACACATTTGGGAGGGCTTTTCCACCACACATTGAGGAAGTGGACAGCCTATAAATAGGAGTGCTTGGGCATTTGTCCAACAACTTAAGAGCAACTTGAGAGAAACTTGAGAGCAACTTAAGAGAGCTTTGAGAGCTATCTTTGAGAGCTTCTTGTACATAAGTATTGTGTGAGTGTTTGAGGGTACTTGTATATAGCTTGATTTTGTATTCCCACAATATATTTAATAAAGTGTTTTGGCTATTATTTGTCTAACTCTTTGACATTGTTCTTACTTAACTTCTGTACTGTATATCTCTATTGCTTAAGTTGGCATGCTTGGAGTAAGGCTGACTAATATTTTCAAGTTTGGGGTGAGTTTACTAGCGTCGCATGGATACTTTAATTGGTAAAGAATTCTGCTCGTGACACATGAAATGTGGATTCTTTATGGGCATTGCTAAACTCATCGCAAGCCCACTAAATCCCAGATGGCTTTTTGTCCACATTTACAGTAGGTACACAAACTTACATCAAGAAGAACATTTCATCCACAAAATCTCATCTTTCACTAAAAAATTATATGTATCGTTTTGGGTGGAAGGGAACCAGGCTGAGACCTGAGAGGTTGAGCATCAAAGCTGGAGATAGAGAATCAAGCGCCAGGAGCATCCCAACCACCTCGACGTCTCGAGCTCATACTCGTTCAAGCTGCTTGCATCTCTCAAGACTGCTAATATGACTGAAACACGGTAGACGACAAGTTGTCCCGCAAATGAAACGAGTGAGAGCAAACATGCCCATTGAATTGCAGTTGGGCTTAAAGCCCAACCACGGTAGATTAATTAATTAATTTTAATTTTAATGCCATTATCGTTAGCTTGTTTCATATTAACGACAAAAAACCAGACTATGTGGAGCATTATCGTCCACTGCGTAAATCTCATTTTTGTCAGAATTCAGCTTGTCATATAGTTTCTTCTAAGCACTCTTTGATTCCCGTAATCCACCGAAGAGTCCCAGAAGAGAAAAAAGCAAAACTCAGATGGCATCTGTGACTTCCTCTTCGCCTTTACAGAGTCTAACCATGTTGAAATTAACTTCAAACTCTTATTCCTCACGGCCTTCAGTAGCTTTCTTTGTTCCTTCTGTGAATTCCTCATTTGGGTCTACTAATTCGACTTTTCTGCAACATGGGTTCTCTCTGCAATCGCAAAATTTTCCTGGGGTTCTCTCAAAAACTCGTTCTTTTGGAGTTTATGCGAGAGCTGCCACTGAGAAAAGTATACACAGCTACACTGTGAAGGTGAATTTTTCGAGTTCCAAACGTTGGGTATTGTTTTAAATTTTCTCAATTAAGGAACTTTTATTTATTAACTAAGGAAAGCTTGAAAGATCAAAATCTACAACTTATTTGCAGATGTTAGGCTTCAACTGTTGATGTTGGTACAGGATACATAAGATTGAGAAGTCATTATCTTCTCTGCAATTCTTACTTTATTTCTTCTTTATTCATTTTCTTGTATTCGGCACTTGCAAAATATTTTTATTCTTATAATATTTGAAGTTCTAATGCACTAAATAATTACTAACTAGCAATAAAATGTAGCTTGACCAAATGACCTATTTTTTTTGTTCACAATGTTCAGGACATTGATGGGAAGGACGTTTCTCTCAGCAAATTTAAGAGGAAAATTCTATTGATTGTTAATGTTGCTTCAAAATGGTAAACCTTTCCTTTTAAGAATGTTCTGTCTCTCCTTGGCAGATACTTAGTCTGCTACCTTCTATGTTCCTATAAGCTTAATAAAGTTTCATGTTTCATATGTGAACAATTGCTTGGACACCAACCAATTTTTAATGCCTTCATCTATTCTGGGCCACTTGAGGTCTTATGGAATGTTTTTTTTCTGCATTGTAGTGGTTTGACATCGTCAAATTATACAGAACTCTCACACCTATATGAGAAGTACAAGACTCAAGGTAAGCTATAGTTTTAGAGGAAGGCACTTGAATTCTTTTTGTTTTTTCTGCTGGTACTTTGCTATATAATTTTTGTCCAATAATTTCTTTTTAATGCACCTTTCAAGTGGATTTGTGTTGGAATTAGTGTCTTTTGTATTTGAAATCTGCTCATTTTGCAGTCTGAGGCCTCTACAGTTGAATTGTTTTATTCATAAGAATTTAAAAAGATGTCAAATGAAGCACTGAAATGGAGGATTCCGTTTGTATGGCATGCAGTTTCTTCTTCAACTATTTAAAAGGCAATCTGATGTTTTCCAATGCATACAAGTTTCCTAATCATTTTGGGAACATGCTCATTTACACTGTGGATATTGAAATTCTGCAAGATCTTTGCTGTCTTCTAGCCTTTTTTGAAATCATATCAATAATCATTGTATTGAGAAACAATCAATGGACATAATACAAACTATGTTAGACTCGGATACGGTTCAATGGACATAATACAAACTATGTTAGACTCGGATACGGTTGTCCAAAATGGATATATACTCCATGTCTGACTTGTCAACTTTTTAAATAGAAAATATGGAAATATGGATCTAAATTTAGATACGGGTGCTTGAATACGTTATGTTATATAAAATAAACTAGAATAGAAAAATAAAAAGTTACTACATGTAGTAATAATTATAGTCTAAATAGATGGCCAATTACAACCAAGTGCACCATTCAAAATACAATCAAATAACTAATTTTATTTAAATGCATGTTCTTTATCTTGAGAGAAAAGAATGTTTTGTTAATTATGCGTAAATAGATCACTCAAGCATCCGATTGCACGAATATGTGTCGGACATGTATTTCATGTCGTATTCCATGGAGTGTCGTGTCAACACGGGTACGGCATGTTAAAATGAAAGGTCGGAGTTTCAGAGAATACAAATATACAGGAGAGAGATTGCAGATTAGCAATGCAGGTGTTCAGTTTATAGTGGCTATTGACATTTATGTAACAAATTTGAAAATTTTAAAGCTTTGGAAAGTGAATTTTCTTTTTTTTTTCCCTTATTGATTCTGTTTTTTGCTCTTAGGATTTGAGATTCTAGCTTTCCCTTGCAATCAATTTGGAGGACAAGAGCCAGGGTCAAACCCTGAGATCAAACAATTTGCTTGTACCAGGTACAAAGCAGAATTCCCAATATTTGATAAGGTATGCAGCACAATTCCCTGTTTCCTTGCCACAAGATATGGCGAAAAATAAGCTAAAATACCTGTGATTTTGCATAACAGGTGGATGTGAATGGACCGAATACAGCTCCAGTTTATAAATTCCTGAAGTCAAGTGCTGGAGGATTTTTAGGTGATGTGATCAAGTGGAACTTTGAGAAGTTCCTTGTGAACAAGAATGGCAAGGTTGTGGAGAGATATCCACCAACAACTTCGCCTTTCCAAATCGAGGTATATTTCTTCTGATATTTTCTACAGTTTGACATCCTTGAATGTTGATTCTTCTTAATTGTTGCAACAGAGGAAATGGTGAAGTCATTTGTTTGGTCTTTCATGATTTTCTAAAGATATGATAGCTATATTAAAATTTTAATCAAAGTATGTTTTTAAGAAAACTATGGCTTTCGAGTCCATCGAATGTTGCTGCTGATGAGGTAATGTAATCCATTTGTGTCTGAAATGGTCATCATCATTCTGGCAAGTATCATTAGTTTTAGGAAAAATTACTATTTGGTCCCTGTAGTATAGGAAAACACATTAGTTAGTCATGTTTTAAAAGTCTACTAATCAGTTCCTCTATTAATTTTAGTGGTTAAGCATTATAAAAAAAATCTAAAATGTTCTCAATACAGAGAGACTAATTAGTAAATATTTTTATAAAACTGAGCGACTAAATAATAGAACACATGACGGGTAATTAGTAGATTTTTTAAAACTTTAAAGACATTTTAATGTATTTTTCAAAACTGATAGACTAACCAATGAGTTTTTCCGTATCACATAGATAAAATAGTAAATTTTCCTATTGCATCGATCTTTCTTTTATTTTTCAAGATCTCAATGACCAACTTTGAGTATTTTTGCATATGAGGCATTCAATCTCTGTTGATAATTGGTTGGTCTAATTCTCCTCATTCTTGTTGCAGAGGGACATTCAGAAGCTCCTTGCAGCATAATGGTGCTAAGATTGAGTTGTATATTGGCCATTCTAACAGAAGAAAAGTAAATCACTTTGTGTAAATTTCTTCACCAGGCATCACAGATATACAGGTGTCTTTCTGTAATAGAATTCTTACATCACTTGAGAAAAAATGTTTCTGCTTGTATTATTTGTTGCTGTCATCTTCTTCTTCTTTAGCCTAGGAATTACAAGCTTTAATTGGAATTGTTTTGCAAGCCAATTTCATCAACCTAAGCCTCCTTATAAGCAAGTGAAGCTTTATCAACTATTTCTTTGCCAGACTTGCTTGATGCAGGAGAAATTTGACAGTATTACCGTAATTAAGTTTACATGGAATGATAATTCAATAAGATTTAAACAAATTTAACCTTCAAATATTGATTTTTTTATTAGCTTAATTAAATAAAAATGTAACAAATTTAAATTACAATGTATTAAAATGTAATTTTAGTTAATTTATAATTAATTTAGTATAATTACAATGGGGTAAATAAGAGTATAATTAGATCAAATTAAGTTGAGTACATATAATATTAAATTTGAATTTGACTTTATTTAATATTATTTAATTTAATTTTTTAGAATTTGAAATTGATGGGCTGTGATTTATTAATTTATATAAAAAAATTAATTTATATATAAAAAAAAGGACAAGGTGATTGATGTTTATAATAGCTATTCCCTTAATCAAATTGAAAACAATGATCAATGTAATAAAATATTTTAAATTTAATAATAATTAAATAAAAATGTGTGTATCGATATCTTTTATAAGTTTTTACATCGTTGAGAAGGTAAAGATGGTTATTAAATTTTTTAAAAATTTGACTATTACCAATTAATAGGAAGGGATTTCATAATTATAAGTGTAATGAGAATATGCTGAATTATATTCTCTAACAATAATTTTTTATGAAATTTCGTCTTAATTGAAATGATGAATTTTGAGGAAAGTTTGAGATATATAATATTTGATTTTTTTTTTCACTGGTGATATTGTGTGTCATCTAATTAGATATCAGACTATTGTCTAATCAGACTGGTGAAATATTAATAAAAATTTTTATTAATTTCACAGGTGGATTGATGATGTAGTTAATTGATTAAAACCTATGAGGAATAGAATATGAAGCGGTGGTTGGTTAGACAATTACTGCCATGTTCAAGTCAAAACACTTAAAAAGAAAAAGTAAATCCACGAAGTTGTTTAAAATTTTTATGTGAAAAAACAATAGTATATTTTTGTTTTTATAAGATATAAATAAATATAATATTTTTTTTATTATTTAGAAGGATTAGTAAAAAATATCAACAGCTAATAAATTAATAATTTTATGGTTATAAATGTAATAAAAATAATTAGATTATATTTCTGTACTAAAACACACAAAAAGTAAATTTTAATAATGCATTGAATGTTAATATATTTGAATATTTTTTTTAGATCGAATGATATTTTTTGCTTTTCACATTTTTTGAACGAGTATCACAAATTTTATAAAAAATTTATATTTTTTTTTTATTTTTCAAAGTAAATATATTTTCAAATAAATCATATGAAAATATATAATAATAATTTAGAAAAGATAAAAACATGAGTTTTTTTTTCATAAGTTTTTTAAAAATTGAAATTACGATATTTATATTTTTCATTTATAAATTTTTAAGAAACGATATATATATATATATATATATATATATATATATATATATATATATATATATATATATATAAATTAATTATTTTATGAAAAGTTATCAACTTAATAAAAAGTAGTAAAAATTTGAAAAAGTATAAACAACATTAATATTTTATATAATTTGTAAACAATGAAAATAAAACACTATTTTAATGATAATGCTATTAATTTTTTATTACTAAAATTAAATAACTTAACAAAAACGTTATTAATTTAATGTAATTTCTTATATTAATTTAAACATTTTTTTTACAAATTATTTTTTTTTATAAATAAGTTAATTTATAATATAAAATATATATTTTTTATGAAGTTTAATTTTTTCATAAAATAATTTTACTTTATTTTTAATCAAATATATAAATTTTTATGAAGCAATATATACATATAAAATATTTGTTAATATATAGAAAAATAAATATTTAGCGTATATATGAAGTCACCCAGCTCTGGCATTCTGGTCTGCTACAAAGTCAATTCTATATTTTCCCTTCTTGTAGAGCTGAAGCTTGAAGCAAAGAATCCATTCTCGCGCTTGCTGTTCAAGCTTTCAAATTAACCCTCTCGCATGGTAATTCGATTTCTTCTCTTTTTATTTTTCCCTGTTTTCTTTTTTCCCTATTAACTCTTTCTTGCCATTTTTTTTCCCGGGAAAGTTAGGGTTTTTCATTTCCTTCCTTCACATACTGCTTCATTTATCGTTTTGTTCCTAATAAAGCCTTTTTTTTCCTGCAAGGCGTAGCATCTGGTGTGTTGGTTCTCTAATTAGTAATTTCTATTGAAAATTGCATATTTAATGAGGTGGTTCTTGTTTATATATTGTGCTACTGGTTCGCGGCTTTCATTTATAGGTTTTTTTGAGGATTTGAGGTCATTATTTGTTCTCATGCTATTCAAAAAATTGAAATCATGTGAAGATTGATTCTTGGTGTTTGAACTGGGATTTGAGTATGCAAAGACATGGGCTTTGTAGCTGCTAGAAATTTAGTATGTCAGTAGAATATATTGCTCCAACTAGCTTCGTCATTGAATATTGATGATATTCTCATTTTGCATAGCTTAAGGGAGCTTTATTTTATCAAGTTAATGCAATGAATGCGATTTTTTCCCCAGTAACTAATGCACTCTATCAAATGGTTGATAAACCAACTAAAGGTAAAGCATAGTTTATGCTGTAGCCTGCAGGGATTCGCAGGTAGCTCCTTTTTGTTGGATTGTATGTCTTGGAATACTTACAATATTACAGTTATTTGGTGATTGAAAACCTCTGAGTTTTGTCCACGAGGCCTTTTATGCTTTTGCAGAATGGAATTATTATCAATAATGCCTATGGAGTTTCTTGGCCTTTTCATCATGTGAGTTGTTATATCCTCTTATCTTGCTAGGTTACTGACTGATTGTTTTCTGTTCTTATGTAGGCTAATAGACATACCATCATTCTGATGCAGACCTCGCAAAGTAGAGCATCTAGAACATTTATGGACTATGATTCAATTAGTCAAGCTATGGATGGTATGTAATACTTGTTTTTATTGTTATCATGCAATTGCCACTGTTGTCGTGATCATCATCTTTGTCTTTTTTATTTACAAGTGAACTAGACAATATTTTCATGGATTTCTTTTTATTAATATTCCCATTTCTTTTTGTCGAAACCTTTGTTTCAAATTAAGAGCATTAAAGCAAAGCATTTGGTCTAATGGATCATGAGTTCATGGTCCATCTTAGGAGTCCCACTCATGTTATGTGGTTTGCTTCATCTGGAGCACTCTTTGGAAAAGAATTGAAATATCTGTTAGCTGCCTCAGTTGTATTGTTAATATCAATGTCATTCATCCTGTAATCTGGGCTTCGTCCATTTCCCACACAACTACTGTTTCTCTTTCTAACACTTTTTAGTTCTGATATGGTGTATGCTATGTTGTGGCAGAGAGAGTGTGATTCTGATTCAGCTAATGTGAAATTGATTCATTCTTACTTTCAAACTATTAGCTTTTTCCCCCTTTGTTTTCCCCCTTTCTCTTTTTCTTTCTTTCTTTTTGTCTTTCTTTTTTCTGTTTCTTTTAACTCTGTCATCACATTGCTGTTTGCTGTCCTGTGGGGTTTAATAGTTCAGCTTCTTACTAATTTGCAGTTTTCCTTTTTTTTTTTGTGGTAATTGGTTAAATTATGCATGCTTAGAAAAGTTTTCCTTCTATTAAGGCTCAATTTTTTACAGGTATATGTGGGTTATACGAAAGGAAGCTAAAGGAACTAAACCCAGCTATCAGAAATATCACTTATGACATTGCAGATCTCTACAATTTTATAGATGGCCTTGCAGACATGAGTGCTTTAGTGTATGCTTTTGCCTCTCTCCGACTGTCTATCTGTCTACTTGCATTGTAAAACACTTTAAAGCTAACAAAATGCCTGTGAAGTTTATGTTGGTGCCACTTGGATTTATTAATTTTAATTTTTAAAGATGAAAAAAAGGTACATCTATGAAGATGGTTGAAGAAGAGTATATTTCCTTTGAAGATGGACTATCCAGCAAGATATCAAAGTGTCGTGAGGCAATGTCTGCTAAGATTGCAAATGGGAAATAGCAAACAATTTTGACAACTTCCTATGCAAAATTGCTATTTGTGACTGCTCTTGGTTGCATGATTCAAGTATGAATGCTTTGTGGTGCTATAGTTCACAAAGAACTCATATATGATGCTATATTTTATATTCTAGGGATAAAGAACTAAAGTCCTATGTTTTGACAATTAGAGATTCTCCTGTGAAAAGTGCAAGGTTTTGGTGACATGCTGCCCATTAATGGGCCTAATATGTAATGCTATATTTTATATTCTAGGATAGAGAACTAAAGTGTCCTCATTTTAAATTTGGTGAAGTATAATTCTATGCATTACTAGTGAACTTGAATGCACACCTGATACTAGCTTGGGAGAATAACTGATATGCTGTTTGCTTTTGGCCTGCAGTTATGATCACTCAGTTCGGGCATATCTGCCATATGATAGACAGTGGATAAAGCAGCGGACATTTCAACACCTTAAGAAATTGGCGCAGTAATGAGAGACACTGTGATCTCAGTACCTAATGTCTACCAAAGTTTTATGTAGAATTAAATCCACCTGGAAAGAAATATATATATATATATATATATGAATGAAGATTTGGATTGTCATTTCATTTGGGTTGGACTCTTGATCTCAACTTGTTTAATGTGGCAAATGTACACTCTTTCCTTTATGTACCTGTATTAGCAATAACAGTGGCAGTTCTCTGCATAAATTACAGATGAGAAGTGATTATTTATTTGTTCTGTGTATCCATTGTCAATGCAGCATTCATTTTTACAATGCTTGACCTGAGAAGTATACTGTATTTTTGCATATATACTTATGGGTGGTTATTTGATTTTCTCCTACAAGTTCCTGGTCTGCAAATTTTACTCTTTTTTGTGCTGATATGATCTGCCAAGTTTGAACATTCATCTTCAGCCATTTGGCAGTCTACAAAGATTGCTGTAATTTATTCTGTTTATCTTGGCAGTGATTGATTATTAACGCAAGGACTTCCCTTCTTATGTTTGGGGGGCAATAGAATAGAAATTGGATTTCAACTTAAGACTCTCAAACTACATATTTCTTTGGTAGGGAACTCAGGAAAAATTGTTAATCGAAAATATTTTTTTATTTTTATTCTTCCCTTTGAAAAAAATAATGTTCTGAACTTATATTTATATCACTATATATGAATTTAAAAATATTTTTTATGAAAAATATTTGTCTCAAAAAATATTTTGAATGGAAAATATTTCTCAAACGTAATTTATTTTTCAAAAACAATAAGAGATTGTCATTTAAGGATATATATTTCAATAACCACATAGAATGCAAGCAAGCAAGCTTAGTAAAGGATGTTTTGGAAGATAATTATGTGATAAAAAGGTACTAGACAAATACTCAATATATTTATTTAAATTTACTTTTTTATAAAAAAAAATTGATTTATTTAAAATAATAAATACTATAAACTAATAATATTTTTAGTAAATATCATTATCTAATTTTTATCTTTCATAGTTTTATTGGTTTATTTTTATGTAAATTAATGTAAGTAAATAACGTTGTTTGTATAAAATTTTCTTATTATAAATAAATGTAGAGATAAATTATGATTAAGAAAGTTTTACTATGAAAAAACTAATAATGACTGCCTTTAAGATATTTCCTCTTTTAAATGATTTATCTAATAATTGAATATAAGCACTAATATTATAATTATATTTTGTTAAATAAAATAAAAATACATATGCTCAAATAAATAAATTTTAAAAATAATTAATAATATTGCACATAGAGAGTGCAAATTTAATTTGATATTAAGTGCATTTGAGTAAATCTGATAGATCTCATATTTTATTTTCCGATCCTATTTAAAAAATATATATAAAAATTAAGTATTAGTAAATTATATCACAATATATGGATTATTAATATATTATTCAATTATTATATCAATTAAATAGGTATTTATTTTTTATAATTTATTATTATTATTGCTGCTTATTTTTAAGAAATAAATTATATTTATTAAAAATATCTAATTTATTTTTTTTCTTTTTGAAACATAGCAAGTAAAAAAATTAAATAAATATTAACAAATTTTAAGTATATTTATAATTTGTTTATTATAAAATTAATTTTATTTATAATAAAAAAGAGAAGCTATTTTCAGAAATAGCTCTTTAATTATTACTTTTACTCCACAGGCCTCCAATGAAAAATAATTTATAGATTAAGCTTGGTCTATTACCAAATACCAAAAGCTCATTCACTCCGTTTTCTCCACGAGGCTCGACTGCGAAACCTTCATTTTTGCAGCTGAGCAAACCCTAGAGATAGCTGCACTGATTCAATTCGCTGCACCCGGTTCAACTCGGTTCGTTCTCCATCTCTCTCTTCCCCATTCCTTTCTATGTAGCTACAGGATCAGTTAAATTAGAAACTGGTAATGGTATCTTAGTTGTTTTGGTTTATCGGGTTTGTGGCCTTTGCTTCAGTAGGTAGTTCGAAATATAATCTCACGTAGATTGATTTTAACACTTGGAAATCGAGTTCGTTGGTTAATTGAATACAGTGTGATGACGAATTTGGCGATTTTTTTTTTCTGAATCAGATGCATATGCTGATTTGAGTATTCTGTGCTTTTGGGAGAATTATTTCCTGGGAAATTGCTGCAAAGATGAGTTCCTTCTCTATTACGCGCAAAAAGACACCTTTCCAGAAGCATAGAGAGGAGGAAGAAGCAAAGAAAAAGGTATGCATTTTAATCTTTTGGGTACCTCCAATTTCAAAGTTGATTCAGTTCTATTTGTAAATAAAGTTGTTAGTTTTCTTAATGAGTTGGTTCTTTTTTCCTCTCTACCTACCCCTCTTTATCTGAAGAGGGAGGATGATGAAACAGCTCGATTGTATGCGGAGTTTGTGGAGTCATTTCAAGGGGACAACGTGCCTGGGTCTAAGGCTTTTGTTCGAGGTGGAACCATCAATCCCAATGAGAGAGTAAAGCCTGATTCTGAAGGTCAGTCTGGAAGTATAACTTCTGCCTATTGATTTTAGAATTACAGTTTCATTTTTCATATTATGTTTTATTCTTTTCTTTTTTCTTTTCATGCTATGGATAAATTAGTAGTTTTCTATTATTACGGGAACACATTAATAAAAGTATGGGCCTTTTTTATTCATTCGCAAATGGCAGGTGAAAAGTCCAAAGATGGGGTATCTGGTCCAAAAAAGGGAAGTAGGTAAATAAATAAATGCTTTTGATTGATTATAAACATGATTAACCATGTTGCAGTTCTGTTTCATAAGGCATCACAGAGTTAGGACAATAATATGGTGCTGATATTCTTAGATGTAATTTTTTGTTTGTTAGGCTTGTAAATTGAAGAAATAAGGAGATGATTGTAGTGGTTTGCTGTGCTTGAAGGCATTTGTTCTTTAAAGTGGTTTTTAATGGTGATTTGCAGTAAATCAGAAAAGTAATTGAAATAAAGATGTTAATTGATATTTGGATTTGCCAATTCTGAGTTCTATTGTTTTAGAAGTTGCATGTAGCTATTTGTGATCCTGGAACATTCTCACTCTTTGTAATCAGATTTCAGCTTCTGATGTTTTTATGCTGCAATATAATTGTGAACTATGGATCTTGCCACTCTTACACAATGCAATTTCGTTTTAGTCTTGAGAAAGTTGGTGACTTCTTAATGTCAATATTGATTTGTAAAATAAAACTGTTGTTGTTTGCGTTATTGAGGTCATACATGGACGCAACCAGAACAGAGCATTAAACCACAGAAGAACATGATCTTTAATGCTTTACTTTCATCATTTAATAATGAAACTGGGAATTATTCCATCTGGAAGTCAGTGGTCATCTTTTCTCATTGAGAATGTATAAATAGAAATCTCAATTCAATCTGCAAAAGTAAAGTACCGGCTGAAATAGTTTGCGGTGTTCATAATTACTTGGTAATAAGTGGAAGTTGATATCCCCAACCCCAATGTGATTTGCAATGAGATAAAAGGAAGAAAGTGGATGTAGAAATATCTCCAAAGAAGTCTTCTGATAAATGGTGCAATGTTGTGTATAGTTGAGATAAAAAGAAGAATTTAAATGTGATTTTCTCACTGCAGCTCCCTTTTTTCTCTTCTTTTCTTCAAGGTGCGCAAGTTTGAAAATGACTTGATCTGATGTTGGTTCAGTTTACTTGGTTCAACTTGAAATTTCTACCATAGTGTTCATAGCATATTCATGAGACGCTTCTAAGCTGTATATAATTACTCTTTCAGTTTGAAGACTTCTGATTTTTTTTTTCTTTCATAAGCGCTATCCCTGAGGTTTTTGTGAAATGAATTTCTCCATTGAATGTCTCTAAATAAAATTTCAAGTTTGAACATCAATTTTCATATGCAGCAGTCTACTTGAATTCTTTTGAAATTGCTATTGTAGATATGCTATGGGGTTTTCAAATGCCATGATATTTTTGTGAACTATAGAGTAATCTGTTGGCTGAAATTCCAAAATAAAGCCCTGCAGTCAGTTCTCTCTTGTTTTGTTGGCCTATTGGCAACTCTTAAGGAAGTAGATTTTCCTATTGCTTGAGAGCACTACACTGTTTACCTGCAGTTCACTTACCTCTTCTGTGTTCATATGTGGGGATATTTTGCCATGAAAATGATAATTTTTTTATGGTGCCTTATGGGAAATCAGAATCTCAACACATTTTGTAGGTTTACTTCATGGTGGTAAAAAGTGTGCAATATCATTATGACTTTTGACCTTTGTGTGGCAAACCAACTCATACTTCCTTGTGCTTGCTTTCATTTGAAAGTTATACTCGAACAGTGAAAAACAAGGAAAGTTTTTCTACTAAGGTCAACACTTAGGAGGAATAATGGCACAATAATAAATACTCTTAAGTTTCATCATTAACTGTAAAAGGGTGCAAATGTTCTGATTTTCTGAATAGTGTAAACCAGGGTTGTAATCAAGGGAGTGCTTGGGTCTCCGTGTGCATTTTGGTGCAGATCTTGTGCCATGAACAATCAATTTGCTACTTGTAAACAAGAGGTTGACATCTACTAGTTGTTTTCAACTCTGTACAGTGAAATGAAAATTGAAATGATGTTAAAATCAAATAACATTTGCAGTATTGTTCTGTTGCACATTAAGAGCTATGAAAATAGAACATGAAGTTCATCTTTGCCAAAAAGATGTGGCTGTTGTTGGCTGTAATGTCAAATTACATGTCTGTCTAAGTGACCTGGATGTTTATCTTTAACGTTACTTCTGCAGGTATGTTCCATCTTTTTTGCCACCTCCCATGGCAATCAAGGGAAAAGAATCTGAGAAGAAGGTTAGTAGTGTGACAAGTTAAGGCATCCTTTTGTATTAGTTTTTGGGAAGTTTTTGTTTGTAACAGCATTCTTTTCATATACTTTACAGAAGGAGGAGGAGAGACCTAAGGAGAAGGAAAAGGAAAAGGAAAAGGAAAAGGGGAAGACCCGGAACATTGATCATTTCATGGAGGAGCTGAAGCATGAACATGAGATGAGGGAGAGACGTAATCAGGAACGTGAACGCTGGCGTGATGGGCGTGCTAGTGAGATTTCTGCTGTAAGTTCATCCTCTCATCCCCTCACCATAAGTGATATTTTGAAACTGGGTAAATGAATTCCTAAATTTTGTAGTTCAATGCCTTTTCATTCAAATCATACTCATAAAATTTGTTGGATTTATACACTTTTTTTTGTTTATCCCAAGCAATTTTTGACATATGTGATAATGCTTCCTACTGTATTATGTTTGTATTACTCTTTGCATTTTTCATTTTCAGAAACATGGATGAACATCTTCATTTTTCATTTTTCCAGCCATCTAGTAGGTTTGATGAACTGCCTGATGACTTTGATCCAAGTGGAAAGGGATCATTTGATGATGGTGATCCACAAACTACAAATCTCTATGTTGGGAATCTCTCTCCTCAGGTTTGATGATTATTTGATATTTCTTGTGTTATTACTTATCAATGCTTTTTGTTAATGCCTTAAAAAATGCTAACATTTTCTTTTTCTTATTATTGTAGGTTGATGAGAATTTTCTTCTGCGGACTTTTGGAAGATTTGGGCCTATTGCTAGTGTCAAGATAATGTGGCCTAGAACAGAAGAAGAGCGAAGACGGCAAAGAAATTGTGGATTTGTAGCATTTATGAATAGAGCTGATGGACAGGCTGCAAAAGATGAAATGCAAGGTTTTGTGTAATTTAATTTTCAAATGTGCACTAATACTACTAATATTTTAATTGAAATTTTGGATTGCTAACTCTCTGTTACATGTACTTGACACTTTGCCCTAAAATACCTGTGCCATTTCATGGGTATGGTTATGGAGTCTGAGTCATTGTACAGCTAATATTTCAGACATGGCTTTGTTTGCGCAACCTTTCTTTTTTTTTTTTTTTTAAAAAAAAAAAAGAAAAAAAAAGTAAGGCTGGAACCTGGAATGGAAAAATGAGATTGGATGAAAAGGATGAGTTGTTTATTCCTTGGAAAGTTCATGGTACTGCATTTTCAAGTATTCTGATTTACTATTGATATGTTTTGCCATTTTTGGGTGTTATCTTTGTCTAAATAAATGTCCTTTATAATTTTTTGGAAGTAAAAAGTGATATGCTGAACTAAACTTAATTCTTTGGCCAGTGCCAACTGCCAAGAAAGGAGAAAAGGACGTATTTTTTACTGTGGGCATAATTTTTTTTATGCCTTGGGATATTGAACGCTAAAAGTCCTATACTTTTGTGCATCATGTGATAATGTTATTGAGTTATGAATGATACTCGGTTCAATGCCATTATATGAGAGCTGCTTTTCAGATGCAGTGAATACATTGAAACATGATTGTTATTGTAGTGAATTATTTCATGTCACAGGAGTTGTTGTGTATGAATATGAGTTGAAGATAGGCTGGGGTAAATCTGTTGCTCTTCCATCACAAGCACTTCCTGCTCCACCACCAGGACATATGGCCATCAGGAGTAAAGAGGTCTATGACATGTTTCTGTAAACACCTGAATTTATATTTAGTTGATTTATGGGCTTAATGTTTCTTTTGATGAATTATTACATTTGTGGCACATTGATGTAAGCATGAACTTGATGTTTTGAGAATAATTTCCTCTTGAAAAGAAATGAGTGGTTAATGTTTTTTTATTTGATAATACTTAACATAAATGTAAAGCTCTCTATCTCCATGTGCTGTGATTCTGAGGAATTTAACTTCTGTTTGATAGGGTGCCACTGTAATTCTCTCTGGTCCATCAGGCCCACCGGTAACTTCTGTCCCAAACCATAACTCTGAATTGGTAAGTTCACAAATTTCTTGCCTGCTTTATTTTAATAGAACCACAATATTTTGCAACTCTTTGCCCAATGAAAATGAAATGAAACAATAAAATTGTGAATGGAGAATTTCCATTTCTTCCTGTTCCATGGGTTCATTTTGGAACTGTTGTGGAATGGCAGTCTGATTTGAGCATAACCAGTTGTAGTTATTTTATAATATATACTTCAACTGTGACATAAATTGGTTAATTTTGTTGAAAAAAATTGACTGTTTAAATTTATTGTTTCCATGGACATCTCAACTCTCAATAACATCGTATTTTGGTCATGCATTCTTTTTTTTAGTGATTGAGGATTTGGAAACATATCTATTTTGTTTATTTAGATATCATTCATGAAGGTTAAAGTTCATTTTACTTAAGTGTATATATCTTGTTGATAACTTGATTTTCATGTGTAGGTTCTTACTCCAAATGTTCCTGATATAATGGTTGTTCCACCTGATGATGATCATCTCCGCCATGTAATTGATACAATGGCCCTGTATGTTTTGGATGGAGGATGTGCTTTTGAACAAGCTATCATGGAAAGAGGCCGTGGGAATCCTCTTTTCAACTTTTTGTTTGAGCTTGGCTCAAAGGAACACACATACTATGTTTGGAGGCTGTATTCTTTTGCCCAGGTACATCTTTTTACATGCCTAGTTAGCTCAAGTGTGTTTGGACTCATAAATATACACTCCGTCGTTCTCAAAAAATAGCTTATTTTCATTTCTAGCAACAAGTGGTATTATTTAGTTATTATGTTTGTTACAATAATCTGCTTTGGCAGTTAATATTCTGATATGTAATTTGAAAAGAGGATACTGTTGTAACATATATATCTGTATGAGAGAGCAAGTTGAGACTTGAGAATGCTCAATCTTCCTGGGAATGCAGGGGGATACTCTTCAAAGGTGGCGAACAGAACCATTTATCATGATAACTGGTAGTGGCAGGTATGTAATGTAACATTGCTAATGCCATGGATATTGGTGTACAGTTATTTGGGAAAGCATATACAAATTCATGACTATGCTGTACTGGAGGATTAATAAGATTTCTCACTGGTTTTTTCCTCCCTTCCTAGATGGATGCCACCACCTCTGCCCACAGCAAGGAGCCCTGAGCATGAGTCTGGTAACACATATGCTGCAGGAAAAAGCAGGGTATGTTTTATCATTGTGATTTCTAGCATTCCCATTATTGAAAAACCATTGTCGTTAAGCCGTTGGAAATTATAAACCAAAATGGACTATATAATTTGATTAACTAGAAACTAAAGAAAATGTAATGATCACCAATCCGTCATTATTATCTGAATTACCTTTAATGTTCTGAATTAATTTTCTAAACAATGTCAAAAGATATCAACATTTAAATCCTTCATTATGCAAGTTAATATACAATTTGCAATACTATTGTTAATCCATCACTAAATAGAGACAGATGAATGACGGATTGTAAAACAGACAAAATTAAAGGTAACGGATAAATTTATGTTGCTAAGTTTACTGTGCTAATATATCCTGTATTATTTGGAATCAATTTCTAAACCTAATAAAACTATAGGACTTCTTTTTTTCCCTTACTGTTTTGAACTTTTGCAGCGTGTTGACCCAGAGCGAACCCTGACTGATCCCCAGAGGGATGAGTTTGAGGATATGTTACGTGCTTTAACATTAGAAAGAAGTCAGATAAAGGACGCTATGGGTTTTGCTTTGGATAATGCTGATGCTGCAGGAGAGGTGCTGCTTCATATCAGTGCATTCAACTTATTTTCTTTTTGATATTCTGCTTAATACATTTCAAGCTAGTGCTGCGTGTTTTGTATTTGCTTGGCATGAATCTCATTGCCATGTTCTGGTTGATGTTAGCCTACGCATTGTTTCAACTGGCCTGATTTTGCTAATATAATGTTCATCATGGTAACAGTTTTTTCATCAATAAGGAAGTAAAAGAATTAAAAGAAAAAATGAAAAAAATTATGAGAAAAAGGTTTTTTTTGTGGTTATTAAATGAAATACTTCATTGTACTTATGTTGCACATGTATTTTGGTTTGCATGGCAGATAGTTGAAGTTCTAACAGAGTCGCTGACACTTAAAGAAACTCCAATTCCAACTAAAGTTGCAAGGCTCATGCTTGTCTCTGACATTCTACATAACAGCAGTGCACCTGTAAAAAATGCTTCTGCATATCGCACCAAATTTGAAGCCACACTACCTGACATAATGGAGAGCTTTAATGACTTATATCGTAGTATAACTGGAAGGATCACTGCTGAGGCCCTCAAGGTCAGCTGTTATTATAATTATTCACTTTCAGTTTGATTCTCCATTCTCTTTCATTTGTTTCCTCTTGTAATATGTGCATTTTCTGGGTACCAACAGGAACGTGTTCTGAAAGTATTGCAAGTATGGTCTGACTGGTTTCTGTTTTCGGATGCATATGTGAATGGTTTACGGGCCACTTTTCTACGATCTAGTACTTCTGGTGTTGTCTCTTTTCATTCTATATGTGGTGATGCACCAGAAATAGAAAAAAAGATCAACGCAGAAGATACAGGTGATGGAGGAAAGTTCAACCAAGATGCTGCATTGGCAATGGGCAAAGGAGCAGCTACGAAGGAACTAATGAGTCTTCCCATTGCTGAACTTGAAAGACGTTGTAGACATAATGGATTGTCTCTTGTTGGAGGTAGAGAAATGATGGTTGCTCGATTGCTCAGTCTTGAAGAGGCAGAAAAGCAGAGAGGCTATGAGTTAGACGATGATTTGAAAATTTCTCAGAGTCATTCTAGTTCTAGTAAATTTTCAAGTGGGTGCAGAGAAACAAATGTTGAATCAGAGCCAGTGGGATTGTCAGGTTGGAACCTGTATGGGGAGGACGGGATGCAGTCTCAAAGCAGAGGGTCTGCATCTTTAGCAACAACCCTTCCAATTCCGCAACCTGAATTAAAAGCCTTCACAAAGAAAGAGAAAAATGATCCTGTTTTGCCGGCTTCTAAATGGGCACGAGATGATGATGACAGTGATGATGAGCAAAAAAGAAGCGCTAGAGGTTTGGGCTTGAGCTACTCATCGTCTGGAAGTGAAAATGCTGGTGATGGTCCTGGTAAGGCTGATGATGAAACAGAGTTTGCCACTGATGCAAGTATTCCCATGCAACCTGACAGCGTGATGAATGAAGAGCAGCGGTATCATCCTTTGAGTTTGATTTCATGTTTTTATTTTTCTTTCAATAAATAGAGATATTGCTCTATATGTCCTGATTTTCAAGGGCCCGTATCTGTTGTTTGCATTAAAAAAGTTATTTGAGTTTGTTTATTTTTTTATTGTAATTTATTTAGAAGCATCTTTGTGTGTTCACTACCAGTCCTAATACACCTCCACTCATTGTCTTTGGTTATGACCTTCTGCTCTTAATTGTCCATGGAACATGCAATCATTGGAGTTCTAGAGTCCAGATTTTGCTGACTTTGCTTATGATATTGCAGACAGAAGTTGAGACGATTGGAGGTTGCTTTGATAGAATATCGGGAATCCCTCGAAGAGAGGGGGATAAAAAGTGCAGAGGATATTGAGAGGAAAGTTGCAACCCATAGGAAATGGCTACAGTCAGAATATGGTTTATTGGATTCTTCTCAAGATGTCCCTGGGAACAGTAGTAAGTGCCCTTTTTTAAAGCCTGCAGAACCTTACATGTGCATTTCCACTAGCAAGAAAGCTTTCATTTCATCTGTTGTTTTAGGTTTACAATTCTTTTGGGCATGCTAGAACTATAATGTTTCGCAACTGAAATTGAGAAGTATAGCATTATTAACCATTTATCCTTGTAACACCAGTAACAGTTTCATGCACGTCCAGTTTTGCAATGCTTTGTATTTGAGTAAATTTATCTCCTTCACTTGTCTATAACAGAGAGAACATCTTCAGAAAGGAGGGATAGAAGGGATGATAGCCGTGAATCATCAAGAAAGCGACACCGCAGCCAGAGCAGAAGCCAAAGCCCACAAAGGAAATCATCAACAAGGGACAAGGATAGGGAAAATGATACAGACAGGGAGAGGGAAAGGAACTGGGATAGGGATAGAGCTCATGATTTGGAAAGTGAAAGGTGGGAGAGGGATCGCCATGAAAAGAGTGGGAGTAGAGAGCGTGACGATCATGGTAGAAGTAGGGATAGAGACAGAGAGAGGAGGAGACGAGTAAAGTGAGAATGAGGTTGAGTTTCTCGGCCAGACTGAGTTGACCCTTTACGAATGTCAATGGATGTGATACTTTGGAGTCGAGTTGGTGCTGCATGTTGTTTTAGATGAAGAGAGTAACTGGGTAATCAGTATCAACATGGAATATTTTTCCATAAATGATGTGAAAATGCTGCCTTACTGGTAAGAAGGGGAGCAAAAGCTTCTTGTTAAACTATGTTATAGTTAAATGTATGTTTCATTTTGCCGTTAGAAATCAACGTCATGCTTGTGTTTCAATGCTCAATGATCCAATGTATTGTTGCAGCAAACTGCATGCAGATAAGATTTAGCCATGGCATTGTATAGATCATATCTCTGATGCGATGTTGGTTTCTGAATTCTGTGGGATTGTTTATTTTTGTCTAAATATTAATCCCCTCTCCAGAACTGTGACACTTGGTTCCGTAGTTATTTTTAATTTGTGCCTAATTTTAATTATGATAAATGTCATAAAATATTAAGAATCGATAAAAAAAATCTTAAGGGGCCAATTAACAATAAAGTTATTATAATTATTTAAGATTTTATATATATATATATTTAGAGACTAATAAAAAATTTAACAATCAATTTAAAAAAAAAAAAAAGGAAATATATATTTTGATATGCCTATTTATAAAATTATAAAAATAATTGGGGGCCACTTCCCTTTTCTCAACTCGTGCTGTCATCTCTATTCATGTAACAGTATTTAATATATTGTATTTAATTACAGAAAATATTTGTTTAGAAGAAATGAGCTTCAAAACCTTTTTTATAGATTAGAATCAAAAGAACCACCCAAATTCAGAGATTAATTCTGATATTGGTACAATGGAAAACTTAGTATACATTTCTTCTTTTAATTATTTCATTTGCAAAAATATTATGCAAGTTTTAGTAATTTTCCAGAGATATTATTATCAGATAACAAGTAGATAGGAAAATTTAAATTCAAAATTTTATCTATTTTCTATACTTTAAAAATAAAAAAATAAAATTAATCAGATTAATTATCCTTATCAATAAATTAGATCAATCTAAATGTAAGTGAAAAAGACTTTTTATTTTTATAAAAAATTTAAATTTACCTTAAATTATATAAAAATATTATTTTTTTTTATAAAATTTTTATATAAATTATTTATTAAAACATCAAAAAATGCCATCACTTATTAAAATCTTCTTAATTTATTTGACACTTATTAAGATTTAAAAGTATCAATCATGCTTTTTTTAATTTATTTAGAATTTTAATGATAGATCAATTGTGATAATGTAGCAAAATTTGATAATTTCATAAGTATATTTTTGTATTTTATTTATCAATTATTAAAATAAAGCAGCCTATGTTTAGTATGTCAATAGTTCCAATTGAAGGTGAAAACGTACCACAGTTGAAAACGTGTATGAGCAACGACTCAGCCACGAAGTCCAATTCTTCCTCCTCATTTCTCAAACCAAACCATTTACAATAATACATTAATTTCCTATCAGATTCAAATTTTGCAATTAAAAAAAAAAAACTAATTAATTAATTAATATTCTATGCATTGATTTTTATTAATTCTTGCCCAGTCTTCATTTCTTCAATACTCATCCATGCCGATTCCCATCTCTCTCTCTTATGGACGACGACGATAACCATCCCAAACCCAACTCCAAAACAACTTTCTTTCTGGGTTGTTTTGGATTTTCCGGGAAACATCACGTTTCCCGGAAAAAATCAGCAAAATTCGATCACAAGCGTAGTTGGTTTTCTCGATCAAGAACGTTTCTCTTAAAACAATCCGTCACCAAAACCGTTCCTGTTGAATACTCTGCAGCTGTATCAGAGAAACTTCTGACAACATTAAAGAAGTCATCAAAACCGAAGAGGAAATCCTCCTCCGACGAGATCCCTTCAAAGCGTAAAACCCCGGCTTCCCAAGATAAGTTTCCGGCGACTGATTCTAAAGTTGATGCTACTTCAGATCAAGCTTCACGACAAAGTCCCCACAAGGTATGAAAAATTTTCATTAGTGGCCAAAGTTAAAAGACTTTGTCATCCTCGTACTGACCTTTGAATTCATCAGCTCTCATTTTTCATCTTTTTGTTTCAGACAAGTCACAGTTCTGAACAGAACATCATCCTTGAGAATGGGAAACTCTTGGATTCTGCTAAACAGCTGTCTTTCCGCCGGAAAATAGACACTTTAAGAAATAGCTCGTGCAGTCAACCCGGTTCACCGAATCCCGGAACCAACGCAACCGCCCCAACAATTCACCGGTTGACATCTTTTCCGGCAACAAACCCGCCAGAAAAAACACGGGTCAATACTAAAAAGAAGCCTCGCAAGGAAAATGGAAAAATTGATAAAGGTTTCGACCCATTGATTGGCATGTCAGTTTTGATGGTAACCCTAATAATAATGTTTCTATGGGGTCGGTTATGTGCGATTCTTTGTACGTCTGCATGGTTATATTTCGTCGCTCGATTAAGCAAACCGACTCCGAATGGGACGGTGAAAAATGGGTTGGTTTCGGGTGAACCGGATTTAAACCCGGAGGAGCAAAAGAAGAGAGTGGTTTTGGAGGGGTTTCTCGAGAGGAACCACCGCCGGTCTCCGCCGTCGTAAATATCTTTTTATTCAATTTTGTGGTGTTATTATAATGGCAATTTGTGTAAATTGTTGGTAGAATTATGTCTGAATATATCTGAAAAAACAAATAAAAGAAAAATTAGTCAAATGTTCTGGAATATTATTATGTGTAAATATTAGTGACATATACAAATGAATTTAGAATGTGATAATTATTTATTTTATGTTATAACAAAATTATAATAGATTTTTTTTAACAAATACAATATTATATATTTTTTATTAATAAAAAAATTACACCGTAGAATGTAGTAAAATTTACAATAAAATTAGAAGAAAAGATAAACAGCAAGATAATTGTATAAATAAATTTAATTATAATATCAGTCTAATAATTTCTTTTTTGATATGGAGATTGAAGATGGAGAGAGTATAACTTGAGATCTTTCATATTTATTTAAATATATTTATTATCGGACTAAATTTGTAAGTGTAATATCAATATAATAATTAACCGTTGATTCGTTCGTGTATATATTTATAAAATAATTTGCAATATAAAAACTGTTGTTGTATTAATTTTTTGTAAAACTCATTTGATGTAAACTAAAGAGTAAAAATGAATTCTAGTTTCTAATCAAAGGCTAATATCCCCGAAATTAATGACTAAGTGTTGAGGCATTCCATGGGATACCAAGTATTGTTCTTTTCTTCTTTTTCCACATATATTTTTTCAATAAATTAAATCACTTAATTATCTTCGTTCTTAATTTTCATCTTTTATCTTTTTTTTTTTTAAGGTTAGAAAGATCAATCTTGAATACATAACAAAAATATAATTTTCGCGATGGAAAAGCAAGAAAGAATAAGCAAATGAAAAAAAAGGAAAGTCCTTGAAAGGGTCACAAATGACAAGAGATAACGAATCGAAGATGTTGTTCCTTTGGTTGCTGAAGAAATGAATGAGCCACATTTTCAGTTAAGGTGGAAGACTATGATTGTTGAATTATTTTTTGAAAAGATTATTAAAAGAATTTAATTTTTTATTGAATCTAAATTTAATGAATTTGAAAACTCTCTCCTACTCACATATAAATTTTTATGAATATATAAATAAATTTAAATTTAATTTTATGTGAATTTGAGTTAAATACTAAAATATATTTATTGATATAATGTTGAATTTCTTTCTTTTAGAAATGGAGATTGGAAATCGGAGATTAGAGAGTAAAATTTGAACTGTATTTCCTATCAAATTAAGTATGTGAGTGTATCATATTAAATATCTGAATGACTTTATATTATTAAAGACTAAAATATAATAATAAATAATATTTGTAGAGTAAAAATATTTAAAATTTATTGAAAGGAAATATATTTAATTTAAAAATTTTATAATTATGAAGTAAAATAGTTATTTTTATATAATAAAAAATAAATGAAAAAATTGCTTGTTAAATAGACTTAAAATATAAAGATTTAAATATTATGTTTTAAAAATAAAAGATTAAATTATTAATTACACTAAAATTATTTTAGTATTAAGTGTAATTTATTTTTTCTTTAATGTTAAATATTTTTAAAATTAAAAAAACAAACTCGAATTTAACTCTACTAAAATTTGAGTATAATACATAATGATGGAATTAAATTAAAATTTAAAATTGAAATAAGATCGAAAGTGAGATTAAAATGATCTAGTTGTCTAGTTTAAGGTTTCAGCCTCCTTGAAGAATCGAGTAAGAACCGCTGATTCCATCCGAAACAAACCGAGCTGAAACGGCCACCCGGATCGACTGGTTTCGCATGGTCTGATTCGTCAAACATAGACTTGCACGTGGTAAATACATGGCGGCCACTCCTCGATTACCATTGTGTTCTTCCTATCGTCCACCTAACCCCCTATAATTTATTAATTTTCATATAATTAATTTTGCCTGTCATAATAAATTATCAATAATTATCTTCTCAGTTAGCTTTAAATATCAAACCGGCTTCATTTATTGAATTTTTTAAAATAATTTTTTATTACTCCTTTAATTACGTAAAAAATAATTTTTATATAAATTAAAAATATAATTAATATACAGTAACTTTATATTATTTTTTTAATATATTCTCTAGTCATATTATATTACTTGATTTTTTTTTAAAAAAAAAATCAATTTTTCAAAACATATTATATAAAATAAATTAATAAATTAATTAATAAATTACTATCTCAATAAAAAGTAAATTATAATTTATAATTTGAAGCTAATGAAAAATATATTTTCATACGGCCTGATGGCCGGACTTTCTAGACTTAATGATAAAATCGGATCATAAAAATGAATATAAATTTAAAATTCATTAAATTATTTTTGAGCAAATCAACCATAAATTTTAGTCTAAATATTTAGGGTAGATCGAATTTATCATGAGCACTGAGTTCAACGAGAGGAAATTCAGTTCGGTAACGTGATGTTAGGAAGAATAGTCGGCTCAGTCACTTTGCAGCCCTATTTGCATGTGTTCCGAAAGAATGTACTTGGCACGAAAATGGCTATGACGCATCTATGTATACGAATCTAAGTGGCAGAGATATGTGGCACTATAATAGAAAGATAATTAAACGTCACTACTGACAAACAAAACAAAAAAAAAAAATGTCTTTTTCTCTAACTAAGTTTATACAACAATTGTAAATCATATTTTTTTTATCATAGTATTAACTTAAATTATTAATATAAGAAATTATAATATAATATAATATAATATAATATATTTTTTTATTTTTAATATAAAATTAATAATTTTATAATTATATTTAATAACTCTTAATTTTTGTGCTCATTAAAAAATATAATATAAAAAATATATATCAACAATCTCGTAATTTATGTGTATTCCATTGTCAAAGGAGCCATTCTAGAATCATCTGCAAATTAGACATAAATGTATTATACATAATTAAAAAAGTCAATCAGGGTGTGCTTGGAACAACAGAAAATGGACAAAGAAAAATAATATCAAAAACCGATTTAATGTTTTTTTAGTTAATTTTCATCTGTCGGAGCATGTTAGCTCCAATTTTGAAGTTGTTTTTTCAAAGCAGTAAAACGACAATTTTGTCGTAGTTTTGTTCAAGTCTTCCATTTTGTCAGGTGTATGAAGGCAGTTAAAGACTGGTGTAAAAGTTTGAATTTGAGTTGGAAACTTTTTCCTTTGGGCCAATCTGTTTTTGTCCGTTAATCACAATTACAACTATAAAAACAGATTTAATATTTACTTAGCATGAGATTGGTTCAATGTTCCTGCAATGCTGCGCAGTAGTGCTTTTTTGCTAACATCATGAGATTTGACAGCATTTTGCTTCAACAACATAGATAACTAATCTATCGTGTTGGTAATGAACTTTTATTTCGATTAGTAACGGACAGAGCCGTTACTAATTTAGTGAAATCTCCAGAAAGTGGGTAACTGTAGTGAACTACAGTTTTAAAGCAGACAATGTAACTTGATGTAAGTATCCCAAAAATCATTATCAGCTACAGGAAAGAAAATCATTTTGCAGAAGCCGAACCTTCATTGCATTACAGCACTTTACCAATTTCTTGTATTCATGTCTCAAAACCCTTTCTTGCAATGAAAGAGGCAAGAGTCCAAGCTTGTCTGTTAAATCCATCATTGGCCTTATTGCATTCTACTATTTGCTTCAGCATAAGCTCAGTGAAATACTGATGACTGGTCCTAAGCTGCAGTCCACTGTCCTTGGAGGTTCGAGAAGGTAATCTCCTGTATGGAATTTAAATATGGTTAAAAAAAAAAAACTATTGGTCCCATGCAAGGAAGGGCACGTTACAGTGGATCAAGTCTGTGTCTGCCCCAACAAATATTAAGGACAAAAGATGAGCAAAGATGGGAACAGAAGCTGTCTTGCAAGTTTTCGTGAAAGCAAAGAGAAATTATATACCATAAAATACCTAAAAAAAAAAAACACCTTAATTTTTAATCTAAATCATGAAATGAAAAAATTTAGCTAAGAAAATTTAATTTTTAACTAAATTGAGTATAGAATGAAATTTCTGAACAAATTTAAATTATTTATTTTAGACTTAACTATATGCAGAGGGTAATATTAGTATTAAGAGCAATATTCAGATAAAAATGCTAAGTTAATGATGGAAAAAGGGTTAGTTAACCAACTTCTTGGAGTTGGTGGTGATCATAAGTCATGATTTTTTATATTAATTTATTTAGTTTTGTGCTTATCTTTAACATTGCAAACAAAGTGAATGGCAATTTCAAAAAAAAGCAGAATCATATTGCCAAAGATAATGAACAAAAAAAATAAAAAACATACAATAATCTACAATCTTTGCGAGGTAACGAGTAATGTTGGGATGGATAATTTAGTTCTCTTCTCTCTTATATATTATAAGAGTTCGATTTTTTTTATATGAATCAAATTTTTATCGAAAACAATTTTTATTTTTTATGCGAACAAAATTGAGTCTAACCTCGATATTTTGTTTCATATTTAATAAATACTTTTTGATTTTTTTAATGAAACAAAGAAAAAAAAAGGAATTATAGCCCTAAATCCGCAATATTAACATGAAAAGAAAATTTAATTGTGAAGTTTTGATGGGGTAAGAAAAAAAAATCTGTTAAGTGAGGAGCTTAGATTGGATTCATAGCAAAATGGGTTTGCATTAAATTTTATAGCTTTTTATTGATTTGGCGAAAAACAGAGAGAAGTTGAAAAGAATAATTTTTAAAAAAATCTGTGAATGACTTGTTATGAAAGAAATGACGGCGGCGGCGGCGGAGGTGGTGGTACTGGTACAGTTTAGACGAGTATGAGTCAATGGCCTACAATGGGCTTTAGCATCGCCCATAGATACCTTAAAGCTAAGAATATTTAACAATTTTAACTGTAATGCACACCAAATACAAACTAGAAGAATCTAAGAAAAATAATTTTGTGTCTTAGCAGAAGATAATTAATTTCTTTTTCATAGCAAATATTTAAAATCCAGACATAATATAATGAACGATTAGAATGTTTCCAAGATAAACTTATCATCAGATTAATACAAGCACTACTGCAGATCTGGGTTTATGAAAGAAAGAAATATGGTGTTCATATCAGTTATTCAACAAGAAAAAATATGACAGAAGAGCAGGAGAAGAGGGAGTAACGAATTCTACATAAAATCAAAGCCTATGGAGTAGAACAAATCAAAAAGCTTCTCAACCATGTCATCTTACATAAACAATCTGGAAGCTAAATTGTCCATGGTGATTGCACCCGCACGAAACAGGCCATCGACCAAGAATAGCGCGTTTTCTGTCTATTCTTTTGCGCCTTGATAGTCAACTGCAAGAGGAACCACATTAATGCAGGGGGATGCCACCACCTGAATATTCAACCTCCTGAGAATTGAACAATGAAATAATCCACAGTTAGACAATGTTTAGTAGCATTATCTCCAGGTGATCAATCTCCTGGTCAGGCGTCAATAGCATTATCCCTCCTCCATTTTGCAATAAAAGAATTCAAATGAATTCTTACAATAAAATCATGCATGATTTCATTTGCTTTGAAAATGAAATTTTATAAGTTAAAAGGGAAATGAATCCTTCCATTCCAAACAAAAAAAAGTGATAGAAAAGAATTGAATTGAATTCTTGTGAAATTTTTTTATTCCAAACAAGGGGTATAAGTTGAACTTCTCAGGAAGATAAAACAAACCTGAGCAGGAGGCAAGGATGAGACCCAGTCTGATGCATGAGTTGGAAGGAGCCCCAGTGTGTTAAGCTGCCAAAGTCAAAGATACAGAAACTCAATGTGATGAATTGTTTTCTGTTTTGCCATTCATTTTAGAAGGAACAATTTATTGAGGGAGGCTAAGGAAAATGAATCTTACTTTCCAAATACCCAGCGCCAAACCCCCCAGATTAAGGGCAATAAACAGCAACTTGGGCCCAAGAAGATCTACTTTACTGTCTTTGTATGGCTCAAAAACTGAAAACAAAAACAAAAGACAAGGATTTAGTTTTGAACATGAACTTGATGAGAACTGTAGATCCAAATATCAATTATCATGGGAACGCTTCATGTAAAAATGCTATAAGAGCAAGGTAGATACCGATCTGAGAAACAAAAAGGAACAGGCCAAAGATTACCAGTAAAAACAGTTAAAGATGGATCTCCAAAAAAAGGGTAAAAAGAAAGTAGATAAATCCAGCAGTTGATGGACATTGTCACAATCTACTACTTGATATACTCTTTGCAAGATAATGTTATTGAAGAAAAGAAGGTAGGATTGAAAGGCTTCAGTATAAAGAATAGAGTTCCCCCAGGAAGTGAAAAAAAATGATAACAAGAAAAAGGAGCGGAAGTGGGAACGAATTTTGACTGAATGACACGGCTTCTTCCCAAATGCATGCAGTAGAAAGCATTCTAGAATAAAAACCAATGTATATTCAATTTGGTATCAACTCTCATTATGAGGTCCAGCAGACGATGATCTCACATGTAAAATGAGTTCATAATGTGGGTTACCCCCTCTACGAACCTAACCCCTTCATTATAACATTACAGTAATAAGTAAGGTTTTAGGAACAGCTTACCCTTCCCAACCCCTTGAAGAGCACTTATTGGCTGCCAAAGAGCTGAAAATGTAATACCAATGCTAAAAAGATGCACTGTGTTTCCAGCCATCCACATCATGAATCCCATCATCAGTAAATTCTTGAAAGGTGCTTGTGCCACTTCCCAAGCTTTCTATTCACGCAATACAAAGACTATAGCATTAATCAACAAAATAATGAGCATCAATTTGGTAAAGCTTTGATAACTCCACAGAAATATCAGAAACATTGAAACTGAGGCAATGCGTGTTCAGAAAGCAATATAAAGATCTGGGAGAATCATAATAACATGCATAAAACCAGAAGATTTCTCTTTCCTTTCAATGTGTTTCTTCTTTGAACAGACCAGACAAACTTAAAAAATTTCTTTGATCTGCTTCAAGCATTAGGATTCAATAAAAAGTCTTCTAATATAACACCTACGAATAATAGTGACCGATAATACTCTCTCTCCACCAAAATTTGCTCTATATATCCCCCTCAATAACCAAGCTGCTTAAGCATCATTTCTCAGGAACCAATAACCACATAAGAATAAAAAATTAAACCACATCCTAAACAAATTGCTTAGCTCCAGAAACCCATTAACATTCAAGTTATTATTTTTCAGGAAATTTACATCACCAAGTTTTAAAATTATCCAATTTGGACATTGAAAAGATAAAGACAATACAAATATAAGAAAGAATAATAGTAAATTAAATTTTGGCCTAATAACTATCCAATTTGAGATTTGATTGGAAATTAACCAAATCCTTCCACCATTGAAAACAAGGCGATTGTAAACAATTTTAAACGTTTCTGCCTGCTTCAAGATTATAATAAACATAACCTATTCATAAGAGACTCTTCAAATCATTAAAGTTGTTTCAATCACCAAAAATCCATCCCATGATAGTAGGTCTGGAGAAGGACTAGTAATCAATTTCCAGTTTTTTTTTAGGAAAAAACAAAAAAAAAACAACCCAGCAACTTTCTATCTAGAAACTACAAGAAAACAATTCAAGAACGAAAAAACAAAATCAAATAAGAAGAGAGACCTGAACTTTCCAATTAGCTTCAGCATCCTTTTTTTGCTTAGTTACAGTTGAATCGTCCTGAAACACAATCACACACGCAAAAAGAACACATATTTGAGAATTAAAGCAAGTAGATATAAGATGGGACTTTGAGGGGAATACAAAACAAATTTGCAAAACCTGATCTTGCGAAGCGCGAGAGAAACCAGGAGGATCGGGAAAGTCCCGAGAAGAAGGAGCTGTTGAATTGTCAGTGAAATCGACAGCCCATCTACGGCCGGAACCCATCACTCCTTTTCCTTTGTCCATGTTTTTGTTGAGATGTTATTCGAAGAAGAAGATCAGTAGATACTGCAGCAGAGACCTCTTTCTTCCCTCTCTCCCCACTCCTCTCAACTGGATCCATCCCATCCCCACTATATTTATTTATTTTATTTTTTATTTTCTGCAGGAAGGAGTTTCCTTCCTCATTTAATTATTTATATTTTTCCAACAGAAATTTTAAGCAAATTGTTTTCTTTTTCAAATAAAATTTTAGAACTTTAATTCTTTTAAAAAATTAACTATCAAAGAAAAAAAATGTCTAACCCTAATGATTAATGTCTTTTTTTTTAAAAAAATTTACTCTGACAGTATTTGATAATGTTTAAAGCATATAAACAGTAAATACATAAGAAAGAGAGATTTAATCTAAACTCATATTTAGATTTCCATTCAATCCCTTATTTAAAAAAAAATTAAAAAGAATATTTCATATTTATGTTATTTTATAAAAATAATTTTTTTAAAAAAATATTTAATATTTAAATAATTAATTTTATTATTTTTTTAAATAATGTTAAAGAGTGGTGAATTCAGAATTCAAATTTAACCTGCTAATTTCAAATTGTACTCTCTCAATTTTCATTATTATTTTTAAAAAATTGACAGAATTAATACAAATTGCTTCTCTCCTATTACTTTAGGTAATATAGGATTAAAATCTCCAAGTTAGTAACAAATTTAAATACAAACTCTAAGGAGAGGCAGCAGTGCAGTGGGGTGACGAAACAATGCTGCATGGAAGTAAAAGGCCTGCAAGCCGTGAACTTATCACAATCTTAGGATTGGGAATTATTACATTGCATCACCATTCTTGCTTGGGTTTAGATTTGGTTTTTGCAATTTATTGTATTTTCAGATGGAATGGAATTCAGATGACATATGAAACTGCATTAGCAAAGTGGATACATAAAAGTCTAGCTTAGCAGGAGACAACTATTTATAGTAACAGGATGGATTAAAGTTCATTCTTCAAGATTTTGCATACACTCTCCCCATTTGCAGGATTACGCTTCTCTGAAAAGTTCATGACTGCCATAACTCCCTCTTGAAGGAAAATTTGTCCGAAATGTTGGCTAAGATGAAACCTGCAAAAACCTGAGTCCGATAAACCTGTTAATCAAGTTTGCTTCCAAGTAATCGAATTGTAACTTGACAGAATCACCACAACTCTCTAATAGTTCTAAGCCCTTCAAAAGATGCAGTCAAGGATTTGAAGTAGAATAAAATTTAACTACATATTGTTAAAGAGTCTATGTAATGATGCTATTACAGGTGCCACGAAATAATATCAATAATAGTAAACAGCAGCAGCAGCAGTAACTGACCTGAATACATCCAAAGATGTAGACAGCGGAGTAGTGTCGGCCATGAATAACCATGTCAGCCACCATTGCAAGGGGTATTGTCAAGGAAATGCCCAATGTTGCGACCAGTGGAGTCGTCCAAATCACAGAAAGTGCCCTATATTATTGCAGC
This sequence comes from Manihot esculenta, assembly GCF_001659605.2. Classification (NCBI taxonomy): domain Eukaryota; kingdom Viridiplantae; phylum Streptophyta; class Magnoliopsida; order Malpighiales; family Euphorbiaceae; genus Manihot; species Manihot esculenta. Next base: position 617,877 of record NC_035163.2, on the reverse strand, counting down.
AATATAAAACCTATAAAAGCACAGCTCCTACTGGCCCTTAATAACTTTAGATTCTTCCACCACTAGGTCCATGATAGTTAAGCTATTTAAATAGTTTTTTTTGTTAGTTTATATACTTCTAGTAGTCTTGTGCTAGGTTATGTATAGTACATATCAAAAGGATGTCACACACCTCCGCTAAATTATGCGACGTACTCATAGCAACTCTGTTGACCCAAAGAGATTCTGATACTAATTATAACAATCTAGCTCTAACAGGTTCTAAATAACTTTTAAACCCTTTTATCTTTAGGTTCAAAATGGTTAACTCAAAACTATTTTAGTTATTTTGAGCCAGATTATATACATGATATATTTCTCTGCTAATCAACCAATGTGGGACAATCCACCAAGCAGTGGATGTCACAAAATCAATCTTATTGCAAGACAATGAAGAGAGTAAATTTCAGCACCATTTATTTGCTAGTTCTAATTTTCAATGAGGAGAAAGTTTTGTCATTTAACCAAGTAAGAAATAAGTACCCAATGCTTTTGTTTCTCTCATTAGAGTTTCAATGTGAAAATCAGAACACATCACGCCATTAGAGTTTCAATCGATCACAAAATAATTGGCAATCGTGGTACATACCAGAAGTAATCTGATAGAACACTCCCTATAAAGCCATTCAACAGCAAAACTTCACCAACGTACATTGGATGTGGCAACTTGAATGCCGGTTCGATCCCCAGAGCATTCAGTGGAAACACTGCAAGGAACAATATTGGTATGAAATGTGCAGCTGTAGGATAAATGCAGGAAAAAACTATGAAAATAAGAAATAATATTTAAGGACAGGATCACAACCACAGTTTCCCTCAAAAATAAGAAAAGCAAATTTTTTAAAAACATCCAGAAAAAGGAGAAGGACAATGGTTAGTAGGATAAGATTAGGAAAATTGAAGTTTTTTATGCTGCAATCAATTAGAAAGCACCATATGGCTTATCATCACTAATGATTTGATTATGACATAGAAAGATCATGTGGTCTGGGCCAACATAAGACAACAACTAAGGTGCACTAAAAAATAAAACCTAACCAAAATATAGTGTATTAAACTTTAGAAATAAATTTCTGGATTTTATGAGTTGGAGAACCCTGAAGCGAAGATTAAAGTTGCAAAATTACAAGTTGAAAAACATAAATCAGTACCCTTTCCAATCATTTAATGATAAATATATGGAATTTTAAAAATTCCTCTTACCTTTCGATTGGAGGGCTATATGTTGACAGTTCATAATAATTAAGTCTCATAATATAATTCTCAAGCATATGTCTTCATATGCAAATGATGGGCATAAAAACTTTGTTATAACTACTTACAAAGCCACCAAAGCCCAAGAAGAGTGAAAAGACCAACATAGCCAAGGAACTTTTGCATATCAAGCTTCTCGCCTTCTGATCCGGCACATCTCTTGAGCAGCACTGCATTTAGGCCGGTAAAGCAAGATATATCAGAAAGTGCCCACAACTAAAATTAAATTGACCATGGTTGCCATTAAATTCAAATATCACCTATCTAACCTGTAAATAAGCCAGATGATATCGCTGAGAAAAGGCCAAATATGTCCCCCATGATTGAATGCCTTCTTGCCCTTAAAACCATGAACCACAGCTATAAGAAACGAAAGAATGAAAGAGGGAAGCATTACAGAGATAACATTATAATGAAGCCCAATCCAGGGACCCCCCCCCCCCCCCCCCAGCAAAAACACACAACACCCACCATGCAATTAGACCCAAAATTTTTACCATAACCCTGGTTTTGGCCTTCACAAATTGTTGGCAGATTACAGATAAATTATATATCGTCAATATTAAGTCAGGTATGGCTTAATAAAGAGTGGTGGAAAGGGAAAAGAGAGGTGCAATGAAGATTTATATAGGCCTACACATGTGACCCTATAACTTACTCAGAAACACTAAGAATTTCATCGGCTGCTGAAGTTTTTCCAACTGTAGTCATGGCAACACCAGCCATGCTGATAAAAACAGCAACCAACTTGGCAACATTTATGGAATCCTGGCCAAGCAAAACTCCAAAGAAAAGGGTAAAGAGCGCCGAAGTAGAAGTTAAGACAGTTGTACTTGCAACACTTGTATTTGCTAAAGCGGAGTTTGAAAGATACTGCATTTCAAAGTAACTAAAATAATTATACAACATGTTTAAAAAGGCGACCTTGATGAATGCCATCTCAAAGAAAACTATGAAACTGAAGTAAAAAAGAAAGACAGCCAAAGAGGATTCACACTACATTTAAGACATCAAACCCAGATCAGGTTGCCGCTTCTCCAATCACATATGACACATGCATATTAAAATATAAAAAGCACAACTGACTCACTGCAAACAATTGAACAGATTATTTAGGAGCATATACTTCTCATACAGTATGATCAAATCATTGAATTATCAGGTCTATTAAGAATTCTCTATTATAATCAGCTTAGCCAATCCAGCAGCCATTCTCACATAACCAGTCAGCAATACACCACCAATCACTAGATTATGATGGAAACTACTGTTGAATCCCCAGAAACCTTACAAAATCAGAAGGGCTATCAGATGATTTCAAATTGCAGATCATTGGCGATTGGAAACCTTTCCCATCTGTTGCAATACTAAGTTATCAATAGAAATACCATGATTTTCCAGATCAAGGAGTTTTATTTAAATCTGTAAGACTCCTCACTACCAAAAGAAGTAAAGTATCTATATCTTTAAACCCATAAATAACAAGAAAAAATAACATATGCACTTAGTTGGGAAGATTAATTCCATGGGCTTCAAATGGCAATGACTTTTCTTTTTCTTTCTGGTAACTATGAGCAATAAGCATTGGTTACCCCATCAAGCTCCTTTGCAAGACCAATGTCTCCCAAAGGATAGATAATGAATGAACCAAATTACCTCTGTTACAAACCAGATTGGAGCAAGACATAAACTGCATTTGGCAACTTCCAATGAATTAAGTTTGCAATTCTGTCCAGGCGAAGGAGGTTCTTCTTCCCCTTTCCTCACAAGCACGGGCCATCCCTCCTCCCTTTCACGGAGGTCCTTGTCAGTTACTAGGCAGCAACTGGCTTCAGTCTCCGGCACTTGGTACATATCATTAATTGTAAGCGGAACATCAAGTCCAGTAGAAGAGCAAGCAACAGAGCTGCCATTGCCGATATCATTCAACAAGTAAATGTGGAACAAACTACAGAACCAGTCTTTTATAAACGCTATGGGTAAATAGACCACCATAAGAGACACCCCAAGATATGTGAGTGCAAATGGCTGTTTATACGTTTCAAAGATGTTCTGTAGAAAACAAGAAATGAAATTCCATATTTATAATTAGTAGATATATAACAATCACAGAACAAATCCCAGAGTTGTCACTGATAAAAGAAAAGAAACATGAGAACTGAAAAGAATGCAGAAGAAAAAGAACAAGGACATGTGAATTCAAGATTAAATTGTTCTTGTTCCCATCAATGAGAATACAAAATAAGAATAATTTAGCAAATGCCCTCTCGTTTTTCCTGCCCTCTTGGCAAACAAACAGAATAAGAAGAATCAAAGATAGAAAAGAGAGAAGACGCGATTAAAGCCAATTACCTGAGTGACCTCCGCAGAAGCAACCCATATGAACACAACTGTGCCAATCAATCCCAACCCAGCTTGATACTTCCACCCCATTTTGCGTCAAATGCAAGAAAACCAAGGAATTCTCAGTAGAATGACAATTTTTCCCCAAACGTGAACCGGGTAATCTTGAATTTGCTAAAAAATCTTCATGATCAGGCCAGTAGAAAGAAAAGGAGATCCATGGGAGGTTGTGTGGCAAAATTGACACGTACGTTGGTCTGGTATTGTTGAAGATTAACAACAATCTTGCATTTAAGTATGGCGTTTCTCAGATGTTTTTCTGTTGTCAGCAGGGGGTTAAAGTAGGGTGACAAATGGTGGAGTTACGACAAGACTCTCATCCAGCTCTCGGATGACGTGGCAACCGTTCAGGTCCGGTACCTTAATCAATCCCATTTTGACATGTGATAATCGGAGCCACCGCGCGAACCAATCGCCGGTGTAATTTTACTTATACACTTTCTTGGTGAGTACTTTGTGGGAGAATTATTATTTTGCCAAGTTTTTAGAAAATAATTAATTTGTCATTATAATTTTTAAACTTATTTGATATTATTTTAAAATGTAAGTATTTAATTTTTCTCATTAATAAAAAAATAAATAATTTATATTAATAAAACGTGAATGACCTTACACTAATTTGTTTAAAACGTTGAAAATTAAATTGAAGAGGACATTTTTGACATTTACTAGATATCTAATAAAATCTTTCAATATATATAAAATAAAAGAATTAGATAACTATATTGCAAAATACTAATAAATCTTTTAATTGGATATAAAAATTAATTAATTTACTTATATATATATTAAAAATACTTTGAATTGACAACCACTAAAATTAAATATTTAGTGTGAAAAATAATTTAATTTTAAAAAATATTTTTCTTTATTTTCTAATACTTAATTTTAAATTTAAAAAATAAAATTTATTAAAAAATGTATATATAGAAATCTCAAATACCCTTGTTATGTAATTTTTCTAAAAAAATAATTAAATTATATTAATATAATTCAATTTATTTTTATTTATGAAAAAAATTATTTATTTAAAATTAATTTGAACATAATAGAATTCAATTGAAATTTTTTATATTAGATAATTAATAATAAAATTTTAATTTGTTTATTATTTTTAAATTAAATATAAATATTTATTCTTATAAATAATAATCATTATCGCATTTATTGAAAAAACATTATTAATATTTTTATAACATTTAAAATTTAAATTTTATATAATTTTTTTACCATTTAAAATATAAAAATTATTTTAAAATTAACAAAACAATATAATAAATTTTTAATATTAATTATAAATATATTAAGTATTAATAATCACTATTAAATTAAAATAACTTTTATAAAGAGTAGTTATTAATTAAAAATAAGAAATAAATTTAAAATAAAAAAATAAAAGGAATTTTAAAGTAAATTGATGGGGAATCTTAGGAATAAAATCTAATAACTCTAAGATAAAATAACTCTGAAAATTAATAGTAAATTTCTTTATACGACACCAAACGCAAATGACAGTAATAACACAATTATTATAAATTTATTTTGATTTTTGATGCAATTAAAAAAATATAATTTCATTCTCACAATAATAAAAGTAAGTTAATAGCATAAATAATTTTTAATTTTAATTAAAAGTTACTTACGAAATAAACTAAAATCTTAAAGGCTAAGTAAGGCTGGACTACGTAGTTAAACAAAATTGAAACGTACGACTCATCGATTAAATAGTTTATATCTAAATTAACTAAAACAATGATAGATTATGAACAAGTCGCTATAATATTAATATTTCAACGCACTTAAGTAATGAGAATTCAAACTCCACCTAATATTTGTTGAAAGCATAATAAAAATAGTTTAGACGTAATATACTTGTATAAATCTCAATATAAATATTTAATTTAATAGTTATTAATCTTATTTTCATATAAAGTCTGAAGAGATAGAAATTTCATTTCATTTCATTGCATCCACCCAAAAAAAGTTAAAACATTTTTTTTTTTGCCCATGATGGCAATAAACTATAAATAGCCCAAAACAGCCAAGAATGACAAGATTGAATCTTGAGCGATCTTCCCTCTCCGTCTCAATAATGAAACCTTTCTTCTTCTTTCACAATAAACAATCATATCCCCATGACCTAATTAGCCCACTATACATAACAACTGAGCTCCTATCAAAATTGATTTCTGACAAGATAGATAGATAGAGAGAGAGAGAGAGCTAAGAGGCACAGGAATACTGAGGTACTAAATTTCTCTGTCTAACCAGTTCATCAATATCATGAACAATCTTGAATACAGCTTCTGGTCTTGCAAGCTTCAAAGCATTTTGTGACATGGCCTTAAGCTCATCTGCTTTTGGCCCAAACCATTGACCAACAATCCTTGCAATTTCTTTTGGTGACTTTGAAAATTTCCCACATCCATTTTCCACCACATATGGCACATTCCCTACTTCCTGCATTTTCCAACAAAGGAAACATGGTTGTCAGAGATTGAGGAGCTGGCGAAGAAGGAAATGCCAGTTTTATTGGAAAATATCTGGAGGCAAACCATTCTCTCTCCATCCATTCATGTAGTTAGAGAGATGAACACTAAGCAGTTTCTCTTTAAGAACACAATGCCCTCTAGCAGTGGATTATAAGCTTACCACAGGTTCCAGAAAATAGATCATTTTTAATTGGATGCAACTAAAAACCAAATTATGTTGATTTGAGGCTCCATTTATTTACGGAAAATAGCTTGTATTTGTACTGTATACAATGTGTTTCATGAAAAATATTTTCAACAAAATAACTTATTTTTCATTGTTTAATTTTAATTCAAAAGGTAAGACATATTAATAAATTTATATATAGAAATCTCAATAAAATTCTCAATGCAAAAAATGATTTAAAAGAAAAAGTCATTTACCTTAAAATAACTTAATTTTTCATTTGACCAGGAAAATATTTTCTGTTGATTACTTTTTCTGAATAACCCAAATGTCAGAAAATGTGGAATGTGTTTTCCTGAAAAGTATTTTCTGCCAAACAAATGAAGCCTAATGTACTTAAGTTTCTGCAGATTTAGCAATGAGAGATGGCAAAATATACAGAACGGAGAAAAATCAGTAATTTCATATGCTTAAGTTTCTTGATGCATAATTTGATAATTTCAAGAAGCACATACCTTATGCTTCTGCTCATTAACAAGCCTAACTTCTTTTGTCAGCATAAAAAATTTAAGATGATTGAAACATTTAATGTATTGCAGAATAAGGTTAACTAACTTACTTGCCCAGCAATGTAATCATTCAAGATTATAGGGAGGCCTCGTATCATTGCTTCTGCAATTGTCCCTGGGCCAGCCTGCAGAAAGAGAAACCATTAGATGATGGCAGATAATGAAAGTGAAAAACTACCATATTGTCATGAAAGAAGTTACCTTTGTTATTATGCAGTCACAAGCTCCCATGCATTCCTCCATTTTAGTGACAAACCCCTTCACCTATATCATGGAATATATATATATATATACACACACGCACACACTCACACGTTATTATAACATCAACATGAATCTCAAAAGTGGGCCTATACTGAATTCGTACCAAGAATGGCAATATGATTATTGAAAAGTTTCAGAAATTTATACAAAAAAAGAGAAAGAGAGAAAGAGATCAGGGGCCCAGCAAAACAGACCTTGTATTCCCAAAATTATTGGGAATAATTCTAAATGTGTTTTTTGTATTATCAACTAGTTCGGGTTGGCTATATTATACACATAATGAGGAGAAAAAACTGGAAATAGAACTTTTTTAAATGATTTGTTCACAATCAAATGTCCTAGACAAAACAATTGTCAATTATGCAAGGGACAGATAGAAGTAGAATAAGACATTCAATCGCTGCTAGGAAAGGTTAGAAAAATGCAGGATATGAAGCTGAAAAGGCCATTTGTGATAGAACCTTCTGGCTGGGACTATAAGAGGATATATCAATACCTGGACAGGAATCTTCCAATCAATTGAATGCAATCTGTTGGCCAACTTTTTGTTGCGGCCACATATCACCAGGACCTGACCTATTGGCTCACCAAGATTCTCATCATATAAAGCCTTTCCTAGCGCCCTTGCAGTTGCCTCAATGGGACCCATCCCCTCCCCTCCGCCCATTAACAGCACAGCTGGAAGATCTTCATCCATGCCTAGTTCTCTTCTTAGTTCACGCTACGATATTAGAAACAGTAACCTAACGTAAGCAAATAAACATATATGTCAACATCACATCAAAACAAGGTTTGACATTAATTAGGAAGAAGAAAAGAGTTTATATTTGCTGGTTGAAACTCTACTAGTTAAAGTTATCAGATTGAAGATCTTACTCCCAGGCTATACTAATTCAGAGTTATAGCATTTGCTGCTAAAATTGTATAAACAATAACTCACTGCATGTTCAGTCTCAGGAACCACATGGTAATTGACAAACTATACGTTGCATCAGAATATGTAAAAGAGTTAGAGACCAAAGAGGTATCACCATCTCAAAGTTCAAAAGCATCAGCCACAAAGATCACAAACCTTTGGTCGAACAGGCTTAACAAATGAAGGCCGCACTGGAAGACCATAAACCTTAATTTGGGAAGGCTGGAGCCCAGCTTTCAACGCCCTCTTTGCTACATCTGTTGTCGGGCAATAGCATCTGGTTACAAGCTTATGAAACCTAAACATCAAAATCAAAATATAAAAAATCAAAACAACGCCATGGATAAGACATCGTTAGAACAAAAATTACATATACAAAACCAACCATGTAGGATGGCAAGTGCTTAAATCTGTGATTACAGTTGTGAAAGCTATCTTCTGCAAAAGACCCTTTGCCCTCAATATACGAAGAGGAACATGTTGCATAAGTGGATGTACACTGATAATAACATCAGGTTGGTATTTCATCAGTCCTTTTGCAACCTCACTACAAGAATAGACAAAATAAGGGTTAAATGAGAATAGCATAGCATGCTACCATAAAACCACCCCACCGTGAAACCATCCCAGTAATACAATTTATGATGAGGAAATAACAACGGAAAATGATCCACTGAGTTTGCTCTTTAGGATTCTTAATTGATGCTTTCATCTTATGTCAATAACATATTGCACTAATTCATTAATCACATGGCTGAAATTTTCGACTTGCTGATTTATGATCTAGCCTCGAACCCCTTGTTGGGAACTTCAAAAATAGGTGGACATAGGGCAACATAGAAGCCAATCACTATGGAGGTGTTGTCATATGGACTATGCTGTGACCTGTGAGTCTTGGAATATGGAATAAGGATGCAAAATATATATTACATTACATTGACGCCAGAAAAAACAAACCAAGGGATGCATATTGGAGGAGAGCAACAAAGTCTCACCGGGCTATAAAAGTAGAAGTTGCAGCAAAATTAGATTGGTGGATCACACGAGGTGCAGTCCCATAATATGTCATTTTCCACAATGGCCCATGTTTCACCAAGAAACTATAGCTCCTGGGCAATTGATTAAATGGCCAAGGTGTATGCTCTGACCATAAATCAGTAATGAACACCTGCAATACGCACTCTTATTATGCAGAATACATATGCAAACACCCATTAAATCTTTCGCCCGACAATAAAATAACAGCAAACAACCTATGGGAAAAAGATCACAAGGTAAAAAAAATTATTTTGTTCTGCATAATGATTGACATAGCCCAAGCTAAGCAACATCCAGTTAAGATAGAATTGATTTACACAAGTTCAAAGCAAATATCCGCTTCATCATCTAACTAGTTATGAAAAGCACTTCCATTTTATTTCCTTTCCATATTTAAACAGTGATCAAACAAAGAAACAGCAATTGAAACGAATCATATCCTGTCAAAATCCAAAACCAACCTGATAGTCGTCACCAAATTCCTCATTAAACGCTGCCTTGATAGCCTCTGCAGAGGCTCGATGGCCACCCCCGGTATCACTCATCAAAATGAGAACCTTTTTGGGGCTCTCGGCCTCTACACCGCTCAAAGGCAAGCCCCTTTCTACCAAAACGTCGCACCCATTGTCTCTTAAACCATTACTATTATCACCATTACTATATCCAGAACCAACCCCAACGGAAGCAAACCCAATTGGGATTCTCTGACAGTGGAATCTAATGACCCTATTGAACTCAACCCAAATCCTTTTAACACTCGAAGTTCCCCGACTACCGAAGCTCAAGGAAGCAGCAACTTTGCGCTTCGTTTTCCCAACTGAGCTATCGAAAAACAAATAATCTGACTTGAATGAAGAGCACCCATTTGATTTTATGCTCTGAAAAGCTGTATTAAAGGCAAAAAGACCCAATTGACCTGCAAGATCAAATACGGGACCGGACTCCTGGGTTACTTTTGAAGGTTGATACATGGTGAGAGTGATGTAACAGATAAGGTGACTAGAGATCACTAATCAAACCATTCTGGTGGTTTATCTGGCGAGAAAAAAATAAGGGTAAAACAAAAGTATATGGATAATGGGGAGAAGGGGAAAGAGAGTAGCAGAAAACGAATGATGATGAAGGGTTTGAGCTTGTGGGTTAGGTTAGTGGCCACAGAGAAATCAGTGATAGAAGAAGAGTAGATTCTGAGAATGGAAATAGAGTGATGCTCTTTGGAAGGATCGTCGATGAGATTTGAGGGTGAGAAAATCGGAGCACAGAGCCACCAATTGGGTCAGAGTTGGATATGGTGGAGTTTTTGCTTAGTCCTTCACAAGCTCTGTGCTTGCTTTTCTTGTTTACCAAAATTCCCTTTTCTTAACCTATCGGGTATTTTTCGCATTCCTCAAAAAAATAAAATTAAAAACATAAAAATTAATTTTAATGATTTATAATTATTTTAATAAAAAACATTAAATAACAAAATAAATTATAATAAATTATAATTTATTTTTTATTAAAAATATTGTAATTTATTTAATACTAAAATTTATAAAATTTTTAATAATTAAATATAAATTAATTATATTATTAATAATTTTTTTAAAAAATAATAATAATAAAATTTATTTTTAATCATATTTGAAATTTTATTAATTAAATTATAGATTTTCACAAAATAAAATTATTATCATATAACTTTATTGATTTATAAAAATATGGAGTATCAATTCTTACATTATTTTAATTATGGATAATATGGTTAGTTTATACTTAAATTAATACATCATAATTTTAATATTATTTTATTAATATAGTAAAATTAACTAATTAATTATTATATTTTTAAAAATGCATAAATTATTTTTGTATAGTTTTAAAAACTCAATTAAAAGTCACTCTCTTGAAATTCTAACACTATTATTGTTAGGGATTTAAAATTAATAAGTCATTAAAAACTAATTAACTATGTATATTTTAACTATTATATAATATATATAAATATAAATAAATAAATAAATACTACACCCATCTTATAATTTTTATTTATTTTACTTTTTTATGTATAATAATAAATATAATTTTTTTATTAATTTTTTAATTATATTTATTTTAAATACATTAAATTTTATTAAATACTAGAAAGTATTAAAATAATTTATTGAAAATAAGATAAAATTAAATATGATTATAATACTCAATTTATATTTTCTCAAATTAAATTTTTGAAAATTTATCATATAAAATAAATTATGTAAGGCTCTTTTTACTATATTTATTAAAAAATGTAGTATTATATATCTACAAAATATAAATACTAAACTTTAAAAAAATGACCATTAAGATTAAATTGTTTTAAACATGTTTATATAATTATAAAAATATAGCATGATATACAAATTTTATTATTAATACAATTTTATTACAATAAAAATTTTAAAGTTAATTAATTGCTAAAATTAATTTAATTTAATTTTCATAAAAAATTTAAAATTCATTGTTAAAATTAATTTAATTTAAATTTTAATAAAAAAATTTAAAAGTTAATTAATTATAAAAATTATTTTAACAACTTTTATTAATTAAACTAATTGTATAGTTTGTATTTTAAATTTTAATTTTTTTCTGTTTAAATTTTTATAGTTATTTTTATTATAATTATAAATAAAAAAAAGTGTGGTTCTAACTAATTAAAACTATAAATATTTCTTAAAATAAAAAAAGAACATTCTTTTTTCTTTTATTTAAATAAGTTTTTGTATAAAGTATTAAAATATTTATAATAATACCAATAAAAAGTAGCATGTTTAATGTACTATGAAAAATTAAAATGTTTTAATGTATTGAGAATTAAAAAATATAATATATTACATTTAGAAATAAAATAAAATTTATTTAATTAAACTATTATTAATAATAAATTTATATAATTTTTTATTTTACATGTAATTTATATTATGAGAAAAGGAGCAAATGATAAAATTGTTTAAAATACATGAGCGTACATTTATTATAAATTATTTTTTATCTTGATTGATTAAAAAATAATAAATAAATATATTATATTTAATTTTTTTATATATAATATTATAATTTTAAGATATATTGCATAAAAAATTTCAGCCTTAATTTATATTTAAAATTTTAAATAATAAAATCAAATATTTTAATTAATTACCATTATAATTAAAAAATTAAATTAAATTCTAAAAAGTTAATAATAAATTATAATATAATTATTAAATTTTTATGTTAATAAAATATATAGTTATTTATTTTATATAATGAAAGTAATTTGTTTCATTTTTGTCATATGTGATATTAAACATATTATATTAAATAGATATTTATTATAAATATATTTTTATTATATAAAATATTACCTATAAATATTATATATTAAAATATTTTTTTAAATATTTATACTCAGAATTATAAATTATTTACATATTTCTGCTAAATAAAAAAATATATTTCACATTAATAATATTAAATAAAATAAAATATTATATATTTTAGTTTATAAAATTTTATTTATATTTTAAATTTTTACAACTAATAAAAATTTTAATAATTCATTGAATAATAAAAACAAATATAAAAATTGGAGCATAAATGATAGGATTGCAAAATATATATATAGGAAGATCTATTATTATAAAAGTTAATGATTAATTTTATTTAATTTGTATTTTCTAATAAAAAATAAATAATTCAATATATTTTAGAAATTTAAATTATGAAATCCTAATAATATGAGATAAAAATATAATTAATAAATAATAAGAAAAAAATATAATTCAATATATGCTGAGAAAAAATATTTTTTTATGTTAATTGGCTAATAAAAAAATAAATTAATCAATACTTTGAATAAATTTAAACTTATAAACCAATAATAAAATAAAAATACTAATATAATTTTAAACTCAGTTTTAAAATAAAATTAATCTTGTGCAGATTAGTGGATTATAAATGTGAATAATTGGAAAGATTTCATATTCTATTCTCTTAATTTTATTTAATAAAAAATAATATTATTTTTATTTATATAATAATAATATTAATATATAATAATAAAATAATGATATTTTTTAAAAAAAAATGGTTTATTATAAAACCTTATCCTTTGTTTGAATTAGAAAAAAAATTTATAAGAGAAAATAAAGAAATAAAAAATGAAATGAAATGAAAATCTTGGTCCAAACAAGAAAGATACTTCACTGTGGGCTCGCTCGCAGACGTAACGTAAGACATTCAACGAGAGGGAAAGGAAGCTGCCCTTGGATTTCCGCCACAAGAAATCTCCCAAAGCCCATAGTTTTCTTCTCTATTCATAACCCAGATAAAGAAAATCCTCCCTCTGCCATAAAAAAATGACGATTTGTGTGTGTTCTTGTAGCAAGCCTCTGATTCTGGCCAAACCCATTCACAAAATGAGCTTCTCGGTATCTACCAAGAGACTACCAATCAATTTGGGGGTTGTGCCTTCTGCTACAACCATCTCCACGACTTCTAGGTGTTTTCGGGTTGTGGCTTCAACGGTGGATTCATATGAAAGCTCCTCTAATTTCGTTAAACGCATGGAACAAGCTTGGTTAATTTCACAGGTAACTAAATTCATTTAATTGGTTTTCTTTTAGATGTCGATTAGGGTTTTCAGTTATTACGAATATGTTTCATTCAGCAAACGATGAATTGAATTAACTAAGAGAATGAAATCAATGATGATGGGATGGAAAATCTTAGCTTCATAATCCTACAGTGTTGTTCTGTTAGTTGCATGCTGGATTCAAGAGAAATGCTATTACCATTTTGCAGAAAATAGAAATGAACAGATAAAATGATTGTATGAATAATTTAGGGAAAATTACTATTTAGTTCATGTGGCACACGAACTTACTAGTTTGTCGTTTTGAAAATTACATTAAAACATTGAGTTTTTTAAAATTTTACTAGTTATTAATTTTACTGTGTTGAGAAATTCTAAAATCCTCTCAGGAGGAACTAATTAGTTTATATTTTTATAGAAGTAAAGATAACTAATGGGATTTTTTCATATTATAGGTACCTAAAATAGTAGAACTCTAAAATAATAGAACTCTTGCCCTCCGTTTGAAATAGAATTCAATTTAATTAAATTTTTATGTTGTAAAATTTTTGTTTGGAATAAAAAGATTTAAAATTTTTTGACTTTAAAAATTTTTGTCACTTATGGAAGTGAAATAATGAATGATTTTATAAAAATTTATTTGAATTTTTTTTTTGCAAAAATTATTCATGTCAAACTAGGGTTAATGTCTAAATTTATTGAAGTACGGACTAGATTAAAGACTTATTAGTAGATTTTTTAATATACGGGGACATTTTAATGTGTTTTTTAAAATCAAAGGATTAACCGGTGAATTTTTTTGTATTACAACAACTAACTAGTAAATAACCCAATAGTTAACTACAAAAGATGTCTTTGTTGATGCGAGTGGTGCTATATGGATGTTCAAATTTGGAAATTGTAATTTATATAGAATTTGCTAAAGTTTGCTTTTGTTGAATAAAAAGATTGATATTTTGATGGACTGAGCTAATTGAAGGAGAAGAACAGCCTTTATGAGCCTCGTAGATTATGTTCAAGCTTATTGAAAAATGTGATACGATAACTGATGTTCTTCATGATGCTTACAGCAACCAAGACCAGTTTCATGCATTTCTTGCAGCTCAAATGGGCACGTTGAATGCAAATGGTGTGCAGGTACAGGCTTCTTCATTCTTGGTGATAATATGCTCTGTCAAGTCCCCTCCAGAAACACAACCTGTGTCATTTGTGCTGGGAAGGTATATTTAAACTGGGAGAGCCAGTAATTTTTGTGCACTTTTCTTAATTTGGATACCAATGTCTGGCTTTCTGCTAAAACTTCAGTGATCTTGATGTTTCAGGGGTCAATGCGCTGCTCTGATTGTAAAGGAACAGGCTTTCGTGCCAAGTGGTTGGAGGAGCCTCCAATCTCCAACTCCAAGTAGCTGTTGCATTGTAAAAAAGCTTTCAACAAGATTAAACTTCAAGAGCATGGGAAATATAGAGCTGGGATTCTATTCATTTTGTGTTCCTTCTTCCTCTCCATTTTGGAATTCATGATCAAAGCTATAGCCTCATTTACTTGATAGCACAGGTGATACTAGTATTGTTTAATTCTCTGTTGAACAAAGTGAATCACAAAACCACCGGCCATAGATTTATTTGATTCAAGTGTTACTAAACTTGTTAATATGAGATCTTTCAGCACACTGATTAATTGATATTTTTTTTCTGAAAGTTTATTGAATAAAACCTGTTGCAGTACTGATACACCTGAATCACTTAGCAGCTGAGGAACAAGGGTGTTCTTTTTCTTGCATGAAATCATTCAAATAGTTATATACCTTGAACAAATCTTTAGATTACGTGTCGGAAACATGAGCAAGGTGCATGAGTTAACAATCGTTTGATCAAGTGTATTTGCCTGATTGGACGGTTGCCAAGTTATATGCAAAGATGAGCTGAATAAGTTTCCTTGTATATACTGGAGTTGGAAGTTTTGAATCTGGTTAGCCATCATGGCCTTACCAAATTTTCATGTGGGAGATCAACTATATGGAAGCAAGGGTGGAACAATTTATTTTGTTTAATTATATTTTCTATTAAATATCTAAAGAAGATAAATTTTAAAAAATATATGTTTTTTCTGCATTTGCCTTTAAAACAGAACAATATAGCGGTTGCCGCGTTTCTGGCTCCTCCCGACAGCTCCTTAGTCGACATCTTTTCAAATCCCACCATGGCATCAGAAGCTATTGAATGGTTATGAAGAAAGCACAAGGAAAGTTATGAGTTTAAATAAACAAATGAAAAATGGATGGAGAAAAGGGCATTATTTTGAAGATTAGTTATCGGTTTTAATTGCATCTTTTCAAATCCCACCATGTTCAACAGAACGATCGCTTGTCGTGTTATGAGACGATTTCTTTTAGTTGAAATAAAATTATGAAGTAAATTAACAAAACTCTAATTATTATTATTTTATGGAAGCAATGTAAAGAAGCGAAGGAAAGTTTCTTAAAAAGCAAGAAAAGTAACTTCTATGTCTTATGTTTTTTTTTCCTTTTATAAAGAAAACTTATCTTTTGAAAAGTATAATTTATATCTTTATGCAGAAAGTATCGGAAGGCTTTGAAGAATGTAAATAAACATAAAAATCAAATTGTTTTTTTAAAAAAGAAAAAAATTTTTATTAAATACAGTTATATCTTAAATACAAAACGCAGTTCGTTTCATCTAATTCGTCAAACTGTTTGCGCTTAATAAATTATATTTTTAAATAGAAAAATTATTATAATAAATTAAAAGAAATAAATTCAATAATGAAACTATTTAAGTAGTTTTATAAAAATTTAAAAATTTCTTAGAAAAATCCAAAATATTTATTGGAGTAAATTATTAAAAGAAAAAAAAATACATTGTTAAAACTTAAAAGTAAACTAAAGCGTCACGGTCCTAAAAAGATAATGCTACAGACGAAACACACTAAAAAAACCTGTACCTTACCACTAACAACTTCCTAAGTATCCTAACGAAGTATTGCAGCAGAGCAGTGGGTCCAGACCAGTCTCCACGGGGTCCACTTCACACTGTTCAACGTGGAATCCCCTTTCCCAATAGCCATGCCGCGAGGTTCTCAACTCAAAACTCTCTGCTTCACAGTACTGTTCATATTCCTCTCTCTCGTCGTTCCTAAGCTATCTATCATCTCTGCTCTCTACAATGGGTGAGAAGCCAAATCCCAATGCCAATGCGAAACCGGTTTCGACGATCGGTTCATCGGTCATTCCAATAATCAATAAGCTGCAGGATATCATTGCTCCGGTCGGCTTCGAATCTTTCAATATATCGTTGCCGCAGGTGGCGGTGGTTGGTAGCCAGAGCAGCGGGAAGTCTAGCGTCCTTGAAGCACTTGTTGGTCGTGACTTTCTTCCTCGTGGTTGTGATATTTGTACTCGTAGACCACTGGTTTTGATGCTGGAGCATTGTTCGGTAAGTCCTGATGATGATGGCGCTGAGTGGGGCGAGTTTCGACACTTGCCTGCCAGGCGTTTCTATGATTTCTCCAAAATTCGCAGAGAGATTCAGGTTGTTGTTATATTATTGTTTTTAACTTATTTTGTTCTACTGCTTGGCTTTTGTGTATCATTATAGTTCCCAGATGTAGTTTGTGAGCTTCTGGTTGGAGAAGAGTGACTTCTGCGCTGAGTTGTTTTTTAGGATGATTTTTCAATTTAGCTTATCATGCAAGTGTGAATGGATGATAAATGTAGCAAATTAATTGATTGTAGGTTGTGAAGATTGAATTACTATGATTTAAAGCAGCAAGTACTGTTTATTTTATTTATTTATTTATTTTGACTTGTTTCTATTACTCCAGGCTGAGACAGAAAGAGTAGCAGGTTTTAACAAGGGAGTTTCGGATAAACAAATTCGATTGAAGATTTCTTCTCCAAATGTTCTGAATATGACCCTTATAGATTTACCTGGCATTACCAAGGTTCCTGTGGGAGATCAACCGAGTGATATAGAAGCAAGAATTAGAAAGATGATAATGGCCCATATCACCCAAGAAAACTGTATCATATTAGCAGTTACCCCAGCCAACTCGGATTTGGCTAATTCTGATGCTCTTCAGATGGCTAGAGAAGCTGATCCAAAGGGTTGGTTGATGACTTGATTTTCGTTTGCTTCATTATAAGATTCATTTATAATGTTAAGCATTAAGGAATATATATATTCTGTTTTAGCTTTTAATTTAATTTTTAGCATCTGTTGCATCTAACTCACAACCTTGCAGGTTCTAGGACAATTGGTGTAATAACAAAGGTTTGCATTATCATTTTTCTGTAATAAGAAATTTGTTTTCCTCCTATTTTAAAGTTTAGTCACCATTTGGACTTGATTATGGCTGCAAGCAACTAAATCATCTTTTACTTCTTTCCTTCCACTCTGAAGCTTGATATAATGGACAGAGGAACTGATGCATGTAACTTTCTGCTTGGAAGAGTTGTTCCACTTCGCCTAGGTTACATTGGTGTTGTGAATCGCAGTCAAGAGGTCTGACTCGTTGAAGATCATTATTCGTATTGTAGTTATTTGCTTTGTGCATTGTTATCATCTCTACAACTACTATTTTCTTCTTTGCAGCTGCTTCTATTATTGGCTTTTGACATTACTGACAATTAGGAAATTATACAAAACTTTTGGGATCAATAATCTTTCTTCGTCCTCATTCTTTTTCATCTTGTTATATCCTTTAATAATCCGTTGTGCAAGTTTATTTATTTATTGTTTTAGATAATTTCAGTTTGTAACTTCATGAATAATTTGTCCTACTTACATACTACTGGTTTTAGGGGGATGAATGTGAACATGATCTCTTATCAATTGTTTTTCATTGTCATGATTTCTTTGTTGGTAACACAAATATTTGCAATTTATAATATAACCATATTTCAGTTGCCAAATGTTGAAAAAATGAATGGGAAGATCCATAACAAATTAATTCCTAAAATTCCATTTTTTATCAGTTTTTTCTGAAACCCATTTCTATCCTGGTTCAGTTAAAGATCAAGAACATATGTCAGTACATTGTGCTGTGTAGCTTGGATATTTACATGTTGATGTGTTATAGGATATTAACTATAACCGGAGCATTCAAGATGCACTTGTACGCGAGGAGCGGTTCTTCCATGATCATCCTGTACCTCCACCCCTTCCAAGAATTTTTTAAAAAGAGTTCTAATCTCTCTTTCTCTCTCTCTCTTAATTTATTTAAATGAATGGGTTGGTTTGATATTTTACAATTGTTTAATGCTGTGCTGCTGAAGGTATATAATGGCCTCTCTGATAAATGTGGAATTCCCCAATTAGCAAAGAAGCTGAATCAGGTTGGTCCTAGTGCAACCTAAAATAAATTTTCTTCTTTGCTTGAATATCTGAAATGCACGTGAAAAATTGTATGCTTTATTCTTACCTCTTAGATTGACCAGCCATTATTCAACTACATGGTTTGCCTCCAATAATCTTCTTTTACTCATTCTTCTTTTCCTTCAGCTACTACTCTTGCCTTTTCTTTTTTCATGTCTTTATGAGGTGATTGTTGATTGTCTGTTTCAGATCTTGGAACAGCATATCAGAATGGTTCTTCCAAATTTGAAGGCTGAGTTGAATGCTCGTATGGTTGTTGTGTTAAAAGAGCTGCGTGCATATGGTGAAGACATGGAGTCAAAAGTATGTATACGGTTAGCATGAGAAATTGTATGAGTTATTACATAGCTTTTGCAATTTGTAGTGATAAATGCAATTTAATTCATTCAGTTGAACTAGTAACTTTTCATGTAGTTGGCATTCTGGCAGTGTTTGTTCAACCAAATATCTATTTAAAGTTGAACTGTTATCTTTTTCTTGTTAATACTATATGCTCCTAGGACTACAAATCCGCATGCAGCCTATTATTTGTATAATTTTTCAATGGACTAAGGAAGAGGGGAAGTTTTAAATCTCCATTATGGTTGTGATGAGCATTTTAAGAATGTCAGCATACAACCAGTTTTGCCAACTGGTTTTGTATAATCATGCATGAATTGCTTATATGATTATATACAAGTCTGTATCACCTAAAGGCTTAGCTACTTCTTGCTCTGTGAATGTAGTTGCAACTTTTTCTAGATACCCACACACATCCACCTGTTCATATTCATATTTTTGCGTGTGTGCTCACATTCATGTGCAAACCCACTTATGCATGCCAAAAGGAATTTTGATTTATTATATTTTACTGTTCATGACTCTAAATATGTTAGTATATTTTCCTTACTTTTAGTTTTCCTCCCATTTTCATGTTGTCATTCTCTAGGCAGAACAAGGTCAAGGAGTCATTCTGTTGAGCATCCTAAGAAGATATTGTGAAGGTGAAGTTTCATCTTCTAAATCCTTGATTTTTGATTGATATGTATGATGCATTTGCAAAAGTGCTTTCTCTTCATTAGGTGTGTAATCTCTGTTTTTTATTCAGTTCCCTTTATCCATCCATTTTTATTTGTATATTCGAATTGATAACTTCTACTGTTCTTTCTTGATAATTGTTCAATAGCCTTTACTGCAATGGTGGATGGAAAAAGTCAGGAGATTTTGACAACGGAGCTGTCTGGAGGAGCCAGGATACACTACATTTTTCAGTCAATTTTTCTGAAGGGCTTGGAGGTGTCAAATCTATTTAAATAAAACATCATATTTTAAATTTACCATCTTTGATTTGTTTAAACCTAAAGGCATTTGTAACTTAAATTTCCTGTTGGTTTGTTTGATGTCATACTCGTAATGTGAGGACATCATTTTGCACTGAGCACCTATAATTTACATTATAAGTGGTTGATGTTAGATTTCCTATGCTTTTGCTATTTTATTTGTTGAAATCTCCATTGCTATTAATTGCGTTGGAGTCTTTGTAGGAAGTAGATCCTTGTGAAGATCTAACCGATGATGATATTCAAATAGCAATTCAAAATGCTAATGGTCCTAGAAGTTCTTTGTTTGTGCCCGAGGTGAGAGCCATGATGATTATATACGATGGTTCGTCTGTTTTTGCATCTTCTCAGTGGTTGCACTTTGTCTTGATTTTATGCAGTGAGTTGATCATATCTGGAACTGATGTTTCAGGTTCCGTTTGAAGTTTTGGTTAGAAGACAATTGGCACGACTGTTAGACCCCAGCCTCCAATGTCTAAGATTTGTTTATGATGAAATGATAAAGGTTATATTAGTGATATAGGAAGCTTTCACATGATTTTTTATGCATTTCCATGATAGATAATGAAAAGAAATTCTTTTTACCACAGATCAGCCATTCTGTTCAAGCAACTGAATTACAGAGATATCCATATTTGAGAAGGCGTCTAGATGAAGTTATTGGAAAGTTCTTGCATGATGGTGTAAAACCGGCTGAGAGAATGATAACAAACATTATTGAGATTGAGGTAATTTCTTGTTTTCTTCCCCTCCTTCCCCTTCTCTTATTTGTGTTCTCCCATTGAATAATGTACATTAGTATAACCGTGCGGTAGGCTAAATTTTCTTTATTTAGATATTCTATTTGTTACTTATCAAAATGAAAAAATCTAAAAGTTATTGGTAATGCTGTTAAAGAAACGAGAATCCTTCATGAATGGATTTTCGTAATTACCTCGTTTGATTAGTGTAACTTAGTGAGTTCCAATTTGAATATTCCTTTACTTCTTTACATGTACATGTTCAACACAGTGTAAATTCAGTGGACTAAACATTTTCATATTGATATTGAACTTTTACATTCTCTGATTTGTTATATTTGACTTGAATGCTAAGTTTATTGTCCTTTTAATAAATTTAGATGGATTACATAAATTCTTCACATCCAAGATTTATCGGTGGGGAAAAAGCTGTTGAACTTGCCACGCAACAACTTAAATCGTCACAGGTATTAGCTATGACTGGCCAAGTTTATATTTAGGAACAATATTCTTTTGCATTTCAGTTAATCTATTCTGGTTATTGGGTTAAAAATCCGAACTATGAATTCAGGATTTGAAATTCATTTGTACTAAGAATTTCTTGCAGGATAGAATGCATCTAGATTCCAGAATTCTTTATGGTTTTTAAGATTAATTTCATTGTATAATTGGTGCTTATTTGGGCCCATCTCAAAATTGTTGGTCCTTTCATCAACATGGTTCAAGATATTGTTGATTTAACAATGATATCAACACCTGAAAATGGCTAGAGATCCAGGCTTTTCCTTTTAGGCCCGTTGTCAATGGTGTCATCAAGTGATAAATTATTTTGGGTTAAACTTTATTCAAAAAGATTATTTGCAGCAAAGAAATGAGTTTCCTGTAAAGAGAGTGGAGAATGTCCACTTCAAATGGGGAGAAAATTGAACATAGTGCTCCAAGGGGAGAAAGGAGGTTAAATGTATTAGTAGATTATCTAATCATCTTTTTCTTTTTGGCACTTTATGCTTTATTTTTGGCAGGAAATTCGTTCCCAGTCAAATAATGACAAAACATCAACTGCAGGTAATACTGCAGGTAATCTCTTGCCTATCAAGCTTTCCATGGCTTGTGAATCAGATAAGAAATTAGTGTTGGACTGTTTTGGTGGATAGGAAATATATGTTGTATTTTTTTTATGAAAATAACCATACCTAAAACCAAATGTATATTGAAACACTAATCAATCTAAACCATTAAACCAAAAACCAAATCAAATTGATCTGGTTCAGTTCTTCAATCAAAATCAAATACTGTTTTAGGATGGGAACCTTCGTTGGCAGTTATTTTGAGAAGAAGATTTAGACAGAGTAGGAGATAGAATATAGAAAAAGAATTAGAAAGAGAATAGGAAGAGAGAATTTAAGAGAGAGAGAGGAGATAGAAGATTTCATTGATAATATTCTTAGAGTGACCTCTGCAGAGAAATAGAGCCCTACTGCTAACACTTAAGAATTACTAGGTTAATGAAAGCTCTGTGAGGATTAATTTCTTATTTTGCCTTCTTGATGCCTCTCATTTATCCCCCATAGAAATAGGAAACCACAAAAAATTACTGCCACCTCCTCACAATGTTTCCAGTTGCCCCAATTCCCTTTTTCTTTCTTTATGGAAAACCTCCTAAAGAATCTCAACAATGAAAGAATACCATTCTCAATTGACTTGTAGAATTCCAGATATTTTAAATGTTTTCTGAAATTTCAATAGAGTAAGGATCAAGAATGATACCATTGTCACTTGGATTTGAGGGCTGCACTTAGCTATTTGAGACTTACATTTCTCCAGCAATAACAAAGTATTCATCAACATCCAATTTTTGTTCCAATTCATCAGTTTTTCCCTCTTGAATTGGTACAGCCAACTCACTTCCATTGCACCATTGAAATCTGAGTTCTATAGACTTTGGGCTGTGCAATTGGAGTGCACACTAGGATCACTTCCATCTATTGTGCTTATTTCAATTTTAGAGAGAATTTTTATCAAAGTTACCTGAATCAGTTGCAATCCAAAAGAAATGCTATTCCTGGCCCTTAGAAATCAGATTTTCTTCATCTTCAACCCTTCACCTTCGCTTTTCTGGAGGCTTAAGCAATCTAATCATTCTTCTCTCGATTACCAACAATATCAACCTCTTCCTCTTCACCATCATGAAGCCTCATATCTAATTCCAACTTTTGTCTTTCATTTTTGACATCAGGGATCTTGTCATCTATAATTAAAGCACTCAATTTAGGTCCACTATCCTCTTAAATTGCAATATCACAATGAGATTCTTCAATAGGCTTCAGGAATGGTCCAGACTGCAATGCAACTTTAGAGATTGCAATATTTCCCATTTGCATTTGTGTCGATTCACCCAATTTTTTCAATCTTTGATCCCATTTTTCAGCGTCTTGTTTTGTCTTTATATTTCTCTCCTAAACGTTCAAAAAGACTCAGCAATTTCTCTTTTCAGCCATGGTTGTAGTTCCATGTCTTTGATGACTTGATTGTATTTAAAGTTCTGGTTCTAGAGGAAGAACAAAAATTTCAAGAATTCCTAGAAACAAGGTCTTGAAATGTTGGAAGTTAGGCATTAAAGAAAAGAATAGTAGAAAATCAGAAAACAATGGAAGAACAAAGAATTTGATTCAAGAATTTAAGAAAGACAGAGTTTCCATAGGAAAAGAGTACAAAACAGGGTTTTGCCAAGAAGAAGAAGAAACAGAGTAAGAATTGAAGGAAAGGAAAGGGAAGAAATTTAAGGGAAACAAGGGAAGAAAATTCAGGGAAAGAAAGAAAAAGAAATAGAGGAAGAAGGGAAAAAAATCTTAGGGAAGAGGGAAGAAATAATTTTGGAGAAAGGAAGAAGAATAGAGAAAAGGACTTGGATTTGAGAAGTCTCCCATTTATCTGATCATGACCAATTCCAATAAGAAGATTTGGAAGCAATCCCACGTCAAAGCCAAGCTTTGATGCCTAATTTTAGGATAGCATAGGAACCTAACAGGCTGTTATCTTGAGAAGAAGAAGAGGAAGAATTACATAGAAAAGGAGATAGAAGATAGAGAAAAAAACTAGAAAGAGAATAGAAAAAGAGAATTTAGAGAGAGAAGATAGAAGTTCATTGATAATATTCTTACAATGGCCTTGTCAGAGACTTATGACCCTCTAGTGCACAATTTCTGTACAATTTCAGAACTGCCTACCAACTGCTCACGCCAAATCCCCAGTAGCCCTTTGTTGACTTTTCTACTGCAATTACAATTTATTCTCCAGTTCTATTTCTACTCTTCCTATGATACTTACTGCTCTTAGCAGTCTATTTTTCTCCTGTACATAGGATTGAATTCTCAAGCTCTTTTTGTTCATTCTCACCAGTTTCTTTCTTTAGAATAGGTTTGAAGTTTTTCCAACTCAGTGTTATCATTTTCGATTTTGACATGGTAAATCTCAACATCAAAGCTTAAGATTCATGGTGTTCTTCATACTCTTCCCTCTCAAATTATTGCCTTGTATGTTCTTTATAATGATATTTTTAAGAACTCTTGATATCACGTCCAACCTTACTTTTAGCCTAGCCATATTGTCCTTCCATGCTTCAAGGTTCTTCTTCGTATCTCATAGTTGAAACATATATTCCTTGTTCCATGCTTTAACATAGTAGTTTGATGATTCAATATTCATAAAATAATTTAGGAGGACCGTATGAATTCCTCAAAGTACATATCTTATTTAATTGTACCTTGTGGTCATCAATTGCAGATATTAATATTTAAATTTCATTCCACTGCATCAGTCTCACTGGATATGGCATTTAAAATTTTTATCAGCCTTAAATAGTAGTATCTACTTGAACAGCATGTCAGAATTGGAATTAATGTGTCAAAATTAGTGGGGAAAGGGTTCTATAAAATTGTTGATGTGATGTTGCATGTTAGCGACATGTTTGCTGAGCTAGAGGTTGATCAGATGCTCATGGGCTCATAGCAACTGTGTAAGCGTTTAGGGGTAGGCTTTGCCCAGATGAATCTTTGATATAGAGATGTCGGTCATTACTTACCAACGGTGGGAGGTGTTGATTAGCAGTTGCCTAAAGGCAGTGAGGAACCAGAAATCAGTTTTTTTTTTTAATAATTTTGATCTTGTTGTGAGTCAAGTTAAAACTTAATCTGATCAAAATTATTTCTGTGGGCAAGCTTTGGCTGTCGAACTTGCACTGGAGTTTGACTGGCGCTGATATATCATTTGGCAAAGGAGTTGTGAGTTGTGACTATCAAGTGATCAATGACAATAGTTTAATGAAGGATAGTGGTTAGGCTTTGTTTTGTGGTGATAGATGGGCTGCTTCCCCCCCCCCCCCCCCTCTTTACAGAGGAAGTTGGTCGGCAATGGATAACTCTTTGGTTGTGGTGGTGGATGGTTTGATGGAAGGGAGTGGTAGAGCTAGAAAAAATGGGAGAAAGGTAGTAGGCAGCTAAAAGGTAAAAAAATAATGATAAAAGGCCACAAATTTCAATTTTATTTCTACTTCTATTAATTTTCGTCTGGTTAGGAAGAATATGGATAAAAAATTTATGAAACCAAATTTGTGTTGACCACTATGGTACACTCAAAAAGGGATGAGAAGCAATTCACAATTTTGTATTAATTCTCAAAAGTATCATCTTGTCAATAACAAAAGTCTGCTGAAATAGTTAAAGAATATAGGTATTTAGAGTGGAATTGTTAATCCACTATTACTAGGATTGGAAATCATAAAACAAGAAAATATTAATCAAATACATATTAGGAATTCAACTTTCTTAATATAATAAAATATTTATATAAACCCTAATAAAATTCTTAAATAGTGAAAATGCTGCTAGTAATTTAATTTCCTATGAGAACTAATAACTTTTTATTTTTAAGATGAAAAATTAAGTTGGTAAGATTAGATTTCCTTGACTGTTTCAGGTGCTGTTGCGCAGCTGCAATTTAGAAAGGATTTGAGGTTTCCATTTGCATAAGCTAACTTCATTTTTTATTTACCTAGGTGCTAATTCATCCAGGAGTTGGAGCATTTTCGGAAGCAAGGCATCTTCTATGGAGAATTCATCTAGCAGATCTGTTGGTCGAACTTTTCATGATACAGAGCATTCATCCGACAAGTCTCGTTCATCATCAACAATCAAATTGAGAGAGGTAATATTGTGCTTTAGAAAACCTTAGTTTTCATATCTATGTTTTGAACGTCTTATGTATATATTTGGTTTAAGCTCTCTTCTTATTGGCTGTGGTAATTGCAGCCTCCATCCGTACTGAGGCCATCAGAAGTGACAGACCATGAAGCAATGAAAATAATTGCAACCAAATTGCTTTTGAGGTCATACTATGACATAGTCAAGGAGAGCATTCAAGACTTAGTTCCTAAAGTTATAATGCACTACTTGGTAATTCTATCATCTTTGTCCTTGTCTGTTGACTTAGTTTTATGATGCACTATTTGGTAATTCTCTTATCTTCTTCTTTGTCCATTGACTCAGTTTTATGTGAGGGTCATTTCATCATTTTGCTTCATAGCTCTAAATTTTTTTTTTCTTTCCTTTTGAAACCTTTCCCAGCTCATCTAAATGGATTAATTTTTTCACATGCTTTAGGTCAATCATGCAAAAAGGGAACTTCACAACACTTTGATACAAAAACTTTACAGGTATGCAAAAGATATTTTTAGTATAGTTTAAAGTTTTTTTGATAAAGCATCATATTAGGGTTATATTTGTCAAATTTCTTGAATTCCTATGGGATTAGAATTTCATTTCCAAAAGACTTTCTAAAATTTTTATTGATAATGACCTTGTGGTGTGCATATACATTGATTAGAGCTTTGGAACATCTACCACTTTGTGTTTTTATTATGTTTTGAATGGTTATTGATATAAGCATCCTACCAATTCATAATAGTATTGACATTAATAATAATAATAATAATAATAATGATAAATTAATAATAATAGAAGTGTATTTGTTGGGTGGTGAAAAAGGTGTGCAACCTGAGGAATAGGAAAGTTGCAAAGTATCAAATTTAGGGCCATCTATTTTTGAATCATTGATCCCTTGACTTTGCTCATAAAATGCAGAATGTGGAAGCATGGGAGGGATTTACTTTCTTGGGACAATATTGTAATGCTTGCATGAATAGATGATTTCAAAATATTGAACATTTCTTAACGCCAACAATTAGGGACAACCTTTTCGAAGAGCTATTGCAGGAAGAGGATGACATTGTTGCAAAAAGAAAACATGCTCGGGGACTTTTCCATGTTTTGGAACAAGTAATTCAGGTTAGTATTCTAGGTTAATGCATCTGTTAGCTGGGATTTAGACGTTCTAAAATTCTAGCTTTTACTGCTATTTATTATTTTTTCGTACTCTGTATTTGTTATCTTTACAAGCAATGACATATGGACTATGGCTAACCACTTGTACATATACCTGAAGACAAAAAGGCCTCATTGTCAAAAAAAAAAAATCCAAAGATTTATTGCTTTTTGCAAATATATGCAATCTTTTTATTAGGAAAGTATAATCCAATTTTAAATATTTTTTACAATTATATCCTCAGGTCAATATTAAGAATTGGGGCTGCTGGCATGTCATTTAACCAAGCAAAAATTCATTATTTTGTATGTCGTTGCTGATGTGGCATCCATCTAATAATAAAAAAATGTAAACCTTTTATTTTTGCAATTATAATATAAATTTAAAAGTTCATTTTCAATTATAGCTCACTAATTTTAACCTAAATTAGTCAAAAATTAATATTGAGAGGATGGTGGAGATAGAGAAGAGAAAGCAAGAAGGTGGGTAGGGGGGAGAGGAAATTTTATTTTTATTTCGTTAACAAAAAGTTTAACTTTTAATCAATTCGTTAATTGGTTATAATTAGTACAAACTTCTAAAATAGAGGCTGCAATTGCAAAAAGTCGAAAAGTGTTTTATAAAGGTGCACACCATAATATTATCAACTAATTTTAACTATATGAGATGTTGCATCAGAAACCTCAAATTTCAAATTTTGACCATGGGTAATAATTGCAAAAACTTGCTAAAAATTATCTCCTAAGAATGCCACTTAAAATTTGTCAAATAACATACTTGTAATCATGTTAGTACTTAGTATAGAAAATGCATGTGGTGGATTGAGTTTATGCAAGAATCTCTCTTATTGGCCTAAGGACCTGATTCATCACTTTCTTGCAGACACTGAATGGGGTTGAATCTGAAGTGTCATATAGACATTCACATTCAAGCATCGGTAGTACTGATTCTATCACAGGATTGCCTCGATGATACTCATCCCATCTTCAATCAAGAACAGGTAAAAACTGGTCACTTTACATTCTATCTTCTATGAACTCCAGAGCCTCTAGATTATCTTATTCGAATGAGCAATCACCTTATTAGCTCAATTGCTGGAACTGTTGATATCAATTGAAGGACATTAATGCTTCAGTTATATATATATATGTTTAATTTTTGGGTGTGATAGTTAAAGATGGCTAACTGCACATTTAATCAGCTGGTGGTTAGGCTTTGAACGGCTAAGGCTCTGTTTGGGAGAGGGGACAAGAATTGGTAGAAAATTGAACTGAGCACTGAATGTGCTGCAGTGAGCTGCTCCCACACTGTGAGCAAGTGCAATGGCAAAGCCTGTATACACACACGCTAGCAGAATAGAAAAGTAAAGAGCCAGAAACTCAAATTAACAAAACTACTCTCGATTCTTCAGAGGAGAAACTTTTTATGATTTCAACGATAGTAAGACTTGTATCTAAAATATTAGGTCTCACATTTGCTGCTGTTGTTGCCCTCCCATCTCTCCTACCTTTTGGAATCTGGATGATAGATCCTCCAATCTGTTTGCATATAGAATAATCAACCAAAAAAAAAAAGAAAAAGAAAAAAGGCAGATAAAACAGTAATGGAATAACATGAACGCCAGAATTCTTGCAATGGCACCAGCATCTCTGGGTGCTAAACAGTCCCTGGACAGATTAGTTCAAGTATTCTTTTAGCTGAATCCATAACAGAAAAAAGCTCCAAGAGACTGGTTTGCTGGATCACTTAGCTTTGTTTCGTTTCCTTGTAGCAGCACCAATGCACTGATGCGGCACAACATTGCAACCATTTCAGTTTTATATTCTGCTGTGATGATAAAACCAATTTTCGTTTTGGTTTGCAGGATAATTATTGGGTTTTCTTTGGCGTAATTGGGGAAAACAATGGTGCCAAACTTTGGACAATCATACACGGTCTAGAGTGCAAAGGTGATGTCAAGATTTTGTTGATAGATTAGAGCCTATTTGGAACTGCGATTACAAAAACAGTTAGCGAAAATAATTGTAGAACAGTTTGGTCTTTTTAAGGTATTTATGACCACAATATGTGAAAAATTTAAGTTAAAACCAATTTTCAATGACCTCTGACTAATATATTAAAGGTGATGCTATTCCAGACAGCTTTCTAAACAACAATGATAAACAGAACCTTAGTAGGCCTCTGCACCGGATAATCTATTCTTTTTTGGACGCAGGCATTTGTAAATATTTTATAAGGAAGATTTTTTCTCATGAGCAATCTTATATCCATGAACAAATTCTTGGTAGTGCAATATCTAGATTGTATCAAGAACGAATGGATTGCAATATCTTTTTGGCCACAATTTTGGTCATTTCTTTATTGAGCAATTGATCAATAAGAGTTGTACATGTGGTTCAACGACTGTAACAATCTCTTGAAAGTATAATATGCTAATTGTTGCTGCATTTAGATGAAAGTTACCTCGACAAAAGTAGTTATGGGAAACCAAGCGGAGGAGCTTCCCTGCAATGGTTGGATCAGAAGAGGAAGCTGATCTCACTGTGTTTGTAACTATGGATTTAAACTGATGTATAGCATCATAGAAGTTAAAAGAAAGGCTGGCAGAAGCTTCGGCAGCAGCAAAGACTGAAGAGAACAAGAATGAGAAAAATTAACAGAAATGGGTAGAGAAGAAAATATTAATGGTTGTCTCCGTGACAATTTTGGGTGGCTTGCTACTGTCTTGAACACCACTTCTAGTCTTAGAATCGAGGCATTTCAGCTCTTCAAGGGACAAACAGGGGTGAGACCACCTAAACATGTCTGCATTTGTAGATGCATTTACGGGGGGTTTTAGTCTCGCAGTCACCAATAGAAAATTGAGGCTCATCATATTAACCTCTTCCTCATCTGCTTGTCCATAAAAATTCACCGAAGCTGCTTGCTATTTGGGATTGACAATTTATTAGTATTGACTTTTCTGGTTCACCCTACTGAGAGTTACGACCAGAGTTCCAAAACAGCTGAATCTTCATGATGATTTATTAAATTAATTTAACCCGGACACAACTTAGACTCATTGAAGGCCTTGTCATGTCTAATATCAAATTCTAACTCTTACCTGATATAGCAAAGACAGCTCCGTCAATTTCATTCGTTTGCAGGTGAATGCCAGCTAAAACTAACAATTCAAAATTTCACTAGATTTCCAGCTACCATTAATACTGGAGATACACAGAGGAGAGAGCGAGAAGAGTATTGTGTGTAAATGTTTTTAATCACATATATATGACACTCAACGGTACTTGCTGGGAGAATAGTATTCCAATCAGTGGAAGCGGGTATTCATTATAAATTGAAAAACCCAAAGCAAACTGACATGACTTAGAACCACTAGGGTGGTAATTTGAGCTAAAAGTATAATCTTCAGTTTCTGCTCTTTGTCCATCAATAATCATCATCGTTTGCATGGGACAGCGAAATTCAACACCTCAAACACGGCTTCATCTTTATCTGTGGGTTCCTTCAGCCATCATTCATGGATGCAAAGTTGGTGAACCAACTCGTTTGCATCTGCAACTCATTGACTGCAATACTCACTCTTTCACATGCAGCATCATAGATGAGAACAACAATATTTCATCTTCTCCTAGCTGTCATTGATAATTTAATTGAAAACAAGTTAGTTCAATTAAGGCCCCATTTACTACTTTTGTTCCTTGAATTACAAGCTCTCAAGTGTTTCATAAGCATATTGGTTAATCAATTACATATTTTCAACAAAGAAAAATCAGCATAACTCATTAAACATTTCACAATGAAGAGAGAGAGAGACAGAGAGAGAGAACGAGGGGGAAAGGAAGGCTCACAATCTGAGCTAGATATGATAACAGCTTTAGCCGAAAAAAGAAAGATGGTAAAAAGATATTATTACCCTTGTCCAAGTTCCCAAATTACTCGTTTCAAGTTTCTGTATCATCAACCTCTGCGGATTCTTCTAACTCATCCACATCATCAATGGGAATTTCTTCACTATTCTCAACAGAAGAGGCTACAGATTTGTAAAATTAGTTTCAAAAAATACAGAATACAATCAATAGCCAAACTATATTAATCTCATGAAATTACACATCTTAAACAATATAATCCAAACCATATTTGCATCAATTGCATACGGAGAAACAATGTTCTGTGTTATCAATGTAAATACATGCAGACGCACCAAGTTTCAGGAACCAATGAATTAGCAACAAATTAAGCAAAGTAATTCCAACCATGAACATAAACAAATAATAAACATCTCTCCATTAGTTTCATGCTGAAGAAATTTATCAGGTATGACCAACTTTTTCCGCTACAGAAGATCAATTCCTGTTTCCATTCAAATAAACTAATCAATAACAATTATAGAGAACGATTAAAATTGAGATGCTGGTGTTGCAGGAGAACTTGCCAGCTGAAAGTATCGGGAGGAAACAGGAACCAGAGAACAGATTTGATTTAAGAAGGCAAAGACTTTGATAAATGACTTATTTAAACCATCCAAATCAAATTTACGGTAACAGGTTTATCAAGGAAAAGCAAAATTAATTTACCTCCCCTTATTAATGGGGTAAGATCATAAGTTGTTCCCCTTGATTCTGATACACTATCAAGAAGATAAGGGAGTTCCAAAAGCTGCAATAAAGATTCTGTTTGAGGATTCCTAGGACAATCTGCAGCAGAGGAGAAATTAGCTTAGCTAGCAATATAAAGAGCCTGCACATTCTGAACCTTCATTATTAAACTAAATGATGCATATGCCAGAATGGTAATGAATGACAGCAATAATTATCCTTTAATTCACAGGCCATGGAGGCTGCAAGGCTACATCTATAAGATTTCACAATTTATCTGTTAAAGTAATAAGCAATTCAAAACACAAGCCAACTGACCACTAGCTAAAAGCCTAAAACTAAATTACCCTTACCAAAAGACAAATTATTTGAGTCAAGTTGGCTGGGATCATAAGAAGGAACAGTCTGTGCAAATTCAAAAGGTTTGGCCCCTCTTGTTTGCAGCCTGCTCCTAACCCATTGTCGACAATCTTGCATCTCAATCTGTGTACCACTATCACATCAAAACACGAAGTTATCAGCAGCCAAAAACTGGGAATTCTCTCTCTCTCTCTCTCTCTCTCTCTCTCTAATAAGAAAGACAAATGCATAGTCATTTCACATTCATACACACCCAAAATTTGCATTTTTATATGTTAACGGAAAGATAGGGTTGAACTTCCTGGTTATTGCCAGCCATTCTTCATCATACTGAATCTCATAAGGTCCAGATTCTGATTCTATATCAATAATCTGTGAAATCATTGGATATCAGAATTGATGGGACAAGCCTTCCAACAATGGCTCAAGCTTGTTATAATCGGCAATAACATATATGATGCACACCTGCAAAAATTTGCGCCTTGGAAGACACTTATCAAGTGCTAGAAATTTTGTTGTTGGGCCACCTTCCCCATGTTGAACAAGGGCAGCAAATTTGCAGTGCAAGTGAGCCGAAAACCAATAAGGAGGCCTCAACTTTTCCAGCAGCTGAGCAGCTGCTTTACTTCCAAGAGTTCTTTCCCGAATCTGCACGCAAAGTGAAGAACTTGTATGTGAACAATGAGTTTGGGCAGTGTAAAAGTTAATTGGTGGTGAAAAAAAGCTACCATCGTGATAGAAATACTCCAAATGGTTATTTCTATCAGGCAAAGTAGTCTGGCAAGCCACCTTCCTTTCCATGCACAAAGTATTTGATTTCTCAAATACCAGAATATAAACTCCTATATTATTTTTGTTCCAGTATGAAATATTATGAATTTATAATCACTTATAGCAATCTCACTGAAGTCATTCCTTAACTGACACATGGATTATAATCACCTCATTTTCAAAATGTCGTTTATATCTAACTAGTTGCTGCCAGTTCCCACAATCAGTGATTCCAAGAGGCCAATCATGTGAAAGAAAAATATCAATGGGTTCCTCAACTTGCATGAGTTTGTGGACATCATACTCACGAACGTGATATACAGACCTTATAGTATTCTCATTATAGGGAGGCCTCTCATGGTGTCCTGCTCACCAAAATCACAAAATCTCATTCAGTCTCAATTCCCTGAAAATAATGCTTCCAAATAATTGTATAGCCAAGTATTCAAGAACGAGGAAATAAACCAACCTAAACGATAATCTCGCGCATTATAAATCCCAGAAAGGCCACCTATACGTACGTTGCCAAACTTGACCACCCCAGCAAATCCCAAGAAGTAAATATTAGGGGCTGCCCATCCTCCATAATATCTAAAAGAAGTCTTCTATGTTAGTGCCCTCAGCATCTCTTCTTCTAAGAATCATCTCATAAAAGTAAAGCTAAAAATATAAAATTTACTTACAGTTCCCATAAATAATTGGAAGCTTCATGGTTCCCACCGATGAAAATGGTCGGAATCGGAGCGACTTCTTGTCCTGAATAGTACTTCCAAAATGACTTCATCTCGCGATATTTAGGCGGCACATTTAAGCTCTCCATGTCTCTCGCATTCCTCACAGCCTAATTGGCAACTCAAAAGTCAATATCTCATGAACTTTCTTAAAAAGAGACAAACTTGAACTGCAATTACATACGAATTTTACCTGGAAATCGCCGCAACAGAGAAGAAGGTCGATTTTGATGCCGTTCAATCTTTCCATGTGTTGGATTGTTTGGTAGACGATGTCCAGATCTCCATGCATACATCCCTCTACAGCTATCTTCATTTTCCAATTTTTGATAATTTGGGTTGGGAAGACACTAGGGTTTAAGCAGAAGCTAAAATCATCGTTGCCTCACGCAGGGACGCAGTCATTTCAATTTAATTTTTTAAAAACTAAATTATTTTTTTTAATTAATATTTCAATTTACAGTGACTACGTAAATTTAACTTTCATATCCGAAAAAAGAAAAATCAAATTTCTAATATCTTTTTTTTCTATATAAATTCATATATTATCAATAAGGTTTCATTTATTTTATTTTATGAAAAAGATTTTTAAAAAACATTATTTATAGAGTAAAAAAAAAATTCTTCTCTCATTTTTTGTGATTCTAACTCTCATCTTTATATTTTTTAAATTTAACTTTTTATTTTCTCTTCTCTAAAAAAAGACAATATACATATATTGCCTATCGATAAAAAAATTATTATTAAAAAATATTATTATTTCTATTAAAAAATTCACAAATATTCCGACCATCACTTATAATTTATGTATGATGAAGATATTTTTCACATATAATTCAATTAAATTTTAAAATATATAAATAATTTTGACAGATTTATGGCGTTAATAATTAAATAGTTATTATATTAAAAGATTTTATTTTAAGTTATAAGTCGAATATTTTATTTTTTATAAAAATAAAAATTCTTAATTCTTTATCGATAGTTAATTTTATTAATAAAATAAATAGTTTTACTTTTAAAAAAATATTATTTATATTTTTTAGTGTTTTAGAATATTTAAAAAATCTAATAAATAAAAAATATTTTTTAATTAAAATTATAAAAAATAAATTATTTATAAAAAATAATTTTAAAAAGTCATTTTTACGTATTAATATTTTTATTAAATTTTTATATAAATTTATTAATAAATTTTATTTTTAAATTAAAATTTAATAATAAGAAATAATTTTATATCATTGTAAAATATTTTTTATAAAAAATATTATTTAAATATAATTTTTTTACAAATAAATAAAATTTAAATTTAAATATATTAAAATACTAATTGTTTTGATAATAAAATATTATTTCTCTAATTTTTAACAATAAAATAGATTATTTCTGAATTTCTTTAATTATTCAGAAAAAATTTAATATTTTATATTTAAAATATAAAATAATATTTTATTATAAAAATAATATTTTTACAATTTTAGGGATTGTTGGTTTTTTAATACAAAATTGTAGGTTTATTTGATAAAAATTTAAAATTAGATTTATTTAGTCTTAATAAAAAAATATATGAGAGGATTTAGACTTCAAAAAAACACTTTCATATAGCGTGAATTTCGGAAAAAGTTGGATGGAAGTTTTGGGTCAATCTGTCTCGCGAAAGGCCCAACATAACCCTTGATTAGCTTGTGGCTATTTTCGTAATTTTACTCATGGAACCGACCGACCCGTTGTCTCAAAAATCAAACTGCCAAAAACCCTAAAGAAGAAAACACAAGTCTATGGTTTCTCAGTCTTCCGGCAGTCCAGAACTCGAAATCCATATTTCACTATCTCCAGACAACAATTGCTTCTGTTTCTCTCTCTAGACTCTAGAGAGAGGACCCCAAAAGCGAAGGAAGGAAATCATGGCGGACGTTATGATAATGAATGAAATTGAGTCTCGGGCGGCCGCGGCTGGTATTGATCTCTCTCTCGTCGATCTCAACTCCATTCAGCTTCCTCGTGGCGAAAATTTTGGAATCATTAGGTAAGTAAACTTCTATTGAACTTGAAGAAGTTGAATTCCCTCTTCTATCTCTTGGTTATTGCAGTACTGTGACCAGCTGAGGCCAGTTGTCTTTTAGTTTCTACATGCGTTAATTTGTATTAATGTGGCACTTGAGGATAATTGAAATAGTAGATAACTACCCAGTTTCCCAGCTGGGTTGGGAATTTTTTTTTTCCTTTCGCGGGGGGGGGGGGGGGTTGCTCCTAAAATTAGTTATAGCTATGTTGTTCAGTTTTCTTGTTGTTCCTGTTTACATAGGTTATGCAATATAAATTCCATTATGATATGATTGATCAGTCTGCAGCATGTTCAATTCTGACTTCTGCCTTGCTTTTTTGGCAGCGATGATGAAGATGTTTACCAGGAAGAACAGCTGGATTTTGAGACTGGCTTTGGTAACATTATTGTTGTTGATAATCTACCAGTTGTTCCCCGAGAAAAATTTGATAAGCTTGAAGGTGTGATTCGGAAAATTTATGGCCAGATTGGTGTAATTAAGGAGGATGGTCTCTGGATGCCTGTTGATCCTGAAACCCAGAAAACCTTGGGTTACTGCTTTATAGAGTATAACACTCCTCAGGTATTTATGTTCTTCATTCACATGTTTGCGAACTGCTACTTCCTCTCATTTCATTATATACATATATATATATATATATATTTTGGTTTTGCAACCATTATTTTTTAGTTCACGAGTTATGAAATAAGTTCCTAAGTGGTTAATTAATTGTGTGTTTTCAATTATAGGAAGCTGAGCTAGCTAAGGAGAAAACAAATGGTTACAAGTTGGATAGATCACATATTTTTGCTGTCAGCATGTTTGATGATTTTGAAAAATTTATGAAAGTTCCGGATGAGTGGGCTCCTCCTGAATTCAGGCCATATGTTCCCGGGGTAATTAGTTCAACTATTTATCTCACTATTCTGCTTGATTATCTTTATCATTTGCTTATCCTGAATGTAAATGATCCACTTGGCATCCAATCGACTTAGTGGCTCTTCTTTTGCATTTTGTTTAGACATGTTATTGGTACTTGATAGAGGCCATGAAAGTGCTCACTGGAGTTCTATTTCATTTGCTCTCATATCCATTTTGTTAGGTCATGTTCTTGTTTTATGGAGTGCCATTGTTTGAGGTTCTCGTTTGATTGCTTTGTGCGCTGTTTTTAAGTTATATCTACCATGTTGCTTGCTCTACATCACAGGAAAATCTTCAACATTGGCTTACTGATGAAAAAGCCCGAGATCAATTTGTAATAAGTGCTGGTTCAGATACTGAGGTTTTCTGGAATGACGCAAGACAGATGAAACCTGATCCTGTTTACAAACGTTCTGTGAGTTAAAAACTTTGTTATAAGCTCTCTTAATTAGTTACTCTGCAATTAGATATTCTCTCTCTTTGCCTCCCCCCTTCCAAAAAAAAGGAAAAAAATACCTCTTCCTCCTCTCCACCCCCTACCCTTTCTTTCTTTCTTTTTTCCTCCATAATCATGTGTGGAGGTATGTCAGCAGAGGAGAGAGATACTAAAGATTAGCAGGGTGTACCACATCTTATATAATATCATTTAATGATTTTTTAACTCTCATTGATTGCCAAGAATATTATTTAGAAGTTTTATTGATCACTTTTGTCATTTCTTACAAGTTATATTTTTTTTCTCCTGTTCTTGATTTCATTTTGGTGAATGATCTCATTCGTGTTTACCTTTGCAGTATTGGACTGAGAGTTTTGTACAGTGGTCCCCCCTTGGAACATACTTGGCAACAGTTCACAGGCAGGGTGCCGCTGTCTGGGGTGGTTCAAGTGCCTTTAATAGGTTAATGCGATATGCTCATCCTCAGGTATGGCCTCAGTTTCTATGTCTGTATTTTATCTGAAATTTTGTCTTCATGATACTTGGTTTTAATAATATCTCCTGCAGGTTAAACTGATTGACTTTTCTCCTGCTGAGAAATATTTGGTTACCTACAGCAGCCATGAACCAAGCAATCCTCGTGATGCAAATGTGAGGTTTCCTATTTTGCCATTCATGATTTGTTTTGTGTGTGTGTTCCTTTTTTCCCCCTTCTATACTAACATTTCTTGCTGTTCAGAGGATTGTGATAAATATTTTTGATGTACGAACTGGGAAAGTGATGAGAGATTTCAAGGGTAGCGCTGATGAATTTGCAATTGGCGGAACTGGTGGTGTTACAGGGGTGTCGTGGCCCATTTTCAGGTTTCCTTAAACTCTCTGTTTGGTGCTGAAATGGAACATATTTGTCATTAGTTATTATGCTTGAGGGAGTATTACTTTGCCTTTTCCAGGTGGGGTGGTGGAAAAGATGACAAATACTTTGCCAAAATTGGGAAAAACATGATTTCTGTCTATGAGACTGAGACCTTCAGTCTGATTGACAAGAAGTCTCTGAAGGTTGAAAATGTTATGGACTTCAGTTGGTCGCCCACTGATCCCATTCTGGCACTTTTTGTTCCTGAACTTGCTGGTGGTAACCAACCTGCCAGGGTGAGTTCTTGTCTCCAAGAGAATAAGAAATGAATTTTCCTAGTGCTGTTCTAACCTCTTTTCTATAATCATGAAATCCATAGGTGTCTCTTGTTCAAATTCCCAGTAAAGAGGAACTAAGGCAGAAGAATCTTTTCAGTGTTAGTGATTGTAAAATGTACTGGCAAAGCAATGGGGATTATCTTGCTGTAAAGGTTGATCGGTATACAAAATCAAAGAGGACCACATACACGGGCTTTGAGCTCTTCCGGATAAAAGAGCGAGACATACCCATTGAGGTGTTGGAACTTGACAATAAGAATGACAAGATCATTGCCTTTGCTTGGGAGCCAAAGGGTCATAGGTTTGCTGTTATTCATGGGGATAGCCCAAGGCCTGATGTAAGCTTTTATTCAATGAGGACTGCTCATCATACTGGCCGGGTTTCAAAGCTTACTACGCTCAAAGGCAAACAGGCAAATGCTCTTTTCTGGTCACCTGCTGGCCACTATATATTACTTGCTGGGCTGAAGGGTTTTAATGGACAATTGGAATTCTATAATGTAGACGAGCTTGAGACTATGGCAACAACTGAGCATTTTATGGCAACAGACATTGAATGGGATCCCACAGGGAGGTAATTTTATGTAGAAACTTTGTAGAGACAATACAGGAGGTGTCTTTGAGCATGATTGTGGTTTTGTTTTTGAAGTGAATGAAAGTGCACAGATATAATTCTATTTATTTAAATGCATAGTATTTGGTTTTATCTTATCTTGATAATTGGAAGCAATCAAGCAAAGATTCCTTCACTCCTGTATTCTTATTATGATTGTGATGGATGTCCCATCTGTAGGTATGTTGCAACTTCAGTGACTTCAGTTCATCATGAAATGGAAAATGGATTCAATATCTGGTCTTTCAGTGGCAAGCTACTCTATCGGATACTTAAGGATCATTTCTTCCAGGTAAGATTAATATTTCTACAGAGAGCTCACTTAGTTGCATTGGCAGGACCGTAGAAGTGTTGTCTTATTTAGTTGTCCAACCGCGTTCGCTTTATACTGGTACTGTAGTTTCTTGAATATTCACTTGTCTTGTGTATTTATTGATTCTGTGCTGGATTACATGACATGGAGTAACCTAGTGGAGTTCAATTCCTGAATTCTTGGCATAATGTAAGTGAGTAATCGACCAGGATATCTACTAATTTGAACTGTCTTGGTAATATTAATACTTCATTTTTTAAGTGAAGTGGCATTCAAAGAGAGGGTTTCTTGTATATTGGTCTTGGTTAAAATGGATGAACTTTTCTTACGTGTTGAATCATGACAAATAAGAGTCTTGTTGCTTGTTTTCCTTGGCTCGCATATTGCCATCATTGCTTGACTATCGATTTTGTATCATTTATTATAGTTCTTGTGGCGCCCAAGGCCACCCTCCTTTTTGAGTCCAGAAAAGGAAGAAGAAATAGCAAACAATTTGAAGAAGTATAGTAAGAAATATGAGGCAGAGGACCAAGACGTTTCATTGCAATTGAGTGAGCAAGACCGAGAGAAGCGGAGAATGTTGAAGGATGAATGGGATAAATGGGTGAATGAGTGGAAACTGTTGCATGAAGAAGAAAAATTGGAGAGACAGAAGTTGAGGGATGGAGAAGCCAGTGACGAAGAAGAGGAGTACGAGGCCAAAGAAATAGAAGTTGAGGAGCTGTTGGATGTTGCAGAGGAGGTTCTTTCATTTGATTTTGGACAGGAATAGACAGTATTAACATCAACTCGAGAGCTCATACATCTTCCTCCATCCAAGATTAAGATTCTACTAGAAGCATCGAAGTTGTCGAGATACACGAAAAGCTTCGCCACAGGGATTCGATATTTTAGTTTTGGTGTTTGAATTTTGTTGTAGGGACTAAATGGTAGTTGTTTTTCTTCATCTAACATCCCTGTGGATTTGTATTAATTTCTTAAATTTTGTTAGTCATGATAAGGATTTCACTTTTATCATGATGCTTATACTTGTGGTTGAACTAACTAGTGAGATGTATCCTATTTCTTCAGATAATTTTTTCTATTGTCTCTTGTGTATCATGGGATTTATTGTCTGTATTGCCTTGGAATGTAAGGGGAGGTTTAACTCATTAATTTCATTTGTGAGTTATTTTAGAATATAAATTAATTTAGTCTCGGAAGTTAAATACTCCAAGGTCTTAAAAAATTACTTGATTTGAGGGTTTGAGTATGAAATGATTAACTTTCTGTTTGGCATATGTTTTATTTTGCATAAAAATAATTTAAATAAATTTTTATAAAATTATATATAATTATATTTTTTTGGAATGAAAAAAAATATATAAAATTTTTAATTTCAAATAAGATGTAGACATATCAAAAGCAAATAATCCAAACATCAATGGAGACAAAACACTCAGCTTTCACGAATTTAGTGTATATTTAGTCGTTTTTATTTATAATTAAGTTCTGATTGAAGTTTATCAGTTTTAAAAATAATGAGTTAAATTCTATTTATTACTTCACATTTAATTTAATTGCAAGTATCTTTACATTCATATACACATAGAAAGAAGTGGGTAAATAAATCTGAGGAAAAAAAAAAAGGTAAAAGAGGTTAGGATGTGATGACTTCTACTCATTCAAAGTTGAAGATATTTCTAATTTTGCCAAATTTTCATTTATTTAATTGTTTTAAGGAAGTGAGCCAAACCCACTAGACACTCATTTTCCCTTAAAAAACCCAATCAAATACAACATATATGCACCAAATTCTGTTGGCAACAACACTTGTTTATGGGTTGGTAGAAGCAGCCATAGACAAAGTGTTGATTATTGGAATTCTTAAGACCATGTAATAAGATGTTGTTTTAAAAATATGGTAAATTTAAATAGAGTTATAATAATTTATTTATATATTAACTATATATAAAATTGAAAAATGGACAATAATTTTAAAATAATAATAAAAAAATATTTAAAAAAATTATGAGATAAAGATTTGATTCTACTCTCTAATCTCTAATTTTTATTTCAAAAAAAATTATGGAATATAAAATTTTAAATTAATTATAAAAATATATATTATTTGATTTTAGTAAAATGTTAATATAAATTATAATATTGTTACTGTTTACTTAATTTAGCAAGTGGAAGTAATTTGCAAATATATAATCAAGAAAATAAATTATAAGTTTTTAGTTATTTCTAACGTTACTAAACAATAATTTTTTGTTTCAGAACATATAATAATCTTATGCTTTTTATAATTGATAAATAAAATATATTATTTTTATATTTATTAGAATTAATTCTATATATATATATATATATATATATATATATATATATAATACAGTAAAGTAGACAATTAGATAAAAAAAAATTTCAATGATAGTTTATACTAAAATTTATAAAATTAAAATAATAATATAAATTTAAAAATCCAAAAAATTCAGGATTTTATGATCAGAAAAAAAAATTCCTAAGAACTCTGACAAGTGGGAAGTGCTAATTAGTGGCCAATTTAAGATCATTTATAAATTACAAATGGTAAAGTGGAGAAAATGGCCTTTCCACTAAGATCTATATAAGTGAATTTAAATTGCTATGAGCTTGTGAGGGATCCTAATATATATCCACTATGAATAAACCAGATTATAATCCTTTAATTCATAGCTTGTAATCCACTTTTATACTAATAATTCTTTTCCAATTTTAATAAAATTACATACGAATTTTTATTTCGATATAAAACTTATAAATTACACATAAAATTTCATTAAATATTTTATATTGAATCTATGATAGACGCAATGTAAAAAAGAAATATCTCGGGTTATAAATATGGGGCAAGTGCATGAAACATAATAAAGAGGTTGATCCATGGCCATTCTCTACTTCATTTTTCCCATCTCCTTCAGTCTGAGATTTTTCCTGTTTGCCAATTTTATTTCTCTGTGCTTTTTCTTCTCATTTGCCATATTACAAGAAAGAAATCTTGCAGAAAGAATTCTTCTTCACCATAGCCATACAATTGAAGTCAGCTCTCTACTCCCATCCCACTCTTGCAAACCTTCAACTGTTAAAGGTCATTACTTACATAACTCTAGCTTTTTAACTTCTTCTCTGCTGCTTAATATTAATGGCTACCATCATACAGAAA
This sequence comes from Manihot esculenta, assembly GCF_001659605.2. Classification (NCBI taxonomy): domain Eukaryota; kingdom Viridiplantae; phylum Streptophyta; class Magnoliopsida; order Malpighiales; family Euphorbiaceae; genus Manihot; species Manihot esculenta. The sequence goes on along the minus strand of NC_035163.2, from coordinate 575,142 downwards.
AATCATACCAGCTAACTATAGATCCATAATTTTCTTAATCTCCTTTACTTTCTATAACGTTTTTGGCATATACCCAGAAGGAGAAAAAAAAAACAAAAAAAAAACTTACTCAATCTCACCCATGTTAGTTGAGAAAACTATTCAGCTAGTGAAGGTATTGAATGGGGGAAAAAATGTGAAGGTTTTTTTTTAAAAAAATTTTATTTTTATGGAAGTTCAAACTTAAAATATCACAATATGAAGAAAATTTTAATATTAGTAATAAAAAATTTATGAAAAATTATTAACGTTAGTGTTTACCTGTTTTTCAGCAGTGGAGAAGAAGACATCACTGAGAGTAGTCCACAAGCATGGCCCATGCTCGCAACTAAATCAAGGCAAAGCTCCAAATCACACAGAGATCCTCCTGCAAGATGAATCTAGAGTCAATTTTATTCAATCAAGGTTATCGAGCAGCAGAGACGTAAAGGAGACAGATGCGGCGGCTACCCTTCCGGTGAAGGACGGCAAGAGCATTGGTACAGGCAATTATGTCGTGACTGTAGGACTCGGCACCCCAAGAAAGGACCTTTCTCTTATCTTTGATACCGGAAGCGATCTCAACTGGACGCAATGTGAGCCCTGTGTTAGGTCTTGCTATGATCAAATTGAGCCTATTTTTGATCCCTCTCGGTCTACATCATACACCAACATTTCCTGTGGCTCCTCTCTCTGTGATTCTCTTGCTTCTGCAACAGGTACCCACATCTTTAATTTCTTTTTTTTTTAAAAAAAAATTGGAACAGGAACTTGAGAAATTCAAGTTCGATAATTAAACTAAATTCGAATTTACAATCATTTATTTTGCTATTTATAGTTGTGGGAAAAAAATTAAATTTGAAAACCTTGTTTAATTTTTGTATGCAGGCAATTCACTAAGATGTGCTTCCTCAACATGTGTATATGGCATCCAATATGGAGACTCTTCTTTTTCTATCGGCTTCTTTGGTAAAGAAAAGCTTACGTTAAGCCCAACTGATGTTTTTGACAACTTCTACTTCGGCTGCGGCCAAAATAATCAAGGTCTCTTTAGAGGCTCTGCCGGCCTACTTGGTTTAGGACGAGATCCATTATCATTAGTCTCGCAAACTGCTGAAAAATACAACAAGCTTTTCTCCTATTGTCTTCCATCCTCCACTAGCTCAACTGGCTTCCTCACCTTCGGTGGCTCAACCTCTAAATCCGCTAAATTCACACCATTAGCCTCTTTTCCCACTAGCTCATCTTTTTATGCCCTAGACTTTATTGATATCAAAGTTGGAGGCCGCAGTTTATCAATTTCCCAATCAGTGTTTTCAACTGCTGGTGCAATCATTGACTCCGGCACTGTCATTACACGGTTGCCACCTGCCGCATACTCTGCTTTAAGATCAACCTTTAGACAATTGATGAACAAATATCCGAGAGCACCTGCATTATCAATACTTGATACTTGCTATGATTTTAGCAACTATAATACAATTACTGTGCCGAAGATTGCCTTGTTCTTCAATGGCGGAGTTAGTGTAGATGTTGATGTGAGAGGGATTCTGTATGCAAATGGTGCATCGCAAGTGTGCTTAGCCTTCGCCGGAAACAGTGACGCAACTGATGTCCTCATTTATGGAAATTCACAGCAAAAGACTTTGGAGGTAGTGTATGATGCTGCTGCTGGAAAAATTGGATTTGCTCCTGCAAGTTGTAGTTGATTTAATATTTCAAGCACATCAGTCAAGTGTTTATCTTATAATACAATAAATAAAATAAAAATTATTACTTGACTCGATCTAGTAGTTAGGTAGATTTAAATTCAAATTTTTAATTATTTAATTTTCTGTTAAAAAAATAAGAAAAGTTTAAATAGATGAATATTTCAATTCAATAAAAAAATTTATAATAATTCAATTCAATTTAATTATTTTTTATTAATTTTTAATTTAAAATACAAAAATTATTTTTTTAATTTATAAAATTTTTATTTTCAAAAAATAAAATCATGTAAAAAATTTATTTAAATATTTTTTTTAAATGAATCACGTCTAAAAGAACTGATCTCTTGGATACATTTTTGGGTGGCTACACATTTTTGTTATTGTTTTTCTTATTTTTTTAATTTGTTTATTATGTTTCTTCAATATTTTTTTTTGAAAGGCAATATTTTTTTAAATGAATATGTGATTATACTCAAAAAACGTTCTTAACGATTCATGCCTGCTCACTTGTACAAAGTTAAGCTAGTTTTCTAAGAAAATTGAAAAACATCATTTTTTTATTTATATGTTCCGATTTGTTAAAAGAAAAATAGGGAAATAGTTTTTCGATTTTTTAAAGATTAACTAAAATTTAGAAAATAATTTTTAAGGAGTTTTTATACTGTTTTTCTTTATAAAAAAAATTAATGCGGTTCAACTTTTTTTAAATAAAAAATTGATTTTTCTATAGTCAAAATTGTATTATAACTCTTTCATAATTGTTAAATAATTATGCAAAAAAAATATCTATTTACCATAATTATAATTAGTTATATTACTAAAATATATTAATAACGTATATTAATTTTTTAAAGCAAATTATGTTTTTAAATATATTTTACAATGATTTGTGTTTTAATTATGAAAAATATTTTTTTACTTTTACAAAACTGCGTTGTATTATTTACAGGTGAATACGTTCTTTAAAATTTTTTCGTACCTTTCATGTAGAATAAAATTTAAAGTTTTTTTAAAAATAAAAATAAAAAATAAAAAATAAAATTATTTTCCACGAGGAAGCACGTATTAAATTTTTTTCTTCACTAAAAAAAATTAAGAAAATATTGTTGAAATGTCGAATTGATATTTTTGATAGAATTTTATAAATTAAGAATAAATGAATAGTTTATACCGTTGTTATATAGATCTTATTATAAATTTATATCTTAGAATACATATAAACTATATATCGAGTTTTTCCCTTTTAGAATTTGAATGTATTCAATTTGTAACCTCTTTAGATACTAGGTGATGATCTGAGATCCAATAGAATAGGGTTTTACAAGGGTTTTGGTATTGAAAAATAGACTTAAACTTTCTGGGGAGGGGATTCCCCTTTTATCCATTTCGCTATGCTTGCTGGTGACGTGTAAAGGTCTCTCCATGATTGGGACACGCGTCTCTGACATACAGATTCGGGCGTACGAGGGTATCAGCCGCCTGCTCCATGCGTAATGGCCTCTGATTCTCCTTGTGCGTACGCTCGAGCGGATCTGCTAGGTTGTCTGAGTATGGCTCTAGAAACTGGGTTGGGCCGAGAGTCGGGCCGGACGCTGAACCTAAGAGGAGAGGGCCTGCTGGTCGCGGACTGGGCCGATCCGAATGAAGAAGCTTGGTTGAGCCCGGCCTTGAAGGTTGAATGAGCCAGGCTTATTGTGCATATCAGGTGTGTGGGCCTCTACGTTATGGGCCTTTGGCTGTGGTCAAGCCCCTGATCTGGGGTGAAGAAATCCAGCGGTCATCAATTGCCCCTTCACCTTCTCGGTAGTTATTGCTCCTACTGCCGAGGGGGTGAATATCAAGAACCATTATGACCACGCCTGTTTGTGTTCAGGTGCCTTAATAACATCCTTTCATCTTTCTGTCATTGTGCAGTTTTCGAATCCTACCTGCTCTTTCCCCTTTCTGGCTTTTCTCCATTCTTCGCGTTCTTTGCTGTCTTTGCTTTTCTGTCATCATTATCTGGACATGTCCTTTCTTTCCTTTTCCATGACTATCTTTTAAAATCCTGACGCCGTTAGCTTAGAGTCTAGCATAGCTCTGCCCCGTGCTAAGGCCTCAGACTCTGGGTATATATCAACGCTAACTTTTCTTCATTCTCAAATCCTCTGTTGGAACAAGAGGTTCTTCCTTTCCGTTTCTCTGTCTGCTTCTTTCCTCTAGCGAGATTGTTCTGTTTTATCTGCAAAGGATCCATTTGACGCTTTCTTCAAACGGAATGAGGTGAGCTTGAGTTTGTATTGCTTTGTTGCCCCAGGGGTTTGTTTCAGTCTTGCTTTTATCATCTTGATGGAGAATTGTTTCTGACTTGTGTCTGTTTTGAAACTTTTTGCAGTACCTGAGATAAGAATGGGTCAGTTCAAAATTCTTGCAAATTTGATGTTACCTCTAAGGAGTCTGGACGGTGCTTTGGGGATCCTTCTGGTAGGGCGGCCGATGGATGGGGCTATTCGGCAAACTGCTGAGACTGTTTTACCCAGGTCGTCTGGCCGGCCTCCTCCTCTGTTTGTTGTCCGGGCTTCAAAGAGGTTCTGGGCTGTTGGGGAGTTTGCTCTAACTTTGCCTTCCCTCAAGAGGGAGAAAGAAATTTCTCCGGTGCCCCTGTTATCTTCTTTTGATATAAATGGAAGTGGCGAGAAAGATCAGCTTATTGCTCCCATCGATGTGAAGTACCAGTATTATGCGAGACTGAGATCTGCTGCGCTCAGTCAAGCTTCTGGCGATGCCTTCGAATGTATGCTCTGTGATCTCTTCGGAGCCGTAACTCGAAGACTTATGTTTTTCATGTGTGGTGCACGGCCGGCATATAATATCCGACCTTATCCGAATGTACCGTGCATCACACTTGGGTAACCGAACGTTTGCCCAGGGGAACAGTGAGAAATGCTTATGGAAATCAACTTGTTCAGTTCCCCTATAATAACAAGACAGAGCTCAGCCGACCTGTAGAGCTCGCTTTCCGTACTAGGATAGTCCCCGGAATTAAGACTAAGATAGTAGAGCAGATGTCAGTGATGTAAACGTAGATGATGGCGTATGTGGTTATGTAAATCCTTTAAGGATAGTCTTTCATCCCGTAGTGTAGGCCTTTGTAATGTGCTGTAATGTACTTTTCTTTTAATGAAGTTCTTGTTTTTTACTCATACTTGTTCTTTCTCTGTCCTGGACAGAGTACTGATACTGCTTTTCTTCGTAGCTTTAGCCAACTAAATTTTGTTTCGTTTTTTCCGAGCTGAACTGACCATATTTCGTGAACTCTTGCCTTTAGTCGATGAGCCGAGCTCTGGGCTACTTAACCAACTGGACGGTCGGTTTACTTTTCCGAGCTTGACTAACCGACCTGTGAGCTCAGTCTTTAATCCTTGATGGGTTGAGCTTTGAGCCTCCTTTAGCCGACCGAGCTCTCAAGTTATGTTTTCCGAGCTGGACTAATCCGACCTGTGAGCTCGGTCTTTAACCTTTGATTTCTGAGCTCTCAGCTCTGTATAGTTCCGAGGTGCCCTTTTCGCCTCTTTCCGATCTCGCAGCCTTTGTTCAATAACGATAAGTCAAATCTTATAACTTTTTTAAGCGATGAGCGAGTCTGACCTTTATCATGCTCCCATTTGCTTGTACTTTTGAGTCTTTTTATGACTTGCCCCTCTGTTTCCTTGGCATTTACCATGGAGGTGGCGGAGTGGTGAATTTCACAGGTTGAGTTGTTCCTGCGGGCTAAGTTGGGCTTGTAGGTGGTGAACGGGCCTTTGGTTGATGGGCTGTAATCACGGATCTGGCCCTTGACGGATGTGGAGAAGCCCAACAATCATCTTTTTGCCCCTTTACCTTCTCACCGGTTAATTATCTAACCGTTGAGAGGGTAAACTTCGAGAGTAATTAATGATCGCGCCGCTCCAAGACAAAACTGTTTAGATCCACGTTCCGTCTCATTATTGCCTTTCATCTCGAATTCCTTCTGTCTTCTGAAGAAACTAGCTCTTTTCTGCTCTCTGTCTTCCTGCAACTCCTTCTGCATTTTTCACCCCATTGTGTTCTCAGGTACGCTTCCTTGTTCTTCCATGGCCAGTTCAAGGCTTCCTGATGTTGGTAACCTTGAGTCGCATATTACACCCTTCAACATAACTAAGTATATTTCCCAGAGACTTTTAGATGCTCCGTTGTATTTCATTCGAGCACCTCTTTCAAATGAAAGGATAGTCCTTCCTTTCCCTCCCCCTCCGGGTTTGGTAGATCCCCAAGAGGGTCGTCGCATAGTATTTTTCTTGAAGCAGAGAGAATTCGGTCTACCGTTTCCTTTTACCCCTTTCTTTATTGAGGTCTTTGACTACTTCGGGGTAACTCCTCGGATGTTATCCCCAAACTCCATTTTGTTCATGTCCTGTTTTGAGTCTATCTGCCTGAGTTGGGGTTTCACACCCACGGCCTGTCTGTTTGTCACTTTTTTCCGTCTGGTTAGGGCGGCCCAAAAGTTCTATTATTTTTCCCCCCGTACTGGGTTATCTCTTTTCACGGGGTACAAGGACTCCATAAAGGGGTGGGTGGAGAACTTTCTTGTGGTGGAGTTAAAATTAGGGTCCGCCCGAACGTGGGAGGTGGATCTAAGTTGGGGGGAGATCTTTCCGGGTTGCCACGATCTGCCCCAATTGAGTCTTATTGAGCAGGTCGGGCTGCTTCGACTGACTTCCGTTGATAGGAAGTATGACGTCGAGAAGTGTATGTTCGCGTCCAATCTTAGGGATATCCAGGACACGGGTATAATGCCTTGTCCGACTATTCTGTTGCTTCTTTGCTCATAATATCGGGAAGTATGCTGATTCTTTATAATTTCGTTTCTTTTGCAGCTTCTGAGGTAAAAATGGATGACATCAAGTTCCCCAAGAACTTTGTCCTGTCTCGGGATAATATGCATGCCATTTTCGACGCCTTTGGGGATGGGCTTTCAGTGACTGAGATTGCCGCGGAGATGGTTCAAGCTGCTTCCTCCAAGAAGGTTAGCCGACCTCCAGCCAAGGCTTCTTCTAGAGCTTCGAAGCCGGGCTCTCGCAGCACCAAGTCATCTCGGCTGCCTAGCCAAGGTGGACCGAGCTCAACTTCGAGGCCTGCTGAAGGGTCTAGATCTGCTCCAGCCTCCTCAGAGGTCGTGAGGGAAGCTTCCCTAGCTATTGTGGAGCAGACCCAAAGTTCTGATCAAGTGGAGCAGGGTATTGCCCATTCTCCTGGAGGGGTACCAGGGGGAAAATCTAAGTCTCCTGCTACTGAAGACAAAGAGGCCTCTGGGACAGGAATGGAGATCATCCTCCTAGATGACCAAGTCTCAGAGGTTTCTGCTCAAGATGCCCCTGCCTCTGTGAGGACTGGGCCTGAGGGATCTGAGGGCGTTCCACCAAAGACCTGGGATAAACGCCCAGCCCCATCCGAAACATCTGCCCCATCTCCAGCTCGGAAGAAATCCAGGGCTGCCACAGGACCTTCTCCAGCTCTTCCTCCCCTTGGGAAAAAGAAAGGTGTTCCTGCTGTGCCTTCATTGTCTCCTTCCGGCAACGTTCTGAATGCATCGGACATTTCCCCCGAGTCTCCGGCCAGTGCTGTCGCCGAACTTCTCAGAGAGCGAATGTTCGACGAAATTACAGAGGCTTCGGATCCTCGTCTTCTTGCCCTGACTGGTCTTTTAGCCAGTTCTACCAAGGAGCAAGTGTCCTTCCGATCTCGCTCTCGTGAGGAGCTTGGATCTTCAATTAGAGAAATGCTTCTGATGGTAAGTTGTTTTTTCACCTCTCTTTAGGTTTGCTTCTTTTCTTTTTCTGACAGTTGTTCTTCCTTTTTAGGCGACAGGCCTCTTTATGGAGGAGGATGCTCGTGATCGCTCCCTCCAGGAGTCTGTAGACCGCCGGATTGAGGAGGCGCGTCTGGAAGAGAACTTATCTGCAACCAGTGACGCAAGGGGTAATCTGGTAGCTGCTCGAGAGCAAATCCAATCCCTCCAAGTGGAGCTGCATTCGGCGCTAGAGGCCCTTTAAAAGGCTGATGAGAAGGCGGCTGAGATAGCAGGGCATACCAAGTCTTTAGAAGCAGAGCTGTCTCAGACTCGCGAAGTTCTCAAAGTGTCTGATGAGAGGGCAGCTGCCTTGGAGGTTCGCTGCGAAGGAGTTTTAAAGCAGCTGTCTTCTATGACAGAGGCCCTTAGCGAAAGGGATGAGGCCGTGAGGCAAAAAGCTGAGGTCCAGCAACAATATGGGGCCTTAAAGGCTGATTTTGAAGAGCTTCAAGCTCAGCTGGAGGAAGTGAAGGCTCAGAAGGAAGCAGCCCTAGCTCGGGTGGAGGTCCTTGAGCAGGAGTTGAGCACGAGCTCTGATCGTATCAGAGACCTGGCTTCATCGGCTGAGGAGTTCAACCTTCGCCACCAGCAACTCAACCATGAAGTCAGGACCTTAGAGCGCAAGTGTTCAGCCCTGCTTGGGGTAGTAAAGCATGTTGAAGGTAAGGCTCAACTAGTGCGCGAGCAATGTATTGCAGAGTATCAGGAGTCTGATGAGCTGAAAAAGAAGATCGAGCAGGCCTGTGAGGCTTATCTTCAGGACTACAAAGACTCTTCTGAGTTTAAGGAATTTGTAGCTGAGACCTGTGAGGAACATCTCGATGAATATAAAGCTTCTGGTGAAATGAAATCGGCTGTTCTTAAGAAAGCCTTCCGTATGTATGTGACCGGCTACAATCGTGGCTTAAGAGAGGCCAGACACGCTCCTGATACTCCTTTGGCCAAGCTTCGCAGGTACGAAGTGGACTCAGATGGCGAGCCAGTGCTGTATGGGGAGGATGATTTCCCTATGCCCCGAGGAGATTGCCGGAGGGACATATGCCGGCCTGCTGAGTCTTCTTCGGAAGAGTCCGAGCTGGAGGGGGAGGACGTGGAAGTCCCGGAGTCAGGGAAGGATGACCCTAACTCTGAGAAGGAGGATCTCCACCTTGAGTCAGAGATAGCTCCTGTTGTAAACATTGAGGGCTCTGATCCAAGGGATTCTGAGCTTCCTGCAGATGTGACTGCAAGTAGAAATAATGTAGGCGAGGGTGTTCTTACTGATGTAAGTCCTTTAAGGACTATTTATCCCCCCACCTCGTCAGAAAGATAATTTGAAATAGTTATTTGTAATGAAATATCAGTTTTCTTTTTCCTCAAAGTACTCTAATATCTTTTTTTTTTTATATATATTTGTGCACTATGTATTCTCATTCATAAGCTTTTGAATTGCTCGTGAGTTGCAAGCTCAGCTCTTAGCTAATAGTTTGAGAGATCAAATCTCATACCTTTTAATGGCGACTAGTATGTCTGCTTTTTGCTTCTAGCCCCTTCTTCTTGGTTGTAAATTTGTTTGTTCCAGATAAACTGATCTGGTCGTTGAGTATAGCCCTTTTTCTCCCTTATTTATCCTTCTGAAGGTTTCTTCATTTATGAGCCCTTTTAGAGAGGGAGCTCGACTTTTTCCTTTGGTCTTCATATCTTTGAGCTTTTGAGGATATAAGTCTATCCGAGCTGCGAGCCCGGCTTTGAGCTTTTGAGAATATAGGTCCTTCCGAGCTAGGAGCTCGGCTTTTTGTTCTATAGCCAAACTTTTAGCGTTAGCATCTGTTTTGAGATCGGCACTGCTTAGCTATCGTGCCTTTTCAGGAGGTCGGAACCTGATTTTTCTTTGGTAACTCCGGGCTCCTCTCTTTTTGTGAGGTCGGAACTGTGTGTTAAGTTGTCCCTGCATATGATATGGGGAATTTTTTATTTCGGGAAGCTTTTGAGTCCTTCACCGACCATTTTTTTGTTTTCAAGAGATCTTACGAGATCCTGGCTGTTTTTGTTCCGGGGTGACCTCGGGGCCCCGCCGGCAGTTTTTATTTTGATTTTCTCGGGAGTTCTAGGGGATCCCGGTCTTCATGCTCCGGGAGGCATCTTTACGATCCTCACCGGCCGTTCCGGGGTGACCTCGGGGCCCCGCCGGCAGTTTTTTATTTTGTTTTCCCGGGAGTTCTAGGGGATCCCGGTCTTCATGCTCCGGGAGGCATCTTTACGATCCTCACCGGCCGTTCCGGGGTGACCTCGGGGCCCCGCCGGCAGTTTTTTATTTTGTTTTCCCGGGAGTTCTAGGGGATCCCGGTCTTCTTTGTTTACCCGGGAGTTCTGGGGGGATCCCGGTCTTCATGCTCCGGGAGGCATCTTTACGATCCTCACTGGCCGTTCCGGGGTGACCTCGGGGCCCCGCCGACAGTTTTTTATTTTGTTTTCCCGGGAGTTCTAGGGGATCCCGGTCTTCATGCTCCGGGAGGCATCTTTAAGATCCTCGCCGGCCGTTCCGGGGTGACCTCGGGGCCCCGCCGGCAGTTTTTTGTGCCTTCTTGAGATTTTTGCACAAGATTCAGGCTCATTGGCCTTACTGTCGCTTCGTCATCTCAGCTGGTTTCGTGCCTAACTGAGGTCTTGTTTCGAGGGATCTTTCTGAGCCCTGTTCTTTCTTTTTCATGGAGGAATGTTATTCATGAAGATAATTCATATAAAGAATTTTTTATTTACTCATATTTGTCAAAATACAATGTGTTTCTTTACAAATATTTCAAGGGAAATACCGTTTTAGGTGCTGGATGTTCCAAGCGTGGGGCTCGGGGTTTCCTTGCATATCTTCAATTCGGTATACCCCTGCCTTGACCACTTTTGTCACCTTGAAAGGACCTTCCCAGGTCGGTGCTAACTTGCCCGCGGCCGCTCTTTTTCCTGTAGCTTCCAGGTTTCTTAGGGTCAGATCTCCCACCTTTAAGCTTCTTTCCCTGACCTTTTGGTTGTAATATCTCGCTGCTCGTTGTTGATAAGCGGCCGTTCGGACTTGGGCTTCTTCCCTGACTTCCTCAAGAGCATCCAGGTTGCTTCTTAACTTATCCTCATTAGTATTCTCACTGACGAATTGGACTCGATGAGTGGGGATCTGCAATTCAACTAGAACTACGGCTTCTATGCCATAAACAAGTGCAAACGGTGTTTCTTTAGTGGGCGCTCTGGGAGTGGTTCGGAGTACCCATAGTATGCTATTGAGTTCTTCTGCCCAATTCTCCTTTGCGCCATCCAGCCGTTTCTTTAATCCTTGAAGGATAGCTCTGTTAGTGACTTCTGTTTGGCTATTAGTCTGAGGATGAGCCACGGAGGAGAACTTATGCCATATGCTCATGTTCGTCGTGAAGGCTCTGAAAATGCTGCAGTCAAATTGTCTGGCGTTGTCTGAGATAAGCACTCTAGGTATGCCAAATCTGCAGATGATATGTCCCCATACGAAATCTATCATCTTGCGGGCCGTGATTGTGGCTATTGCTTCTGCCTCTGGCCATTTCGAGAAATATTCCACAGCCACCACCACGAATTTCCTTTGCCCCGTAGTCTTGGGGAAAGGTCCCAGGATGTCGATTCCCCATTGTGAGAAAGGCCATGGACTGGATATGCTTGCTTGAGGAGTGGCGGGGGTTCTGATGGCGTTAGCAAATCTTTGACATACGTCGCACCTCCGGACAAACTCCTCTGCTTCTTTTTTAGCAGTGGGCCAGTAGTACCTTTGCCTGAATATTTTGTTGACTAATGTCCCTGCTCCCTCGTGAGCCCCACATAGGCCTCTATGTATTTCTTCCATTACCTTTGTAGCTTCTTCCGGACTCACACACCGGAGCCATGGGCTGGACTTCCCTTTTCTGTATAAGGTTCCCCTTATTGCTTGGTAGTTGGCAGCACGAGCTGCTATCTTTCTGGCTTCATCTTTATCTTCGGGGAGCTTGCCCTCCTCCAGATATCTCAGGTATGGGGTCATCCAAGTTGAGCTCTGTTCTACCTGCAGTACCGTGTTTGTCTTTTTAAAAGCAGGTGTGCGGACATGCTGTATATATACCTCATCAGGGAGCTGTTCTAACTCTTCTTTGGTCAACCGACTAAGCAGGTCTGCTTCCTCATTTTCTTCCCGAGGTATTCTTTGAAATCTGACGATAACTCCCCGACCCGTGAGCTCGGCTTCTATAGTTTTTACTTTATCAAGATAGTTCTGCATGATGGGGTCCCTAGCCTGATATACCCCCGTAACCTGGTTGATCACCAACTGAGAGTCGCTATTCACCTCGAGGTCGGTTACCCCTACCTCCGAAGCTACCAACATTCCATTTACCAGGGCTTCATATTCGGCCATATTGTTAGAAGCCGTAAATTCTAAACGCAAGGCATAACATATTTTAAAACCTTCTGGCCCTTTAAGCATTATCCTAGCGCCACTACCCTCAGCACCTGATGCTCCGTCTACATACAGCTTCCAGCTAAATTCTTGGGGGGCTCTCTCTCTCCCCCCTTGCTTGATATTTCCGAGGATGATCCTCCCTTCTCCTCATTGAATGCGCACTCCGCTATGAAGTCAGCCAGAGCTTGAGATTTTATGGCTGTTCGAGGTCGGTACTCTAGACAGTAAGGGTTAATTTCTACGGACCATGCCAACATCCGCCCTGAAGTTTCCGGTCTACGTAGAATCTTTTTTAAGGGTTGGTCTGTCATTACGACTCCTTGGTGGCTTTCTAGGTAAACTCTGAATTTCCAGACTACCAGCAATAAGGCGTAAGCCAATTTTTCAATGTTCGAATATCTGACCTCAGTGTCTCGGAGTACCTTGCTAATGTAGAAAACAGGTTTCTATTCTCCTTCTTCCACCCTTACTAGCACTGCGCTGACTGCTTGTTCTGAGGCCGCCAGATATATCAGGAGTTCTTCTCCTTTTATGGGACTGCTGAGCACATGGGGCGAGCTAAGATACTTCTTAAGCTCTAGGAAGGCCTTTTGGCAGTCTTCTGTCCATTCGAAATTCGGTACCTTCCTCAACTTTTGGAAGAATGGCAAGCACTTTTCTGCCGACCTTGACATGAATCGGTTAAGCGCTACTACTCTCCCGGTTAGTCTCTGAACATCTCTTACACAGGTCGGTTCTGGCATATTCAGTATGGCTTCCACTTTCTCCAGATTGGGCTCAATGCCTTTACCACTCACCATGTACCCCAAAAATTTTCCTCCCCTAATGAAGAAAGCACATTTTGCTGGGTTCAACTTCATTCTGTATTGATCTAACACCCCAAATATCTCCCTCAAATCTGCTATGTGTTGTTGGAAAGTTGAACTTTTGACCACCATATCATCCACATACACTTCCAGATTTCGCCCGATCTGGTTTTTGAAGATTTTATTCATCAACCTCTGATAAGTTGCCCCGGCATTTCTCAATCCAAAGGGCATAGCTCTATAACAGTAAGTTCCATCTTCAGTTATAAATGAGGTCTTTTCCTCATCCGACCTTTCCATTGGGATTTGATGATAACCCGACATAGCATCTAAAGAAGACATATAATCAAAACCAGCCGTTGAGTCGACCATTTTATTAATATCGGGGAGGGGGTAACAATCTTTAGGGCAGGCCTTATTTAGGTCGGTAAAATCTATACACATCCTGTATTTGCCATTGGCTTTTTTGACTAACACTGGATTTGCCAGCCATTGTGGGTACATGACTTCCCTAATAAAGCCTGCCTCTTCTAGCTTCTGCACTTCTTCCCGGGTGGCCTGCTGCTTCTCTCTTCCCACTACTCTCTTCTTTTGCTTCACCGGTCTGGCCTCGGGGAGAACATTCAATCGGTGTGTCATTACTTTGGGGTCAATTCCCGGCATGTCTGAGGGCTTCCATGCGAAGGTCGGCGCGTGACTTCGGATCAGGGCCATGACTTCGCCTTTTTGTTCTTTGGTGAGGCTGGCATTAAGACTAAAAACCTTGTTTGCATCTGCTTCTGATAAGGGGAAGGTTTCCAACTCTCCAACTGGCTCTGTCCGGGCTTCTTTTGTTTCATCTCTGACCTCCAGAACTTCCGAGTCGAGTGCTTCTCCAGTTGAGCTCGGCTCTGTTACTGTGGCCAAGTATACCGCCCTTGCTTCTTCCTGGCTACCCCGGACCATTCCCACTCCTTCTTCCGTTGGGAACTTGAGTGCCAAATACCTGATGCTAGTGACAGCTTCAAAGTCGAACAACGCCGGTCTCCCCAAAATCGCATTGTAGCTCAGTGGGAGTTTGACCACCAAAAACACCTCATGATGGGTGCGAGCTCTAGGTGCTTCTCCCAGGGTAAGAGCCAGCTTCACCTTTCCTTCTACAAGTACTGGTGCTCCTCCGATCCCCTTGATTGGTGACTGGTCCCGAACCAGCTGTTCTTCTGGGATTCTCATCTGCTGGAAAACCCGATATGGCAGCAAGTTGACCTTACTCCCGTCATCTACCAGAACCTTCTTTACTCGAAAATTATTAATGACAGCCTCAATGACGAGCGCATCATCATGGGGCATCTGAATGCCTTGTGCATCTTCCGGAGAGAAAGCGATAGTCATGGGAGAGTGCTCAACGATCTGCATGACTTCACTATTGCTGGTCTCCCCTTCCCGGTTTCTCTTCTTTCCTCGACGGCTCATCCGTCCTCCTGTTCCTCCAACAATCATGTTGATGGTCCCGCTGGACCCATCATTCACTGGTCCAGCTCCTATTCTCCTAGGCGTCTGAGTTGTCGGACCAGGCTGAGGCCTCTGTCCCTCTGGTTTCTTCACAAAATTTTTGAGGTGCCCCCTTTTGATCAGCCTCTCAATCTCCGCGATTAACTGAAAACAGTTATTCGTATCGTGCCCATGGCTCCGGTGATACTGACAATACTTGTCAGGATTTCTTTGATCTGCTTCCGACTTCATGGGTTTGGGCCACTGGAGGAACTCCTTATCCTGGACTGCCATGAGCACTTCGGCTCTGGAAGCGTTGAGGGGGGTTGGTTTCTCGGGAACCCAAGGAGGGAGCACTCTTGGTTCAAGAGCCCGAGGAGGAGGAGGAGGCCTTTGATCCCTTCTCTCCCAGGCCTGCTTGTATGGCTCAGGTCTCTTTCCATGTTTCTTCTCGTGTCTCTCCGGCCTCCTCTCCTCCGGGGCCTTCTCTTTTCCTGCCATTCCTTTAGCAAATCTACTCATCACTAAGGCGTCATCCTGTCTTATATACTTCTCTGCCCTCGTCATCAACTCAGCCAGTGAGGTCGGAGGTTTCCTGCTCAAAGAACCAAAGAACTCGGCAGAGGTTGTTCCCTTTTGCATGGCCTCCACCGCCCTTCCTTCATCCAGCTCGGAAATCTGCAGGGCCTCCGTATTGAAGCGGGCGACATACTCTCTAAGTGATTCTCCTTCTTTCTGTTTCACTCTTTCTAGATAGCTCGTCTTCCTATCTGCTGGCACCCCGGCTATGAACCGGCTGATGAAACGGGTGGCAAGATCTCCAAAACTTTTAATGCTTCCGGCCTCCAAGCTATTGAACCACGCCCGCGCTGGTCCCGAGAGCGTTGTTGGGAACACCTTACACATTAAGGCATCTGACAGAGTTTGCAACTCCATGAAGGGCTTATAGTTCATGACGTGCTCCCTCGGGTTACCAGCTCCGTTATAGGCCGCCATCGGCGGCATCATAAACTTCTTGGGAACGGTCTCCTGCTGTACTATCTTTGAGAAAGGAGAAGAAGTGGGCAAGGAGGTTTGGCTCTGATCTTTCTTACCTAGCTCGGCTAAGAGCTGCTCCTTCAACCTTTTCAACTTTTGGTCCATTTTCTCGTCTGCTGAGCCGGATCTTCCCTCCAAGCTGCATTCCTCTTCTTCTGCTGCAGTTCCCGTTGTTTCGGCAGAATAGTTGTCCGCCCCCTCATTTTCTATCATCTCTCTTGCCCTCCTCCCATGGATTCGGGCCTCCGGTTCTTCTTCTTCCTCGGTATCACGGCTGTTAGTTTGGGGGCGGTCAAAGATAGGTCGGGGTTCATTGGTTCTGGGTTCCTCCACCACTGGGAGTGCATTTACTGGGGTGCTAAGGCCCCTCTGTTGCATTATCTGCCCCAACCAGTGAGCAGTAGTCTGTAGCTGGAGAGCCATGGTTTGGATGTCCTGGTTAGACAAGGTCACGGTGGGAGTATTCCCTGCCAAGCTTGGCGAGGGATTAAGAGGAATAGGCGTTTGGTTATTCAACGTTGTAGGGCTAGAAAAGGAGAACTGCTGCCCATCTTGGGCAGAGCTCAGGTCATTCGGAATGTTAAGGTTATTTTCTTGGTGGTTTGCCATTGTGGATCTCAGTGGGTTTTGAAAGTGAAAACTCCGGTGATGAAAAGATCTCCTTCGTTTCCCACAGACGGCGCCAATTGATGATCTGAGATCCAATAGAATAGGGTTTTACAAGGGTTTTGGTATTGAAAAATAGACTTAAACTTTCTGGGGAGGGGATTCCCTTTTATCCATTTCGTTATGCTTGCTGGTGACGTGTAAAGGTCTCTCCATGATTGGGACACGCGTCTCTGACATACAGATTCGGGCGTACGAGGGTATCAGCCGCCTGCTCCATGCGTAACGGCCTCTGATTCTCCTTGTGCGTACGCTCGAGCGGATCTGCTAGGTTGTCTGAGTATGGCTCTGGAAACTGGGCTGGGCCGAGAGTCGGGCCGGACGCTGAACCTGAGAGGAGAGGGCCTGCTGGTCGCGGACTGGGCCGATCCGAATGAAGAAGCTTGGTTGAGCCCGGCCTTGAAGGTTGAATGAGCCAGGCTTATTGTGCATATCAGGTGTGTGGGCCTCTACGTTATGGGCCTTTGGCTGTGGTCAAGCCCTTGATCTGGGGTGAAGAAATCCAGCGGTCATCACTAGGATTAAAGCGATGCAATTGGTTGATATTGTTAAACAATGATACTCTTTCTTTTGAACCAAATTGACGCGGAGAAGGATAGTAGGCGGAGAAAGAGAGTGGAATCATAGGTTTCTTTACAGCGATTTTCTTCCTTTTTCTATTTTTTTGTTCTGTCGATTTGTAGTGATGGAGATTGGTTTTATGTGGAATACTGAGTTGCAGTGAATTTCTGATGGATGGACTTCCTCATATCTCATATATTATCAGAAAATATAAAATAACTTTTAATATAAGATCAGGAGTGATTGGAACTAATTAACATCATGGATGGTAAAATCAATCTTTGCCATGGTTTCAAAACAAGGGGGTTGGGAGCATCATACACTTGTCATGTTGGGCTGCCAATTTTCCCTTTCTGGGGACATTGGAAACAAGTTGTAACTTTTACATTGATAATTGAGATGGCACCATTCAAAATGTTTAAAAGGAAAGATGTCATGGATTTTTCTTTTTTCTTTTTTCAGAAGATGTCGTGGATTGGTAGTAAAATTGTAGAGAATTTGAATTTAAATATTGACAATCCTCTAAGAATTACATAATCATTTTTCTATTTTAGTTTTCTTTTCTTTGGTCACGAATGGTGCTTAACATTGTGAGCAGCAACAGCTCTGGTCACAGAATCTCTGAAGATCACTTCGCCACGGCAACTTTCTTTTTTTTTTTTTGCTAAAAAATAAAAAAACAGAGAGAGATTGAAGGGAAATCTTTCCTGGTAGTATTTGGGAAGTAGAAGCAGCCTTTGTAAAGGTACTAAAACAAGTGGAAAGGCAAGAGAATCTAAAAGAGAGGTGGTGTGTGCTGGATTAAAGCAAATAAACAACCAATGGGACACCAATAGTATCAATGCTCTTTGCTGTCTTTAGTACCAAAATTCAATTCAGACACCATACTCAGCTTAATGAATTACTGCATTATTATTTTATTTACTACATATTACAATTATTTTCATATGCCATGGCCCATGCTTATTGATTGTGATTGGAATTATTGAACTCTAAATTTTAAGATAATAACAAACTCTTGACAAAAAGATAAAATTTGACAACGGCATCTGCCTGCTCCAAATAATCCAAGAACATCACATAACTCCAATGACAGGAACATTTGTAACACACACATACAAAAAATAAAAATAAAAATCTCATCGATGGCTTCAATTCAATATTAAAGAAGTCCTTTTTTTTTAGAGTTTAGAGCTTCAAATAACATCCTAAACGTTAACAAACCAAATGATAATTTGTGCAATGGTATAGCGGTTAAAGGAGAAAAAAAAGTTTTATACATAATATAAAGTTTTTCTCAAAAAAGTTTTAACATTTTAATTCCATATTTAGAAAAATACATAATTTTTTTTTAGAGATTTTCTTTTTTTTAAGATATTAAATCAATATATTAGAACCGTTCTCTCTAAAATATTTAAATATCTTAGAAAATTTTTCTCTTCTCCAAAAAAATTAAGATTATGAGATATTTTACTTTACACACCCCATCCCAAAAAAATATAAATTCAAATTCTTTTTAAATACTATTAAAAATATATTTTTTAACAAAATACTATCTTCAGTAAACTATTTTAACCTCCCAACTACAAATCTACATAGAGTAGAAGTAACAAAGCTTACTAAGGGCTTACTAGCATATCATATATATATATATATTGACTAAATTTCAAAATTAAGAACTCGTATTCAGTAAAAACAAACTTAAATACATTGAATAAATGCTAATTGATTAGGTTGGTTTTTTTTTAAAAAAAAAAAACTAATGAATTAGGCTAGCATTGTAGAGTTGCATAAGAACTCGTAATCATAAAAATGATCATAAATACATTGAACTAAAGCTAATTGATTAGTTGCACACTTGCACTACTAAGATTGAAGAATAATGATGTTTCACCTACCTCAACACAATCACATTTCTCATTTGCCATGCCGTGAAACCCCACCACCAAAATCTGCACAGAACAGAAGCCCCCACAAAAATATCAGTTCAGTGAAAGTCACATAACGCATGCAAAACAACAAAATGCATAAAGGTTCAAAGTAGACAAAAGCAAGCATTTTTTTTTATAGCCCATGTTTGGTTTAACTTTCTTTAACTTAACAAAGTTAAAGAAAACAAGTTACTTCCGTAAAATATGAAAATACTTTAATTTTAAGAAGTTAAAAAAAAAGTGTCTATCAATCAGATATAATTTAACACAAAGTCTAAATTACCTAGTTGAGTTAGCAGAAACCAACACAACTGGCTTCACGAAGAAACTTTTTTCATGAAAAGTTTAAAGCAGAGCAAACATAGCAGAGAAGAAAAGTTGAAATTCCCGATTGTTATTTATCATTGCTGTTTTATTATCTATACCCATCAATCCCCGTAAAAGACTTCCAATTTCCAACTCACAAAAGAGGTTAACAAAATAAACTTAAATTGAAATCAGGTACAGGAGGAAAAAATTAAATAGCACTTGTTCCCATAATCAGTCGTCATCATCTTCGCCGGACTCATGATGTTTAACCTTGGCTAACCCAATCCCACGCGCCACCGTCGTGTTCGGCACCTCAATAACAGTCGCCGATGATATCTCCATCTGGCAAACTCTAATCGCACCAATTAATTTCTCAGGCAATTCATCCTCTGCCTGCGCCTCAACCACAAACCCCATATCAACAGAAACGCTTGTAACATATCCCAATGCAAGATGCAAAATAGCTGAGGCGATCTTTGAGCTCCCTACATCTACGTCAATCTCCAGATAATTGGCTCCTCTATGATAATTACAGGTTAAGGCTTTACCTAACAAACAAGCACTATAGCTCCCTACCGTTTTCTTCACGATCCACGGTCCTTTGACAATGCGGTTCACGATCTTGAACCGCTGGTTCCTAAACGAGTCATCTCCATTAATGAACCGATACAACAGCGAACCAGGAGAGATAGGATCCTCAGTCACAAAGTAAAACACAGCACTGTACTGTTCCTTACCAGGAACTTGGATATTAACGGCGAAGATGAAACTTTTCAAGGATTCTCCTTGTGACTGCACCTTTCTGAGAGCGAGAGCCACGCGGTTATCAGGGCGGGCGAGTACGTTTTCGAGTTTGGTAGTGGACTTTAGCCAGTCCATACCGGCAGGGTAGAGTAAGTAATCGCCGGCGGGGCATTTCTGTCGTTTAGCGAAAAAGTTTTTGGCTCGTAAAAAAAATAGGTCACCTGGAGGAGACGCCCAGCCGTTGATTCCATCGTCGAGGTTCACGCGGCGCAACGATCCACCGTTGATTGCCTCGGAGATCCAAGCAGATGGAGTAAAGCTAATGGTAGTGGTAGAGACGTCGGAATTGGATCTGGAGGCGGTAGATTCAGCGGCGTAATTCAGGTGCTTATGCTTAGTTGGGCACATGATGATTGAGTTTTCCGATTCTCGGAAGATAAATATACACACTCGCTATCCAAATCTCCGATATCCGCTGAGGGTGAGAGTAAAGCTTATATGTAGCCTAAGAAGAGAAAGAAGAAAACTACGCCCTTGTGTTTCTCTAAAATTACGAAAGAGCCCCCTATCATCTTGACGGTTAATTTATTTTTTCTATGTTTAATCGCTTTTTATATTAAATTTATAATAAAATTTTGTTCTCTCATGTTATTCATGAAAATTAAATTTAATATTTTAATTTATAAAAAACGTTTTATATTTATTTATTCGATTAAATAATTATTTTTCTTTAGTTACGATTAAGCATAATCCAAAAGTATGAATATACGTAAGCCGTTGCTGGCAACGCACATGTGCACAATTATAGCATTTTTTTTATTATTTCCTTATAATAATCTCATGGAGATAAAAATGAAATCATTTTTCATAATCGAGAATAAAATAATTATTTTTTATGGACTAATTTTAATTATTTTTAATTCAAGTTGTAAATAATTTTAAAAAATATATATCAAGTATTATATAAAATTCCTTAAATATTCTTTTATAAACTTCAATCATATTCCTCAATTTTCTTGTATTTATTATTTAAAACAGAATCAAATTTAGACACACAATTTTTTATTTTGGCAAAATTGTAATCAAATACATGGAAAAAAATACTTAAGCAAAAATTATAATAACTTCCAAATAACTATGGGAATTAGCAAAATAATTGTTCTTCTCTAACCGCTCTTCCCCTTTTGTTTCTATAATAAACTATTGGATGCTTATAATCTACTCTTACTAACACAAAAGGAATGACTATAAAAATATATCATAAGATTTTTTATAAGTTAAAAATAAATCCTTCCATAGAAAAAAATTAAATATATTAAATATATTTTTATTCTTACTTTTATATAAATTTTGACATAAATCTGTCATTGTCTAGCAGCAACATATAATAAGATATAATAAGAAATTTACTTTTTTGGAGTGAAGATTTTTAAAATACTAAAAATATAATATATATATATATATATATATATATATATTTTGAAAGCAAAACAACTGATCCCATTACTTACTATTAATAAAAATTTTTCAAACAAAACATATATCATTCTAAATAGAGACGATTATATCTGATAAATTCTCTAGCTAAATATGAACAGTTAGAATAGTATTACGACGAACCCATTTAACAAAAATACCAATTAACAAACGTATTCCTCATTCTTTTTTATCTCAAATATAAACGATTAAGATCTTCCGAATAAAATCATGGAATAGTATTTCTACAAGAAAAAATTCGAATAAGATTTCATTACTGACGTCGTCATTGCGATTTTGGAAACCCATAATAACTAGTATAAAATTTAAAGAAAAGCCGACCACACTGACACTTAAGTGTTATAATTTTATCAATTTTTCATGATATATGATTTAATTTATATTAAAATAGTATTTATAGTATCATCGATATTAAAAAAATAATATTTAAACATCGTAAAAAATATTAATATAAAAAGTAGAGAAAATTACTTTTTAGTTTCTGAGACATAATGTAATTAACACTTCTATCCCTCTATTTTGGCGATCCAACATTTCAGTCCATCACCTTCTCTTCCATCCAAATTCATAATCCTTCTCTCCAAAATAGCAATTTGGGACATGTGAATTGATAAAATTGATCATCACTAAAAGTCCCGCTATTTCAAAATCATGAAACCCAAACTCAATGTCTCTTCATTGTAGATCATTCTTCTTCTTCCTCGTACTATTTCTCAAACTCTCCATCTCTAAATCACTGATCCATCAGTTCCCATGTCAGTCTCCTCATGATAACTCCTACCATTTCTGCAATAAATATCTCTCTGTTTCTATAAGAATTCACTCTCTCATCTCTCTATTGACTCTCCAATAAAATATCTTGCAACTCTTCAAGGAGAAGATAGATGGAAAAGAGAAAAAAAAAAAGAAAATAAACAATGTCAAAAGAAAATAGAAAAAATATGAGGGAGAATGAAAGATGAAAGGAAGAAAAAAAATCAACAATGTCAAAAGAAAATAAAGAAAATATGAAGGAGAAGAAAATTGGAAAAGAGAGAGAAAAAAGGAGAATTAACAATGGATAAAATAAAATGGAGAACGATATAAAAGAGAAGAAAGATGAGGGATTTCACATTGAGGGGGTTTCAACAAGTTTATTAAGAGTATTTTTGAAAAAAATTCTAATCTCCCGGCTTTGATTCTTTGACCAAACGGTTATTTAAAAATTATAATCTCTCACTTTTGATTGTTTGATCAAACGGTTATTTTAGACGAAAGAGAAAATAAAATATTTAAGTGTTAAGTCATTAAAATAGATGGATATAAGTATTAATTATATTAAATCTCAAAAATTAAAATATAATTTTTCTTAAAAATATATTATAATATATTAATAAATTAAATCACATATTTAAAAAATAATGAAATTATAATATTTTTTTATTTTTTTATTTTTTAATTAATAATTATATTTTAATTTACATATTAATATTTTTTGATGATATTAAAAAATTATAAAAATAAATGAAATTATAAAATATTTTATATTTAGAAAACAAAGGATTCAATTTCAAATCTAAGTATTTTACACAGCATTAAAACTTTAATAGGTGAGTTGTTACTGTCTGTTTTATTCGGGTAGCTTTTATTTATTCTCTCTAATTTTTATTCTTAACATCAACTTTACACAGAATAATGGCAATAATGTAATTCTAGGAGAATGGAGGGGAGTGTTGTGGAATAGAAACAGAGATAACGAAATTTGGGTCTTAGTTGCCGTTGACGATGAGGATAGCGACACGTGGACCGAAGATAATACGACATTAATGACGCAAGGAAACTTATGTATTGGACACGACAGGTCACCATGAGACTATATGACGACACGTCGAATTATGCGACGTCGTTTCCCGAAAACAACTCGTAAGGTACAGCCCAACAAAAAACCAATTCATAAGGTAAGTTCATAAAATATTAAAATTTTTTTAATTTAAATATCTTTACATTACCGTTAAAATGACTAATATATTTCAATAAAGTTAATTAATTTTTTAATAATAATTTAATGGTAAATTTAAAAAATAGAAATTTAATATTTTTGCCTAAAATTGGATTTCTGGCAGTAGATTTATTAACGAAAACAAAATAGTTTGGTGGCATAGCAACGCATACTACAGTTTTGAAGGAAATTTTAGATTTGGTCATAGGAGAACAAGTGCAGTTTATGATGAATTAATTTTCTGAAATAATAAAACAAATATGGTAGAATATCCTATCAAAAATTAAAAAAGAAATATTAGTGTGGAATGAGATGAATTTCGTTAGCGTTCTACTTAATTATTTCCATTTTCATCCATTGAGATGAATACTGATTTTAAATTTTTTATTTTATTTTAATTTCATCTATTTTTCTTTTCCAACAATATAAAACTCAAAATATCTGTATTTTCCTCTTAAAGCTTCTTTCGGTCCTTATCCAAACATGACATAGATGTGATGGTTAAATTATTTTTATTTATGAAAAAGTTATTATTTTTTGTTGTGTTTTAATAAATTTATTAGTTAGTTTTTATAATTTTTAGATTTAATTATAATTTTTTTTATATTTTTAAAATATAATAATTATATTTTTTTAATAATTTTAATAGTTAAAAAATAAATTTAATAATAAAATGAGTGAGAATATTTGAAAGTTATAAAATTAACCTTAATATTCTTGCGAAATTAATTTTAATATTCGGATTCATTCATCTATCAAAACACCAATTACATCAATCAGATTCATTCATTTCATATCTATATTCATTCTTCAAAATTAATATCATCTATCTATTAAAATCAAATTAACTTAAGAAAAATTAATATCACTCAACCTAAAAGTCAATATTTTCAAAGAATTTAAACTGTAGCTCGATGAATGGGGTGGGAGTAGAGTGTAGACTGCCAAGGGAACGAAAAAGCTACCTTCTTTAGCTTTGATCCGATTTAGAGCCTTTGGTTGATATTATAAACCCATCACACAAAACAACTTATCTGCACTTCACCTTGCCTAATCCTTTCTCTTACGTTCTCGATAAATATATTTTTCTCTCTCATTCTCGACATTGTTGTCCACAAAACGGAATAACAAAGGCTCAAATTCTGCATCACAGCTTTGCCTACACGTCGACCCTAGCATCCTAGCTTGATCCATTCCGACGAATGAAGGTTTCATGAGCATAACATCGCAAATCATTCTTGTGTTTCAACGCCTTCATCATCGCCTATACACCAATACCAGCATTGCAACTTGAACATCGCCTATACACCAATACCAGCATTGCAACTTGAATCCACTTCGACGAGCATAACATCACAGCTCACTCTCATATTTCAATACCTTTTTTATCGCCTATGCTGTGCTTGTTGACCCTAGCATCAAATTTCAAATCTAAATCAAGTCCGCTCAACATCAGTCTTTGAATTATCCTTAATGTTAGAAACATAATTGGAGATAACGTGAAGTAAGAACCTATTCACGATTTCTACACTTTTAATTAGAGGACCATTGTGTGGGATGAGAGAACGAAAGAAAGGGAGAGAGAAAATGATTTATACAGTTAGGGATTAAATTAGAGTATTTAAGACTTTTCACTTGTATTTAAACGAAAGATCTTAATGATTATTCATATAGTGGTATAATTTTTACATTTTAAAAATATGAAAAATATTTTAATTAAACCTAAAAGTTATAAAAAAAATAACTATTTAGTCCCAGTAGTATTATTTTTCAATTTTGAAAAATTCATTTAAACATCTCTAACATTTGAAAAAAATCTACTCATTAATTTCTACATTAGTTTTAATCATTAAATATTTTTTATTTAGTCTATATTTTTAAAAACTTATTAGTTAATCTATAAGATTTTTAAAAAAATTTACTAATTAGTCTCTTTATATTAGAGACATTTTAGATTTTTTTTATAATATTTAATGGCTAAATTAACGAAAATACTAATTAGTAGATCTTTTAAAATGGTAAAAATATTTTAATATATTTTTTAAAATTAAGAAATTTAATGAGTTTTTTTATATTATAAAGATTAATTAATAATTTTTTAAAAATTATTACATCCGTTAACTCTTGATTAAGAATTTGCAACAGAACAGGGGAGAATTTGTTTATTTGGGTTAATTTCGGGAAGTTCCCCTTAGGCAATTTTTTAAAATTCTATTTAAATTACTTTAAAAGTTCAGATTTAAATTCAATTTAACTAACAAATTACAAATAATTTTATAATATATAAATCAAAAAATTTAATTTAAAAATTTTATTTATAAGACTAAATTGAACTTATTAAAATTTTAACTAGCTTTCACCATTCAGGCAATTCAAAACCCAAAAAAACGGGCGAAACTTCAAAAATACTTCTTTTACCTATAATTTTTGTCAATTTTTTTAGTTATTTTAAAATATTATCCACTTTCTGTTTTTATATTATAATTACCATATAAATTAATTATAACCATATTTTATTTTATTTTTAAAATAAACTCCATTAATTATTTTTTCAAATGATAATTCAATTTATTAATAATAATTTTATTATTTTAATAGAATTTAAATATGGATATAGTTGAAAAATCAATAGAAAAAATTTGTTCTTTTCCAATTCATATAGATACATTTAGTGTACAAAAACTTAAATTTGATCCTATGTACACAAGTGTCGTACTAAAATCACTTGATCTATACGCATGAATTCCAAAGAAAAAGACACTCACAACAGCCACTGCCATCTCCGCCATGGCTACGGACACTTATCAATTACTTAGCATTTGGGAAGCAGACATTAATTCTCATGAAAGCAGCCTGCTCCCCGAAATCTAAAAAGTCGGCCCATATAAAGCAGGAAGCAAAAGAAGTTGTAACTTAGACTCAACTTCTACAATTTCTTTCAAAGCTGCCCCCTAGAATCTTTTATCTTTCATTTTTGTTCAAGCCAATCCTTTTCTATCTACTAGCATTCAATAAAATAAAGATTAACTTTTAAAAATTTCCTAATTCAAAATGGAACAAAGGGACGGTGGCTGTGCAGTAGTGTAGCTATTGCACTGTGAAGAATAACTCTCTCCACCTGTCTGCCTGTGTAGTTAACAACTCAAGTATATTGCAATTACTGGTCGGTCAAAAGATAAAATTGGCAAATGATTCATCTCAAGGAAGAAAGGTAAGCAATCAAGTATGGTCAAACAATCAAGTCAATAGTTGTACAAATGTTTGATGGTGCAAACATCAAGGATGAAACCAGGCACTCAATAATGTCCGACTCCAGAGATTAGGAACATGCAGCAATGTGATGTACCAAAAAAACACAAGCTACACAATAGTAAAAGCTGCTTCTATGATTGTTGTATAACCTGTCTACATAGAATCAATCCCAATCAACATTACGAACAAGTACCTGCAAATGAAAACAGAAGTGAGCAGTCCAGTTTAATTAAGGTTGGAGCAGAAACAAGCAGAAATCATATGTTCTTAACACAATACAAACTTAATTTTTAGAGATAGAAGTAAAACTATGCACATTTAAAGCTGCAATTTTGTAATGTTTTTACCTTAGCAGTCATGAGAGCAGCCAACAGCCATAATCAATAAAGACCATTTACCCTGAGGTTTATTATTACAGAACGCCACTTAAACACATGGACATTCAAAGCTGCAATCTTGTATGCTTTTACCTTAGCAGTCATGAAAATAGCCAACAGCCAGGGACAATAAAGACCATTTACCGGGAGGTTTATTATCACATAGCACCCACTTTTATCTTATGTTGGGGGCTATAGCTCTTCCAAATATATACGTGAGCCAAAACCTCCAAATACATTTTTTCTATTGCACATGTTATGAACACCTAGAGGCTATAACCATAGCTACAACTCAGAAATAATGGAAAAATTTTTAAGAAATTCCCAAGTTAGAATCAAATGCCACTCCCATTTATGTCTGCATATCAAAGGGTCACAGACATATCTCTCTAACTAAAGAAATCTTGTCCACTGAACAAAAATTTAAGATATAATACAAAAGAATATATCTTTAAAATTCATGAACAAACATCAAATTTGCTGAAGCGCACCAATTCCTTATTCAATGATTGATCAAGAGAACTTATATAGACAGTTCAAATTGACACAAGCCAAACTCGCTACTCAGAATCTTGTAGATCTTTTCAGAATTATAGAAATCATCACGCTAGTACCTGAAAAAGGGGTATTCCTAATTGACGTGGAAAATGTATGTCTGCCATCGTTAAAAAGTGCAAAAGAAATGTTGCATGAAAGGAAAAAAGTGACACTATAACAAGCATACACGAGTCCAGACTAAGACATAATAATTAATGGCATGTTGGATACACAGTAGTTTCAATCCATTTTTCAGAAAATATTTAGATTTTGCAACATATCTACACGCAGCTTCTATTTGCATGCACTAACAGTACACTAGTAGTTCGCTCGCATTAGGGATCATTAAAGAAGAGTTTCCATGAATGTATATCTTACTTAATGTTCAAACCTGACATGGTCTCACCATACTCCGCAAGTAGAGCACAAGAAATTGGACCAGTAAACACAGCCTGGGTTAACTAGAGAGTACAAAGTAGATCAGCAAGCAACTATGCAAAGTACGCAGACCAGAAGACAGAACTATTCATTGATATTGGAAAAACATAATAATTGAATAAAATTCCTTACAAGACCTATCACGAAATTGGAACTCTGGGCTAAAACGCAATCAAATAATAACACGGAAAGCAATTAACCTACTCGAGGAAAATCTTTGAAATATAAATCCAAGCAAGTAGAACTATAACAGCTAAAATTCTTGTCAATTCCCATTCCCAAGAAAAGACCAAATCCACTATTACATTAACAAAGAACTAAATCGCCAACAATAACACCCACATAATTGAAAATGACTCAAGATTTTTGGGGAAGCCATACTTAAGAGCAAGCGAGTGACAGAGAGAGGCGCTTAACAAACCTGCTAAATCCTCAGTGTGCCTTTCTTCTCTGGGGTTGTTTATCGGTAGCTAATCTGTAAATCCAGTAAGCCTAACACATAAATAGAGAAAGAATCAAAGATCTGCATGCCAATTTGGCTAAATCTAATTGACAATGGAATAATGGAAATGAGAATACCAAAGCGAGGACGTGAGCCGCTATTAGAAGAACCACCAAGAGAGGTACCAAATCAAGAAACCATGGGCGTGGTACTACGGATTCCGCCATTGTCTTGGAGAGAAAGAAAGGAAAGTGTTGATAAGCCCTGATTAAACCAGGGTTTTCAAATTCGCTCCAACTTGTGAGGGAAGCGAGCACGAGACTGAGGAGAGTTACGACGCCGTTGGATTGGTAGACTACTAGACTTCCCTGCAGCTCTGGCCGACCCGACGGCAATTCGGTTGGGGATACGAAATCAGATTGAAATGAATACGATCTCAGGGGTTTTCTGTAGCGACTCTTGCTTTTATATAAGTCGAAAAAGGAAAAAAGCTTTGTTATAAAAAACTAGAGTAAATTATACTTTAATTTCTAATTCATATTATAATTTAAGAATCAGTTTTTATATTTATAAAATTAATTTTTTTTTAAATAAAAATTAACAACATCAAATCTAAAATCTCTTATATTTATTTAGATATATTTACTATCAAACTAAATATTTCTCATCAAACTAAATTTAAGAGTATTTATAAAATTAAATATTTAAATTTTTTATTTTCATTATATAGATTTAATTTTATTCAATCTTTTTATTAGTTTAAAAAGTAAATGTGGAATTAAATTTTTAAAAAATTATATTTTTTTATAATATTTTTATTGCATCATACACGAGACATATAAAAATTTAAATTCTTCTTTACTTTTTATTTTATAATTTTTATGTATTAAAATTTATCAATTTCTAAATTCAAAATCTAGAATTTTTCATTTAAAATTTTCAATTTTTATATATTAAAATAAATCCGCCTCTAAATTTAAAATATACCATTTCTCAAACTTTTCACTATTTTCAATTTTTTTAATATCAAATCAAATTAAATATATGACTTTAACTCTTTTATTTTTATACACAAATATTAAACAATTTGAAATTCTCTGACTTACTTTTATTTCTCAAATTTTATATACAAATATAAAAATAATTTGAAATTTTCTGATTTGTTGTCATTTCTCAAATTTTATAAGTATAGAATTTAAGTAATTATAAACATTTAAATTCTTTAATTTTTATATATTAAAACAATCGGTCTCTAAATTTAAAATCTACAGTTTTCTTAAAATTTCTACTATTTTTAATTTTTTTAGTATAAGATGAAATTAAATATATAACATCAACTCCTTTCTTTTTATATACAAATACAAAACAATTTAAAATTTTATGACTTACCGTCATTTCATAAATTTTTTTGATATAAAATTTAAGTAATTATAAATATTTAAATCCTTCAATGTTTATATTTTAAAACATATCAGTTATTGAATTTAAATCCACAGTTTTCTTAAAATTTTCACCATTTTCAATTCTTTCTATCTTTTACCGCCAAGCAAACATTAAAAAACAAACACTCTTATTCATCCAAACATCTCATACAATTAAATCATTCTTGCTATTATTATAAACAATAAAAATATACAAATCAATAATAAAATTTTTAAATTTCTAATACACATCTATCAACTTGTCATTCACTTTTGGAGGAGAGAATGAGAAAAGAATAAAGAGGATATAGGTTTTAGATGTAAAAATTTCTTTTATATGTGTTGTATGGTACAATAAGATTATTATGGGAATAATAAATAATTTTTAAAGGTTTTACTAATAATTTACTTTTGAATTAATAGAAAAATAAATGGAGGGATTGTACATTTGAATGAAATAAAAATAAAGGGAGTTAAATATTCGATTTTTAAAATATAGAGACTGATCTATTAATTATAATATAATTCAAAAATTAAAATGTAATCTATCCTAAAAAAATGATTTGCCAAGCCGCAAGGGGTGAATTCTTAATTTTAATTAAAGTT
Source organism: Manihot esculenta (assembly GCF_001659605.2). Classification (NCBI taxonomy): domain Eukaryota; kingdom Viridiplantae; phylum Streptophyta; class Magnoliopsida; order Malpighiales; family Euphorbiaceae; genus Manihot; species Manihot esculenta. The sequence goes on along the minus strand of NC_035163.2, from coordinate 545,062 downwards.
TTATACAATCTTTAAAATTCTTTTATGAAATTTATAATCTTAGTCAAAATTAAAATTTTGAAATATAAAATATTGAATAACTATAACATATTTAAACTATTTGTAATTAATATTTTACAATATTAATAAAATTAATATATTTTATTCTCCTGAAATAACTTTATTCTTTGTAATTAACTAATTACTAAACAATTTTAATAGAATTAGAGAAAAGAGAAGAGAGAGAAAGTGCCAAGGAAAGTAAATTGTGCATGCGAGAAGGTGATCATCGGGGTCGAGTTTCATTGGAGTGTTGTGAAAAATATCATTTTATTATAGTTTTATAGGGATTTTATGTAATTGTGTTTTGACAAAAAATGTTTGTTTTGGTGTTTTTAAGTCTTTTATTCTCTCTTTTTCTTCGTTGGATAGATGAATTTTATTAGTTCGTTATATTTTATTGTGTTGTTTATGATGAGAGAGTTATGTCGAAACTGTGGTTCTCAATATTGGCTTTGAAGGTGATGGCTTGGACTTCATTTTCTCAAGGGAGGCTTTCTACTATTTGGCGTTTGCCGCTCGGTATTCAATGGGTAATGCTCTCACAGGCTCATGATTGGCTGAGTTTGCGACGCCTCCTTCCTTACTATGTTAATTTTTCTTTAATGTCATCTTTGTTCAATCTTGTTTTTTTAAGTTCTTTTATGTTGTATACATATTCTTGGCTCGACTTTTTGTTATTTTGCTTATAGTGATTATAGTGCCGGAATTTGTTCCCGCCATTTTCTAACCCGTTTCATATTCTTATTTTTGCTATTATTGTTATTATTAATACTACAAATATATTATTATTACTACAAATATATGAAAAATTTTAATTTAGTTTTTCCTAAAAATAGGAGTATATATATTTTGAGAAAAAATTCCTTAAACATATTAATCAAAGGATATTAAATTAATTTAAAATTAAATTTAAAATATTTATTATAAGACTTTAAAATAATTAATAAATATTTTATCTTATTTTTTAATCACATCTAAAATAACATATTTTTGCTCTTCCTCACAATTTCAATTTCAGAAGGCCATGAGATCTTTAAGTTTTGGAGCGCTCGGCCCATTAAATCCTTCATAGGCTTATAGCTTATAAGCTGAGCCTTCAACTAACTTCGAAATATTCAACCAAGTCCAATTCAAAAATCAAGCAGAAAGGTCGTGTGAACCGCGTCCAATCCATATCTGCAACTTCAGATTGCAAAAAGTTCAGCTTCTGCAAACGCAGTTTTTGCCTAATGGTGTCCTAACGGGCTCTGGAGGTGCCATATAGAACAAACGTGGCAGTTTTCTAATCACCAAGCAAACCGAGTTTCGCTTACTCCTCGTCGGAGTCTCTTTTGCATTTCAGCAAACAGTTACTCTGCAATTGGAATGTTTTAGCCTCTGATGCGTGCATGTGCTATTTCTTCCATTCGTTTGATGAGATCCAAAATAGCCAATGAGGAATATGTTTAGAAGTCTCAAGCGTCACCGCCATGCCACACTTCTCTACAGAAGTACTATTTACTGTTCTTAACCAATACTTATGTTTACTTCTCATTTATGCGAATTCTGTTTGGTTTCCGAGAAAACGAGGGGAAGGAACGGAGCAAAAATTTCTAAGTTGATTTTGTTTATTTGTTTAAAACGTAAATCATTGAATCCTTAACTTGTTTTTCTTTGGATGATTCTGCTTTCTCAAACGGAGGTTTATATTATGTTTAAAGTATCTCAAGTATTGTCCGTTATTTTTCCAGTTTCACTTGATCGCAGTAGAATAGGCTTTTGCGCAAAATTTTGATACGTAATTTGTATGGTGATTGCAAATTTTGATTATGTTTGAAAGTATTATCATGGTTAATTTTGTGCATTTTTTATTTTACACTATGACATGTTATCTAGAATTGGGTTTATCAAGTCACATGCGATGTCCGTGTGTTGCTAGTACGCGCATTGTTGAGAAGATTGGTTTAAAAAATGTCAGTTATAATTGTCGTTGGTGAAATTACTAGAATCTACAAGCACATCTGCTTATATGCAGTCCTGCTGGATTTGCAATTAGGTGAATTAAGCCTACGGCTAATGGTTGCTACCCAAAGAGAAAAATGAGGGGAGGAAGGAAAGAAAGATGGAACTTGTTGACTCTAGGAAGCAAAAGAAGGGACATTTTCATAGAAGCTAGCAAGCAGATATTCATATAACTTCTTAGCTAATACATCAAAGTGTATACAATAAATCCTGTTGAATAATGACCGTGTTAATGCATACTCTGTTTCAGTTTGTTGGGTCATATTATGATTAATTTTTTCTTTGCTTACAATAAAAAAATTGAGTTTTCTTTGCAGCTTTATATCAGGATGCTAATGTCATGACAATTCTGAGGAATTGTAAATGGTTATATCAGCAAGATACTGAAATTGGGAGACAAGATAGTCCATTTCTGCCACATTTCTTGAACCGAAGGTCGTAACTGTCCAACTGTTGTAAATTTTAGAAAATACTTGAGTTAGTGTGAAGGTTTTAACATTTCCATAATTGTTGCATTTAAGCTCACAGATTCAGTGCAGATTATCTACAGGGTTTACCAGTGTGCATGGGGAAAGGCCATCTTCAGAGTATGCAAAGTTGAGGAAGGAATCACTTGAAAGTGAATTTGGGCAAGCTCTTGGCACTTACAGTTCCAAAAGAGTATCCATGATCTACCGATTTGGTCCATTTTTGGCATTGTATAGAGCAACAATCATTTCTTTTCATGTCTTGAAGCTAATCCTTTGGCAACTTTTTATTCAAGACATAAAAAAGCGTGCCGTCAAGGTAATGCACTTTTGTGCTTAAATACAATCTTGGATATATGTTGCCTTCTGTTGGATTGATGCTGGCCTGTGTGGCAGTGATGATTATGCTCAATTATTTTTCACTTTATTTGAGATATAGGGTTCATTTGGAATAAATCATGTGCAAGAAAAGAAATGAATTGAATTCTCACACAAGCATCCTATGTTTGGTCTGCTTCTTGTTTCTTTTAAAATGAATTCTCTTTTTAATTGAAAGAATTGAATGCTTTCACTTATTATGTTTCTAAACATGAGAATTTAACAAAAAAGGAAATCGATTAAATTGAATTCTTGCAAATTTTTATAGTTTCCAAACTGGCTGATAACAAATGCAGTTGTTTTCTTGATTTGCTCATATGTGTCTGATTATCTTAACTTTAGAATTTTATGGGCACCATTAAAACAAAGGGAATTTTACAGACAGGTCAATATAATTGAAAGGCTTGTGCTTCTTCAAAAGTAGCTCTAGATGATGATTCTCTTCCATAATAGATCTTGTCCTGGATATAAGCTGTGTTCACTATAATACCTTATACATTGACCTGTAAGTATTAATGTTTCATTTTTTGGAAAGAAGGATTACAGATGGAATATATACTCATCATTAGCATTATATGTTTATCACTGATGTGGGTGCATCATGCTGTGAGAAGCAGGGAAAAAAAATTATTTGACTTTCTTTGTCTATTAATGGCAAACTGTTATAGAAGTTATTATTTCAATTTCTAATTTTTCATGGATTAATATTTCTTGAAGTTCTCATATTGAGGGTTCTTTGATTCTTCTATTGGAAAAAAATTAAATTTAAAAATTTGGGAAATAGGACTTGTAGCTTTCCACAAATTTACAGGCATTCTACAATTGATTGCAGTTTCGGGAAACTCTAATCCACTTGGGGCCTTTCTACATCAAGGTAAGTAAAACTGATTTCTTTTTCTTTTCTTACAAATCCAATTACATTGTTGCTTCAATGCATATTCTAATGTCTCATGTGAGATTCTTGTCAGTTGTGTCATTTGATTATATTCTATTATCCTTGGGTGCTGCTGAAAGTTTTATTGCTCGAATTTGGTGACAGTGGTTTTGTGGATATCCATTGAGAGAATTCATTTGTGGTCTAAAGGTTTTCCAAATGATTGGCTTTTACACTTTGTTCTTGTCTTCAGTGCTTAGTCTAATGACTTGGATGCAAAACCGTGTATTTTCCTTGATTTGTTGGATGACCTATCAGTCCTCTAGGTACAATTGGAATTTGAGATTTTGTGCAAGTGATGTGATGGGGATTAATAATTAATCCAGCGCTACAGTTTCCTGCATTCTGTATCCCTATTTAGTAGGATTGAAGAACTATGCCCAGAAAGTCCTTAACTGTTTAGAAATTTAAACCTATAATTAAGTTTTCAATTGCTTCTTGACATTGCATTTGTGTTGATTCTCATCTAATTTTGCAGCTTGGGCAGGCGCTGAGCACTAGACCAGATATATTGCCAACCATCTACTGTCAAGAGCTTGCTAAGTTACAGGTACAGCAGCATATACTTCTTTGAGAAGACACTTGCGTCTACTGGGTCATATTATCCCATTTTTAAATTTTTTTTATAAACTTCAGATGGATTGTTTGCAAGTTTCCTTTATTTTGCCTTTCTTGTGATCTAATCCTTTGCATTCCACTAGGATCAAATACCACCATTTCCAACACGTGTTGCAATTAAATCTATTGAATCCCAGTTGGGTCTTCCAATTTCACAAATTTTTTCAGACATTAGTCCAGAGCCCATTGCTGCAGCTTCCTTGGGACAGGTGTATAAAGGTTAGATGCTCTCTTCTAACCAGAAGAAGCTACATTTCTTTATTTTAATTCCTATAAATATATTTCTTTACCTGTGAAATGCCTTTGTCCAGCTGCTATTATTTTTCTTTTTAACATTCCTAATGCATGGGCCTGCAGAGGATGCTTATGTTTTGGAAATTACACTAACTAAATGTTGAATTTGTTGCTTCAAGTAATGCAGCTCATCTACCTTCGGGTGAGCTTGTAGCTGTTAAGGTACTGAGGCCAGGTATGTCACTTATGTTGACCCTAGATGCTTTGTTATTTCATATGATTGGTGGTCAATTGAAGCGTTTTGCCAAAGCCCGCAAGGATCTATTAGTAGCAGTTAATGAGATGGTTAGTTTTCTGTAATTCTTGTGTATACCTTCCTTGTCTGGTGTTTCTAACATTTTTTTTTGTGAAATATGTTGGGGAGTTATTTAAGTAGTATGTATCATTAATGAATGCCGATATGGGTGCTCACAGAATAGTTTTTGAAAAATCTTCAATTTAGCATTTATCTTATTGAACTAATTTTATTGGATTGACATATTATAATGTCCATTTGCCTTTTCTGACCTTGCATATTGAATAGCCATCATAGGAAATTACAACATTGCAATAAAGTGGACTTGCTTCATTAATGAGACTGTTTTCAAAAATTCAATAATTTAAATAGTTCTTTTAAAATGTATTTTTTTTTCTGCATAAAATTTAAATTACTAAGATCTTATGGTGGAGTTAAGAATTGAAGAGCATTAAAACAGTAAAACACAGAAGAAGCAAAGGCCACTGATGGCCAAATTTCATTCAACTCAAAGGAAAGCTGCAGACAGCTATTTATAGAAGGAAAACTATTCAAGAAAACGGCCTCTCTGCCATTCTCCCCCTAAGCAATTAATCTCGCTTAGAATCTCAATATTACTCACTCACAAAGCTTGCCCTGCGCTGTTACACAATCCCTTATTTATAATATATACCCTCACATGCTATTCATGTTTCCCCATAACAGAATGCTCCACGCCATTCCCATTTCTCGTAGCTCTTCTTGAATATACTCTCCAGGTTTTCTTAATGGGCCCCTCGTCTGAATTTGGATCCCGCATCCTTCATCTTATTATTCTAGATTGTATTGATAATAGGAATGGGAGAATCTTATTTTTCTGTTAAAGAGAGGAGAAAACAAAGATCACCTGCCTTCTCATTCTCTTATCTGCGTATCCACATGCATGCAAACAGATATGCACAAACATGGATATAAGTGCAAATGTGTGCAAGTGCTTAGATGTACAAAATTATGGGGACTTAAAAACTCAATTGTTTTTTTTTTAAAAAGAACTACTGCTATGCATTTCTGTAATTTTCATTTTATTTGGCTGTGCTCTATATTATCTTTATATATAGTTTTTAATGAGTTTGTGCATGCTTATGGACATATTCAGGTCTATCTTGAATGAACAGGTCAGGCACATGTTTGATGAAATTGATTACGTCCTAGAGGGGAAAAATGCTGAACGCTTTGCTTCTCTCTACGGTTTCAACCCATGTATGTTCTATGCCTATTACTACATTAAAACTAACTCTCAAGCAGCTCATTCTGAACACCACCTGTAAAGTCATTTTCTGCAAAGTCCACTTGTCATGGGAAAACTTGCTGATTAGGCATGGTTTTACCGATTTTCTGGGTTTTTTCTTTTTTTGTTAAAGTAAAAGGATAGATAAGGTGATATTCAGTTGGAATGGATTTTATAGTAATTATTTACTTGTATTTTACCTAGTTGCAAACTTATTTTTATCTTATGTCCTGCAGCTTTTGCTGCCTGCTTGTGTGCACATTCATGCACCATGTGATTGCAATCTATGTTACATTTCTCCTGTTTATGCATAGTTTCTTTTTAGTTTGAGGATTTTGATTGAATAGCTTTTGTTTGTATTCATCAGGTAATGATCTGAAGGGTGGAAATACAATGCATCAGAAGGAAGAAAATTGTGTTAAAGTTCCTAAAATATATTGGGATTTAACATGCAAGGGCGTGCTTACCATGGAATGGGTGGATGGAATCAAACTTACAGATGAAGCAAAACTGGAAAAGGCCTGTTTGAACAGAAGGAAACTGATAGACCAGGTATATGGCACTCCTAGTTATTTGGTGTAACATTGTTGTGATTTATTTTGTTTATGTTTTTGGTTTCAGCCATATCTGTGAGCAATCATGCTGCAAACCATTTTGGCAGAGTGTGATACTTATTATCCTTTTGATTTGACTTCATAGGGTTTATACTGCTCTTTGAGGCAATTGCTTGAGGTTGGATTCTTCCATGCTGATCCACATCCGGGAAACCTTGTTGCTATTGACAGTGGCACTCTTGCATATTTTGACTTTGGAATGATGGGGGATATTCCTCGCCATTTCCGTGTGGGGCTCATTCAAATGGTAATAGCTGTTTGGTTGATGATCTGCTGAGAGCTAAATTTTTTTCTTGGTGTGTTAGCTTTGTTCTACTACTTGAGAAGAATTTTAGCATTTGAATGTCGTGTTTTATTTGTGTTAAGAACTTAAAATGTATTCTAGACTATCTTAAGCCATTTTTCGTCACATACCCAAACGTCATCTTGCTTCTTTCTAAGTTATCATGTCAGTGAGTCTTCCATCCATCTGTAAATAAAAAAGGTAGGTTCTTTTCTCCATGGAGATGATGACAATTGTTTCAGTGCATTTCTTTTGATAGTTGGGATTTTGTATTTGTTGATGAGTTTGTATTTCTTTCAGCTTGTGCACTTTGTTAATCGTGACACTCTGGGTTTGGCAAATGATTTTCTTTCTTTGGGATTTATTCCGGAAGGGGTTGATATCCAATCAGTTTCAGATGCATTGCAAGCATCCTTTGGTGATGGGACTAGACAATCTCGAGATTTTGAGGTTTGTACCACTATTCTTTCAGTGAAGGCAATATTGTGCAAGTTGATAAAGAAAATGACTTAAGGGTTATAGACTCTACGTTTCATTTGGGATACATTAACTGAAATTTGGAAGTGCTAATATCATAGTGGAATTTCCTGGGAACTTTTCAGAAGTTGGCTGTTGAAATTGGAAGCATTGTCTTTGCATCACAAGTTTTGATGCATTTTCATTGCATCACAAGTTGTACTATTTTCTGTGCTCTAAGAACTTGAAAGCTCATATTTCTATATTTCCATCAGAATTTGCATTTTAGGAATCAAGTTAATATATATAATTCTATATAAAGATGGGCCTTAATCTGAGTCCCAGGTTGGCCACCCTAACCCTTCTTGCCTAGTTTTATTATTGGCTAAATGTTCAATTTTACCCCTGTATTTATTGGAGATATTCAATTTAGTCACCATTTTCAAATTTTGGTCCAAATTAGATCAGGAGCTTCAATTTAAGCTGAATTTAAAACAAAATTCAAAATTTGAGTCAAACTTCTTGTTTATTGATATAAATAAAAAATCATTAAGCTTAATTTCATGATTTTTGGGTTAACTTTCTCTATTTCTTGATTTATCCCAAAAATCAAGAGGCTCAATTTCTTGATTTTTGGGATAAATTGAGCTTCAATTGAATTTTTTGGGTTAATTTAGACAACGTTGAAATAGAGTAAATTGAACTTCTCCAATAAATACAGGGGTGAAATTTGAGCATTAATCCTTTTTAAGTATTCATTGGCTGACAAGTAATGACATGATTTCCTTGAGTTTTTCTGCTTTGGTAACTGTAAAAGGTTTCTAAATTTTAATTTGAATCTACATGGAGGGTCTCAATACCTGATAGTAAGCATGATGGCAAACCAATTTCAAGGATATGCTAATCCATTGATTTTTATCTTTTCTTTCCTTTACAAAATTTGGAAGTAAAGCAAATTATTTTTTCTCATATTGATTTCAGGCAATCATGAACCAACTATATGATGTTATGTATGAATTTGACTTCTCCCTTCCTCCGGACTATGCGCTGGTGATAAGAGCACTGGGATCACTTGAAGGCACAGCAAAAGTCCTGGATCCGAATTTCAAAGTTGTTGAGAGTGCATATCCTTTTGTCATTGGGAGGCTTTTAGCAGAACCAAATCCTGATATGAGGAGGATTCTGAGGGAACTTCTCATCTGCAATGATGGATCTGTGAGATGGAACCGGTTAGAGCGCCTGGTAGGTCATTCTAATTCTCAACGATTTGGTTGTCTTTCACAGAATCTGATTCATGCTTAAACCAGAAGAATTTTGCTTCTCAATAAGGAAATCATCTTTTTCACCCAGAGATTTATATGCATTAATGTGTAGTTTTATACATCATTAGATATACAAGTATATTCATGTGACTGGTAAACTTTGGGTTGAATCTTGATGTTGTATGTTATTTGACTTGGAGCCACAGAAATAGTATCCCATGTAACAAATGGTTGATTCTGAACCCCAAGAAAAGGTTTCAAGCATGATGAGTTAGTCCTGAATGCTGTGATTATTGTGATATTGTTTGCTTTCTATTGTTCTTGTATCTTTAGTGGTAATTGGCAATTAACTTTTTCTCTTTATTTGCAATTTAGTGTCCTCTTTATTTGCAATTTAGTGTCTCAGTAATATCAGTTCTGTGCTCACTGACGCTTATGAGAATGTAACACCTTTTGAGGTGGTAATCAAATTTTGGCATATTCCCTGGGCCAATTTACTTTTATTAAGATATTCCTTGGACGCTATCAATTTTATTTTTTATGAAAATATTAATAATGTTTTGCTGGTTGGTTATTCTGTTGGGTATGAGTTTAATTTTTTGCAGTAACATTTCCTTTTGGACGCTATCAGCAACCTTTCCTTTCTTTTCGCAGATAGCAGCAATATCTGAACAGGCATTGGAGTCGACAGGAGAGGCCTCTTCTGAAGCAAATTCTTCAAATACCATGGGATGGAAATCATTTGATATGCGTGCTGTCGTTGGCGCCACGGAAGATCTTTTGCATTTCATTCTATCTGAAAAGGGTTGGAGGGTGCGTGTTTTCCTTGTCCGGGATATGATTAAGGTGGCTGATGTTATTTTACAAGATGAAGTTGTTGGTTACAATTTAGATGAAAAACGAGAAACAAGAGAGAAATCCAAGTTTGAGGTTTGTCTAAACTCGCTTTATTGCATTTGGAGACCGTCAAATTAATTCAACTATATGCTGATGTTAGTGATGATTTATTTTTTGTTCTTCGACCCCCAATATTTGCAGGGCAATTCAACTTTCATGAGGGTGGTTAATGGGTTTCGATATCTGCGCCAAGCAGTAAAGTTGGCTCCAGAGATGTGGACGACAATGCTTATACGCGTGGCATTGAAGCCTGAGTTCCATAGATTTACTCTTGACATTATTTCAGCCTTTTCCATACATTTTAGCCATAAACTTCCTGAGACTTTTTGGGTTTTTATTTCTAGACTTTTGCATAAGATGGGGAGAAACAATAGATTTAACGACCTATAAGAGGAGAATCTTTTACTAGTAGCATCTGATAATACACACCAAGGAGTTGCAGCGTCTCTTTTATGTTTTCATGTGTAAGCTTTTCCGTAAGCGCATGTGCTTGAAGCCCTTGACATCCAAGCACTAGAGAGAATTCACGGGTGAATCAGAAGGTACGGAGGAACCTCATTTACATATCCTGCTCCTAGGTGTTATTTATGTTGGCTGGCCGATGGAGGAAAATTGACACCACCTGCTGTGATCCCTTGCAAAATGTTTCGACCGGAAACACTGAATGGAGCTAGGGCCTAGGTGTTGGTTATAGAATTGGAGCTTTTTTTTTTAACCTTTCATTGTTTCTATTTAGCTCGAATTCGAGGTCTTACAATTCTGAGAATGATCAGCCTACCGTTTGTTGGGTCCTGGATTCCTCACAAATCTCAAATTTTGCTGGGAAGTTACCGGAGAAAGGGGAAGAAAAAGGAACTTGGCTTTCTTCATCGACATTCCCCATTACAAGGACGTGAGAGGTGGAAGGAGAAAGAGAAAAACTAATCAATCTCTCTCTTTCTCTTACATTAGTACGGTGTTTTCGTAATTGCATGAGAATATTTTTAGAAATCAAATTAGGAAAAAGTATAAATATCTTTAGAATTAGCTAGCTTTGATTTATCATATTGTTGATAGTTTTATTAGAGTAGGTCATCGATAAATGAAATGTTCATGTCATTGTCGATTGATCAATAGCAAAATTATCTCAAATTAGTAACTAATGCGGGTTTCACGTCATAAAAATAATCCAATTTCAACAGTAATGGCGAAGATGAGGAAGAATTCGGTGCAGAAGCCTTAAAAAGTCAGCAGATGATAACGAGATGAGTGGATGAGATCATTAAGTTCATAACTACTCCGGGGTAACATTTTGATGACATGTACCCAAAAACAAATTTACCCTGTACCTCACAAGAAAATGAAGAGCTGTGACTATATTTGTATAAGCGCCACGTGTCAATAGGAACCCATTAGATAAAGACCACGTTGCTGTTTTGGGTTTGTCTTGCTCCTGCCGTAAACTATCGACTGTCTCAATAGAGTGAGCTCTATTTTGTTCAAAAATAATCCATTGAATTAATTTCAAATTTTAATTTAATTTTATATTTTTTTGATTTAATTTAATTTAATTTAAAAAATTCAATAATTTCAGTTTTGTTTGCTATTAATGAAAAAAAATTCAGATCAATATAATCGATCAAACTCTAATAAAATTGAAATATTTCAATTGAATTTTAAAATATTAAAATTAAATCAAAAAAATTTATTAAAAATCTTAATTGAATTAAATTAATTTTATTTAAATTTACTTTTTTGCTAATTTCATAAATACTTATATTTTAAATTTTAATTTATTCAAGTTAATTTAATTTCAAACTGAAATGACCTAAGGCTCACGAAATGCCAACAGTGACCATTTTTGGGTTGCAACACACCAATACAAGGCACCCTTATTCTAAGCTAAGTAATCAATAAATAAATAAATGGTTTCATTTTCTTTTGTTTTGGTTGTGTTCTTTTGGGCTTGCTCGACAAATCAATTAATTATAATTCAGTTTAGTTTGTAAATTTAAAAATCAGCTTTTTATAGTTCAAAAAAGACAAAAGTTAATCTATTTATTTCATTTGCCATATAAGACACTACTCACTATAATTTTATACATTTCAATGATGTAGGCTTTATAATGTAAATGCTTATAAAATGAGCAAGAGGATTTAAAAGTTGAAATTATTTTCTCTCTCGGCAAAACTACAAAGAGAATCCTATCAAGAGCAAGCGCAAATTTATCTTTCTTTTTAAGTCTTTGTCAAAATATTTTTAGGTTTTCTTTATTTTTTAGAATAGAAAAAGTCGAAAAAACTCTGTTTTTTCTTATTTGATTATATAGGGTGATTTTGATGTGGTTGTGTAGGTGCAATAACAGTTTTAGAAAATTTCACATTGGATATGTTTTTTGGTTTGATAGTTTTGTCATGCATAGCGTGTCCTTCCTAAATCTTATTAGCAGACAACATACACTCCATCTGAAACTAGTAAAATATTATGAGAATCTTGTCATGAGATCTTTTTGTGCTGTTAAAGGTTTTTCTTTATCTCAGAATGAAAAGCTGTGGAACCAACAAAAAGCTACCGATAGTTTTGCCGAAAGTGTGGCCGATTGTTTCCAAAAGGCAATTTCAACGCTGCTGATTTGGATGGCCAGTTTCTTGTTCTGTGGTTTCGGTTTGGACTTATTGATTTTTTTTTTTTTTTGGGCCTGTCTTGAGGTTTTTCTAGTCCATGAACATTTTATTGTCAAAGAGTTTTTTAATTTCTTGTTCATTTCTTATATTGGGTCTGCCTTTTTTATGTATTATATTCCTGACTTACGTAGACTATCCAATAAAGTATTTGATCTCTGGAAAAAAGAAAAAGAACCAAAGTTTGGAAAGCATTGAAGCAGTCATCTTCAGTTTATCGGGGGTATTCTCTAAGTGGTTTCATAAGGCTAGATTCTAAATTGCTGGGGAGGAAAAATCTAGGGTTGCTCTTAGCTTAGACTTGTACTTTACTTTTAGGCTTTGTTTTTTTATCTTTAATGGGCCTTTGCTTATATGAACTTTATTTCCATTTGCTAATTAGCTCCTCCCATTATTCAATTTAAATAAAAAAAATTAATTGAATCAAATTAATTTAAAATTTTAATTTAATTTAATTTTTTATTTATTTTAATTCGATTTATTTTTTAATTTTAAAAATTTTAATTATTTTAATTTGATTTAATTTTAATTTAAAAAAATTAAAAAAAATTAAATTAAACTAATTAATAATAATAATAATATATTACTATTAATAATTTAAAGCGATTAGATCATATTAAAATTAAAAATATTTTAATTAAATTTTAAAATCATAAAAGTTAAAAAATTTATTAAAAATTTAAACCAATTAAATTAAACTGAATAAATTCATCGATTCAATTCGATTTTAAATTATACTATCGAATGTAATATATGTAATGCTAAAATAAAAATTAAATAATACAGTATTTTTACAAAATAAACAAATCAAATTGTAGATTAAATAGTTATTTTTTTAAATTATATAAATTTAATAAATTATAAGAGCTAAATTGTAGTTTACCAAACTGAAAGTACACAGAGATCGCCTCTTGTTTTCTCCTCCTCTTTCTCTCTCTAGAAATCTCTCTCTCTCGTCCCTTCGCCTCTTAACGCCTTTTAGACTAATATCTGTCTCTTATGGCATTTCGTTTCATATCATTTCCTTCAGGTGTTCTCTCTCTCTCTCTCCCCTGTATTGCTAGTTTTCTATCCGTCCATGAATCCCCTTGTATTTTGTTCTTACAAGTTTAATTCTATGAATTTGGTTTTTGAATTGGATGTGTTATGCGTGATAATAGAATTCTAAGATTGATCTGTGCATTAGCTTGCAGCTCTTGTTTTTTATTTGCTAAAGCTTTGAAATTTTTTGTTTATTTTCAGGTTAAGCTCGATTGTTCCTGAATTAGACATAATACCATTAATGTCAACACAATAGGGGTGAAGGGTAGGCTTATCGTCTGCTATAATAGAGGCCAAAAACTGTTGCGCCTGCTGTTTTTATTTTGTTTTCTAATCTTTATCAAAGAGATAAGAGGTGGGCAACCTGAAATTTCTACCGACAATATGGGCTATCTCAATTCAGTCCTATCACCTTCAAAACAAGTATATGCTGATGATGCGCCTGTAAGCGGTGGTGGTCTCAGGTGAAAGCTTTTAATTTCTTTCCAATCTACGTTTAGATCTAGAAATGTTTTGGTTCGACCCGTTTGTTTGTTATCATCATTATTAGTTTAATCTTTAAATGTTTCTTTTTCAATAAAACTTGTTTGATTATTTTAATTGTCAATTATGTCGTGTGTTTCATCTGTTATTTGCGTTTTTTGCTTTGGCTTGCTTGTTGATTACCATTCATGCGGGTGTTCAATTTGCAGAATTTGTCAAGTTTGATGATGTTTACCTGCTCTGATTGATACTGTGTTGGTTATTCAACGCCTTCTTAATTTGTTTGTTAAGTTATTCAAGTCACTATATTTGTTTGGAAAGCGTCCATCCTAATATGGCTTTATATCTAAAGCTTAAAAATCTCATTAATTTTGGTCCTATTAGAGGGCTTTGTTATTTTTTGTTTTTCATTAAGAGAAAATTCTGCAAGACCAAGAATACTTAATTTGAGCGGTTATGTTGTATGAAAATTTTGTTTTTTCCTACCAGAAAAATATAATATAATAAAAGAAATAAAAGAGAAAAGAATTAAATGGTTGGTGTTATTTATGCTATACAATCTTATTGTTGGTTCTGCAAAATAAATATTGAACTGCAAGTGAATATAAAACCCCATAATTTGCATATGAAGTTCTAAAGGTATATGTAATTATGATACTTGTCAGTTGGAAAACTATAATGTGTCGTTTTCTGTATTTTGGCAATGTGCATAATGAGGGAAACCACCCATGAGTCACATTTTTGTCGTGTTGGTTGTGTAACTTCCTTGTTTGAGGTAGCTTGTTAGATATCCTAGCTTTGTTCTTGTCAGATTTGATTTTATTAGCTTTGTTCTTGTCAGATTTGATTTTATTAGATTTGTCGTGTGGATACATGCCAATATTGCTCCTATTCTTTTTGCGCATCCAACATGTGGATGGAGGATTCATGTGATCTTGAGATGTCATTTCAAACATGTGACTTTGATTACTATAATTGCATTGACCAAAATTACCTAGTATTTTGGAGTTGGTTCCTCAAAATAAAAATTTTAGCTGAAGCTCACGAAGATCATATGTTTTAGATGGAATATTTAAGCAGCCATATGTATTTGTCACAGAAGTATGCTTTGTAATATTAAGTATTTTGGGTGGTTGGATGCTTCCTAACGTGCAAGATACAGCTTGTAATTTGGTTCACTAAGGAGGTAGAAGTTTTCATATTGTTTTGAAGGCTGCAATCAATTTTTTGGGTGGCTTCCTACAAATTTTATCATTTTAGATAGGATTAAACAAATTATAGTACTTTAAAGTTTTTATTAGCTCACTTGAGGTGACTGAAATTAGATCATCAATGTTTGGTCCTTTTTTGTTAGCCTGTAGTTTATTCAAACTAGCTTGATGGATTATTTGTATGGAGTAGTACATGAAAAAAATATGCACCGGACTCTCTTTGTAATATCCTTTGTATTTTCTTTTCAATATCTGCCTATTGGCAAAATTCTTAAAACAAGTAAAACTTTATACTTGTTTGATCCTAATAAATAATTTAAACTAATATACTTATATACTTGTTTAATCCTATCTTAAACAATAAAAAGTGATAGAAAGCTATTCCAATGTCTAATCAGTGTTCAATGCAATATGACAACTCATCTTAAACTAACATCTCTATACTTTGTCCTTCTCTAGTTTGATCTTGGTTTCTTAATCTCAACATTTTAGTTGTTAGTCACAGTCTTTAGTGTTTAGTCTTTATTATGTTCCACGTATGATCTATTTGCTATCTCTATCTCTTTTTAAATGTTTTAACTGCGAAAGAATCCTGAAATTTATTTGTCATTGATTTGAAGAAATTTTGTTTTAGTTCTTGAAGTACTTTAGTTTTTGTGCTGACCAGCAACCCATCATTGTCTAGCATCTCCTTTGAGTTCATGGATTTGTATGATGCTAAGTTCGATGTTTTTGCTGCAACAGTCAAAACGGAAAATTCAGCTATGGATATGCAAGCTCTCCCGGAAAAAGATCTTCCATGGAAGATTTTTATGAGACAAGAATTGATGGTGTCGACGGAGAGATAGTTGGCCTGTTTGGAGTTTTTGATGGTCTCTCTCTCACTACTTTGCTTGTGTTGAATCTTGAATGTCATCAATAATTATGAAGAATTCAGCAAGATTACTTTTGCTGAATATATATCATGAAATGCAGCTTTGGTGATGGAAAATCCACCAAATGCAGAATGCATTGGTGCTGATTTAATTATAATTACATATATCTCCTACGCTTTAGTAATCTTAGTGTTTTTTAGTGAGGAATAAGTCTTAATGCATGTGTGAAAATGTAGTTTTTTGAGCATTCTTTTATCTCCAACTCTAGCATTTGCAAGTTCTTGGTTTGCTTTCTTTTGGGATTTAAATTGATTGTTTTCCTGCATGAACATGCCTTGCCCTTACAATAAGTAATTGTTAGATGACATCAAACTATTGATAGATTAGTACATAGTTGTGTTAGCTCACTTTACACTTGCTATAATGTCAATGCTACCGAAAGGATTTACTCCTATTTGGGCATTTGACATCACATTATGTAGCCATATTTGCTAATTTTGTTTTGAATTTTCCTTTAAATATACTCCTAGATAATGCAGAAAACATTTGTTATGTTTTTAGGTCATGGAGGTGCACGTGCTGCTGAATATGTGAAACATAACCTTTTCAGTAATTTGATCAGTCATCCAAAGTTCATTTCTGATACAAAATCAGCTATAGGTTTCACTTCCTAATCATCAATACAATTTATGTTTTGATAATTTTGTAAATTCTTTAATAAAAAAACTTGATTCCATTCTTCAAATTTTCTTTTCCACTGCAGCTGATGCATACAATCACACAGACTCCGAATTTCTGAAATCAGAAAATAATCAGAACAGAGATGCTGGATCAACTGCTTCCACAGCCATTCTCGTTGGTGATCGTTTGCTCGTTGCCAATGTTGGAGACTCTAGAGCTGTCATTTGCCGAGGCGGTACTGGTAAGATTCAGAAGAATTATTGGTTAATGACTATGAAATTCAGGTTCTTGTTAAATATGTATACATATGGGATTCACAATTCTGATACCATCAACTAATTGAGCATATTAGGGCCTAGGATTCACTGGTTAATAATTGGAAGAGTACTACACAAATTGAAATGGCTAGTGAAACAGAATGTTAGTCTTTTGTTGAAGAGACTGGATGGTAAAACTGATTTTTCTGGAGACAGAAAAATTACAGGATTGTTATGGAGTAGTTCAAGGTTATGACGATTGCAAATATGATAACATTGGAAATGTGATTGAAATATGCCACTCTATTTAGCAAGGTCATTACTTCTTTCCCAGTTTTAGTAAAATCATTTCTTTTTCCCCATGCTTTTTCGTTGTTACTTCCAAAAAAGGTATTGTTATACTTCTTTCCTTCAAATGTGAAAGGAAAAAGATAATCCGATTTGGTTTTTTATAGAAATGTTTAGACAAATGTAGCATTGAATTTTAAAGTGGATGCTACTGTAGGATAGTTAAAGCAAATGCTATAGAATGGAGTATTAAATAATACTTTTTGAAGAAAAATTCCGCTATCATTTGGTGGTCTTATAGTCATGTTCCAGAAAGGTTAGGATTTTGTGTCTTTTGAGAACTTTGTTGAAAAATATTACGTTATTGGTTATTTCTCAATTAAGACATTAAATTTTCTGACCATCTTATGCAGCTATTGCTGTTTCTCGAGATCACAAGCCAGATCAAACGGATGAGCGGCAACGAATTGAAGATGCTGGAGGGTTTGTGATGTGGGCAGGCAAGGACTTGAGACCGCATTTTATTTGTCTGTTAAAAGCTCTTCCTTTTTTTTTTTCAGTTAAGTTTCTGACATGCTTGATGTCTTAAAATTGAATCACAGGGACTTGGAGAGTTGGTGGGGTTCTTGCTGTCTCCCGAGCATTTGGTGATAGGCTCTTGAAGCAATATGTTGTTGCTGATCCAGAAATTCAGGTCTGATTCTTCTTGCTTAGACCATTTTTGTTTTATGCATATCAACAAGTTGTCATCGCGGCAATGGCATGCTAACCGAGGAGCAAGTGAGATTTTTTTTTCTTAAAAAAAAAAAAGAAAGGAGAAGATGTGGTTTGACAGTATCAGATGATGGATTCCTAAGTTGAGATAACATAAAGGATAACTGCGGATAGCTACATGTGTCTTGGACTTTATGTGTGTGCACTGTCGACGTGACAATCACATGCTAACCAAGGAGCTAGTAAGATTTTTTTTTCCCTTAAAACAAAAGAAAGGATAAGATGTGGTTTGACAGTATCAGATGATGAATTCCTAAGTTGAGATAACACAAAAGGATAACTGCCAATAGCTACATGTGTCTTGGACTTTATGTGTGTGCACTGTTCATGTGCAACTGCAAGCATGTAGGCAGGAATGCTCAGCCTGCTAAAATTTGGAAAGCCTCTATTCAGTGCTTTAAGTATCCTTATGCTTTAGATTTGTAACCTTATCTAAACAAATACACTTCAATTACCATGAAAGAAAAAAAGGAGCATAGACAAGATTGTGGATCAGTGATATAAAAATTGCTTCATTTTTCTTTTTTTGTCCTCTCTTTGCTCCAATTTGAAATTTTAGTGTATTTTAATATGTATGTATCTTTTGGAAATTGCAGGAGGAAAAGATTGACAGCTCGCTTGAGTTCCTTATCCTTGCAAGTGATGGATTGTGGGATGTTGTCACCAATGAGGTTTGCTGTGATACCATTTGTTGCGCAATGACTTTTCATACCATGGAGGATTTTGTCTTAGGATTTGACTTAATTTACATTAAACTCAATTGAAGATAGAGAATGGGCCTGTTCATTGTTGTCAGCACCATCTAATGCTTCATCTCTTTTTCTCAGGAAGCTGTTGAAATGACCAAGCCAATCGAGGATCCAGAGCAGGCGGCAAAGAGGTTATTGGAGGAGGCATACCAGAGAGGCAGTGCAGACAACATTACCTGTGTTGTTGTTCGCTTCTTGGCCAATCAAGGTGCTACATCTCATGGTACAGGTGGCGTTACATCTGTGTGAGACTGAGTGAAGCACTGTTGCTGTAACAAGGGTTTAGTTAGTTTTGCAGCTAATGGGAGAATTTGGGTTTAGAACTGTGAGGTGTATAGCTAGTCAGGGAAACACAACAGTGGCATTCATTTGGTGCTAGGATAGAAAAGGAACTCATAAATGAGGTTGACATTATTCCTTATCAGCCTCTAGATTAGAAGCGTATCTGAGAATAGTTTATTATATATTTGGGTCTTGAAGTAGCTAGAAATGTGCACTTTGTTAATCTGTAAACTGTAAAGAGTCTGATAACTCATCTGTGTGTTGTATTTTGTAAATGTGATTTAAACAAAAATTTTCTTCAGTACGTTATTCTTTCCTTGGCTGCGGTTTAATTGGAGCAGCTAATTCCTGCTATGTTGGCTCAGTCGTGCACACTTTCCATTTTCAGTCTGGATATTAACCAATGTATTATAGCCGTTGCTTATGGTGGATGTCATGTAGATTGCATAAAATAAATTTTTAGAAAACAAAAGCAAAAATGGATTAATGTTGCCTTTGTTTCCGTTTCATAATCATTCCGTGCCGCCAACAAAGCACGTAGGCAGCAGCTATAAAGGCACAATTGAGGAGCTTCTTTTAGCTAAATGAAACAGAAAACAGGTGAAAAAAAAAATGAATTTTAACTTTTGTTTCCCCGAAATATAGTAGATTTTTCATTGATGGAGGTAGTAAAAAGCACAAGACTCAATTCAAGGAATAGGGTGTCGGCCGAAAAAGACAAAAAGACAACCTAGACAAAACTAAACACTCAAGCCCATTAAAAAAAGTAGGCTTTCAGGCTGCACCACAAAACTCGTGGCTCTGAAGCATCCTTGAGTATGGACTCACTGTCTGCTTGGAATTCGAAAAGACATTATTCTCTCAACTATTACAGCACCTTGCAGTGTCACCGGATTAAGCAGTGGCGCTTACACAACGAAGAGCGAAGGCCAAGAAAAAACCCGAGAATCGGAGGCATGCACCAGGAGCTCCATCCAGTCTCAATTAATCTCCTGTAGATCCAATGTTTTAACCAGCGTTGTTAGCATCCCTTCAGTTACCAAGCTGCCATGGAAAGACCTGCAAACACAAAGATACCCACAACTAACTATACAGTATATATATATATACACAGATATATAATCAATCAGAAAAAAGGAGAAGAATCATGCAGTTTTAATTGTTGAAGCTGGAAATTCCTGTTTTTTTTTTTGGCTGTGAGGTTTCGCTTTTTTAAACTTAAAGGTGAGTGAAATAAATGATTAACTCAGACAACATGAATTAAGAGTGGACTCAGACGATGTCGGTTGGGCAAATTTTGCCACTACGCACTATTCAGCGTATAATTAATAATAATTATTATCATTGTCCACTCTCTTAATAGTCTATTGCCCACTAATGTTTTTTTTTCAAAAAAAAAAAAAATTGTATATTATTTAAATAACATAAAAAATAACCTAAAACTAACATTATAAAAATTTAAAAACAAAAACAATAAAATTGTAAAAAAGAGGAAATGTATGCCTCTAATATTTGGTTGCAGCACTGGAATGGGAAGGGCCAAATTCACAGCAATTTATAAGAGGCAGCTCTTGCCTTTATGAGCTTGCTCATCAAGGCTTTTATTTATTAATTTTAGATAGAACAATTGACTGGAATTGACGTTTTCAATTCAATTCTCTGCCTTGCTTACCAAGGCCACAGAAATTTTGACAATTATTCATTGATCTCTTTCAGCGGCGGCGGTAATGCGTTGTCAAATTACCCTCCTGTATTATATATATAAGTATGTTTTCTATGACATAAGGGCGGCGGCGGCCCTCGTGTATATCTATATATATATATGTTTTCTATAACATATTTTGACCACGTGCTAATCTGAAGGATAAAACTTTAAAAATGAAAGGACGACAATTTTTATGATGAATTTGAAATCTTATCTTCTTGTTTTAATACGCAAGGAAATGTATTACCTAAAAGCTGTAAACTGATGAGAGTTGATCGGAAAGTGTTCAACATAAATATATTACATGATATTTGCTGCCATGTTTATTGTAATTTTTTATTTTTTTTTAAATGGAGAATTAAGAATCGAGAGAAGAGTTTGAAATTTCTTAAATTTATTCAGATATATTTATTATCATACTAAGTTTATGAGTGTTTTTATTTTTTTAAATTCTTATTTTCGATTGTTATGCATGCCAATCTATAATTTTTTAGTTAATTGATAATTATTTTTCTTTTTAATTTATAACGTGACTGAATTTATAATTTTTTTTTTTGTTATGCTAATTTGATTGATTATAAATTAATTATTTAGTGAAACATAAAATCATGGATAAAATTATTGCAATATTCCTCGTTTTAACTGGTCCTTTCATTTATCTTTTCTAAAATTTTTTATAATTTGATATCAGAGTCAGGTTTGCTCAAATGAATGTCAGAAATCAATCTAATGCAGAGTTTTGAAATGAGACTCAAGAGGTGTTGGGACGATATGAATCCAGTATCTAAAAAATTTATTCTATATCGGAGACCATTCTATCCAAACTACAAAACATTGAAACTACCGTTCAAACTCCAAACACTATCCATGACGAGAACCTTTTTGCTCAAGGAAATTTCAGAGCAAGCAATACTACACCACACCAATCCACATCGACTTCTCCTCCAAATCAAACCCATCCAAACACATCAACACCTCTTCAAACCCTACCAAACCAAAACCCAAACACTCAAGATTCACATCATGCCAACTCAACTACCAACAACAGTCGGCAATACATGAAGTTCTAATTCTTCACTTTTGATGGCAGTGATCCGTAAGGATGGACTTACAAGGCAGAACAATACTTCTCATTCAAAGGAATTCCACCTGAAGACCAAGTGCATCTTGCTTCATTTCATCTAGAAGGGGTAGTATTACAATGGCATAGGTGGCTAACCAAGTTCCAAGGACTTGTATCATGGGATGAATTCGCCACGACAGCTATAAGAAGGTTCGGTCTGACTGACTACGATGATCCCGACGAGGCTCTTGCCCGTTTGCGACAAACCACTACTATAGCAGACTAGCAGGAGGTTTTTGAGAAACTCTCCCATTGAATTGATGACTTACCAGAAACTGTTTTGGTTAGTTCCTTTATTACAGGTCTCAAAAGACGAGATACGATTGGAAGTGAAATTGAAGCGCACTCGTACTTTGATCAACACAATTGGAGTGACAAGGTTGGTAAAAGAAAAACAAACCCTGCAAAAGAAGAATACCACAACCTTAAAGGCAGCTTGGACTAATAAGAACACCACAACTGTGGGTTTACTGGGACCTCATCCGAACCCCAAAACAACATCTGGTAGTGGTACCATCACACCTTTTAGGTGAATATCTGGACAAGAGGCAAAGGAGCGAAGGGAGAAAGGTCTATGTTATTATTGCTACGATAAATACACACCAGGCCATCGGTGCATCAAACTTTAATCATTTGCAATTGAAGATGTAACTGAAGAAGAGCCCAATGAGCCTTATTCAGATATTGAAGAAGAGATGCCAGTTCTTTGCATGCAATTGAAGGGACCAATCATCCACAAACCATCCGACTACCAGGAAAGCTAAATGGGCGGAAAGTTACAATCTTGGTTGATAGTGGCAACACACACAATTTTGTTAATCAAACATTGGCTAAGCAATGCGGATTAGTGGTAGCAAAAGATGAGCCATTGAAGGTCATAGTTGCCAATAGAGAGCAAGTGACTTGCAAAGGGATTTCCAAAGCAGTAAGTTTTTCATCCAAGATTATCAATCCCAGGCTGACTTCTACATTCTCCTAGTTGCTACATGTCCAGTGGTGTTAGGAGTACAGTGGATGGCTACTTTAGGGCCAATCCAAACTGACTACAACAACCCCACTATGGTGATACAAGACAATGGGAAGCCAGTAATATTGCAAGACATTGAGATTAAAAAAGTAGGGCCTCCTCAAAAAAGGAATGTAATCTAATGCTTGCATCTAGTTTATTTTTACAAGAAACATGTCAAGAGTTAAGCCCACAATTGACCACACAAAGAAATCCAATCGCTTTTCCTGAAAAACCAACAAGTCTTTGCGGAACCAAAACACTTGCCTCCAAATAGAATCCACGACCACCACATACCTCTACAACCCAATAGTAAACATATCTCTGTTTTCTCAAATTGATGTCCATTTTACCAAAAAACTGAAATTGAGAAAATGGTGCAGGAGTTGCTCCCATCAGGATTAATTCACCCAAGTCGAAGCCCTTTTTCTTCCCCAGTTCTTGCTGGTTAAGAAATCTAATGGAAGCGGGAGGTTTTGTGTTGACTATCGAGCCTTGAACGAGATAATGATCAAAGATAAATTTTCAATTCCAGTTATTGATGAATTGTTGGATGAACTACATGGCTCCAGATTCTATTCGAAGCTCGACCTGCAACCCAGATATCATCAAATTCAAGTTCAGAAAGAAGATATCCACAAGACTGCCTTCCGCACTCATGAAGGTCACTACGAGTCCATTGTTATGCCATTCGGACTCACAAATGCATCATTGACCTTCCAAGCCTTGATGAATGAAATATTTCATCCTTATTTACGAAAATTCATCCTTATTTTCTTTGATGATATATTGATTTACAGGACTTGGATGGAACATTTTAAACACTTGGAGCGGACTCTTCAAATACTAGAAGAGCACCAGTTATTTGCTAAGAGTAATAAATGTCAATTCGGAGTGAGGGGAGTGGATTATTTGGGACATATAATTTCTGAAAATGGAGTGGCAGTGGACTTGCGAAAAATCCAGGCTACTGGATTGGCGGAAGCCAAAGACACAAAGAGTAGTTCGAGGTTTTTTGGGTCTTGCTGGCTATTATTGCAATTTTATCAAGCATTTTGGAGGTATAGCTTCTCGCCTTACTCAGTTATTAAAAAAATTAGGATTCTCTTAGAATGCAGATGTAGCTCAGTCCTTTGAACAACTCAAGGTAGCATTATCGACACCACCCATTTTGGCTCTACCTGATCTTACCAAAGAGTTCGTTGTAGAGAGTGATGCTTCTGGTCATAAAATTAGAGCTATTTTATCTCTACAAGAGCGTCCAATTGCATATTATAGTGAAGCATTAAAAGGGGCCTCCATCCATCTTTCCACCTATAAAAAGGAAATGCTCGCCATTGTTAAAGTTGTTCGTAAATGGCACACCTATCTTTTGGAACATCCATTTGTGGTTCGAACAGATAAAAAAAGTCTCAAGTATCTTCTAAAGCAAAGGATAACAACTCCAACACAGGCAAGATGGTTACCAAAACTCCTTGGATATGACTATCAAATTGAATATCATAGGGGCAAGGAAAACTAAGGAGCAGATGCATTATCACGCAGAGGTGAATGCAATATGTCCATAATCTCACTCCTTGTTGCTAAATGGTGGGTACAATTACAACAACAAGTCAAGTCTGACCCATTTTATGCAGAAATGGTGCAAACAAACCATCCTGGACAAGAGCTGGTCTATAGGAATGGGGTTTATTATCATAAAAATAGGATCTATTTAAATCCTAAATGCACACTAATCCCACATCTACTTGTTGAATGTCATTCTACTTCTACAGGAGGTCACTTTGGTTATCTAAAGACACTGGCTAGGATTAAAAGTGACTTCACATGGCCTGGGTTGCAACAAATGGTGAAACAATTTGTAACGACCCGAAAATCGGACCGCTACCGGCACTAGGATCCAGATCGGCTTAAGGCCGCCGGGACCCGTAGCAAGCCTGACATATAACCTGTAAACCTGTTTAATCCCATACATGATCAACAATCACACATAAAAATTAAAACTTTCCTTTTCATCATACACCAAACTCAACCTGTGCACGCACTAAACATAGCCATAATCATAAACTTGACCCCTCAGTGGGATCTCATCAATGCCTCAATGGGCGATACATCATAAGTTGAGTTGGTTAAACATAAACATCAATAGACATTAAGATCATGTATCAACAAGGGATTACAATGAACTATGGTCAAGCACACTTCTAAACCTCAATATCATTATACATAACATAACTATTTAACTTTACATCATTATACAATTTTTACCATGTCCACTATCTATCTATTACAACATAAGACTTCATTACTCTTGCTGACCTCCTGGACTACCCTGTACCTGCAAGCTTGGGGGTTAAGGGCGAGGGGTGAGCTACAAGAGCCCAGTGAGCAGAATAGTAAAACATTTAAAACATATGATAACATGAAATGCATCACATCACAGCTAATCACATCAAGGATGAATTTGTCACCAATAGTCCCCTACATGGACCAACTGTGCCAGGGGCGTAGAATGGGCCTCACTGGTCTTTCTCTTACATAGTGCCAGGGGCGTAGAATGGGCCTCACTGGTCTTCCGTACCGTATCATCATCATCATAGCATAGGGGGACTAATGGATCATTCAACATCCATCCACATCATCAAACATAATATGCAATGCAACATATTCGTGAGTCTAATGCAACACCCTATTATCTCATGCATGTTCGGCGGCCGAACATGAGGTTCGGTGGCCGAACCTGGTTTCTTTCAAACAAAACTTTCGGAGGCCAAAAGTGCTCCCAAAACCTATCCACGTTCGGCGGCCGAACATGACTTTCGGCGGCCGAACCTGGTAAAGGTTCCATGGTCTTTTTCATTTAAAAACTCAAATTCATTCTTACTTAAAAAAATCATTAAAACATGAAAACATTTGTGAAAACATGATTTTACCCTTCTAGAGGTCTCCGACATCCAAGATTCCACCGGACGGTTGGAATTTCGATACCGGAGTCTAGCCGGGTATTACACAATTCATCAAACAATGCTCAATTTTCCAACAGAACAAATACGAAGCCATGAAGCCAGCTGGTCTCCTTCAGCCACTTCCGATTTTGAGTCAAGTTTGGTCCGAGATATCAGCTGATTTTATGGAAGAACTCCCTTTTTCTAATGGCTACATGGTGATTCTCATGGTGGTGGACAGGTTATCTAAATATTGTCATTTCATTCCTATGAAACATCCATTCACTACTACTGATGTGGTTAAAATATTTATCAATCAAATGATTCAATTGCATAGAGTTTCAGAAACCATTCTTAGTGACAGGGATAAGATATTCACTGGTGCCTTTTAGAATCAAATGTTCAAATTACAGGGGATGCAATTATGAATGAGCTCAAGTTACCATTCCCAATTAGACGGATAAACCGAAGTCACTAATTGAATATTGGAGCAGTATTTGCAGTGCTTTACGAGTGACCAGCCAAAGAAGTGGCTTGACTGGCTTCCATAAGCTGAACTCAGCTACAATACTAGTGTGCATTCAGCTACTCAGTCCACACCCTATGAGATTGTCTATGGTCGGCCACCTCCAACTATCACATCCTACATTCTAGGCACCACCAAGGTTGCTGCAGTGGATGATTTTCTTAAGACAAGAGATGAGATCCTAAGTGATCTAAAAAGAAATATTTATTTGGCCTAAGATCGCATGAAAATGCAAGCAAACAAAAACATATGTGAGGTTCAATTCGAGGTTGGAGACTTTGTGTATCTCAAGCTGCAATCATATTGACAGAAGTCAGTGGCTTTTCTATATTTTTTTAAGCTATCTGCTAGGTTCTATGGCCCATATAAAATCCTGAAAAAAATAGGAGCTATTGCTTATCGGTTACACCTTCCAGATGGGGTGCAAATTCACAATATTTTTCACGTCAGCCTATTACACAAGTACTTAGGCACACGACCAGAACCATTGCCAAACTTGCCACCAGTTGCTCATGACTCTAGTCCTTTGCCTACACCTTCCAAGATTTTGGAGAAAAGAATGGTTCAGAAGGGGCGTTGTCATCCGTACACTGAAGTTCTTGTTCAATGGCATAGCACCAGGTCATCAGACGCTGCATAGGAGAATTACAGAAAATTTTCTCGACTCTATCTAAAGTTTGTCCTTGAGGACAAGGACAATTTCGGCAGGATGGAATGATGAGAACTGATTGGAACGTCATCAACACAAATATAGTCCATGATACTTGCTGCAATTTAGGATGCCATTTTCCATTTCCCTTAATTTTGTTTTCCAGTTGTTATGCAGGTGAATTCCAGTTGTTTGACCGTTATTTTCCTTTTCAGTTTGTAGCGTGGGTGAATCCACGATCCTTTATTTTCTTGTGTTATGCTAATTTAATTGACTATAAATTAATCATTTAGTGAAAAATAAAATTATGTACAAAATGTTTTCATTTTTCTTTCTCAAAAATTTTTTATTATAAAAATTATAGTAAATCAAATTACTTATAACTCAATCATTTTAAAGGAAAATTTTATCATATCATTGATGTTTATTTAAATGTATAAAAACAAAATAGTTTAGCTATGCAACTGCCTGCATAAACATTCAAAATACCATAAATTGAGAATTTATTTATATAACTCTATCACTTAATAAATTACATTTTTTAAATCTTATTAGATAGATATATCATACTATAAATTTAGGGAAAAAAAAAAAGTAAAGAATCAAATTCAAAATTACTTAGAATAATTTCTCAATACCGTTTCCATTAGACTAAGAAGTGGCTAGCCACAATATCAAAGATGAAACCCTTCTAAAAAATAAATTTCGTGTTCGTCATTTTAAAAATTGATTTTCTGTGACTCTATTTTGGCTTAGACAAATTAATTTTTTATATTCGTTATTTTGGAAATTAATTTTCTTACATCATTTTACGCTATGACTATTTTTTTATTATTATTATGAATGGATGTAAAACTCTATTAAATGAATTTGAAGGTATTATTGTATTTTTGTTAAAAGATTGGACTAAATTGCTTATTTAATAGCAAAGCAATTATTTCCACTTCTCCATCCTATCTTGTAAATGTATTATTATATTAATGCGAAAATATTAACAAGCTTATTCATAGAGCTTTAAATAAATATGCTTTAAATTTTAATAAGTCATGTACTTATAATTTAATAAATAAATATAAAAAATATACATAATTACAGGTATTTTAATGAATATTTTTAAGTCGCAAATTTTATTTTAAAATAATAATTAAAAATTAAATTTTATTTCATAAACACATGCACATTATTAAACTTTTTCAACCTTTTTTATCACAACCAAACAATTTAAAAGCTTAAATTTAAATTGCAATATATAAAGTATTAAACATTAATAGCAAATTTGAATATACTAATTAATAAAATAGAAATTTACTACATTTATTTATGATTTTTTGTAAATATTTAAAGTGACTAATAAAAATTTGAAAATTAACTAATAAAAATCAAAATTTGTTCTACCTTTTAAAATATCTTTAAAAATATTTAGCGAGGGAAATTACATATATTTTCCAGGAAAACTAAACCAAACAAAACTCACTACTCAATAAAACTTCTATAAAATCAACGGGCGACAATCCATTTATCAGACACCTTCACCTACTTTATGTACCTAGCTTAAAACCACAGCAACTGTGGAGGAAGTAAAATAAAAATTGGAAAAATAAAAAAAACAAAACGACTTTTAGAAGGACGGAACGACGCCGAATTCGTAGATACTACTTCGATCAACTTCACTATTAGATCGTTTCGTGAATCTTCCTTTGATTCTGGGTCTCATCTCAGCGTAAGCTTTTCGCGATGCGTATCTAATCGTCTTCTCGAACTTCCGATTCTTTCTCTTTTCTTTGTATCTTAACACCCTTGCTTCCCTATCCACTGCAGACAGCTGAACCTTTTGATTTGTTGACTCCATCATGTTGCCGCCATCCGGCACTACCCCAACGTCCAGATATGAGGATGATACCTGAGGTCACATGCACTCGATCAGAGCTTTTTTCCTTAATTTTAAAATATTAATATTAAAAGCTAATTTCAATTGCTATTAGGAAACTTACAATATGACTTGGGCACCCTGACTGGGTGTTGTAACCGTAGGCTAACGGTTTGGATGCAGTGAAGTCGAGCCCAAAGTAATGATCATTC
Source organism: Manihot esculenta (assembly GCF_001659605.2). Classification (NCBI taxonomy): domain Eukaryota; kingdom Viridiplantae; phylum Streptophyta; class Magnoliopsida; order Malpighiales; family Euphorbiaceae; genus Manihot; species Manihot esculenta. Next base: position 515,979 of record NC_035163.2, on the reverse strand, counting down.
ACTAATGGAGCTTGAACGCTCTTGCTTTGCACAGGCACAACACCGTCCGTGGTGGAGTCGTTCTGCTCATATGCTTCGAGTTTCGGATACACCGACGGTGACGGACCGTAGTCCAGATCCAGATATGGTTCCATATCCGAGAACACGTAGTGATTTGTATTCAGATCTGGACTCTCCATCATCTTCGGGTTGGGATGATTTGGAAGAAGCCACGAGGCTGCCTCTACTTCCTCCCTGCTGACAACGGCGTCTCCATCCACGTCGGAGAAGTAACTGTCGTCAAGGAAGTTTATGTTAGGCTTAACGGCAGGATCCGAGCCAACTAACTCGTAGAACGGCGTCACAGGAACTCGCTCGTGTCGGCGAGCCAGTGGATTAGCGGAGTGAATGTCACGGTCACACGTGACGCAGAGGGCTGCAGCATCGGCCTTGCAGGTTACATGAGCTGGTGCTTGCTCACATACCTCACAAACCCACACACGCGCGTGCCGTGAAGCAAGCTTGTTGGCGGCATGAACGTTAGAGTCACAGTTGATACAGAGAAATGCTGAGTCAGCGCGGCAGAAGAGAGTCGCCGTTGCCGATTTGCAAGAATCACAGAGCTTGGAAGCCATTAGATGCAAGGATGGAAGCAGGCCGTCTGGCACAGTTATCTTCTGGTTTGTATATTTTTGCGTGTACTGTGGCGAGAGGAGAAGAGAGAAGTTATGAGAGTATGAGTCAATCAGGTGGGCCCAGGGAGATCTGGGAAGTAGCGAATAGGAGGGAGACGCATGGATTTGGCTTAGCCAAACTAAGAAATGATTTTATCAATGTCAATTTGGACATGGAGCCCATGTGAGAAGGACAACTTGAGATTGATAGCGGAAGGGCGGGGGTATTTTTGACTTTTCATTGTCCTTAAGTTGTTTGGCAAGTAATAAAAACTTGTCCGGAACTGAAAGTATCGATAATGTGAGAGCCCCACCCACCTACATGGTTGACTCATTTTAAAAGGGATATTATTGGATATTCTTAATATTTCACCTTATCATCAAGTTAATAGTTATTAAGCCTTCTAGTTTTAGACTAGAGACCAAATACCTATTATTTTTTGTCGGTTCAGTGGTCCTTAGGAGCAAATTTGGGACAGAGGGGTCCTCACCTCTCCTCCTTCTGTTCGAAAAGTGGATTTCCTTCCCCACTTCTAATTTTCTTTTTTCTCTGGTTCTTTTAGATGTTCGACAATAGATTGATGAAAAGTGTAGAGGGCAGTTTAGATCTGTTGTATTTATTAGTTTCATTGTTTTTTTAGGGGTGTATAGGCTATACATGCATGGGTTTCTGTGTTTCAATAATTGATTTGGTTTCGAAGCTCCTTTGCTTGCATGGGGAGTGGAGTTTTCCCTCTGTGCCTTCTTTCCTCCCTCTATTTTGGAGTCATCTACATGCTTTATCCGCTTCTCGAAGCATAACTTGGGCTGATTTTATCATCTTTGATTTGCCCATTTAGAATAGTCAACAGTACATAGATAAATACTAAACTAATGACGTATATACTTCCTCTTTACTTAGGGTGGATGTTGATTCGTTGAAATTATATTCTAAGAGCTAGAATACTATATAATTAGGTTCAAAATAATATTTATGTTGAATTTGAACTTCAAAATAATATTGAATCGAGTTTAATTTTGACGTATTGAAATGAAGTCCAACCACTAATTTTGTCCACTGATTTCGTCGTTATTACCATTGCCATAGGACTTGGATGTCATCGTCTTCCAGTGCAAATCCTGCTTGTTGAAGCACTATTCTGCATATGCAATGAACACTGCCTTTATACTGCTAGCTTAACCCATTCCATTGGCTGCTTTGTCCTGGTTCACGAGTATATAGTCCTCTTCTCACCAAACTCCTCCACACGAAGGCCACAAGCCACCCAGGAAAAAACAGAAGTTCTGCTTTTTCCTGTGACGATTTCCAAACGTCAAATGGGGAAATCCTACAACATATCCACTTGCCATCATTGATTAGCCTTTGGCCAATGTACTAGACAACCCATTTTGTGAAACTTGATTATCTGGGAAAAAAACAAACTTTATGTCCAGCAAACTCTAAAGAAGCTCACCAGTTCAAGCCCTCAAAGTGGCCTTCACCCTTAACAGCACGTCTTGAAGATAGCCCACTGACGATTTTTTATCATGCGCAACTCCGAGGCCTCGGTCACAGCAGCATCGTCAAGAGCACCAGGGAGGTCCTGCTTATATAAGCAACAAGTTCAACGCGTTACAAGAATCTCCAATAATTGGAGAAATTTTTTTTTGCCACTGATACAAGGATAGTAGATTAAATGATCTCATACTTTATACACAACTCAAAGCCCGTCTTGGAAGTGGACCAGTAAATCAACATATAGTAGGCTATGACATAACTAAAGAACTCTCTTATTTTCTCTCATTTGTAGAAGATGAAGAAATGCTTTCAACCTGCTTGTTTGCAAAAATGAGGATAACTGCACCTTTCAATTCTTCCTCCTGCAAATTGGAATTCTGACATTCTTTATTAAACAGATATAGACTATTCAAGTTTCCATTAGATGTTAGTATGTCTCAATGTACACCTGTCCGGATATATAACAGGACAGAAAATCAACTAGATTTTTTTTCTCTTCTACTGTTATTAATTAAAATTTCAACTTTCTTTTTTTCCCCCAATTTTCTAATACCTAGAGCATAAGGAAAGAAAAACAATCACATAAACCCAGCAACTTGTGGTCCTAATCACAGCATGCTAGGCTTCCTATCAGTGGAGCACCCCTTGCCACAAATCACTCAGTATCAAATTCATGTCCATCTGCATTGCAGCCTAAATTGTGACCACCTTAATTCCTTTACCTTATAATACAATAAGCATTTCAGTAGAAAGTATTGGCACTAACATAACATATATTGATTGAAGTTTTCTATAGCACATGTTAAATTAAGCAACTGCAAGTGTTGTGTCTCTTTGTTATTTTTCAGAATCAAGGAAGTCTAACAATATCTTCCACTTGAAGGGGATATCCTAACCTCTGAGAGCAAGAAATAAAACTCAACAGTCATTACCAGCTAAGATAGCTTTCAAATTAACTAAAATTAAAAATAAATAAATAAATAACAAGCTTTTTAACGACCGAGATGATATCCTCATATCTACCATAAAGTAATGTAAAATAGGCTTGCTTTATAATGCCTATTCAAGAAAAAACCTCCAAAATTGAATGAAATTCTTCTTTGGCCATTCCAATTCTATCAGTACCACTTGAATCAACAATATAAATTACAGCTTGAGTATTAGGGAAATAACATCTCCAGTACAGCCTGAAATAAACAAACCAATTCACCTCGAAAGGGAAGCGTTGACAAGGTTAACATGGAAATGAATGCCAAATTTCTCTAGCATGCAATCAAGGTAGAAGACCACACAAGAAGAGCAGCCAACATGAGCACCCCAAACAAGGAACTTGAGTTGTACTGTTCAACAAGAAACAGAGAAGAAGCACTAAACAATATTCTTCACAGATAGAGGCAAGCTAAATGCACCCAAAAAATAAACTACTATCAATAGCGACCATGATTGCAACATTTGCATTACCAGCAATAACAGAAACAACAACCCAAAATATTAGGACTCTCTCTTTCTGGTGAGTGCATACCCATTCACAAATGTCCAGATAACCAAAATAATAAAGAATGTACCCAAGATTAAAAAAGAAAAAGATGGGGTCCCTATTTCCTGATTTCAAACAATGATGAAATGTGTTTTCCTATAATCTTTTCTATTTAATTTTGTGCTAAGTGAGATTTAAACCTAAAGGTCTCTCTTTACTATCTTTTCTTTCTGCTGTTTATACCATTTTCTAGTTATCATAACACTTTTATCAACTTTTGACATTTAAAATTGCACAAGGGGGTGCTGAGGAAGAAATCTTATGCTTCCTAATTTTTGTGGTCTGCAACGGTGGCCAAAACTAAACGATCTGAATGCTTAATCATCGACCATAATTTTATTCAAAACACCACTTATTGGCATTCATACCATGGTTTCATAAAGAAAAACGTCTTATGAATACCCCTCTACATAATTCCCTCAAGACATTTTGTTTCTTGGAGACACCAAGATTAATAGCAATTCAATATTGTCTGGTACGTTAGTTCAGCACTTAAGGCCTTCCAGGGTATTATGTATCAATATTCAGAAATAAAGTGATACAGTCCTAGTTTCCTTATAATAGCAATAAAATGAGTATCACAACAAATGCTTTACACTAAAGCATACTTTCAGTTGCACTTTCATCATCACAACTAACATCATGCTGGTTGTAAGCAACTATACTGATATACAAGTGTCCTAAACTATACATAAGTCATAAATAGTAAAACTTCTGAAAGCTATGGTGAAATCCACGTTAAAAAATTATTATTTCCCTTAAAAAAATCAATGAAAACCTCAAATTAGATTATATTCAGCAATAAGATTGCATATAAATACAAGTTCAGAAAAGGTTGATCAAATTATATTATTGTAGTATAGGAGGCAAAATTAGGAAAATGACAGTGCAGCTTTGAGCTTCCACATCATATCCATCATGTCACTCAATGAAGCAAAAAAGCATGTCAACAAATTGCATAGAAAATCTTATCTCTACCCATTTATGAAACACTATTAGATAACTTAACAAAGACACACGAGAAATGATTCAGTTATGAGATTGCCATGTCTAGACAATCAAATTACAAACTGTACTCCAAAAAAAGGATGAGAATGAAGTAACAAAGTTACCTGATGCTTGTCTGCCCACCTGTTTCAAAAAGGGACAGACCAATTTTAATTCAGAGAGATGGCAGGAAAAATGAATCTGTATAAACTCGTAAACCTAAAGCCAGATGAAGTGGGACTTCCCACTGATTAAATGTAATTTTACTAGTTATAACTCGACATGATAAGAATGAGGAACATTGTTTGCCAATCACATTACATCACAAAGATTACTAAACAAGAGCACTAAATTAAGCTCACTCTGAAACCATGATTACAAAAATAATTGTTATTTCTTTTTAACAGAATGAATGTGATTTTCCTTCATTATATAGAGATTGATCAGATGTGTATAGGGTAAGATAGTCGCCACTCACCCAAATCCCAGACCTGGAACTTAATATTGTTATTCTGTACAGTTTCCACCTTGAATCCAATTGCTGCATCAGAACAAATATATCAAATAAGCTACAAATAAAAGCAAAACTATAATAAGAACAATAAAGAGAAAATAATATAATCAAATGACCTACTTAGGATCGTGAAGACTACCTCGCCCATTTGAAGCCGATCTGAATCAAACAAAAGAAAAATAGCCTAAATATACAGCAGGGAAAAGAAAGAGCGAGGGAAAGCAAGCGAGTAAACTGGAGAGTTGCAGAGAATAGTTGTTTTTCCGGCATTGTCGAGGCCGAGCACATTCGAGCTTCTCTATTGCCGAACAGAGAAGAGAACATTCGAGTAAACAAAATGACCATCCTGGCCTTTTTCCTTTTTCTTCTTTCACTGTCCAGCAAATTCTCTCTAAATCTCTGCGTTGAATTCACAAATACTTTGTTCTTACTGGGAGCTCTAACTTGTTTTCCTCGTCATCCGGTCTCTATGTCCACACGGCGATAGTCGTTGAAGATGTTTTGACTTCTGCGTTGAATTCACAAATACTTTGTTCTTACCGGGAGCTGTAACTTGTTTTCCTCGTCATCCGGTCTCTATGTCCACATGGCAATATTCGTTGAAGATGTTTTGACTTTCGATCAACAAAACGTTGCCGTTTAGTAGTCGGGGCCCTGCCCCTCATCGAGGCCGTTGCTCATGCTGCTGTGCAACGTTGCTTACATCCTCTTCTGGGTTTTGTTATGCACTTTTTTTTTTAATCAAATATTATAAAAATGTGGGATTAAGTGTTAATAAAATATTAAAATGACTAACTCACAAAATAATAACAAATTCTAGCAAATTAGTTTTCTTGGTAATATTTTGGGAAGTAATGAATTTAAACTAATACCAAAGGTTTTCTAGGTCATTTTCTTCTAATACCCTGCATCTCAACTCGTACAATGGAATTTTTTTTCCAACTGCTTTATTTACATATGTATGTAGTTCTTTTTCAAAAGCATTGAATTCTGCGGTCACAATTCCAAACCGTCTTTAACTGCATTTCGAAACAATTTAATTTAAATAATTTTTATTTTAATAATTTACATTTGAAATTAAAAAAAAAAGAATTCTTTTAAATTAAAATCTCACATGATTTAATAAAAATTCATTTGTAAAATGAATAATGCCAAGTTAAGATTTAATAATCAAAAGGAAAAGGAGAAGACATCCCCTCCAGTGAGAACAAGATTCGCCTTCACAGCCATCCAATTCCAGGCAAAAAGATGGAAGGGGTTTTTTTTGTGCGTTGTGTATATACATATGTGGCGAATAAAAAGCAGCAGAAACAGGTGGTCCAGTAACATGTTAAAGGCAAGATAAGAAAAATGCATATATATTACTTTTCTTCCCACTCAAAATCATTTTGTAAATCGCTAAATCTTTCAGCTGTTATTAGTAAAATTTTAACCTCCATAAATGAAAAGGGCATTAAGAATAAAGAACATTACAAAGAAGAAATGTTAGCCAAGCATCAATCAATGACAATAACAATCAAGACCACTCCTGCATAGAATGCATTGAGAAGCTGATGTCAGCACTTCGTCTGACAAAGTTAGCCACCTCCTGACTTGAGAATATTACTCAACCTGCAAGTAATTATTATTTTTCCAATTAGAAAATCAATATGACTAAGCATCACCAAACTAGAATTCGCATTGCTGTAGCATGCATGTTATGCAATTAATCAGAATTGAACTGCCTAACTCTGAGTAGGACATTAAGGAGTGGGGTTTCCTTTCTGAATTGAATAGGAAAAAGTTGTGTTTGTTTTACATTGATCTCCAGTTTCAATGGATTCTTTTCATTGCATTTTATGATCAATGTTTCCCATTCCTGGAAAAGTCAATGCCTTCTGAATTTAGTTGTCAAATTCCAGGGCTGACTACAAGTTTCATGATTATGGTCATCTGAGCTTTCTTTGGGGCAGTATGTGGGGAACCTCATCAAAGATGAGTTGCCACTCAGAAACTCCCAAAGCACAAGGAAAAAGATAAACAAGAAATCAGCCTAATGAGCAATGACTAAAAAGGTACAACAGTACAACTATCGTGTAAATAAATTATATACAGATACACGTAGTTGCTCCGGCTGCTTGATTTTCAGATTGCTATTCAGCAGGTTGTTTGTGGACTGGGAACTGCAGGTGGTTCTTTAAAGTGAGGGCGCTTGGGGGGATAAATTCAAGTGGCAGTTGGGGCCTGTCGGGTTAGTGGGAAGAGAAAGGAGGGGATTGGGAATAAAAGAAAGCATAGCAAAATAAATAAACCTCCTAGAGTTGGGTTTGAAAAAGCTGGCGGACATTAAATACAAGTGCCAGTAGAATTATTATAATGATATCAAGGAATACCATAAGTGATAAGTTGTTTCATCCAAATTCCACAATAATTCAAATAAAAACCTCCATATCCAGCAAACTTTACAGATACTTACCAGTCCAAACCCTCAAATAGACCTTCGCCCTTAACAGCACATGCCTTGAAGATGGCCCACTGGCGATTTTTTATCTTGTGCAACTCCAAGGCCTCCGTCACAGCAGCATCATCAAGAGCGCCGGGTAGGTCCTGCTCATATAAGCAATAATTCAACGTGTAAGACAAATCTTTAAATATTGATGAAATTTTCCGTCTCTGAAACAAGGAATTGTATTAAATACTTCTATCTCATATTGTATGGACAAACTCAGAAAACGGAAAGCCCATCTTGGAAGTGGACCAGGAAATCAACATATATTAGGCTGAGATATAACTAAAGAACTGTCTAAATTTTCTCATTTGTTGAAGATGAAGAAATGCTTTCAACCTGCTTGTTCGCAAAAATGAGGACAACAGCCCCTTTCAATTCTTCCTCCTGCAAAAAGGTTCAATTTTAAAATATTGGTATTTTAATATTCTTATTAAACAGGTAAACATTATTCAAATCATAGCAAAAGAAAACAAGTATAGTTATGATGGTATCCTCACATAAACTGATGTAAAGTAGGTTTTCTTAATAATGTCTGTCAAAGAAAATACCTCCAAAATTGCATGAAATTCTTCTTTGGCTATTCCAATTCTATCAGTATCACTTGAATCAACAACATAAATTACAGCTTGAGTATTTGGGAAATAACATCTCCAGTACGGCCTGAAATAAACAGGGCAAATTCACCCCAAAAGGAAAGCGACAAGGAGTTATCATTATCAGGGAATAGAATGCCAAATTTCTCTAGCAAGCAGTTAAGGTGGATGATCACACAAGAAGAGCAGCCAACATGAGCACCCAAAAGGAAATTGAAAATTTATCAAATGTAATCATTCCAACACTATAGTTATATTGTTCGACGACGGGCAGAAAACAAGCACCAAAAAATAATTCTCCATGCACAAAAATTACTACCATCAACAGTGATCATGATTGCGACATTTGCATAAACAACAGTAGCAGAAACTGCAAACCAAACATTAGGACTCTCTCTCTCTCTCTCTAATAAATGCTCACCCACTCATGTACACATGTTAAAGGTCCTGGTAACTAAATGAATGAAGAATGTGTCCAAGATTAAAAAGGAAAAAGTGGACGTTCTTTCCTTTTTCCACAAAAGATGCAATGTATTTCCTCCAATCTTTTCTCTTTATTTTGAGCTTACTGAGATTTAAACCTAAAGTTGGCCCATTACTGTCACTTCTTTCTACCATTTGTACCATTTTCTAGTCTCGTAAACACTTAGCAATGCCAACATCTTAAAATTGCACAAGAGGGTGCTGAAGAAGAGGCAAATCTTGTGGTTATCTACAGGTCCTAATTTTTGGGGTCTGCAATGGTGGCCAAAAACTAAATGATCTGAATCATGAATTATCAACCATAGTTTTATTCAAAACACCGCTTATTCAATTTCATACACTTATTTCATAAGGAAAAACATCAAATGCATACCCCTGTACCTACTTCCCTTGAGGCATTTTGTTCTTGGGAGATCCCAAGATCTGTAGCAATTCATTATAGTATTGTCCATTAGTTCAACCCTTACAGTCCTTTAAGTACCGAAGTTCAGAAATATGGTGATAAACTTCTAGTTTTCCTTCTAATGGAATAAAATGAGCACAACAAACATCAGATATTATGATTGGATAGCACTTTACTCAAAGCGTGCTTTCAATTGGACTTTCATTGTCACAACCAACACCATGCTGGTTGTTAGCAACAACATTTACGTACAAGTGTCCTAAACTGTAATAAGTAACTTGCAAATAGTAAAACCTTTGAAAGTGATAATGAAATCCAAAAACAAACACATGGACGTATTTAGATATCCATCATGTTGATTCAATGAAGCCAAGAAGCATGTCTACAAATTGCAAACAAAATCTCATCTCCACCAGTAATGGAAATATTACTGGATAACTTAGTGCTGTGGCTAGATAATAGATTAAAAGCTTTACTTCAAAAAGGAGGGTGGAAATGAAGTAACAAGGTTACCTAATGCTTGTCTGCCCACCTGTTTCAAAAAGGCACAGACCAAGTTAATTTAGAGTGGAGAAGGGAAAAAAAAAAAAGGAAAAAGAAAAAGAAGGAAAAAGTCTAAATCATAAACTCAAAGCCAGCTAAAAGTGGGACTTCCCACTGATTCGATGTTTTAAATCTAGACAACAATAATGAGGAACAGTATTTGCCAACAATTTATGTGACCTATAATTTTCACTTCGAATCCTTGATTATATGATAAATGTGAAATTTCTCCATCATATGGTGAATCAATCGTAACAGAGCACATGGATAAGATTGATAAGTTGTGTACAGAGTAAAATAGTTGCTACTTACCCAAATCCCAGACCTGGAACTTAATATTGTTATACTGTACAGTTTCCACATTGAATCCAATTGCTGCATCGAAAACAAAAATATCAAAGTACACATTAAAAAAGCTACAATTATAATAACAACAAAAAAAAGAGTAAATCAATGAAATTCAAATGACTTACTTGGGATCGTGGAGACTACCTCGCCCATTTGAAGCCGATCTGGAATTGAAAATAATAATAATCATTAATATAGAATTGTAAAGAAAAGAAAAACCCTAAACATATACCACGGAGAAAGGAGAGGCAGAAAGCAAGCAAAATGAGAGAGTTACAGAGAATGGTGGTTTTTCCGGCATTGTCAAGGCCAAGAACAAGGATTCGTGCTTCTCTATCGCCGAACAGAGAAGAGAACATTCTAGTGAACAAAATTCCCATTTTCCTCTTGTTTCACCGTTCAGCGAATTCCCTCTGCATCACTTCGTTGAATTCACAAATACTTTGCTCGTTCACACTTCATCTGCACAGCACACAGCAATTTGCAATATTCCTCGTCTTGGAGATGTCTCTACTGATTAAACCGATGCCGTTTCACAGAAATGAAACGATGCCGTTTAGAATCTTGAGATAACAATAAACTAGAATGCACGATGAAGGATAAACGATGCCGTTCATAAGTGAATAATTCACAAAATAATAACAATTGCCGTATAATTAAAAACATTTTTTACAAAAAAAAAATACAATGTTTTTTTCCTTTCAGTTCAAAAAAAAAAAGTTTTTTCCTTGATATTTTAAAATAATTAAATTAACACATGCTTTTAATTTCATAATAAGACCTATGGCTCTATCTTGATTAATATAATTCAATTGATACAAATATATTTTTTTTTATGAAATTCGTTAATTCAATTAAAATATACATATAATTAAAATAATAAAATGGAAGCATTTAAATAAATATTTAATTTAAGGTTGTTAAATTTATTTTTGTATAAAATCAAATTTATAACAATCATATTTAATAAGCTATTTTTTTTATAACATTCATTCCACGTTACTTAATCCAATGTATATGTGATGATTTTTTATATAATTTTTATATAAATTATTATCATTATTATTATTATTATTACTAATTTTAATCAATTAAATTCATCACCATTATTATAATAAATTTAATGTCTAAAATGAAGTAAAAGATAAATTTAATATATATTTTTTATTAAAAAAAAATTTAATATATATTTTAATAAATTTATCTGAATTTATATATTCTGCTATTGTATATTCTGCTATAGTCATATTTGATTGTACGTTTAGACATACTGCGCTCTTTTCTATCGTCATGTGGCCATTTATTTTCATTCGGTGCCATGTAAATACGATTTTAAATATTACGAGATCAGCTGTCCTACGAATTCAACAAATTAATTAAGTTGGATTTCTCATATGTAGACTTGAAATCAATCCGATCTGTCAAAGTAAATACTGAATTTATATGTGAAGCAGATCTATATATTAAGTTTTAATAGAATTAAGAACTCATTTTTTCGGCACAAATTCAACTATACTTAGATCGTTGAAGGACGATTAATATGCTTACTTTTAACTAAAATAGAGCATATTAATCTTTTATATTTCATTTAATTAAAATTATTACTTTTTCATTAATTATACAATTTTTTTTATATATATGCATATAAAATCGATTAAAGTTATTATTTAATTAATTAAATAAATTTATTATATTAATTTTTGCTGGAATCTTACTTTAAAATTTCACTAGAATTTCAAATCTATCAATTAAATTAATATTTTATATTATTTATTTAGTTCCATTAAAATCCTAATTTTATTTCTATATATTAATATTATTTTTATATAAATAATATTAAAAATATAGTTATAAAAGAAAATAATATTTGTATAAATTATATATATTTTTGTTTTCTCAAAATATATTTAATGATTTTAAAAATATTATTAATTAATAAACTTTAAGCAATAATAGTAACAATTACTATTATATTATATTACTACAATAAAAAAACAATAATCTATTCTAAAACATTATTTATAGCAAAAAAGAAAATTTTATTATATTATTTTTATTATAATGAGATTATATTTTATTAAGTATGATGTAGGTGTAAATTAAAATTTATTTTATAAAGACTATTTAAGATAATAATAATAATAATTCTTTTCAATTAAAAAAAATAACAATTCATATTTATTTATAGCATATATCATAAATTGGCTGGACCATATAAAATAATAATGGTATCTATCATTTAATTGAAGAGGAATAATGCGGCCTCGTCTCGCCGCACTGACAACCGATGCTTCTGCTGCTTCTATTTACGCGTCCTTTTCCACTTAAAATCAACCTATTAGAACGCAAAACGTGTCTGCTCTTTGCTTCCCGAGAAATTAAAACAACAAATGACTCACTGACCTCATCTTTCTCCTGTCTATTCAGGTCCCCTCCGGCGGTAACCGGACGGCCAGCCAAAATATATTAGAAAGCACTTACACGAGAATATGTTCAAGTCATTTTCTTTACTTTACTTTATTCTCCATTAGAGCTTGAAGTGAATTAACGATGCATTGGGTACAAAAGGTTATTATTCCTTCTTTTCATTATTTTTATTAATTTTAAATCTCTTAACCCATTTGATTTCAAAGAGAATGCAACCAAATTATCTTTATTACTCATATGGAGCCTGGACTGTAAAATTTAGCTGATCAGCTGCATGAAAATTCCAAAAATTCATATGATTTTTCTCTGAAAATTAGCTAGAAAGTAAACTGAAAACTCTCTCATGCTCATATCTGTTTAACCTCAGCAGATCAAAATTTACACTTCCCGGTGAAAACCGAAAACCCAATAAAGGAAAACGAGAAAAAGACTGAAAGAAGAGAACTCTTGGATTCTGGAAGGCACTCTCCAGAGAGAAAGGGGATAAAAGAAACAGAGCAGAAGCTCAGGGGTATTGTTCTTGACCTTGTTCTGATGCTTCTGCTAATGAAGTTTGAACATGGTTACCAATTTCCCCTTTTGTTTTATCACCATTTTCTGGTTTCTCTTCCTCTTTGTTTTGAATCTTTGCATTTTTGTCGCCAATAGAGGAAGCTCTGCTGGACACTGGGGTGGCCAAGAACGTTGGCTTATGATCACCAGCCATTATCACTAAAATCTTCTCCTCAAAAATCTTCCCTGACTTTGCAGCATCGCCCTCTTTTTCATTACCACTTTCAAGATCTCTCTGCTCACCACCTTCACTATCATCTAAACTACCAGCTAGTCTCCAATAAGAGCAAGCTAAGATCAACAAGGCAAAAGCGATCAAACCCAACATAGCTGCCAGACCTCCAAAGAGGTATGGGACTGGAGAGTGCCATGGAGAGCGCTCTTGCAAGGTGGAGGAAGGGGGAAGTGCGGTGGAGCTAAGGGTTCTAATGGTTCTCATTTTGTTTCTTCTCTAAGTCCTGTTCCTTAAGCTAGTGAATCTTGAAGGAGGAGATGTTTAGGGTTTAAAAATGGAAGGTGTAGAAGTGGAACCTGAGAAACAGAGAGAGAAGAGGTGGTATTTATAAGCAGGGAGAGAGAAGGAAGGTGGAGCTGTGGATTTCGTTGCGTTTACGTATTTGGCCCTGCCTTTTTCCTGTTTTTAATGCGTATGTATGCATGTATGTATCTATTCCTCTTAAGACAGGATCCTCTGTATCCAGATGTTGTTCCAATGGGTGCTTTTGGGACAAGCGTTGCTGTTGGCTAGCGTGGGCCCTATATATATAATAAGCACGGGAAAAACTTACCTGCATGTTAGCTGAGGAAAATGTTCATGATGGCAAATCATTTATATGTATAATTTGGCACTGCTTGTAGTTTCACAGTTTCGATGGATTAGCTAGACATATAAGGAAGTTTCCTACGGCAAATTTGGTTTATATTGGGTTGAAAATATAAATATGTGAGTTTTTTTATACAAAAATCGGAGAAAATTATTATTTAATTTTATGTTAATTTATTAATTGATTTTTTAGTTATAAAAAATATATTAAAATATTTTTTATATTTTAAAAAATTAATTAATTAATTTTTTATTAATTTTAATAGTTAAGTATTTTATTATTTAAACATAAAGAAATTATTTTTTTATGTTCATTTTCATCGATTCTTCGTTTACGAGGATTCAAATTCCATGTGAGTTAAAATTAGTTGACATACTTTTTTATCACAAACATGAACATGATGCTCAAAATTTACTTTTATTATATTGAATTTTATGCTTTAATCGGTGAATAATACTGCAAAATTGATAGAATTTAGATGTATCAAATTGAAAACTACAACCTTCCTTCTCAAATCTTTCTCTTTCCTCCATTCTCACTTTCCCTTTCTTTCTATCACCATCCAAACAACCACCATGTCACAGAACATGAGTTGACATACATGGGGTCAGTTTAAGATATTCCAGATGCTTGATAGATATGTATTTCCATCAGATTGAAGAATATATATGATGGAATGACACAGGATACCCACATAGACATAGGTGGAATTCATAATCCATTTTGAGTTCCACTTACAATACAACCAAGTTATGATTGTGAAATAATATTCATTATTTTTTTTTTTTGCTTGGATATTGTTTTTGATGCTCTTGACACTATTTTTCACTATGCTTCAATTCAATTAATTCATATATTCTTGTTGCATTGATTCCTCGTCTTGGAAAAAAAACGAAGCCATGTTTGAATTTGCATGCTAATAATAATTAGATTATTTAAACTTTTAATAATTTAGTTTATCCCAATTAACTCTAAATAATATTTTCATTAATTTTATTCTTTCACTATATATACCTACCTGTATCTATATTTATATTTGATAACTACCGAACTTTGTATATGAGGATTTTAAAGAAGAACGCAGATTTAAAATCCATCAGACTCTCCTTAAGCAGACCGACCCAACACTGCAAGCCCTGATTTGAATGCATGGGGCATGCCGGATCAATCATGAACACGAACCCAACAGGAGGTAATCCAATCCGGCAATGTGACGTGAGAGAGAATAGCTGGTCCAGTCACTAAGAGAATTAAATGGTCATCTGGCGTAGAAATAGGTCTGACACCTCCGTACGTACGGATCTGAGTGATAGAGACAGATGACACCGTAACAAAGAAATAGTTAGAAATCACCAACAAAAAAAAAAGGATAAAAAGGAAGGACGTCTGCTTCCCTAAAAGAGCCTAAACATCCATTATAGTCCTATTTTCTGAATATCACAACATTAATATATATATATATAAAGTTTAATTAAGCAACTTATAATCACAATAATTATTCATGATTAATAGTCTTTTTATTTTATATAGAAAAAGGAATTTTGATTTGGGATATGATTCCAAATCCCACTAAGCAATGAGTGTACAAACAAGGTAATAATATATTGATGTGTTAGTGAGTGAAAAGTGATGGAAAATATTTTTTTACCAAATGAAGCTTCTACAGTTGGGGTGTTGGATTTGATCACAGATCTAATTCAACAGTTAAAACCCACCGAATTGATTTGTGATGAGAGATAATGAATAAAAGAGTAAAGATAAAATGGAATAAACATTATTGTGTGTAAAGTGGCAACAATCCTTTGTCATTTGCTTTGTCTTTTCATCCATTTTGGCATGCGTAATTGCAACCTCATGTGAATTAAAGAATGAATTCTCCAATTTAGATATGTTAAGTAAATAACAATCTATTATTAATTTATTTTTTTAAAATAACAATGACATTTAGAATATTTAAATTAAATTCTTTCAAATCACATCACTATATCCACTAATTAGTGTTTGTAATATATTATAATTCATTTTTTAGAATATATATATATTATTCTGATCCTTTTTCTTTAGTATAAGATCATGGTGTTCCACTTTCTGATTTAGTCATTAAACTAGTATTGATACGTGATTTTATTTTATTTTATTTTTTTAAAATTCTTAAATGTCAATATATATTCTTCATCCACAACTAAGGTTGAAATGCATCCCATCAACTTTTATTTCTTTAAACATCAGCATATAAATTAGATTCCACTTTTGTACTTAATTATGCCTCTCTTAATCATGATGTTCATTGCTAAAATAAGGGTTTCCATAGTTAATCATTTCACAATTTATCTTTTTTTTTATCACCAATTTTTTTTAATTGGAGATTAGAGATCGGGAGAATAAAAACTGAGATCTCTCAGATTTATTCAGATACATTTACCATCAAATTAAATCTGTGAACGTTTGGAGATTTCCATTTTATTTGGTTAATTTTCTAATATTTTAATTTTAATTTGATATAATTTTAAATTTCTGATTTTAATATAATTTTTAAACATTGCCATTTAAATTTTAAAATTAATTATTAATTATCCAAATTTAAAATATTTACACTATCTACTAATTAATATATGTTTTAGTTACTTTAAAATTATATAGCCTTTAATTATAGACCACAATATGTAATAAAATAATTATATAGTGATACACTTGAAATTAAAATTGGTAAAACTGAAATATATTTATAACAAACTTATTAATAAAAGGTAGGTGAATAAAAGATAATAATAATTTGTAAATTGTATAAATATATATTGTTATATATAAGTATATGGTATATTAAAAAATTATGAAAAATAGTAAAAATCTAATACATAATATATAAAACAAAACATTAATTTAAAAATCCATATAACTCAATTTAAAAATTAATATTTATTACTTTTACTTTCCTAAGTGATTGTTTAATATTTTTTATTTTATTAATTAAAAATAAAAATTACTATTTACTCATTGTGGTATAAAAAAATTTTTAATTAATTTTTTAATTTTAAAAAATATTAAGTAATTGTTTAATATTTTTATTTTTATTAATTAAAAATATAAAAAAATTATTACTTAATCAGTATAATATAAAAAAATTATTAATTAGTGTTTCAATGTATTAAAATATTTATAATATTTTAAAAAATTTATTAGTTAGTATTTTTATTAATTTTAATCATTAAATATTACAAAACAGTCAAAATACTTTGAAGTGAAAGAATTTATTAGTAAATTTTTTAAAAATTTGAGAAATTAATTAATAAATTTTTTAAAATTATAAGAACTAAATAATAAAATATTTAATGATAAAATTAATAGAGTAATTAACTAATAGATTTTTTTAAATATTATAATTTTTTAAAATTAAAAAGTTATTTTGTAAATTTTTTATGAAAAATAAATAATAATTTTTTTAAAAAATATAATAAATAGCCATTAAATATAAAAAGATAAAATAATAATTAATATGTCTAATCTGCAGGTGCAAATTCCATTCTCCTATTCCATATTAAAAAAAAAAGAATTAATATAATATATGAATTTTAAAACTCAAATAATATAATATACTCATTAATTTATCACAATTTTAAAATCCCAATAATTAGTTAATATAATGAGAAATGCATTGAAATGAGACAACAACATGCATGCATTGTTATCATGGAATCTTAATTATCAAACCAAAAACCTATTGGAAGCATCCAAGGTGGTGATAAGATATTTGATTGTATATATACTAATTTATTGTGTTTGTGATGAATTATGAAATTGGAATTTTTATTAAATTAGGAAAAGAATAAAATGGCTTCCCATCATCATAGAAAAATTGTTGGTAGATATTTAAAAAACACTAATAGTGGATGTGGCACTCGGATAATTTACTAACGGGCTGTGGAATCGGATCAAATTAAAAAAATTTAAAAATTAAATTATAAAAATATTAAAAATAAAAAAATTAATTATAAAAATATAATCCAACCGAATTAAATCGATATTTATTTTTTTACTTTTAATTTTAATAAAATAATTCAATAAATATTTCACATAAATTTACCATTAAATATTGTCGAATTCATAATGATAATACTTAAAAAATTCATATAATTTCATATAAAATTAATATTTCATATAATAAAAATACGTATAAAATCAATTATTCGATTTATTAATTTTTTAACATGTTTAAACCGAAAATTGAATAAATTAAAAAATATTAATCGAATCGAATCAAATATTCTAATTAACCAAACTATTAAATCAAAATTAATAAATTCGATTTAATTTTTCAGTTCAAATTGATATATCCTCTCTCCTAATTCATCTCACCCCACTCTTACTCTAATTTAATTCAAATAAAAAAAAAGTTTAAATAAAGAAAAACTCGAATTCTTTTAAATAAGAAAATAAGGATAGCTGATTTGCAGAAGTACTATGAACCATAGACGGCCCATATTAGTTCTACTTTTGGGCCTTATTGGACCCATTGGTGTTTTCACTGGAGCTCCGGAAAAGCCTAAACATTCTGGTGGCGTTGGTTCTCAAATTCTTTTTTTTTTTTTAATTTATAAGCTGAACTTAAAAACTTAAATAGACAAATAGACTTTTGAAAAATATTTAAAAATTCATTTAAATTATTATAAAAAAATTTAATTAAATCCTTAATTTTAATAATTTAATTTCTTCACTTCCCATCAAGAAAACATCAAATTTTAATCTCAATTTAAAAAAAAAAAAGTATCTATTGTAATTCACCAATAAAGTTTTTAATGCAAATAAAGATTTTGGGCTTAAGTGATCATTGAAAAAAATTAAGGGTTTAAATGATAAATTTAGAAATATTTAAGAATTTAAGAAAACCAATTTTTTTAACAAGACTTAAAAAGCTCTTATACTTTTATCCAATCATCAAATAAGCTCATTAAAATTTTTTTATTAATTAAACTCCAGTCATCTAATATAATATTATTTTTTAATAATAAAATAATTTTTATATAATAAAATCATATTTTTATAATTTTAAAAATTATTTATTATTTTTATATATATTTTTTAATTTTTATGTTAATTAAAACACTAAAATTTTAATATTTTAAATATAAAAATAATATTTTATTATTAAAAGATTATATTATATTAAAATTCATTTAGTTCTTAATGATCATAAATTTTAAATTAAAAAATAATATTTGCAAAAGGGCAATTTGCCTAAAAATATTATAAATAAACCAATCAACTTATCATCGGTGCATAAGCTGAGACAAATCCCCATGTTCAAAGAAAGAAAGAAAAAAAAAATCCCAAATTGAGTGGCCGAATTAGATACGAGCAAGCTTCAATTCCTGTTTGACACAGAAAGCAAGAGAAAAATGAATCACACCAACAACCCCCAGCAACCCAACGATGCTAGGCACGACGATGACGCAGCCCTCACTGAATTTCTCTCTTCCTTAATGGATTACACTCCCACCGTAATTTCCCCTTTGCTTCTCTTTTCGTAGTGCTCGAATTTTTCTTTATTTTCTATATAGTTTTAGTTCATCCATCGGCGATTTTTTCTTTCAGATACCCGATGAATTGGTGGAGCATTACCTAGCTAAGAGTGGATTTCAATGTCCCGATGTTCGATTGTATGTGCTCCTTATTCTCTCTGTTTGTTTTTCCTGCGATATTTTCTTTTTGACAACTAATCAAATTAGTTTATGGTTTCTGTGCTTTTTGTCGTAGAACTTTCTGGGTTAGTGAAGTAGTTGGAATTGGTTTGTTAACCTTGAGGAATAATTAGGATATTGGAAATTTTTAGCTGTATATGCAGCTTGTCTATGTAATAATTGGGATTTATTTGAAAATTAATGAGTAAGCAATTAGGGCTTGATTTGCAATTTATTTTCCCCTCTCGTTCCAAGGGAGTGGAGTGGATTGTTGTAGGGAAAAGCAATGAAGTCATGTAATGCCCAAAATTCGTTCTTGGACAATTTTCTAAAATATTTGCTAATTGTTTTTCTGGGTATCAAATGAACTGATTTTGTGTTATCTCATTTTAGGTTATTGATAGAATTATCTATAACTGATGATGAGCTATAGCCTTGTGTAAATTTATTTGATATGAATTGGATTATATTTTTCAATGCTGAGAATTTTCCAACTATTAGATATTCAAAAACTTGTTCTTGTTGGAAAGAGAATCTTTTATATTCTAATATAATCTCTTTATAGAGAGTAAAACTTACATCTGTCTTGGTGGATTAATGGCAAAATTCTCTTTCTGCAGAGTTAGACTAGTAGCTGTTGCTACTCAAAAGTTCGTTGCAGAGGTTGCAAGTGATGCACTGCAGTATGTTTATATTTTTCCTTTCTGCTCACTCTCTTTAACAAGCATTATGATTTGGTGTAGAACATTGTCATCACTGATCTCATGTAGTGGGTTCAAACCAAGGGATTTTATTTTAGTTTTTATTTTGTAGTATATGCAAATTTGTTAGGAATGTATCTGAATTTCTTAAGAGGATTAGGGGCAGCAGCTGCAGATGGTGATTAACGTACTTTAAAAATAGAAGAGTATAAGAAATTTTGTTTTTTTCAAGGGAAATATGGAATACATCATCTTCTAGTATATTATGGTCCTTGATTTGGACCAACTGGCTAGATTTAATTTGCAGAGATTTAATTTTTAAGGTCAGAGGTTAGAGGTGGTTGCAACTTGCAACTTGCAACATATATTATGCTTTGAATGAAAGCCTGGTATGAATCGTGCTCATTTTCGTACTCATTAATTCCATGGGTCATGAATTCTGGATTTTCAGCTTCCATATCTAGTGGTATTACACTAGTTTTTCAGTAAGTCAGAGTGATGAAAATGATCTCTATTGTGCATCCTCTTGTAGGCAATGCAGAGCTCGTCAATCAACAGTAGTCAAAGACAAAAGAGAGAAGCAGCAAAAAGTAGTAAAATGGCCTATCCCAATCTTATATTTATACATAGCAATATTTTTTAACCATATTAAAATTTCCTGTGAACAGGATAAGCGCCCTATCTTGACAATGGAGGACCTGTCCAAGGCTTTGCGTGATGTAAGCACTAAGATATTCTTTCATTTTATGTTTGGGGACACCATGTTGTGTGCTGGTCCTGACTCTAATAACTCATTTTAGCTAGAGGGTGTGATATGAAATGATAAGTGATTGTTGATTTGTGTGATAGCTGAAGCAACTGCTAAGCGTAGCTCATTCTGATGTACATATTCATTGCACTATTATAAGTGTGCATGATTTTGGGTCAAAACGAGAAAGTACCTTAATACCGTTAGATGAGATTGTGCATATAAATATATTAGCAGCTTGTTGAGGGATAGAAATGGCTTCACTATCCTGAGTAAATGAAATTGTAAGTTGACTCTTAATTTATCTTCCTACTATACTTTCTTATATTTAACGGCGATTCTTTTTCATATTGAATGAGCAGTACGGTGTGAATGTGAAGCACCAAGAGTATTTTGCCGACAGCCCATCAACCGGAATGGATCCTGCTTCAAGAGATGAGTAACCTGGCTTGGATTTACAAGTTCTTTGCAGTTGTTTACATGTTAAGTCGTTTACATTCTTGTATGTAGCACTCTTCACTCTTCAGCGGTCCACTTGTTTTAGTTTAAAGATTTTTATGTTCAGATATATTCTTTGGTGTTCTCATGTTCTGACACTCACTATATATAGTTGGTTAGTTAATAGAATATTTGGCAATTGATAGGGGAGGGATGGTATGATTTGGTCCTTCTCCCATTGTTAAGGTTGTATCTATCAGCTCCTAATTGTTGTAGAATTTTACTTAACTATGAGCAGATTTTATTATAATTAAAGGAGCCAGGAGCAGTCCAATCTGGAATGACATCATAAAGATTTCATTTCTATTGAATTGTAAGATTTTACGCATCCTTCAATTTCACTTGTAATTCAAGATTGATGTAATTGTTGTTCGTGGGCATTTTTTACTAATTACCAAATTTGTAATATAACCATATGTTTCCTCTGAATTAAGCTCAAAATTAGGAGCTTAAAAAGTTAAATTTGTCTCTTAAATTATACATTAATATTGTTTATACAAACTTGTTTGTGAATTATTATTAAAAAGTTAAATGATATTATTATTTGTCAAATTTTAAAAATGTGAGATACATCTCTTTAGTTTATTTGATTTTATTAACTTATCGATGATAATTTATATATATATAAAGTTGAGATCTAAATTAGGTTATGATGAGAAATGTTTTATGAATTTAAATTCATATAAGTATTACATTTGAATATATGTATTTATATTAAGGATTACACTTAATATATTTTATTTTTAAGCTATATTTTCATATTTAATAATATTATTAATTAATATATTTATAATAAATATAATTTATTATTTTTATTATTACAATTTATATATGATTTTTAAATTTATTATTATTATTATTATTATTATTTGACTTTTTAATTTTTTTATAATTTTTAAAATAATATATTAATTTATAATAAAAATTTTAAATTTAAAAATTAACTATACCTTTAAAATAATTAATAAAAAATTAATAGATATCTATTTTTTTAACTATAAAACGTTAAAAATGATATATTTAAATTTATAATACATCTTTTTAATTATATTTTTATCATTAATAAATAATAAATTTATCTATAATTGAATTTTAAAATAGGTTGATGAAAAATTGACAAGTATCACTATAAAATTTATTTATTTTAGAGATTAACCAGTGATACAACTAATCCTAATATGACGTAAATATATTTATAATTTTTTATATATTTATAATTTTATTTATATACAAAATAATAGTTAATATATATGTAATAAATATAATTTATTATTTTATAATATATTTATTATTTTATAATATATTTATAATTTTTTATATATTTATAATTTTTTATATATTTATAATTTTATTTATATATAAAATAATAATTAATATATATGTAATAAATATAATTCATTATTTTTTAATCACTGTATAACTTTTTTATTTTCTACTATTTTTATTATATTTATTATCACTATTACATAACCTTGTTTTATTATTTTTTAATATATTATATTATTAATATTGCAATAAAATTTTTATTATATTTTTATTATTAAGAAAATTTTATTATATTTTTTATTTTAATAATAAATGAAATATTAAATATATTTATAAAAGTTTATTATAATTAAAAAAACTCATTTTTACTATATAATAATAATTCTACAACAAAAGATCATATAAATAATTTTTATTATCTCACAGTATTATTATTTATTTATTTGATAATTTTATAAAATTATAATTAATATAATTTAATTATAAATATTCTGAATAATTACATAAAATAAATACATATAATCGGTTAAAATTATTATAAAAGAATATTAACCATGATAAAAATATAAAAATAATTAAAGATTTAATAGAATTAATTGTATAAAATATTATTAAATTAAAATTTTATTAATTTAAATAATTATAAAAATTAATAAATATAAATAATTAAAATATAATAAAAAATAAAATTATAATTTTAATGCTCTAAATCAATTGTTATAAATATTAAATAATCAAATTATTAAATTTAAATTATTATAATTTATTAAATTAATGATGGTAATAATTTTAATTTCTTATAATATTTATTATCTATTCTATATAAAAGTCATTAGTATAATCTTATTCCATATATTTTTTCACACATCTCTCCTCATTTTTAAATGATTCTTATTTTAAAATTTTTCTTTTCTATTATTTTTTTTAGTATTTAGTCTCTAACAACCAACTCAACTATTGTGACTACATTGTAGTCAAACGATAAGTCATTTAAATATTTTAGAAAGATCATCCTATTCGTTCTTAATAATAAAATATATTTATACCATAATTGATTATTACGAAATCATTCGTATTATTATAAAATAGTGTGCATCTAATATGATTGATATATTAAATTTTATCACTTAAGAAATGGACATACTTGAAGAGTATTGTGATAAAATAGATGATTCTCCTCCTCCGCTACTGTCACCGTCATTTGTGACCATTGGAATTTAATAAATTTTAATTTTTTAAAAATATAATTCCTTTTATCGAATCTATTATTGTATATTAATAATATATAATAATAAGTACTAAAATCTTTAGTGCATTGATTTATACTTATTATTATTTTGAATTTAAAATTTTAGAAAAAATATTTTGATTTTCTTAAACGGGATGAATTTATAAAAAAAATATTTTATAAAATAATATCATACAACAATAATATAAAAATTTAAATCTCTGCAAAAAGTGCATAACCATTAGTTTATAGATAATTTTAGATCATAAGATAGAAATGTCACTTTGTTTTGTATTTTTTTTAATCTTATGTCTAATTTAAAGTAAATGCAACCATATGCTTATATATTGATATTGGATGTTCCATTGAAATAATATAGGGTTATTGTGTCAAAAGGCCTAACTCCAGAAATGCCTTTTATACTTAATCGAGCCAACATGGCAATTTTGAGGGCCAAATTGGCTTTTTATCGTATTCTTACTTATCTAGAAAGACCCAGAAAGCTATGGATTTTATAGATTTGTGACGTTAATTTTATCGCTTATTTATTTATTTCTCAGAATAATATATAGGAGTAGCAATCAATAAATGTATTCAAAATCAGCAGCCCCAAAATTCAATACATGCCCCACATTCTATGCACAATTAAGATGTTGCATTTGCTTGAAGTGGAATACTAATTATATTGGCATTAGAAAATGTACAAACAGTCCAATTACCTTCTAAAAACTTCAGTAATATGGGAGAAATTTGTTGGACCAAAAAGAGGAAAAAAAGGTTTTGAATTGATATATACAACTTGATTTCTGTTGAGATGCTACTGCCTGCAAAGAACTTGATACAGTGATTACAAAACTTTCCTACCACTTTGTCATTCATATTCACAAAGCATAAATTTACACAAGGTGTCAAGTAAAATATTGTTCAAAACAGTCTTTTAGTTTTTGGAAAGTGACAGGCTTTGAGATAAATGAGTCCATACCATTTGCATAACATTCCTCTGCACTCTCTGACAATGCATTTGCAGTCATCTGTGCATTTAGCCAACTTTATTAGTGTACTAGAACAAATTTATGAACCGACTTAAATATCATCTCTATTTTTCATAATAATTTAGATACTTTTAAGTATAATATATGTTTTGTTTGATTCTTAGCATGCATTGGGAAAACTAAGATAAGACTAACTTATGAATGGAAGCAACAGCACAGCAACAAGTTTCAAAGGCTATAAGGAGAAAGAGCATACTGCAATTATAGGGGTCCGCTTGGTCGAAGGCGTAGAACCTTGAGAATTTAATAGTAATGAATTTGAGGAAGGTGAACATAATTCGATTCCAGCCTTAACTGCTGCATCCCAACTGCCAGTTTCTTCAAAAGAACGGATAAGTCTAGTGGCTTGAAGGCCATCCATAACTGGCATGCAGACATCCTGCAAAATTAGTATGATATTGATAAGATCATTCCCGAAAACTTCCATCTTTAAGTACAAAACCATCTTAGTTTTTCCTCAACATTTTGTCCTTGCTGTATAGAAGCGAAAACTAGTTTGTGTTTGTGCTTGTACATGCATCCTTGGATGTGAAAAAGTAAAAGCAGGAGGAAGAATTTCCGACAAAATAAATATCAGGAGCCTAGAAATTACCATCAATATGAGATCATAACAATTGCATTGAACTGCACGCACAGCTTCAACTCCATTGTTAACAACATCTATGGTATGGCCTAATTGCTTCATCATTGATCGAGTCACCATTACATTAATCTTATTGTCTTCTACAAGAAGGATCTTAGGCTGTAATTTTGATATTTCTACTTGTGAACTGCTTCCAGATGTGAACTGATAACTTATTCCAGATTTCTCCCCCACCTGACTTGATCCTAGGGGTTCACTTCTCTTTGGCCTTCCATCCATTTTTCTGCTGCATTCTGCATGAGAAGTAGAATTTGTAGTAGGATTTTGCAATTGTCTATTTGTGTCATCTTGCAAATGCTTGTTTCTACAAGCTGCATTCTCACCAGCAGGTTCCGGACTGTGACTGAAAGAACTTTCAGGTTCAGATAATGTATCAGCAACTTCCACCATAGAACAGGCATCCTCAACAGATGCCGTCTCTTTGGATATAAAATTATGGGAAAATGAGTATGGGTTGTCTGAGAATGCATTCTTAGCATAGCAAATATTTTGTGGTAATAATTTTTTAGTCCTCGTGGATCCATTACAAGAGAACAGAGGGCCCAACGCACGTGGTTGGAACAAAAAGTAGCCAGCAGTTTCATCCTCTATTTCAGCATCATGATCAGTCATATCTGATAGCTCATCAGCTTCATCAGAAGAATCACACATTGGTGATACCTTGTATGGTAAAATAAATATGAAAGTAGACCCATAGTTCACTTGGCTAGACACAGTTAGACGGCCACCCATCAGCTCAACCTAACCAAATAGAAAGAAAAGTTCTTCAGAAGATAAAAATCTGTGTTCATATGAACTACTGTAGCCTGGAATTTACAAGTATATGCAGAAGAACTTTTGATGGTAAAGAGGATTTCACCAGCTGTTTGCATATTGCAAGTCCCAGGCCTGTCCCTCCATATTTTCGAGCATGATCTGCACTGACTTGCATGTATCTTTTAAATAGAGTTGGCAAAGCATTTTCTGTTACATCATACCAAGAAAATGTAATTAGTACTTCCACAATTGAGATCCAGTTGAAACCAAGAAAGACAGCAAGAGCATTAAACTTTAAAAATATTCCATTCCTAGATATGGAGTCAAGCATGAGGATACCTACCTGGTATTCCAATTCCAGTGTCATAAACATCACAGCGCAGCCATACTACTGTTCCCGGTAACTGAGGTTCCTCCTGTTTATCTCCTTCCATGGCATTTCCATTTCTAACTGGACTTCTAGGTTCACTATCAAGTAAATGATGTTGACGAGGACTGTGAGAACCATTTTGATCATTGTTAGTTTGAGATGCTGATGTGCATTTCTCCTTCTTTGATGCATTTGTGGTTGAATGACCACAAGATGACTTCTGATGGTTACCTCCCGCCTTTCCAGAACATGGATCTGGTACCACATAAAGTTTTATCCCTACTTTCCCTTCATGGGTAAACTTGATTGCATTGCTGTGGAAAAAGAGAACAATGAAGGATCAAATTGCAAATAGTTTCACCCTGCTCCAGCATATAAACATACCTAACACAATCTATCTAATAATTTTCAAAAAAAAAAAAATGTAATTGCCATGTAGTTTATTACCTGATTAAGTTAGTGAGGATTTGTCGAATCCTTAGAACATCTCCAATGACCTGAAATCCATGCAGGTTTTATGTACTGAAACCAATTAGAAGACAGGAACTAGACTTGAGAGTCTTGAAAACAGTAGTTTCTATTTCTCACCTCAATGGGGACATCATCAGCTATGCGTCCTTCCAATATCAGAATCTTTTTCAATGATGCAGCAGCTGTTTGAAGTACATGCTTTACTACCTCTCTTGGACGGAATTTTGTGGCTTCCAATTTCATAACACCAGACTCAACCTTGGAAAGGTCAAGTATGTCATTTATGAGTTGAAGGACGAGATCCCCTGAAGATATCATAACGTTGAGTAGCTGTCTTTGCTCATGGTCAAGGTTCGTGGTGGAAAGTATCTCAGCCATGCTTACAACCCCAGAAAGAGGAGATCTTATCTCATGAGACATCGTTGCCAGCATTTGTTTTGCACGCATTGTCTCCTCTGTAAATGTGTAATAAAGCAAGATCAGAGGGAACTCTTCTCGGGAAATCAACACAAGCAGAACTCGTCACCTGAAAATATTATCATCAAATAAATGAACCTGTTATATGGATTGTTTTATTCAGTTCTGTTTCTTTTGCTTTCTGTACTGCTATCTCTTCTCGAAGCTTTGCCATCTTTTCTCTTTTCCTTACCTGTTGTACAATCAGGAGCATAAATCCCCATTACATAAAGAAAGATCTTGAGTGTTGACAAACCACGAAAAGGAGTTTAATTTACCTGGTCAGTCACATCCATTCCCATATAATTTATCCCAATTGTCTCCCCTGACTTGCTAAATACAGGTTCTACATAAATCAAAAATGTCTTCAAGCCAAATAATTCTGTCTCAAACGTAATTTCCCTCTTTGCAGGCAATCCTTTCTCCAGAACTTCTCTCTTGAAATCTTGTGATTCCTTAACTCCTGCTCCTGTAAAAATTTCCATATCTGTCTTTCCCAAAATGTCCTAGCAAAAAAATTGAAGAATATCAGTATTCTAGCTTCATTGAGGCAAGCAATTCAGTGAAACAACAGGAGAACTTCGAGAAGGAAAACACCCTGCGCCAAGAGGGGGGAAAGTGCAAGTTTCAATTTATTACCTCCTCTTGCAAACTTGGGAAATGATTATAGATAAAGCGATATCTTAACTCTTTATCCTGAAAGAAAATAATGTCAGATAAATAACGTTTTTCATCTTACAAAAGAAAAAGAATAAGAGCATATAAATTGCAAGTTGAAACACTGTGTTATACCACTACAGCAAAATAGCTAGAGATCTTAAAACTCAAGCAGCCATATGCATTTGAAAAGCTCCAATGCCAAAAGCAATAGGTCAGTATGATTGCAAGGCAGCAGGACCAGAATTTACACCACTTGAGTCAATGATTACCTGATGACCCATGACAACAGGAGCATTTTGAAGTATAAAATGTAAGAAATTGTCTGCTCTTTTCAGAATCTGGGACAATTCTTCTACTGGGGAGGACTGCCTTTCCAAATCTTTTACACTTTCCTGTAACTTCTCGTTAAGTGCTTCCTCCCTCTGGATGCTAGCCTCCAACAATTTCTCCAAATTCAGGGCTCGCTGCTTCCAGTATGCAACAGTGTCATATTCAGCATCTATTTTTACTTTCTTGTTTTGAATAATGACATCTTTTTTTCTCCGAGGAAGAGCTTGATATATATCAATAACTTCATCCAATATAGATATTGGACGATTGTCACCACCATATCCTTCTTCCTCAAACCGAAAATTTTCCAATATTTCCAACTTTTTCAGCTCAACTTCTTGCCTTTGCTGGCTTAGAATGTCAAGCTCTTCTCTGAGAAGTCGTACAGCAGTCGCCTGCTGATATTCCCAATGTTTTACAAGGTATGCTAGCTGAGAAGAACCCCTGTCAGTGTAACTGGTTAGCTCTATAAGGCGGTGGAAATCGACTATACTTGGCTCCTCAACTATAGTAACTTCCTCCAACATATCTTGATCTCCTCCTGGCTTTTCTACATTGTATGGCTTTTCACTATCAATATCTTCAGGCCACATTGAAGGAACAACTTCAATGTCCATGTCTTCAATCTGATCAATTTGATTGTTCTCCATCTTGCTGAACTTTGAATCACTTAAACCCACATTATCCATCCATGGGTAGTAGTCTATGCATCTGAGCCAATTCCTTGGCAACAATTAGACCTTCACTAGTATTATACCAGATAATCCTGGAAGAACAAGGGTAGATACTCAACCATACAGTAACCTCCACTTCTATCACACCGTGAACTTAACAAACTAAAAATCAAAGAAACGTTACAAAAAAATTTCATCCCACGAATCTTAATGAAGAAGTTAATACCCAAATAAAAACTCCAATCAAGTCATGCAGGAATACAAGGAAAACTCATGTAAAATTTTTCCTCAGCTGAGCACATAAGCTTTCAAGTTCTCCTTAGCCAATAATGTTTAATCTTTACAGAAAAATTACAATTAAGAAGCAATGAACTAACTTAAGATGAAATTGATGTCAATCATAAATTCAAGGAAAAAATAAATGTCATCATTGAAATAAAATTCCTCAAAGTCGAGCAAATATGCTACTTCACGATGAACATAAAATCAAAATCAAGGGAACTGAAGTTACAGAAGTAACTAATTCTTGTGAAACAGAGTAGTTAATGAATTAAGATATTCATAGAATTGTACCATTTCAACTTCCAAACCAAGACTTCAACCTTTAGGAAAAGAAAGCTTTTTTACAACGTAATACGTAATTATGTGAAAATTTATTAAAATCAAAATGTGTAGTTCTCCAGAATTCCAAAGCATAAAGCTTAAATAAATGAGGAAACAGAGAGAGACCCATGAAGCAGAGCAAAGTGAAAGGAAAAGAAAACAATGACAGAAACCGAAATTCTTCGATAGACAAACTTCTTCATTGTTTTAATGAAATTCCAATGCAATAAGCAGAGCATTGAATCAAAAGAAGCAACTTACCTTGGACTAAAAAATTATGGAAGGTCTTGTAGTAGAATATTCAGAAACTTTTACACTGTAGATCTGAGGAATCTGCTCAACTACTGAGTCAATAATGTGGAGAGAAGAGAAGCCCAAGAAGCCATGTGCATTTGGAGGTCAAATGAGTCTTTCTCTTTCCCCCTCTCTCTCTCTGAAATCTATGTGTGTTTTGTTTTGAGGTTACATTCAGAGTCTCCTCTCTGCGAAATCAGAAACAAGAGGAGACGGTTTCTTTATTTCTGTAATTCTTTTTATTATTATTTCTTTTATTTTTAAATGGAGGAAACTTTCCTTGTTCCCCGCCTTTTACTGGGGCAATACAACGTGTTTAGGACGGCGCGTCGACTGACGCTCTAGATGGACGGCGGCAGCTTCATATACTCTTTTACGTTTAAAAATAATTACTGTTTAATCCTTATATTGTGATAAAACTAACTGATTAGTCTCCGATTTAAAAAAATGAGGCCATTATCGTCTACTCCTCCCTTTCTGGAATGTAGATAGATCGCCCAATCGTTTTCGCTTTGTTGTCGGGATGACCGGTGGAGCAGCCACGTGCCCATGGTTTATTTATTCTGTAAAAATTGGTGAAAATTCGTTAGTTGCTATTTTAATTATAAAAACTATACATTAAAGTTTTTTTTAAAAATTTATTAATTAATCTGTTCATATAAAAAATATTTTAAATTTTAATTTAACATTTAATTATTAAAATTAATAAGATATTAAACAGTCAATTTTTAAAATTTTAATAATATTCAAAATTTAAAACTAAATTAATAAATTTATTCAAATCATGATTTATTTACCATAATGTTTGTTGGCTATGTATATACAT
The DNA here is from genome assembly GCF_001659605.2 of Manihot esculenta. Taxonomy (NCBI): domain Eukaryota; kingdom Viridiplantae; phylum Streptophyta; class Magnoliopsida; order Malpighiales; family Euphorbiaceae; genus Manihot; species Manihot esculenta. Next base: position 484,878 of record NC_035163.2, on the reverse strand, counting down.
TAAATACAATATCATTGGGCAGCTGATTATCTCCTTAATCAACTTTTTATTAGAATCCCATTTAAATTAAAAAAATTGACAGAATTAAGTTAGGAATTGAATTTTTTATTTTTTTAGTGTAATTTTTATTTTAAAAGAAAATTAATTATTTTAATTTGATTTTAATCATAATTAAACTGATTAATAATAATAATATATTATTTTTATAATATATAAATATTATATTATAATTAATATTAAAATATTTTAATTAAATTTTAAAATATTAAAAATAAAATATAAAAAATAAAAATTTTATTAAATAATTAAATCGATTAAATCTAACTTAATTATATCGATTTGATTTAAATTAATTTTTATTTTCAATAATAATTATTAGCTAGCCCGCTAATATTTATTTTAAATTAATAATTAAAGTAAAACACGGAATGTAATTAACCATTAAATTTTTTAAACTTTTTTATTAATTTTTGTAAGTAGATGATTCACTGTCAATATTATTAAAGAATTAATTAATCAATTAATTTATGGCTCTTAAATTAGAAAAAATTTCGATTTATAATCAAAATTAATTAAAATTCTTATTTATACTAAAGTTTTTATAGAAAATTATTAATATATAGTTTTGAAATTCAAAGTGTGACATATTATTTCTAAATTAATTTAATTTATACACCTAAGTATTTATTATATTATTTATTATTTTATATATCTCTAGTTAACTATTAATTAAATTTCTCAATAAATCTAATATTGAATAATCACTCGTTAATATTTATCTTGTGAATAATGCACCACATGCATATATTTTTTTTTTAAATAAAAAATTATGGAGGTATATGATTAGTGGGCAACACCACTCCGGGTATTATTGCTTGTCATGCTAATTCGGGATCTAAATGAAGTTGCATGTCACATCAATTGGAACATTAATGCTGATTTTGATTATTTCTAGGTAAATTGGAAGCTCAGGACAAACCACTGCTCAATCACGCAGAAAATCACTATTACCCTAAAATCGATTTAAGAACCGTTTCAAATCGATTTAATTTGTGTTGAAAATTAATTCGGTTAAATTTAAATTTTATAAATATTAAAATTTTAAATTTTAATTTATTTAATTCATTTAATTTTAATCAATAGAATTTTATCATTCAAAAAGAAAAACATAATGAATTAAACCAATCCATCAAATGATCCAATTGATTTAAAAATTAGAAACTATATGGAATATTTTCATAATCTAAAAGCTTCAATCGAACTTTGGCTATGGCGGCCACCCCTTAGCCTCCACAACGTAAAAAATAAACCGTTGATATAATGAATTTATTGAGATAAATTTTTAATTATTAAATGTCTATTTCATAACCAACAACAATTCATATTAAAATTTTAATTCAACAATTAAGGTCCGTTGTTTTATAAAAATATGTTTTTTTTAAGATTTAGAACACTTAACAATTTTAATGAAAAAATTAAATAATTTTAAGAAAAATAAAGTTTTATTTAAAAAAAAATTATTTTTTACACTTTAAAAGTTATATTAAAATTTCTATATATAATCTTATTAATATGTTTTATTTTTTAAATTAAAATTAAAAATTAAAAAATAAATTATTTTCTTGAAAAATATTTTTAAAATATAAAATTAATTTTTCAAATAATCATAGCCTAATTATATCTTATAATGTATGGGGAAGTAATCGTCTCTACCTTCCTGAAGAATTTATAAAATATAAAAGGGTAATTTACACTATAATTATTAAAGTTTAGTAAATTTTAACAAAAAGAATATTTTATTATCAGAATGAAATTTTAAAAACTAAATTATTTAATATTAAAATAAAATTATAAATTTTACTAAATCTGACTTTATTATAAATTACCTTATCATTAACAAATTTGATTTGAAGTTTTTCATCATTAAAAAATATTAAATTAAAATTAAAATTATTTTCTTAATAAAAAGTAATAATAGATTTTAAAGCATTAATAACAGGTAAATTACTATACTTAAATTTAACATAATAAACATGTTACTTGAGTTTTCAAAACTACAGAAACTATTTTATCTATATTTGAAAATAAATAACTAATTATTTATAAGAAAAAAATTATTCAGGGAAAATTATTTTATGCTCTGAGTATATATGTTGCATTATATAATTATATTGGAGACACGGGGGAGTCGAACCTTAGATCTTTTCAAGATTATAGGATGCACTTTCCATTGAGCTAAGTCTTGGAGTGCGGAAATTATTATTTATTATTATTATTTTTATAAATATAAAATGCAATTTTGTCGTTTGTTCAAAGCCAGCTGTTATTATTTGTGGCCCATCATTTTTACCACCGTAAATCCCTAGCCCATTTTTATACCTTTTGTCATCCAACGAAACCAGGACCAAGCCTATTATTCGATCTCCAAATTTTAAGTTTGATAAATTTATAGCTTGCATAATAATAAATTTAAAAAATTTCAAATTTTACTTTTTTTTTTTTTATTTTCAATTTTCATTTCAGAAGAAAAAAAAAGTAAATTTATAAATTTTTATTAAAATAAAATTTATTATATTAATAGGGAAAAATAATGGAAAACATTGAGATAGAAAGAGCTAGTGAAAATCAGACAGAAAGAACTAGAGTAGTACACAGAAAAGCAGAAACATAGGCCCACTTTCCGTTTCTTCTTCCTCCTATGTATGATGTCCAAAACACAGTAACCCTAATTTCACATCCACACACTTCACTCTCCTTTACGCTTCAAAAAATTCCCAAATCTGCCAAAACCCTAAATAATTCACATTACACAGCCCTCTCTCTCTATTTCTCTGTTCTTTAACTGCAAAAGCATTTTTTTTTTTTGTTACGTTATTTTTTTTCCGCAAAAAGCGTAAAGGGAAAAACTTGTTAATCAAACAGGGAATAATCATATTTATATATGTATGTATATATACGATCAAACGAGTAGATGCATGTAGGTGGAATAACGGGGGATCTGAATTGGTTCCTTCAATTTATATTGACGTTATTTATAATAGCTTTAGGATTCCTTTACTTGGTAAAGAATACCGCGACGAAGTATTTCGAGGTCGACGGCAATTTCGAAGGTGGGGGAGGTGGAGTTGGCACTTCTATTTCTAATCGGAATAGCGCGGCTCCGACCATTCATATGGAAATGGAGGACTCTTATTGTGCCAATTGCGGCAATCATGGAACCAAGAAGTGCTCACGTTGTAAATCCGTTAGATACTGGTACTTTTCTTTTCGAGTTTGTTAGTTGTGGTTGTAATTAATTATGTGAACAGTCTATTATTATGATGATGATGATTACGATGATCGTTATCTGCGGTTGCTTGAAATATTAGCTGATACTGTTGCAATCTTTGATGATAGTCATTTGTTGTCGCTGGCAAAACTTTAATATTGGTATGAACTATCAAGTTCTTTACAATGAAATATGGGATTTCTTGTTGGTTCAAGGAGGAGCACCATAGGAGTGTTGCAGTTATGTAAATGCTGTTTCTAATTGCTCGCCCTAGATAGAATTACTCAGGATAGCTGTGCTGTCAGTTAATTACCGAGACAACACCTAATGTAATTTGGCCAGCATCATGACTTTATCAAGAACGAGATTTTGTTAGGTTGGAACATATTTCTTTAATTAAATCTATAACCATATAATGTTAAATAATGCACTTTGATATATTGTGCAGTTAGTTTCTTATGCTTTTAGAAGATGATAAACTGTTTAGTGTTTACTTGTTTATGTTTATACTGTTTCCTCTCTGCTAAATTATATGTTTTCTCCTCCTGCTGCATTTTTAACTTCAAGTTTGTTACTTTATTTTCATAACTGCTAATGGTAGCAGGTGTTATCTCAAAGGGTTCTTTTGGTCAGTTTTCAAACTACATGTACCTTTTAATGTTTTTTCTTTGTTTTCATTTCCAGCTCAGCAAAATGCCAAGAAACTCACTGGAAATCTGAGCATAAGTCAAAATGCAAGGATTTTGTCAGGGTAAATTCAACACAAAATTCAAAATCCAGCTTTGGATTAAAAGCATCAGGTGTTGAAGGTAGAACTTATTCTGGCATTGCACTGGTTCCTGCCAGTGGGACTAGTAAGCTTACAAAGAAGCCAACAGAGGTATATTTTGCAATGTAAATCTTTTGGTCCTTTGTTTTCCAGGATGCCACTCTGACTGGTTAACTTATTCAGTTATTCTTGTTATGTAAGGAGAAATCATTAATTTACACTTGTAACTTCAGGTTCTTTTCCCTTATGATGACTTCATTAAACTTTACTACTGGGACAAGGCAGCATTCCCTCCTTGTGGGCTCTTAAATTGTGGAAACAGGTCAGATTTACCATATTAACAAGCAATTTATTTTCACCTTTAAACAGATCATGCATTTCCATGGCTCCAACTGCAGATATAAGCGCATATTACCAACTCAAATATGCCTTAGTGCCGATATAGTTAAACTTTTTCCTCCATTCCTTGTTTTTTGGGAACACATTTGATATAAAATGTTATTTGCTTATTTTGTTCAATTCTGAATTCTATGCACAGTTGCTTTGCCAATGTGGTTCTGCAATGCCTCACATTCACACGGCCGCTTCTTGGTTACTTGTTGGAGAAAGGTCACCAAAGAGAATGTAAGTTTCGGAGAGTGGATTTATTATGGTCCTCTCCTCCCCTCTTTCTAGGAGGAATTCATACAGTCCTTCACTCTCAAACTTCAAATTTGTTTTTCAGGTAGACGCAATGATTGGTGCTTTCTATGTGAATTTCAAGTACACGTTGAAAGAGTGAGCCAAAATCTGTGTTCTTTTTCTCCTATGAATATTCTGTCTCGATTGCCCAACATTGGCGGTAACCTTGGCTATGGAAGACAAGAGGATGCTCACGAGTTTATGAGGTTAGTATTACTTGCTTAGTTGCCTCGGATCCAGCTAACCTATTTATTTTGTATATTGAATGTTCCAATATTGTGTTTATTCTTTTGTCTTGCTTTAGGTTTGCCATTGATACGATGCAATCAGCATGCCTTGATGAATTTGGTGGGGAAAAAGCCGTCTCTCCTGACTCTCAAGAAACAACTTTTATTCAACATGTATTTGGTGGTCACCTACAATCTCAGGTGATGCTTCCTATTTTACTGAAACAAGATGATTTAGTTAGTGAAGGATTGTAAATTCTGATGGCATGCCATTTATTCAGAAATTTGTGCATTTTTCTGTGTCAGTTAAACTAAGATAGTTGATTTGCTTCTGAAATGAGCTTTTTCCTGAAAAATCTGATATGAGAGGGTGGATGAAATAACTGGTTATAATAGCTTTCTTTCTTTCCTTGCTTAATTTGTAGAATTCACATAAAGAAAAAACACTGAATGCTAGTTAGGATGGGATAACTCATGTCTTATTTCTCTTGTTTTTCCACCTTCTGCTTCTTGTGAAATGGAGAAATTAAAAGAGCTTTTGCAAGTAACTTCATGAAATCAGCGTTGGGGTTGGGGGAGGGGGAAAGGGGGGTCATTGGTCTGCCTGAACTTTCTCTTGCTTGTATTAATTGAAAAATCTTATAGTTGTGGGCTTTTCACTTGGAATTATGCCTAAGATTTTATCTGCAAGTGATTTCAGAATGTTGTTTCTGGTCATGTAATGATGATTTTGATTTACTTGTATTTTTTGCATTAAACTAGCCCAAGCTCTGTGTTTGGCAGTGGGCAAGCTTTATGGTCTCCATGTGCTTCTACCCAATGATATCAAAATCTCATTTCAATTATATGTTTTACCACTCCCCTTGTAGAAAACATTCCCAAAATGTAGTTAAAATTCGAAAAATGATAAAATTGGTAAAATTATAAAATCATTTTTTCCTCAGGGATTCAATAGAACTGATTAAATGGGCTCATTTAAAGACAATGGAAATGGACGTTACAGACAAATGAAAAAGCCCATGTAGACAGCATCAGCCAAGCCCAATTTTGGCACGACAAAGTGCATCTATTGTAAAGTAGGGTTTTAAATTGAAGAAAAACTATGCAGTAGCCTCCCTTCATTCTTTGCCTCATATCTATGACTCTATCACTTTCATTTGCAACTCAGCTATGGGAATATACCTTTAGTTTTTCAATTCTTACGCAGCTCCCTTAGCTCAACAAGCAATATAAAAAAGAAAATATTCTGCTTTTTTTCTCAATTAGATGACATGATCTTGGTAATACCAATGAAATATTGCTGGATTATATGTTATTCCTTTTCTAGAATGCTAACTGTGCATAACTATGTGTGTGTATATATATATGTCCCTTTGGAATGTTATTTAGCTTATAGCTAGTTCATAAAACCTTATGCTTTTCGGTTTGATTTAATGGACCCTCCATATATCGAGTTAAAAAAATGCATTTTCAATAACCTTGGTTATACCTTTTTATTTGAACTGATGCAATTTCTTGTTTCAGTAGTAGTTCTGACAGCCTTTATGTTTTCATTGAATAACTTTCTCAGGTGATGTGTACAAAATGTGAAAAGATTTCAAATCAATTTGAAAATATGATGGATTTAACTGTTGAAATACATGGTGATGCTGCATCCTTGGAGGATTGCCTTGATCAATTCACGGCCAAAGAGTGGCTTCATGGAGAAAATATGTACAAATGTGATGGGTGTGTTCCCTTGTCCTGTCCTATTTGTTTTTCAATGTTAGAGCATTTACTTTGAATATTCTTGTTTTTAGAGTTTGTTCATTGTATTTTGGGAGCATGTGCATTGCACTTTACGTATACCTTAAGTCTTCTGTGATCTCCTCATCATGTTTGCTTTTTAGCAATGCTGCTGTAGATGTGGCTTTTCATTAATTTCAAATGATAATCAGACTTGATTGGGGGCTGAGAGTTAAATTTATACTTTAGATTTGTGGGACAGCTATTTTTGGTAACTAGTGAGGCTGTTTCAGTCATCAGTGATTGGGCATGTTGATTTATAGAGATGTTGTATGTGGGCCTACCATTTAGCATTTGAAAGTTTGCATCTTATTTTGGGAAGTTTGCTTCGTATGTTAGTGGCTTGTAATTTTCCTCGCCTGGAATACTTATTTTGACATGTTAACTAATCATTAAATCTTTATATACCTAATTACCTATGTAACTTAATATTTCTTAGTTTTTCCTCTTAGGTGATTAACGATGGAATTTTCAGTATTTTATTTTAGGTTGAAGTCTTTTCTTAACTTTCCCTCATCTTCTATTTCTTTTTCTTCTGCTGCTACAGTATTTCAGTTACTGTTCACGACAGCAAAATTGCCACCAGTTTCTCCTATTTTCACAGCTTCAGTTAAAACTCCGAGCCCTAGTATCCTTCTTTAAATCTTGATCCTAAATCTCATTGATTGCTTGAGAGTTGCACACCATAAGAGCATTGGTAGGCTGCTTGCTTAACCTGTCGCACTGCATCTTCTCCCAAATATCCTTATTGGTCATTCCTTGCTGAGATGTTGACAAAACACTTAGGGTTGTTTGAGAAAGCATTTTAATTTAAAGTTTACGTAGAAATGATGGAGATGAGGAAATATTCAGCTATTTTCTCTGTTTCTATGTCTCCATTTCTTTTTTCTGTTGTTAGAGGCAATTAACTCTTGTTTGCAGGTGCAATGACTATGTCAAGGCATGGAAGCGTCTCACCATTCAACAGGCTCCAAATATTCTCACAATTGCCTTCAAAAGATTTCAGGTCTCAGCTGCACATGCTTGTGTAGATGTCTCAAAGTTTTTTGAAAACCCTTCTGAACCTCAATTGCTTTGTCGTGTCATGAGTTTTGCTAAACTTGCCTGTCTTCTAATGTTGTCTGTTTAACAAAAATTTTACAGAGTGGAAGGTTTGGAAAAATCAACAAAAGAGTAACTTTTCCTGAGACATTAGATTTGAGCCCGTACACGAGTAAAGGTGATGGGACAGATTTATACAAGCTTTACGCTGTTGTGGTCCACGTGGATATGCTGAATGCTTCATTTTTTGGTCATTATATATGCTATATTAAGGATCTCTGTGGAAACTGGTACAGAGTTGATGACTGTAAGGTAGAAACTCTCTCGTCCACCCATCTAACCCAATTCTCTTCATAAGTATATTCGCATATTTTCAATATATATCTACCCCAGCTGCCTTGTACATTTTTAGGTTTCCTTGTATTTCTGAACTTATAACATAAATTTGCCTGCTTGCTACTTTGCAGGTTGCATAAAATGTTCAGCTTTTTTTTTTTTTTTTTTATCATCATTGTTAATGGTGAAACTTAATTGCAGTGTGTCCTTGCAAACATGAAAATGTTTTGTATGGGATTCCATGCATATTTGGCCTCCTTCATTGTACCTATTCATCTGATGTGTTGGTTGGACACTAGTAGAATCTTTATGTGAAAGATGGATGCGTAGTTATCTCTGATTAATTTCAGTTAGGGTTCTAGTTCAACTTGTAGGTGGCTTGGATGAAATATGGGTCCCATGATTGAAGGAGATTGGATTGGCAACTTTAGCTTGTGTAGTAAAGACTAGTAGCTTTGGGATTTTGGGCTTCAGCATGAACATGCACATGCCTACATTTGTGCTGTTCATTGAATTTTCTGTATGATGTTTCATTTTCCTCTGACCCGTGGCATGGCATGACTTCTCTTTAGGTTCGAAGTGTTGAATTGGAAGAAGTTCTTTCTGAGGGGGCATATATGCTTTTATATAGCAGGTATCCAGTTAATGCCTTGCATCTGCTGGTTAGTTTTACATATATCTAAAATTTTTGACTGCCTACAATATGGTTGATATAATCATGCATTTGGCTTACTAGATACATGAATGTTCTCAACTATTCAAACTTATGGAAAAATTGGGCCAATAAAAATGTGTGGGAGAGTGATGTGTTATTACGCTTGGTTCAAGCAACTCTAAATTTCTAGAGTGCATGTTACTTCAGAGCCTATAGTCATTGGATACAGAGGGGGTTAAGTGGCCGGCCTTGGTGGCATTAATTTTGAGATCTCCTGTTTCCTTCAATCCTCCAGGCCCTTGGCATTTTTGCATGTGCATAGACACAGACACTTACGAAAGAGATACTGAATTGTTTATGTTCTATTTGATCATTGTTTGTTTAACATAGTCCTGTTCAAATGCATGGAAATATTTAATTGAAATCTCTTCTCATGGCACTCTTATTATTTTATGTCTGGTGTTGGGCAGGGTTTCCGTCAGACCATCATGTCTTAAAACCGTGGGAGGTTTAAAAGAGCAGGATCCGGCTAGAAAAGTTGAAATAGGCAGCTGCACAAATGAGAAAATTGAATGCACAAAGGAAAAGGATTGCTTCTCAGTTCTGGAGTCTCCCGAGTCTCTAGTATCTGAAAGGAATTCAGAATTTGTAAATGAACATGATTTTGCATCAAACTCAGCTGTTTCGATGGATATTTCCTCTTGTGGAAATAAGTCGTGTTCTAGAGTTGACTCTGAAGATATGGATATCAAGTCGTTGCTTTCATCTGGTACAGTGGTCTTAAACTGTGACAGGGATGCAACAGTTGCATTTAACTCTGAAGCTGCAGGTGCAGATTCCGATCATATGAATGCAATTGATTGTTATTCAAATACATCTGTTCTGGTGGAGATTTCTGAGGGTGATAAGGATTCATCTTCTTCAACCAACTCCAAAGCCGTGGTGTTAGAAGATTCTGTCAATACAGGTCAAGTTAGCTCTGAATCAAGTTCTGGTATTATTAAGGATTCCAAAGTTAACGGCGATGTATATTCCTTTTCGGGCCTGGCAACAACTAAAACGTCAACAGAGACAAGGTACCAGAAATAACAGATGGTTATTGATGACTATGGATCATTTTCCCACTAATTATTCGTTCATAGAATGTTTTTCTTTTTGTTTTTAATCCCGTCATCAAAGGAGGAGCTGGTTAGGGAATTTTCGTCTGGGGTTCCATTATTTTCTGAAATCTTGGATGTCACTTGTAACAATTCTAGATGAAGTCAAATGAAACTATGAGTAAGACTTGAAATTATTTTTGAAGAAAATCTGATATTATTGAAAGAAATAGATTGCTTTGTCTTCAAGCTGCCCCCTTGAGAGCTTCCTACATCTTCCAAAACAAGAAGAAAAATGTTCTCGTCTTATATTGGCATGTTAACAAAATAAAACCAAGCATTATTCTTGATCTTGATCATGAACAGTTTCCCATGTTTCATTACTGATAACATGGTTGATTGAATTGAAAAGTTGTGTTCTGATTACCCTGATTCTCTTTCTTATTCATTTTGTATTGTCTGTCATCCGCACAATTTAAGAATCATTGCTATGATGTCCTTGCTTCCCTATAGATTGATTGATGACGGTATTATAGTTATCTAGATTTGTTCAGATTACTGAGAGATTTAGAACTGAAGTAGAAGTAAAGCAGAGTGGAGAAAGGCTTGCTAGTTGCTCCTAATGGAGTAGGGTGTGGAGGCAAATTGTATAAATTTGAGAATGCATTGGAAAACTCTTTTAATGTATTCAGTAACTAGATTTTTTAAAATGCTTCTGTTAAATACTGTTGTAGATTTAACCTCAAAGCAAAAGAGGTAATTTAATATTAATGTAGATAAAACAGCTGAAGTTACCATAAATTCCCAACATAGGCTTCTCCCCACCTTGGCAGATGCAGATCGGCCACCTCATTTTTGCTCCTAGGATTTATTACATAACATCAATGACTGTAATGGAAAAAACAGGAACAACATGGATAATTATTCTCCCCTACTTAAATTCCGCAAGTCAAATGTACTGAGAAGTGTTTGTCTTTCTTTTGGAAGCAAGCATAATGAACAAAGTGAGACAGTACACAATTTCACCAATCGTTAGTGTTCTCTACCTCCATCTTTCTGTATAACTAGAACTGTTTTCACTTTCTTCAGGACCTCACCAAACATTTGTTCTTTGTTCATATTTTTGTCTTTGCAAAAAGAGGTGCTTTGGCTCACTTGCTGATTCCTAGATATAGTGTATGAGCTATTATTTGGCATGCTTTTAACATGTCCTTTAGTGTCCCTCATGATATGACATGACCAAGTGGTTATTAGGCACGGTCCAGCTGAGTTCTACTGCCTTTATTAGAACCATGTTTCTCTACAGAAAACAGAGGATTCCCAAAATTTTGTGAAACTTGAAAGTTCCAATTCAACCTTCAAAACTTGAAAAGACTATAGTCTTTTCCCCCTTAGCGAGCACAAAAAGGAAAGAATCTCCATATCGTTAAAGTTTATTCACAATGCAAAAGGTAGTCTAACTAGGCTGGTTAGATGATATTCACGATTCAAATCGGTTCAAGTTCAAAACATTTATGGTTTGAAGTAGTCTCGATTTGATTTCGATCCGCAGTTTGAAATTTTTGTAACTTAATACGTGATGTTAGAGATTTATAATCAATGTTTTTAAATCCAGCCCGTAATTGATTGGTGAAAGCAAAAAGTTACCGGCTTAAGGTTTACCATAGTTCAATCGAGTAGTCTATAGAGTCTGGATGTAGTAATACTATTTCTTTTCTCTTAAAGAAAGAAAAGCAGATACACACAGAAGTCAGTACTCAGTACTTGTAATTAGCATACACAATAACCAGAGTTATGAGAACTGAAAAAATGCCTACTCCGGATGCTGTATGATAGGTTTAACATCTTCACAATTCTCAAAACTGATCCTTTGAGCACTGTCCTTGTAGGATATTTTGTTCCCTGCTGTTCGCTGCTCTACACCTTTCAAATCAACAAGGATATAGTTATTTACTGCAAGATTTAATCTTTTAATGAAATAAAGAAGTAGAGCTAATAATCATAAATAATATAAAGTGGATTTCATTGTTTAGTTCAAAAAAGGACATACAAGAAATTTATTTTTATCTGTTTTTTTAATCGAGTTCATGTAATATGATTGAAGTACATAAAAAGGTTTATTAAACATAAGCAAGACATAACTAAAATTATCTATAGCTATATGCCTCTTCTCTTGCTGCAATTTTCATTCTACTTGCTGAGTTTAGAACTCGGGGAAGACTTTGCTACAAAAACCATGTAGTCTAAATTTGTAAGGGGACTTAAGAATGTATTGGCTAATGCATCATATTTATCTGATAACTAGAAATTTGAGAATGCTTTTCTTTTCAACTCAAGATTATCAATATAGATTTACGACAAAAGTGAAAAAAAAAGGTGAAGCCAGATGTAAAGAATTAAAACTTACCATAAAATTTCATAGCAGGCTTATTCCCTCCCTCCACAAGTTCCAACATGAAGATGTTTCTCTCTCTTAGGCCATTTGCTTTTGCAAACTCGCTCCAGCCACATCCTATATACACTTTGCCATCCTTACCTGTCTCTAATGATACTACCCATGAATTTCCTCTTTCATTCGTAAGGATCATCTCAGAACATTTGCCTATCAGATCATTCCTCCTTGCAAAATCACTTGGAATTTGCTGCGTTCAAAGGCGCTTTATACAAGCAATAATTTATGATTATCGGCGAAAAAGCGAAGAACTGGCTTAGTAATTATTACTTACTAGGTAAGAGTTTTGAATGTGATATGCCTTCACAGTGACATAAAAATAAGGATGCCTGATTGACGAAGAACTTGCTTCTCCATCTTGATGAATCATCTCACTGTCGGTCTTAGTGTTCACTTTCATCACTGCATAACATCATTGGCTAGAAAAACATCAAGTCTCTGATCGATAAGAAAAAGTTTTAAGTCCTCAGCAAGACAAATGTGCTGCTGAGAAGTGCTAGTTCTCCTAGAATGAAACATATGATTAACAAAGGGAGAGCCAATTCCATATCTTCATCAATCATAATGTGTCAAAAGCACATTAATTAACATCACTAGATATGACTTACTGCTCATTTTGAATACAGGCATCTCGCCCTTATCGACGAGCTCCAAAATGAAAGAATCTCCTGGATGAAGGTCATTTGCAACACGGAAAGCATTCCAATCATGGATGTAAGCTCGACCATCTGACGTTTTATGCCATAACTTTGCTGGCCAAGACCTTCCCTTTGCATCCACAAGAATCATCTTACAACGTCTATTATTCAGATTGTTTAGCCTTGCAAATGTTGTGGGAATATACTGTTTGAAATTTAAAAAAAAAAAGAGGGGATGACAAATTTTTAAGCCATGCGCATTTTCACAAGTATAGGTACCAAGTTCCTACCAGTATTGATCGGCAGGCACCATAAGATGTCACTTTTGCCACAAAGTAAGGTTGTTCAAGAACAGAAGAACTAGCTTTCACTTCATAGTTAGTCGCACATTGCTGCTTCTTTTTGGGCTTCCCTGAATCATAGAAACACATTTACGAAATAACATTTCACTAACCTAGATGTTGAATCTATCAACATTTGCATAGGTTAAGCATTCTATCTACCAAGACTTGGATGGTCTTTGATTTGTTCTGATTCAAAACACGAAGCATTGTTTAGGCTATGTTTTTTAATGTTCTGTTTCTTGGCATTTGAAGTATGCAATTGATCTTGAAATGGGAGAAAACATTGTTGAAAATATGAGTAAAGCCTGGACTAATGGCTAAATGAGTGAACCATTGAGCCCTATGTTTGGCATACACAAAACTGGCGATTGACTTGAACTGCAGAAGGTGATAGAGAGCAATAAACTCACTGGGCCTGCATTCTTTTTCCACTTCTTCTGCAGTTTTCTGCAATTGGAGTCCATATGTGAGTAATAATTCATGATTATTATTAAAAAGTTATGTTTCGGGTTAGTATTCACCACCTCAGAGTTTCCAGGGCAAGATACCTTCTTAGAAACACTAATATGGTGATGTCGGATCGATAAGGATCCAGCGTGTACTTCTTGATAAGTTGGCTCCATTTTAGCCTCAGTATTTGCTTGCAGCAGCCCTTCATAGAATCCTTTATCAGAAAAACATGCAAGGACTAATCATTAAGATCAAGAAAAATAATTATCCTCACCAAGACAGTCAATCGTGCAAGTCAATTTAGTAAATGAAGAGTTTCTATTTTCCCAAAAATGAAGCATAGCCAACAAACAGGGACAGTATCCGCAATTCCATATCTTCATCAAACATAATTTTTCATGAGTATGCGTGAGCAGTGATGTCTGCGACTTTTGCTTCATAGATGGCTAGAACATTTTCTTTTTGTTATTGATGATACCACTCTGTTCATTCTTCCTCATTTCCTGACCAAACTTCCATACCATATTGATCTTTTAGGCAATAGGCACTGATAAAAATGAGACTGTTGCTAACTTGCTATTGATGCTTCTAAGTTGTAATCTCTACTTTAGTGATTGCCAAAGTCATCATACAAAAAGAAAAGAGCAATTTTTTCATTAACAAAATACAACTTGATGAGGACAACTTACTATGAAATTTAAATGTAGGTATCTTCTGCTTCTCAATGTGTTTGAAAATGAATGAATCTCCTGCCTTAAGATTATTTGCATCACGGAAGGAAGTCCAACCGCGTCCGATATAAACTTGACCATCTGATTTTTTGTTCCATGACACTGCTGGCCAAGACCTTCCCTTTTCATTCATAAGAATCATCTTGCAATTGCTGTTGCAAAGGCCATGTGTCCTTGCAAATTTAATTGGAATATGCTGCTCGGAAGTATAAAATTTAGAGACTAAAGAAAAAAAAAAAAAGAATTTAACCCATGCATATTTTCTCAGAAAAGGTATCGAGTACCAACCAATTTACATCGCTTGGCGCTGTAAGATGTCAGTTTTACCACAAAGTAATGTTGTTCATGAACAGAAGTAGCAGCTTTTCCTTGTAAGGTAGTCCTGTTTTGCTCCTTCTTGTTATACTTCTCTGAATCATTGAAACAAACACATTAGGAAACATCATTCTATTATATCAAAGTCATTGATGGAAGAAAACATGTTGAATCTATCACCACAATTGTTCCATCCAAATAAAGCATTTGGTCTTTATTTTCCTCAAAGAATTAGGTAAATAGGAGAAGTCATATTGCTAAAGAATTTAAACTTTTAACAATTTTAGGAATTAGGACTTACTTTGAACATGAACTACTCAACCTTTTTCACTATCCATATAACCCTGGTTTTCTACATGCACCTATTGAAATAAATATATATATATAAAAGATTTCAGATCACTAGATTTATTATAGGTAAAATCACCATAACTCATTGACTAGTTCATCATTTTTGAAATGCATTTAATTAGTCCATCGTTGAGTTTAGCCAATAAGTGTATTAGAAAAATCTAAAATAGATTCAATACGGAGGAATTAAGTAGTACACATTTTTACAAAAATCATCCACGGCCCGAATCACTAATTAATAAATTTTTAAAATTTTTCAAAACCGAAAACTACCTAATGTGTTAGTGGTATAGTAAAGAGTCTCTCTTTGCTTCAGTGTTTATTGCCAAGGAGTATTAGTCTATAGAGCTTCAAATATAACAAATTAATTATTTAATATACTTATAAAAGAGGGATTTGTTTACTGTTTAGATATAGGAAAATGTGTATAGAAAATGAGAAATGGTTGGGGAGATCATGTTCTAGGGAAACTTCTATGTATAAAAATAAAATGAAGAATCATATTTTCTAAGAAGACTCTTGAATTTTTTTTTTTTGTTTGGGGTAATGGACCCACAGATACCACCTTTAAGTATGAAACTTATATTGAAGAAAAAGAAAAATGTGCAGAGTAGGAAGATATAACCTAACAGGGAACACAGAAAATGAGCAATGAACTTACCAGGACTAGATTTTTGAGCAAGTTGTTCTTCTTGAAATTCTATTTCCTCCTCTTTTATATCAAATTCTTTTGCAGGAAAGGAAGGATATTCTCTCAAACAGGCACTTGATTCAAACACCATCACATCAAAAACCATT
Organism: Manihot esculenta; assembly: GCF_001659605.2. Taxonomy (NCBI): domain Eukaryota; kingdom Viridiplantae; phylum Streptophyta; class Magnoliopsida; order Malpighiales; family Euphorbiaceae; genus Manihot; species Manihot esculenta. The sequence goes on along the minus strand of NC_035163.2, from coordinate 468,940 downwards.
TCCCCTTCATGTCTAAACACCAAGAAATCACCAACATGCAAGTCATGATCTTCAACAAAATCTTTCCAACCATCTTCAAAACTTCTACTGTTTATCTTCACAGGCCAAATCTTCCCAGTGCGTCCTCTCAATATAGCTCTCTCACACTTTTGTCCCTTCAAGTACTTGAAAAATGAAACAGGGATTGACTGCAAAACATGGATTTCGAACAAAATTAGTGTGTGTGTGAAAGATTGAGAGAGAGAAAGAGAAAGAGAGAGTGTCTTACAAATTGCTGATGCTTAAAACCTGGAAGAACTGGCTGCAAGAAATGTGGCTTACTGGAAAGAATTTTTTCTGTTGCCATACTAGAAGAAAAGGAGCTAACTGGTATTTTGATCTTTCTTTGATCTGAGCTTCATAATTTGATCTTTCTTTACTTTGCACATCACATTTAACTCCAGAACTCAGACCTCAGTGTTTGCTTTGTTTTTTTCTCCTGGCTATGTTGCTGTTTTAGCTTTCCTCTGCTTTGTCAGTGAGAAATATGATTTACTAACTACAAAAATGGAAAGCTGTGCAATTGTTTTGACTCGTGAATGGCATTGGCACAGAGAAACACAGTGGAATTGGCTTTTTGCAGGTGTTTTTTCTCTCCATCTCCATGTACGAAAACCCATCAGAAGAAGAGAACTTTGTTTGGTGGGTCCAATTAGAATCTGAAAATTGGGCTTTTTGTGAGCTTGTCAAGAATTTGCATGAAGAGGCCCAGTCTCTGCCCAACTCCCAACAGTTACAAGCTTTACCGCCAAGTTGTATAATCGAGATTTACCAGCAATGAAGAGTGATTTAGACCCATTAAATCTCAAGCTTAACCCATGATGGTGATGGGTTCATTCATGGCACCGCCGGTAATCATGTGATTAAAGAGGTGGAGGCCCCATGTGGTCTGTTTAACAACAAAATTTGAACCCAAACATGGGTTGTTTCTTTGCCCAACGGAAAGTTAAAAAGTCTCAATCTGCGGGCTGAGCCTGAGCAACAAAACGAAAGCACCTATGGCTCATGCAACGACTTCCAGGCTCTTGCCAGCTATTTGTCCACGCTTCCCTCATCTTTTTTTATTGTTTAGTATCAATTTTCGTTATCATATTCTTGTCCAATTTCTGCAGTCACACGCTCTTCGCGCGACACGCATTAGCTCTTGCAACACGTCCTCCAAATCTAATATCTCCATTGCTTGATCCAAGAAACCCTCTTTTGAGGGGAAGAAAAGGGAAACCTTTACTTCTCAATGTAATAGTAATTGTCAATCGGTGTTTTAGGTACTTTCTTTGAATTGTTTTTGATGATGGGTTGATTCCATTTAAGGGTGTTTGTTCATTTGAGTTCAGTGTTCAATCTTGATTCTGGTGGTTCATTGGTTTTGCAGGTGTTTTTACTGTGTACTTCTCTGGAAACTTTTTGGAATTTCCTTTGATTATGTGACTGGATCGATTGGCTGCTAGAGTGAGATTGTTTTATTGGGAGACGGATAGTGTTGAGTTGAGTTGAGTTCTTTATCGAAATTGGCATCTGTTATCGGCTATGGAGAATCGCAGCGAGACAGAAACTAGTCCTTTTTTGAGGTTCTTTTCGTTTTCCATTGATGTTTTGCTGTTTCAGTTTCTTTGTTTGATTTGAAGCTGTTGTAATTTGATGACATTTTGGGAATGTAGTTTGTTTTCGGCCTTGTCATATGGGATTGCTTCGATGGCTATGGTCTTCATCAACAAGGGAATTCTTATGCAGTATTCTCACTCAATGACCCTTCTCACTCTGCAGGTATTAATTTTCATATTTGGAGCCTCTAGTTTGTTCTGATATGTTTCCTTTTGGTGTGTAATATATTGTTAATGGTTATGTGTTCTATGTTTGGTGGTTTTAGCAATTGGCGACTGCTTTGCTCATACACTTAGGCCAGCAAATGGGATACACAAAAGCCAGGGGAGTAGACATGCAAACATCAAAGAGGCTTCTCCCAATCTCTCTATTTTACAATGCTAATGTGGCATTTGCTTTGGCAAGCTTGAAAGGAGTTAATATTCCTATGTATATTGCAATAAAGAGACTTACTCCACTTGCTGTACTCATTGCTGGCTTCTCTTCAGGAAAAGGAAAACCTACAGCGCAGGTTTGGTACCATTTTTTGAATTAATTCATAATTACACTATTGCAGTCTGTTTATACTTTAGAATTCTGTTCTGCTGCTGTTATATCATATGCTTTTAATGCTCTTGAATTTGATTTCAAAATGAGATTTTAATAATTAATGCATATTGATTTATTTAGTTTATCAGTCTTTAAAAAAAAAATAGTTGATCAGTAATTCAGTTGGTTCATTCATATGCTTTTTTATGATTCACATTCAGTTTGGACATCTAGTGCGTTTGATAAATATTTCACCACCACTCATTCTTATTCTCTATAATATTGGTACTAACCTCCTGGGCCCAAAACTACACCACTGATAATAAGTGTGAAAGGATTGAATGAACAGAATGTTGTTGGTAAAATGCAAATTTGATATTTTATCATGCTTGATCTTATAACCATTTCATTAAATCCTTGAAGAAGCATTTTCTTCAATAGTGATCTCGAATATATAGTATTCCTTTAAACTATGATATGTTTCTGTCCTATTTCAGGTGACACTTTCTGTACTATTGACTGCTGCTGGGGTTCTTGTAGCGGCGCTTGGAGACTTTTCCTTTGATCTATTTGGCTACAGCATGGCTCTTACTTCTGTTTTTTTCCAGGTTGATCTAGAAATCCTTCATTATTCATGGTTTAATTAGCGTCCAATTGTTTTCTGCTCTTATTAATAGTAGTGCTGCTTTCAAAATGTAGACGATGTACCTTGTCCTTGTTGAGAAGTCTGGTGCAGAGGATGGGCTTTCTTCAGTTGAGATAATGTTCTACAACAGCTTCTTGTCTCTTCCATTTTTGATGTTTCTGATCATAGTTACAGGAGAATTTCCAAACTCTTTGTCGTTGCTTTTTGCTAAAGTTAGAATCTCAAAGCCTTCTCCTTTAGATTTGAATCTTTTTTATTGCATTAGTAATCACTGTAGTTCTGCTTACATTATGAAGTCCACGCTTGAATAGACTGCTCAAAACATTCCTGACCACTTGTGTAGTCAACAACCTTTAAAATCCTGGTGAAATTTTTTTATTGATAATCTAAACCTTTGCTATGAGGTATAATTCAAAATCTGGTGGGAACTTGACATTAAAAAGTTGCAATAGGAGATTTTGGATTCTTGGGAAGTCTTTATATTCCTTATTGACATCCACCTTATTGTAGGTCAGCCATATAATCTTGTTAATCAACATGAATCCTTTGATTCAGATTTTTAATATGCTGATTGATAGCTGGTTCTATTAACTTGTATCCCGTATAGAAGGTACTTTGTAATTGTCTGGTCAAATTAGATTGTTGCTGATGATATTTACATTAGTCGTTTAATTCATTTGATTTTTTTGGTATGTGGGTTGATGCAATAAGGATGGTGTACTACTTGGAGATTTTCTAATAGTGTGATAATGTAGTGTAGTAAGACTGGCAAAGTGCTGATGGGATGCTTCATTTTTGTGGTTTGGCTGTAATATCTAACGCACACAAAAGTTATTAAACTTAAAACAATTCAAATGCAGAAGAAACTTAACAGAATAAATGGAAATGTGATGGTATCAGTTTTATCATGAGCTACCTTTAGAAGGCGGAAGAAGCTGTAGCTCTTTATCATAGCTTCATGGCGTTGATCTCTTGTATTTTCATAAAACTGAGGTTTATGCATATCTGTCCTCTGGTTGAATTGCAAAGTTTATTTGTATGGTACTTGGCATTCTCGAGTATTTGCATAGCCTGCTTTTACTTTGATAAACTGAATTTTGGAGTTCCATTCTCTCTTTTCAGGTTTTAGTATTTTTATTTGTGCAATAATATATATGGAATTGAATTCTAACTTGCAAACTGTTCGAAATTACAGAGTAATTCTTTATCATTTTTGTTGATGCTTATTCTTTCATTGGTGATGGGAATAGTTCTCAACTATACCATGTTCTTGTGTACTATAGTCAATTCTGCTCTAACGACAACTATAGTGGGAGTCCTCAAGGGTGTCGGGTCCACGGTATGTATGGAGTTTCCTTAAAGATTCTACTGCTGCATAAAGATTAATTAGTAATGCATAAAGATTAGAAGTTTTTTTTTTGTTGTTGTTGCTTCTCAGACCCTTGGTTTTGTGTTACTGGGTGGCGTGCAAGTACATGCTCTGAATGTGACTGGATTGATCATCAACACAGCTGGTGGTATATGGTATTCATTCGCCAAATATCAGCAAAAGAAGAGGAAGCCACCGAGATTAACCTCAGACGTGGAGGCTCATCGTAAATGAACTCGTGCTGGAAGATTGCTAGCTGTGATGAATTTCTCTACACGTCTTCTGTTATATTTATACCATTTACTATGAGATGATAGTGGCAACCAAATGGAAAGAGGGGTGGTTGAATTCTGAATGAAGCTATAGTGAAATGATTCTGTTCTTTTATTCTCATAACAGCTTTTTAGTTTGAGTTGAACACATTTGAACGGTACTTCACATTTCACAAACTCTTTAGCTTAATGTATGAAATATTAATTCGAGATTTAACCCAGTGATACTGAAGTCATCTTCAGTGCACTCGCTATGACGTTGCCGGTTCTGAGTCATAGTTAAGAGTTAGGCGACTATGGTCATCAAGAAACAAAGGTCAATCCTTGACATTCACCTATTAACTCGGCCTGGGCAAAAATTTCCCAATTTAGCAGTCGGTTTTTGCGTTGGGTCTTTGTTGAAGAGCTGAAAGAGAAAGGTCTGGTGGGTAGATCTGAGATTTTTTTTTCACAGGTATTGATACAAATGGCTGGATAACAAGCGAGTAGAAACAGGAAAATGAAAAACGGAAAGGCGGGTGTAGGTGTGGGGCATAATGGGGATGGACAGTTGAAGGATAGGTTACCATTTTTGCTTAAATGCTGGCTTTGTAGTTATGGTGATAACGAAAGCTGGCCATGGCTTCTACTCTTCTATGTGATCTTTCATGAATCATGTTTTTGGAAGTTGCATGTGGACCTTTCTCTTTTATGTTTGAACTTTTTTCAAACTTTGCCTTCTTCCTCCCTTTCATTTTTTAACGTTTGAAATTTGAAAAATATTTTTTTATATATAAATTATTTCTGTGATAAAAATGGAATTGAAACATTTAAATCACTTCATTTATTTCTCCATGCTATCTTTCAATTTCAGTTGCAATTATTTTTTTTTTTAAATTTCAATTTGAATCAAATCGAATAATATTATTTTTTAATTCAGATTTAATAGAGATGTAATTTGATTTTAAATAAATTAATTTTTATTTTAAATTAACCTGAGTCAATGTGTAATAATAAATAGATGAAAAAAAATAAAAGGGATAATAATATTAATATTAATATAATCCATAATTATAATATAGCGGATGATCCTCGCCGACAAAATTTGGTTAGCATGAGGAGTTAGTGGTGGGCAAGAGGCAACACCCAACTGGTCGAGTAGGGCATTTGCCTGATTGTGGCTGTGGCGGTGTTCCATTTCTATTTAAATTGAATTATTTAATATTTAAATTTAATTCCTGTTTAATATTAAATTATTTTATTTAATATTTAAACTTTTAAAATTTAAATGTGATGGACGTGACATGAACTTAGGGTAATTTAGTTAAAGTTGCTTCAAATTTTATTATTATTATTATTATCTAAAAATATATGAATTCTTTTTAATTTTATTTTTTTGAAATATAAAAAATAACTATTTATTATAAACTATATTTTATATTTAAATTGAATTTATCAATATTTAAATTTAATACAATATTAATAATTTTTAAACTCAAACTCTTTTAATTATTTAAATTTATTCTAATGAAATTTAATTAGATTAAATATCAAGAAAATATTAAAGCTTACCATGTCCTATGTGATTCCAAAACTATAACGTGCTAAAGAAAAAGGTGATTCTAGAGGAAGTGAGAGCTCAATTTACATGAAACACATAGGATTTGATCGCCCAATCATGGGCCCATGCCTATAACCTTCTTCTTTGTCCTTTACCCTAAAACAATAATTACCACCTTCAATTAATTAAAGAAAACAATGATAATTAAATTAATTTTATATTTTTATTATTTATTTATTTTATCTACATTACATAGAGCAAAAATTTATTATAATAAAAAATTGTAAATCTATCGATTTGATAATCTAACTGTAATAAATTTTTTTATTGTATATAATTTTTTAAATTTTTATTTGAAAGATTCATTTTATAGAAATTTTATTTTTAAATGATAATTCTTAAATTAAAAAAAAATAAAAAATTTGTTATTTTAAACATGAAAATTAATAAATAAAATTTTACAAAATTTTTATTTTAATATTTTTCATATTTTATAATTTTTATTTATTTTATTTTTACATGTATTAAAAAAATAATTTTTATTAAAATTTTAATTATATTTATTTTAAAAATATTAAAATTTATTAAATATTTAAAAATATTTTAAAAATTTATGATTGTCGAATTTTTTACACTTAAAATGAGAAAGACAAACCCAAAACTTACTAAAATTATTTTAAAGTGAATCTAACTCAGATTGCGCCCCTCAATCTAGATGAGGAATTAGGCCATACAGATCTCACGCGCGAGCCTTTCCGAAAAAAGCCAAGCATGATAATGTAATAAGAGAAAAGAAAACTTGTCTGAGCACTTTACAGTCCTCATGCGCATCGATTCTGAGTCATTCATATGTACGAGATTGAATGGCAGAAATAAGTGATAATGTAGTAAAGAAACAGTTAAATAAGATTAGCAGATAAAAAAAATAAAAGGAAAGTAATGCCCTGTCCGTTAAATTTATAAAATCACTATAATAATAATTTAAGAATAATTTAAAAAATATATAAACAAAGAAAAAAAGCGAATATATATTCATTAATTCTTTTACATTTTTGAATATACATGTCCATGCATATAAAAGCATTTTCCCAGCAAAATATTTATTATTGTCTAGGAAACCAAAAAATAATAATTAATAAATATTCAAAAGGTTTCACATGTGGGAGTGTCTAGAGCTGAGTTTATGAATGAAAGCTACAATAATTACTCTAATATATATTAATAATATAGGAGATAGTCACATCCCTTAATTTTTGTGTTGTTCGCAAGGATGCACGCACGTGTTTGTGTAGGCCGTGGACCATTTCTTTTCTTTTCTTTTCTTTTTTTCTTTTTAAATAATTAAATTCGAAAACTTCACAAAAATAAAATAATTCGTATTAACATTTTATTGAATTTAATGTTCTTGTTTACATAAAATATTTTTTTTATTAATTAGCATTTGATGATTAACATTTATATTGTGTTTTTAACTTTTATTCCCCACTAATAATTAATAATTTGTTCATCATCAAAAGTGTTAGTTTAATATATTTAAATTATTAATTTATATAAATTTAATTTTTTTAATATGTGTGAGATCTATGAAAATAATAAAGAAATATATTTCTAAATCCTAACTAAATCACTCAATTATGATCATTAATTTCTTCTTACTCACATCTTTTTTTATTTTATTATTTCTTATTTTAGTTAGTCCATTTCTCTAAATTGCTTGTGTAGCACTGTTTTTCAATTAAAAAAGAATCCAACTGTAAAATTCTAAAGATTTTGCTTTCATAAAATAAAAATAAAATATTTTAATAAAGTATGGATAAAAATTAATATTTTAAAATTTAAAAAAATAAAATTTATAGTTTAAATCTAAATTTAAATCGAAAAGATCCCGTTTTTCTCTTTTCTCTCTTTATTCTTTTTTAATTATTTTTTAATAACGTATAACTGTCATTCTGCTGCAGTATTACTTATTTGTACCAGCACATTCATCTCTGTCGGACGACTTTGACGCCTAATAGAGTCGCGAGATAGCTGGGCCTACTCTCTTATCTTTTGTCACGTCACCGGTCTAAACTCTCTTCTAATGAATCCAAATATAAAATCAATCCGACTGGCTTTAGTTACGATTGAATGGCGCGATGTTGGACTGATTTATTCAGTGGAATCTCCTGGATTATAAATTTATTTATTTTCTCAGAGTCCAGCCTGAGACCGGACGCCAAAAGCCCGGCGGTCATACAAATATTTTGATAAAAATAAAATATTTTAATAAAATATTTCTCTTTTGTAAAAACGCTAAATTTAAAATTTTTTTTAGCTCAATTGGGATTTCAAGTGGGGGAGACGGCAGCTAACTGATTTGCAAGGCAATAATGTTGGAAAGAACATGAGGGATTCTTGGTTTTGTTTACTACTCATGCTTGAATTGGACCCATTCTCCTCTTTATAGTATAAATCCAATTTTATACGAAAAAAATTTAAACTCATAATAGTAATATATAATAATTAAATTTCATTTAAATGAATTTATAAAATTATAATAAATTTTATATTTAATTACTTGAATATATATTTATATGTAAAATATTTTTGGAAAAAGACGTGTAGGATATAGCATCCAGCTCATGGTTTCAACAAGGCAGATCTACAAATAATTGATAACATCACTCCACCTAACATAAACAAATATTATATTTTCATGAAAAAAATAAAATTTAATATTTTTTATTATTACTGTATAATTTAAGAATAAATTTAATTATATTCTACAAGTCACCCAAAAGAATTGGTATATTTGGTGGGCATTAGCAAGCTAATAAGTTATGGAATAAGTGTTAAAGGAGAAATCAAAGAAAGACAAGAAATGTCAAAAGGAAAAGGAAAAAAAAAAAAAGCATAAATCCATAGCTTTCTGTATAAGTAAAGTTGAAGTTATTTTTGCTGCCCAAAACACATAAATTGCAAGCTAGTTTTTAATAGCATCAAACACCAATCCACCTTTCATTCTCCATACCTCAATTTTGCCATTTGCTAGACTTTACAACTTAATAAATATACTTTTATTGAATTGGCAGTATTATAATTTTTTAGTGTTTCCTTCTTCTCTATTTTAGCAATAATTTTTAACATAAAAATTAAAGGTAATACTTTAGTGAAAATAAAATATTTTTAAATTTTTATAAAAAATTTATTAATTAATTTATTTTTATTAATGATGTGTTATTAGCATCATATTGATAGTAATAGAAATACTTTTAAGTGTCGACTTTATTTTGATTAGCACCATCTTATCTTATAATATCATTTCCATTTTGCTTTTTCTTATTTCTAGATGAGATGCCTTTATATTACATAGAGTAAGGGCAATTTTGGTATTTCAATAGGGGGCCATCCATTGTTAATGTAGACAAAATTATGAAAAAAAAAAATAAAAAGATTGCATCCAAGAATATTCTTCTCTCATTTTTCACACCATAACCGACATGTTAGAGTGAAAATTTTATGGTTATTGTTATTTTTAGTTATTATGGTTGGTTACTTCAGGGTTGGTAGGAGCTCTTGTCCCTCTAAACTTTTAGTTTCTAGATTAAATAAGAGTTTATTTTAAATAAATTATTATTTTTAACTCTGAATTTTTTTTATTGATATGATTAAATAAAAATTTAATAAATTTAAATTTAATAATTATTGGTGAGGGTGAAGAATGGTTGAAATTCTTGCAACAAATATTGAATTAATATTAATTTCTTAATGCAAAATAGTGAATGCCATAATAGAAAATTAAGATTAATATACATGGAAGTACTGTGAATAACAAAACATGATTAGCTTAGAATTTGGTCAAAACACCTGAGACTGAGAGACCTTTTTTATCTAGATTTTCACTTGGACAGTCAACTCATGTCTACTCTTAGGATGATTTAGTTCTTGTTATTAGTGTGTAATTTATCCCTTTTCTTTAATGTACTTCATTTTTATAATTATTTTGAGCAGATTCCATTTGAGCTAAGATTTCCACCATTTGGTAAAATTTGTGCAAGTTAAAGAGAATGGCTGGGTTTTGTTTGTATTAGACAAATACACATGGTGTTAGGGTCTTACAGCTGCAGATACCTTTCCTCATAATATTTGCCTTGCCATGTTGGATCTGTTGTAGAGGCGAGAGAAAATTTATTTGTGAAGGCAGGGAACTTCTCTCACTCATCTTTTTGTGTTTCTTCTTGCTACATTGTCTGTCTGAGCATGAGTTCCTCAAAATGAGCTGTTTTGGGTTCTTGATTTGAGGGATCTACTTCTTTATATTTGGTCCTGAAATGGGTGTTTCTTATTTCTTGGTTTTGGGATCTGGGTTTTGAAGTTTTGTTGAATGTAGTGGAGTTGCTTTCGGGGTTCTTGGGTTATAGGAAGTTTTGGGTTTTCTTTCTTTTTTTTTTTTTCCTCCTAATGGCTCCGAGATTGGATTTTTCAGAGCGGTGGACAAAAGATAGCAAAAAGGGAACTCCAGTGGTAGTGAAAATGGAGAACCCCAACTACTCTATTGTAGAAATCAACGGTCCAGATGCTGCATTTCAGCCAGTTGAAAAGAGCAGAGGCAAGAATGCTAAGCAAGTGAGGTGGGTCTTGCTCCTCAAGGCTCACCGAGCTGTCGGTTGTGTTGCTTGGCTAGCTACTTTCTTCTGGTCTTTGCTTGGGGCCATTAAGAAGAGGTTGATCTTCAGACAAGGAGTTACAGTGGCCAGTGAGAAGTTGGGTAAAGGGAAACTGGTGCTTAGGGTCATCAGAGTCTTTCTAGTGACTTCTCTGGCAATTTTAGCTTTTGAAGTGGTTGCTTATTTGAAAGGTTGGCATTATTTTGATAATGCTAATCTACACATTCCAAGGACTCTGGATTTGCAAGGCTTGCTTCACCTGGTTTATGTTTCTTGGTTAACATTTCGGGCTGATTACATTGCACCTCCAATTCAAGCTCTGTCAAAATTCTGTGTCGTTTTGTTCCTTATCCAATCTGCAGATCGTTTGATTCTTTCCTTAGGTTGCTTTTGGATTAAATACAAGAAGATTAAACCCAGGATTAGTGGGGATCCTTTCAAGTCAGATGATGCAGAGGCACCAGGCTATGAGTATCCTATGGTTCTTGTTCAAATCCCAATGTGCAATGAGAGGGAGGTAAAAGATGAGCCTTCTCTTTTTTCTTCTTTGTGTAATTTTATCCTTGTTTAAATTGCTATATATTCTTGCCAATTAGTCCCAAACTCTGGATTTGGGAGTCATTTTAAGTAGTTTTGCACAGATTTGAGAAGATTAATGTGTATGGAGAACAGACACTTTGACATGAATTTTATTTGGCTCTAATTACTTACCAGAGACTGAAAATTTTTCATTATCCCACCACTGAAATGAAGTCTCCATCATAGATCACAGATGCGCAACGATTTCCAAATTTAGCATAAAGTCTAAAGTGACAGCATTATTTAGTTGTTGCAGTGTCCTCGATTTTGATAGGCTTTCTGCTTTGGCTTCATGCAGGTGTATGAGCAATCTATCTCTGCAGTCTGCCAACTTGATTGGCCAAAGGACCGATTACTGATTCAAGTTCTTGATGATTCTGATGAGGAGAACACCCAACGTTTGATTAATGCAGAGGTTTCTAAGTGGAGCCAAAAGGGTATCAACATAATTTATAGGCATCGTGTGGTTAGAACTGGTTATAAAGCTGGCAATCTGAAGTCTGCAATGAGCTGTGATTATGTGAAGGATTATGAGTTCGTTGCAATATTCGATGCAGATTTTCAACCTAATCCTGACTTCCTTAAGTTAACTGTGCCTCATTTCAATGTGGGTAAAACAAATAATTCTGATGTTCAACGAATTGCTGTTTCTGCCAAATTTCATTTTTTTAGAAGTGACTCCATATAAGTCTTCTATACCTTTGGTTGCAGGGCAATCCTGAGCTTGGGTTGGTTCAGGCAAGATGGGCCTTTGTGAACAAGGATGAAAATTTGTTGACTCGTCTCCAGAACATCAATTTGTGTTTTCATTTTGAGGTTGAACAGCAAGTTAATGGTGTATTCTTAAACTTCTTTGGTTTTAATGGAACTGCTGGTGTTTGGAGAATTAAAGCCCTTGAGGAGTCTGGTGGATGGCTTGAAAGGACAACTGTAGAGGACATGGACATAGCTGTCCGTGCGCATCTCAATGGTTGGAAATTCATTTTCCTCAATGATGTAAAGGTACTCCTACTTGTTCTTGAATATAAATTAATTGATCCATAGATTTATTTTGACTAAGCCGTGGCATTACAAGTTCAGAATTTGGTTTCACAAATTATCAGACAGAATTGAGGAACTAGTTCGAAAACTATGCTTATTATGAAGATCAAAGTTCCAACAGTTTCTCCAAGTTAATATCATTTTTGTGCATGTTAAAGTTTTTAGTACATAATCTTGTTGAAGGGAGGACAGATGCTTGATTTTTTTCCCCTGCCAAACGTTTGCAATTTGGTGCACATTCTGACAATGCAAATGTATAACTTTCTAGGTTCTTTGTGAAGTTCCGGAGTCCTATGAAGCTTATAGGAAGCAACAACATCGCTGGCATTCTGGCCCCATGCAACTTTTTCGCTTGTGTCTTCCAGCAATTATAACTTCTAAGGTATGATTCATACGCAATTCATGTTTTCCATGATATGAACTGCTCGCCTTTTTACTGAAGGGCCTTTGATGCTCTAACTCTTACAGATAGCAATATGGAAGAAAGCGAACTTAATCCTACTGTTTTTCCTACTGAGAAAACTCATCCTTCCCTTCTATTCCTTTACATTGTTCTGCATAATTCTTCCCCTAACCATGTTTGTCCCTGAGGCTGAACTTCCTATGTGGGTTATCTGTTATGTGCCTGTTTTAATGTCATTCCTCAACATTCTTCCAGCCCCAAAATCCTTCCCTTTCATTGTCCCCTACCTCCTCTTTGAAAACACAATGTCAGTTACCAAATTCAATGCTATGGTATCTGGATTATTCCAGTTGGGTAGCTCTTATGAATGGGTTGTCACCAAAAAATCTGGTAGGTCATCAGAATCTGACTTATTGGCTGCTGCCGAAAAGGATTTGAAGGCCACAAATCAACCACAGATGCAAAGAGTAGTTTCTGAGAGCGAGCTTGGAGAGTTGAACCGATTGAAGGAACAGAAAGAATCAGCCTCTAAACCTGTTAAGAAAGTGAACAAGATTTACAGGAAAGAGCTTGCTCTGGCATTCCTCCTACTCACAGCTGCAGTCAGGAGCCTGTTGTCTGCTCAAGGAGTTCACTTCTACTTCCTTCTCTTCCAAGGTGTAACTTTCCTTCTTGTGGGTCTTGATCTAATTGGTGAGCAAATGAGCTAAGAAATTATAAGGATGACACGAAGAAATCGAAACACACGCATCTACTTGGACTCGGCTAATCCGCTTCATAACAGTTTCCCATCACTGTTGCAACTGAGTAAGCTCAGTCCTGATCTCTTTCTTTGGAAAACAGTGGTGAAGGGGTATCGTCTAGTACAATAAAATGATTTTTCATTTTCTACATTTGATTTAAAGACTATAGGATGGTCTCTATTCGTCAATCACCCACCAACACTAGTCACACTCTCTTATATTTATTGTTCCACATAGAGTATCTACCATTGTAGCTCCCCTTAAGCATTGAATTGTTGTTGGTTGCTATAGGATGGATATTTATGTTCCAATTTTTTTACAGTCGACTTATATTCTTGCATGGTTGTGATTTAGCATTTAAATTCAAGCCAAATTGTACTTGTAAATGGAAAAAAAGAAGTGCAAGTTTGATTGAGGTTGAAGGATGAGCTTGCTTCATGCTCTCTGGTTTTCATATTCCATCTTCAAAGTGTGTGAAACTGTATAAAATCACTGTGTACATTCATTCATCCTCGTTTTCTTCTATCTAATGTAACAAAATAATCTTTCTTCTCCACCTCCCAATCTTTATTCTTTTAGTTACTTCTGGTATCTGTTTATGCTTTGTGATGGATAAGCACGTGGATGTGTTGAATAATCTTCTCTTCTAAAAAGAGAATAAAAAGTGTCGGCAGGAAAAAGTGGCTAAACCTTTTGGCAGTTTAGGGTGACTTGTATTTTAGTTCCATCCTTGCACCCTTCATCCTTGTCTTTATAATTTCATTGTTATTCATCAGCATTCCCCACATTTAGACCAAGTCTAGAGAGGGATAGGGGGCCAAGAGGTATTTTGTTTTGTGGGCATATGGTGATTCTGGTTTTTGTGGAAGGTCCTTGTGGTGGGAAGGATGAGATAAAGAGGACAAGCCAGCTGACTCCCGTCTGGTCCACTTCATTTAAAATTTTTGTCCTTGAAACCCTATGTAAAAAACAAAAAATCTAATGATTTGACAAGCTACCTGTTGCAGTGCATCTCATACTTACCTTTCACATGTACCAATGGCTAAAGGAGTGGGTTGGTTCCAGTACAAATCTAGGGGGGCTGAACATGCCTTTCTTCTTGCTTCTTTATACCAAAGGATGTTAAACGTTGAATTTCAATATTTCTAATTTATAATTAATTTACTTCAAATATGGAAATATCTTGGTTAGTTTTTTTCTTTTTAATTTCTTAATTTATTTCAAAACTCAAGAAACTATAATAAGAAACTTGATTTCTAGTCTTTTTTTATACAAAAATATTTGAATAAATTAATTTAGATTGAAAATTTCCAATTAATTAGAGAAAAAATTGGTATTGGTAATAACTAAATTAAACATCTGAAGGAATACAGATTAAGCATTAAGCCAATTTGAAAATATCCAATCCTTCTGGTATTTTGAAAACTTCAAGGCATTTGAATAAATGATTCATAGAATTGTATATTTCTCCTTTTTAGCAATTATGTGCTTGTGGACAAATTCTACAGACACAACATATGATACTACAACTAGACCTCTACGGTTTGGCCGCCTCCAGTTCTGGGTCTTGATCTTTATCCTGTTTGATTTTATTTTTATTTAATTTAATAGTTAAAATTTTGTAGAAGATTTTCTAAAGGAAATCTACTTTAGTCTAAAATTGGATCAGTCAAATTCAAGGGGGGAAAAAATGATCCAAATCAAATAGTTATGCTTTCAAATTAGAACGGTCCAGATCAACCATAGCCATGAGTAGCACAACTTTTGACTTGTCTCAACCAGAATAATAGCATGATTTCTCTTGAAAAGGAGTTTGTTCTTTAACATGCATTAAGTTCACACGGATCAAAACTTGTGAATTCATTCTTACACTACTGAATTTCACCAAAAAAGCACTAATGGCACTGTACAATTCGACAACACCCCATAACATCTGATCTGATTAGCAAGCTTTTTCAAAGCAATAATATAAAAATTAACAATAAATTAGTAAAATCTTGAATACTTGGTGGAAAAGTATAGGGCTGCTATACATCTGATCTGATATAACAGTCAACTCTGTGAGTAGATCATAGCTTTCTCAACTTGTGCTATATAGCAAAATCCTTTTTTTCAACACATAAATGCTACAATGTACACCTATAGCATAATGAATCAGGCTCAAACTATTCATCATCTGGCTCTCTTGAGAAGTCTGGCTCTTCAGGCTTTTGCAACTTTGGCATTTCTACATCCTTGATCTTCTGAATTCCTCTTCTTGTGTTTGCAGCAAATCTCGAAGCGAGTATTGTTACACCAAGGTTCTGTTTTGCTTGAGAAGAAGATGAAGATGCCATACTATCACCTTCCTCTTGTTGTGTTGTTTCACGAGCTACTTGTTCGTCAACAGAAAGTGCGAATGACTCACTCATGCTCAGGGTCTTTGCCATCATCCTCTTCTTATGTCGACGCCAAGCAGCCTGAATAAAGCAGGCAGCCCATGTCCTCCAGTGATATGAATAAAAACGGAACGTGTGTTGTAGTTTTTTGCTATGCAAACGTCTAAACTGATTCGCCACAAACTTGAGATCTTCTGCCCGTAATGCGAATGCTTCCACTTCCTCCAGTGCTCTTACTGTCCTAGTGGAGGAAGGCAAGTTGAGTGTAGATTTTGGAAGCAATGCCCAAGTAAGCAGCTCCTCACCACAGAAATCACCTGGTCTCAAAGTAATTGAATTGAAGAAACCTGTCCGTCCTCCATTTGTAGTAGAGCTCTCTAGCCTCCCCCTGATAATAAAAAGCATCTCCGTGACAGGGTCACCTTCGCGAACTATGTACGTGCCTTGAGTACTCAAGGAAGACACTAAGCGCTCACATATGGCATCAAGTAGCTGATCATCCATCTGTGAGAAAAAAGGAACCTAGAAATAGTGGAAAACATAAGCAAAAACACCACTGGAATATGAAGATTAAATTTGACAGTTGAAGGATCAGTCGCACGAAATCCTTTCGAGGATAGCTTTGAAGGGAAATCAAGGTAACTTCAAATTAGTATGTGCAACTTATCTATGTACCACTTCACATAGGATCAGAAGATGGATGGAATCATGATAGATCATGGTGAAACATGGAAAGGCAAATTTGTTGAAATGCTTGAAGGTAAGAACATGGAGGAACTTACTCGACGAACAAGATCCAAGCAAAGGTGGCGCTGGATATCACGACGAAGATCTGTAGGTAATGCACGTAAGATAGATTCTTCATCAACCCCTCGAGTTGCTAGCCACTTGTACTGAACAAATCGCCTTACTCTTTCTCGCAGGTTTTGGGGAAGTTGGCGATGTCTCATCCACTCCTCAGTATCTCTTCGCTTGAGCCTCCACTCTTCAAGTCTGACAGTGATAGATTGCAAGTAGGTCTAAACCACAAAGAGCATGTTAAAATATGAACTACTAAGTGTTATAAAAGGATAAAAAGGAAGCCTAGAAGATAACAAGAGAACAAATTAAATGATTTGCAATATGATCTGCAACAGTTCTGTTGTGCAGAAACATAATAGACACACTAAATGATATCCGAAAAATCAGTACCTTTCCAGAATGCTAGAGATATTCAATTGCATAAATTCCCAAAGCATTTGAATTGAATGAAATAAGCAAAGAAAGCCAAAGAAGTTTCACCAGAAAATCAGTTCAAGACACAATCATCAATTTTATTATCATTAAGAAACAGATATGAATTGTGCAGAAGGAAAACTAAATTTTTTAACATGTATAGCTCCTACAGAGTCTAAAAAGCAGTATAAAGGCTGTAATTATTCTACATCACCTGCATATTTCCAATCAAATGGGCAAACAAAACCAGACCCAAGATGGCAATGAGTATGGCAAATGAAGTTTCCCCAATAAATGTGCTTGTATTCAAACTCTGGCCGTAGGAACTGGAAAAGAAAAAACACAAAAGAGATGTTAAATATTGTAATCAAGGCTCTTTTGTTGAATCATGTGATACTTTTACTTCAAACTCCAAAATTTCTACAAGTTCCAAGAATTCTAATTTATATATTTTGTTTGTGTTAAATGCTGAATCCAGCTGCAAAATAGGAATGATTGATTAGCTTGTAAGACTAGTATTCTTAGCTTGTAAGACTAGTATTCTAAGTAAGGTGCTCCATTTCTCTTTTAGTTGATTAGGTAGAAACCATGTGACTTTTACTCGGTGAATAGGCTTGTATTGCTGAAAATATGCATAAATAATAAATAAGTAAAAAAAATCAGATCTTATTCCAGCAAACTCTTCTCTCTTTTTCTTAGTTTTTTCTCCCAAAAATCCAACATCTTTCATAGTATTTTTTTTCCATCACTATGTATGAGAAGATAGTGTTAGTAATTTGCCTTTAGTATTTGACTAAGTCTTTACAGATTTAGTTTTTTTTTAACAAATCTTTAAACATGATTTACTTGTTGCTTAATTATAGGAGATTAGTTTAGATTTTTTCCAGATTATTTGCAGCAGTGGTTAAGTAGTTTTTTTCCTTATAAATATTCATCAGGAAATAAGAAGGTATATGCTTCCAAGTCCAATATATTCCAGTTCTTTAAATCCTTTTCATATAGCTTTATATCTGCCTTTTACTACAAAGTGGTATCAGAGCATATTATCTTGAGGGATCTGTGAGAATGGAGAGTGATACATAATCAGCTTTCAGCCATCATGCTGCTCCACCAATTTTTGATGGCCAAAATTATCAAGCATGGGCTGTTAGAATGACGGTCTATCTTGAGGCTATGGATCTTTGGGAGGCTATAGAAGAAGACTACGCCGTTCAACCGTTGCCTGCAAATCCAACGGTGGCACAGATAAAAAATCACAAGGAGAGAAAGACAAGGAAGTCAAAAGCCATAGCTTGTCTTTACTTTGCCGTTTCAAGTACAATTTTTACCAGGATCATGAACCTGGATTCAGCCAAAGCCATATGGTATTATCTCAAAAAAGGAGTATCAAGGTAATGAAAGAACTAAGAGCATGCAAATTCTCAACTTGATTAGAGAATTTGAGATGGTAAAAATGAAGAAGTCGAAAACAATTAAGGATTATTCGAACAAGTTGCTGGGTATTGTCAACAAAGTAAGACTGCTAGGTAAGGATTTCTCTGATAACAGAATTATTGAAAAAATTCTTGTCACTCTTCTTGAGAAATATGAGTCAAAAATCTCTTCGTTAGAGGAGTCTAAGGATCTATCAAGCATATCATTGACAGAGTTGGTTAATGCTTTGCAGGCTCAGGAGCAAAGAAGGATAATGAGAAAAGAAGAAAATGTGGAGGATGCTTTGAAGGCCAAGTCAGAAAGTTCAGGAGGCAAAGACAAGAAATTTATGGAAAAATATAATAGCAGCAAGTTCAGCAATGTCAACAAAGGTGCTAGTTCACCTTGTACACACTGCAAAAAGTCGAATCATCATCCAAAGAAGTGTTGGTGGAGGCCTGACATTAAGTGCAGAAAGTGTGGTATCATGGGACATATGGAGAAAGTGTGCAAATCCCAACAGTCCGAAGTAGCAAAATGTTATGGTCCCGGGTTGTGGATCTAGTTATGAGTCGGTGGGTTAAGGGTATGGCAGGAGTTTGAGTGTTTGGGTTAAGAGTTTTTTTACGACTTCTGGTCATTAACAATTCAGGCTCTAAAAGAGAGAGCCTAGAACCTCTGAGACTTAAAGCGCTCAAGACTTAATTGATTTTGGAAGCTTGTACTCTTCATTAATGTTATTGCTTAAATACAGAAAGGAAGTATAACTGCTTCCTACATTAAAGGAGCACTACTTCAACATGGAGGAACACTCTCCTCAACTAACAACATGAAATAGAAAGTGCTTCCTACATCAAAGGAGCACTACTTCAACATGGAGAAACACCCTCCTCAACTAACAATATGAAATAGAAAGTGGAGGAATACTCTCCTACAAACAGGGAACAATTTAACTAAAAGATATTTTTAAAAAAATAACTAAATTATTTGACTAATTTAGAGGCTCCATATGTGGCTGCTTTGACTTGGGTCCATGACTGAATTGGGTATAGACTTGCAATGGTTTGGTAACATTACTTCCTGCCCCCAAAGGAAGCTTGTCCTAAAGCTGAAAATCTGAATATTTGGCGGAGAATACCAGCACCTTCTCCCATGAAGCATCGGCAAGAGAAGAATGACTCAAATGGATGAGAACCTCATGACCTCCTCCTTTAATAGGGTAGTCTAGAACGGCCCAAGATAGAAATTCAAAGTGGTCGTAATGCGTCCGAAAAGTTGTTTTCTCGACATCAGAATGATGCATACCCACTTGAAAATAACTAGAAAGTAGATCCAATTTTGTGAAGTATCTAGCACCACCTAGTTCTTCTAATAACTCATTTATCACAGGAATTGGAAATTTGTCTTTAATGGTTTTAGCGTTTAATTCTCTGTAATCGACACATAAATGCCAAGAACCGTCTGCCTTTGGTACTGAGATCACCGGAGAAGAGAATGTTGATTGGCTTGGGCGGATTATGTCTTGTTGCAACATGGCCGCACACTGCTTTTCGATTTCATCATTCTGTCCATGTGGATAGCGGTATAGTCGAACAACCACCGGTTTTGCTCCTGGTTCCAAAGGAATACGGTGGTCACAGGCCCTGCTAGGAGGTAAGCCGGTTGGTGCACTGAATAAAGAGGCAAATTCTGCCAACAATTTCTGTAGTTGAATTTCAGAATCTGGGGAAAGCAGCAAACTGTGGAGATCAGACTGCTTTTTATAGGAAATTGAAGTCATGCCCTGCAATTCGATCAAGGTTCCCTGTTGAAAGAAAGACATTCTCATGACAGCAAAATCCCGTAGAATGGGTCCCAAAGTCCGAAGCCAGTTAACTGGGCTATCAAGCTGTTCCCCATTGGCGACATTAACTTTCAAGCCATACTGCCCGTTTACTTCAGCACCAATTTCCTCGACTTTTGCTGCAGACACAAAACTGTGAGTGCTGCTAGAATCAATTAGAATTAAGACTTGTCTCCCCTTCCAATATCCCTGTAGTCGCATGGATTGAGGATTTTGAATTCCAGTGATGGCGTTCAATGAAAACTCTAGTTGTTCTAGCTCTGGATCAGAATTTGTGTCCTCTATTTTTTCGGTCTCCAAGTCTATCCAGAAAAGCTTTTTACATTGGTGGCCGCGAACAAACTGTTCATCACAGTTAAAACACAGTCCCTTTTTCCATCTTTCTTCCATCTCCTCACGGTTCAGTCGCTTCACCAATCTGTTGGCACGAGGTGTAGATGTGAAGGCAGCGCAACGAGTGTCTCTCACAGTCGGAGAACTTGGGAAAAGTTTCCGTTCATACAGCCGAGAGATGCTCATTGCATTCACCAAATCTTTTGGATGATGAAGCTCGACCTCAACAGCAATGGAGTCCTGCAATCCACTGAGGTACAACTGGACCTTTTGATCCTGCGTGAGGGTGCCAGCGCGTGACACCAAGGCTTCGAAACGATTCTGATATTCTGCAACAGAACCAGTTTGCTTTAGCTTCGCCAATTCGCTTAATTTGTTGCTGCGGATTGGAGGCCCAAAACGAAGATGTGTGAACTCATCCCAATTGGGATCTGGAATGTCATCCAGCAGCTGCATATACCATAGCTGAGCAATTCCCTCCAAATGGTACGAAGCTAAACTCACCTTCTCCTCTTCGGCTGTTTGTTGGTGCCTAAAAAAATGTTGGCATCGGCCAAGCCACCCCAAAGGGTCTTCCAGCCCATCATAACGTGGAAAATCAAGCTTTGTGAATTTCGGTACTACCGAACTTCTTTCCGAACTTTCAGAAACCGAAGCACCCGAAATTCCTTTATCTCTCATTGATTTTGCTTGACTGCCAATGCTGCTAGATTGCAACCCTTTTTTAGTCAATTCCAATTCTTGAGACATTGCATCCAATTTGGCGTGCAATTGCTCAACTTTCTCATTTCGGTCTTTGTTTGCTTGCTGCTCAGCCAACAACAATTCAAAGAGCTTGGCGAGTTGAACTTGAACAGAGTCTCCCATAACTGCTGGCTCTGATACCAAACTGTTATGGTCCCGGGTTGTGGATCTAGTTATGGGTCGGTGGGTTAAGGGTATGGCAGGAGTTTGAGTGTTTGGGTTAAGAGTTTTTTTACGACTTCTGGTCATTAACAATTCAGGCTCTAAAAGAGGGAGCCTAGAACCTCTGAGACTTAAAGCGCTCAAGACTTAATTGATTTTGGAAGCTTGTACTCTTCATTAATGTTATTGCTTAAATACAGAAAGGAAGTATAACTGCTTCCTACATTAAAGGAGCACTACTTCAACATGGAGGAACACTCTCCTCAACTAACAACATGAAATAGAAAGTGCTTCCTACATCAAAGGAGCACTACTTCAACATGGAGAAACACCCTCCTCAACTAACAACATGAAATAGAAAGTGGAGGAATACTCTCCTACAAACAGGGAACAATTTAACTAAAAGATATTTTTAAAAAAATAACTAAATTATTTGACTAATTTAGAGGCTCCATATGTGGCTGCTTTGACTTGGGTCCATGACTGAATTGGGTATAGACTTGCAATGGTTTGGTAACACAAAAGCACATATAGAAGAAAATGATGAAGAACAACTCTTTGTGGCGACGTGTTTTGCAGCTAAGAACAACTCAAGTGATTCTTGGTTGATAGATAGCGACTGCACCAATCACATGACCAACGATCCAACTCGCTTCATAGAGATCAATAAGACTTTTATCTCTAAAGTGAGGATTGGAAATGGCCAGCTTATTCCAGTCAAAGGAAAAGGCACAGTGGAAATTGAGAGCTTGACAGGTTTAAAACATATCTCTGACGTTTTGTATGTGCCTAATATTGACCAAAATTTGTTGAGTGTTGGGCAGCTTCTTGAAAAAGGCTACAAAGTTTTTTTTGAGGATAAGCAATGCTTTATTAAGGATGCAATGGGCAGAAATGTGTTTAAGGTCATGATGAAGTCTAAGAGTTTTGCTCTGAATCTGCTGGAAAATGGACAAGCAGCACTTGTATGTCACCTCAGCAATGCAGAGTTGTGGCACAAAAGGTTGGGACACTTTCATCATGCTGGATTACTGTATATGCAAAAAAATGACTTTGTGAAGTGTGTCCCACCACTCGAAGAAGAGCTAGCTGATTGTGTGGCTTGTCAATATGGAAAGCAGGTCAGGAAACCATTTCCTCGAATCGTATGGAGAGCGTCACACAAGCTGCAGTTGGTGCATTTAGATGTTGGAGGACCTCAGAAAACATCATCTTTAAATGGTAATCAGTATTATATTACATTTATTGATGATTACACAAGATTTTGTTGGATTTACTTCTTCAAATCCAAAGCTGAGATTGCTAGTATATTCTGGAAGTTTAAAAATTGGGTGGAAAATCAAAGTGATTGCAGAATACGAACAATAAGGTCTGACAATAGAATAGAGTACAAGAATGCAATTTTTGACAAATTTTGTGAGGATGCAGGTATTGAGCATCAACTCACAACTCCTTACACTTCCCAGCAAAATGGCGTAAGTGAGAGAGAACCGGAGCATCATGGAGATGGCAAGATGCATGCTGCATGAAAAAGGGTTGCCAAAAAATCTTAGGGCAGAAGCTTCAAGTACTGCAGTTTTCTTGTTGAATAGGCTCCCGACTAGAGCTATTGTAGGCAAAACACCATTTGAGGCCTGGTTTGGTTATAAGCCAGATTTACAAAATCTAAAAATTTTTGATTGCCTATGTTTTCTTATGTGCCACGGGTGAAGAGAGATAAACTTGATAAGAAGGCAGAACCTGGTATATTTGTCGGATACAACAGCACTTCTAAAGCTTACAGAATTCTCCAACCTCAAAATGGGAAAATTATTGTAAGTCGTGATGTTAAATTCATGGAGGACAAGCAATAGATTTGGGAGGAGACAATAGAAAGAGAATTTCCAGAATTCTCTCAAGAACTTGATGTCAAGATAGATGATGTTCCTGTTCGTGGCACAAGATTATTGTCTGATGTCTATGCAAGCAGTAATGTTGCTGTTTTTGAGCCTGCAGAATTCAATGAAGCAATGAAGGATAACAAATGGATAGATTCCATGAAAGATGAACTACAAATGATCAAGAAGAATGACACCTGGGAGTTGGTGGACAGACCTCAAAATAGAAAGATCATTGGTGTGAAATGGGTTTATAGGACCAAACTCAATGCTGATGGTTCTGTAAACAAACATAAAGCCAGATTAGTTGTGAAAGGGTATAATCAAGTCTTCGGAGTAGATTTTTCAGAAACTTTTGCTCCGGTTGCACGTTTGGAGACTATAAGGATGTTGTTGGCTTTATCTGCACAAAAAGGTTGGAAACTTTATCAGTTGGATGTTAAGTCGACTTTTTTAAATGTTTCCTTCAAGAAGAAATCTATGTTGAACAGCTTGAGGGATTTCTAGTCAAGGGAAAGGACGAGAAAGTTTACAAACTGAAGAAGGCTTTGTATGGCCTTAAACAGGCTCCCAGGGCCTGGTACAGCAGAGTTGATGTTTATCTTCAAAGTCTTGGATTTGCAAAAAGTTCAAGTGAAGCCACTTTATATGTGAAGAAATTTGATACTAACATAATTGTGGTGTCTATTTATGTTGATGATTTGCTTGTTGCAGGAAGCAATGAAAAATTGGTGAATGAATTTAAAGCTGATATGTTCAAAGCTTTTGAGATGACAGATCTTGGTTTATTGTCTTATTTTTTGGGCCTAAAGGTGAAACAAAGTGCTCATGAAGTCTTTATATGTCAGCAGAAGTTTGCAAAGGAAATTCTTAAAAAGTTTCACATGAAAGATTGCAAAGAAATTAGCATACCAATGAATTTGAAGGAGAAGTTTAGTAAAGAAGATGGAGCTGAAAAGATGGATGAAGGGCTGTACAGGAGTTTGATTGGTTGCTTGATGTATCTCACAGCCACAAGACCGGACATAACCTTTGCCGTAAGTTTGCTATCAAGATTTATGAATTGTGCCAGTAAAGTTCATTTTGTAGCTGCTAAGCGTATTTTAAGATATTTGAAGTGTACAACAGATTACGACATCAAATATTATGGTCTTAAAAATTTTCAGCTCCAAGGTTTTTCTGATAGTGATTGGGCCGGTTCTATTGATGATATGAGAAGCACAACTGGTTTTTGTTTCAGTTTTGGCTCAGATGTTTTCTCATGGAGTTCAAGAAAGCAAGAGGTTGTTGCTCAAAGCACAGCAGAAGCAGAGAGTTTATTGCAGCAAATGCAACTGTGAATCAAGCAATTTGGATCCAAAAAATACTTGAAGACTTGCAGATAAAGCAAAATGATCCAACAGAGATTTTTGTTGACAACCAAGTTGCCATTGCAATCTCAAAGGACCCTCTCTTTCATGGAAAAACTAAGCACTTTAATATCAGGCTCTATCACTTGAGGGAAAAGCAGAAAGATGGTGAAATCAAGCTAGTGTTTTGCAGAACAGAGGAACAAACTGCAGATATCTTAACCTAAGGTCTTCCTAAAGCAAGATTCGAGAGTTGAGGAATAAGTTAGGTGTATGCAAATACTAAGGCAAGGAGGAGATTGTTAGTAATTTGCCAATAGTATTTGACTAAGTCTTTACAGATTTAGTTTTTTTTTAACAAATCTTTAAGTATGATTTACTTGTTACTTAATTATAGGAGATTAGTTTAGATTTTTTCCAGATTATTTGCAGCAGTGGTTAAGTAGTTTTTTTCCTTATAAATATTCATCAGTAAATAAGAAGGTATATGCTTCCAAGTCCAATATATTCCAGTTCTTTAAATCCTTTTCATATAACTTTATATCTGCCTTTTACTACAGATAGAGAGAATTCTTGTTTTAATTGGAATATCACTAGTGAAAATTTAAGAGCAGAATGATGAATGAGAAAATGTTAAACATTCAGGCATTTTTTCATGAATTTGTACCTCAGGTTCTGCAAGCCCCACCAAAGACAATAGAAATACTTCTCTAGAAATTCAGTGGAGACAACATTCTGTGTCACAGCATTTGCAAATATCCCATAATCAAAAACACTATTGTTGTCTGGATCACAGCTTCCAAAAACCTGAGTGCTGTTTTGCCACAGTTTACGTTCATCTTTGTCCAAAGTACCACAATCCAAGAAAGAGAGTTTGCACTTTATAGGATTCAATTCATGTCTGCAAACAGATTTCCAGCATGTTGCGTGACGCTCAATTGACAACAAATACCATGAAGCCCCTAAGACCTAAAAGATCAAAAGGCAGTGCATAACTGCTTTAAAATAACCGATAACAAATAACATTTCATTGAAGCAGCATGTAAACCAAAAGCACATTGTTAGAGAAGTGGATAAAATAGTACCAAGTTATATAAAAGTTATTGAACTATGATCCTACTTCAGCATTTTTGCATGAAGTGGCTGCTGAACCGAACCATCATGGTTGCAAGTCCAAGACCTTAACCATTGCAACATGCAATAGCCCCAAGTATTGAAAATTAATTTTATGCAAGATTAGGGTAGAAATTACATACATGACTAGCCAACATGTATAATAGGAGATTGTATGCAGCCCCAGCCCAAGCAGTTTTTGTGACTACTCCAGTGGCTTTGATGATCTGAGAACTCAAAGGAAAAATCAGATATAACCTTGGAACATACTGGAGCAGAACAATCAGTACAAGGGCATTGTTGGTGTGATCAGACTGGGAGCTTCTACTTGCTGGAATTATGAACCATATAACAATCTACCAAGAAGAATTCACCTTTGGTTAGGTGCCATGAATGATAAGAGATTTAAAAGAATAAAATAAAATAACTCCACATGCAAGCAAAGAATGCATAAAAGCTAAAACTCATTCCACATCTATTTTTTTAATTCAAGGAGCAGACATAATTTATCCAAATGTTCCCAAATTCAAAATAGCAGCAAGCCTTGAGAAGTGAAACAAATATATATGAAATTTGAAAGGAAAAGAAAAAAAAAAGCAATCACAAAAACCACTTCAACCCATCTCACCATTTGAAAATTTCTACCTTTCTATTGGAAGTTTTCCTCAAACAAGCAGAGAAATACATATGCCATATGCAGTACTGACTAAGAAATTCTCAATTGAAAGACTCGAATCAGTAATAAATTGGCCTTAAATAAAATTATTGTACCTGTGGAAGAGGTAAGGCTGCAATAAGATCTATGAAGAAATCAGATTTCAAATAGCGGCTGGCAATTTTCTTGGGATCCATAACAAGTTCACCCCTTCCAAAAACTCTTGAACTGGGTGCTACATAAGCTGTCCTGAACTTAACAACAATATTCAATACGTAGAATATATCGGCAAAAGTTCGAAAACAAGTCACAGTAATCCCCAATTTCAAATCAGTATCCATACAGGATGTGACGCCATTGTTTATCACAGAAGGAAGATAAAAGAACAATGGATCGACAAAGAGTGCTACCAAGCAAGAGAAGAGGAAAATCCTGTTCCATTGTAGAAAAACATCACTTCCTGGATCAAGAATCCTCTTCCTCCATGGTTCATGATTCTCTGGAAATACCTTAAACTGACCAAATTTAGGAATTTTATGGCCTGTGTTTGAATCGCTTATACCGCCTTCAGATTTCAGCAATGGGCCAGCAACTTTATATACAGGCAATGGCTTCTCCAGGTGGTGAGTTTCATTAAACCTGTAAATTTGAAAAACCTATTAATCAAAATCACAAAAGAAAGTAGATGAGAATCAAAAAGTAAAATGATACTTCATCTGCTTACCTAACTAGCTTCTCTTTCTTGAACTCCATGACTGCAATCTGCAAATATCAACCTTTTATATGCATTGCGAGAAGGAAACTAAAATTAAAGATGACATCCAAGCAGAGAGCTCAGTCCCTGAATTTCCCATTTCTGAAATGAAAACTTAGCTTAAATCTCCGAGGAGTAAAACCCAATTGTTAGAGCTAAAAGAGCATGGTTTTAAGAGAAAAGGCTTCTGGGTCATAAAGGAAAAGTGCGGAGATTTCTGAGAGAGAGAGAGAGAGAGAGAGAGAGAGAGACAGAAGGAAAGAAAATGGTGGAAAACTTGAGAGGGGGGGTCCCAACAGCCAAGGGTCTTTGACTATTAATGTAAAAGTAAAGAAAGAAAGAAAGAAAGAAAGAAAGAAAGAGAGGTTGGGATTCAGTTTTCAGTTGCTTCTAAGGCAGAGAGAGCCATTTTTTGAGAGGACGTGAAGGCCATTAACCAATACAAAACTATCGAGTACAAAGAGAAAAAGCAAAAGAAAAAGAAACAGAGATTGGCTCCATGAACAGGAAGGATGGCAGAATATCTTACACATTTATTATTTTTCATTTTTTGTTTATTTTTACATAATTGTTTTTAGTTTTTGTTCCTTTTTTAATTGTCTTTAGAGAGGTTTGCCTGTAAGCCTATCGCTTTCTTTCATCTTCTGGTGAGACACATGACATGCAGCATTCAAACAATTCAATAATAGCAAGTTTGAGTTTCCTGCAAACTTGGGAACTGAACTGACTTATCCCTTCATTTGGCTCTTTCTTCCTTTTATTTATTTATTTAGCTCTCATTACAATTTAATTTATAAGTTACATAAATTAAGAAAATACTTTTTATTTTTTAATGGAGTAAATAAAATTTAATTTTAATTAAATAAATTAAAAATACCTGTAATTATATAAAAAAAATACTTTTAAAAAATATATTAATTAACAAAAATATATTAAAAATACACATATATATATATGAATAAAAAAAGTTGCTGGCCATGGAATCCGCATATAGTTGGTGAGTAAACATGCCTGAGGCTAAATCCCACACCAGCTTCACATTTTCAAAGGAAGATTCGGTATGCAAGACTTAATTCCTTAATTATCAAAATTATGTCATTCATTAATTTAATAAGCATATATATGAAAATTATTTTCTATTTACTTTTTTTTAATAATATCTCATAATTTAAAAAATTAATTTCCAGTTTAATTAAAATTAATTAAAAAAACAACAGAAACAAAATTTTAGTAGTATTTTTATTTTCAATAGATTAAAATAAATTTTATCTTAAGAATATTAATTTATTTAAAAAGTTATATATTGTAACTTGCTTTCCATGTAGATTTAGTCGAGGATTGGTTGTTGGTTTGAACCATTGACTCTTGGTCCTAAATTAATAAGAAATCAAATTTATGGTCGTTCTCAGTTTTGAATCGGTTCTAGTTTTTCAATTCGATGTCGTTCAACGAATTATTTTATTTAAAAAAAAAAAGATTGTAGCTTGCTTAATTAATTACACTCCATAACGAGAAAAGAATTTTATAATATTAATTCCATTTTGCTCAAATGATATTATACGTGGAAGGATAAAAGTGATAACTCGGGACTCACATAAATAACACGTGTGACCAATCAGTGGGAAAAAAGAGTGCCAATGGAAGGTGGGCCCTACCTCAACAGGTTTAGCGGTGAGCGAAACGTGCGCCGCATGTGTGCGAGTTGCCCGCTCCTGCGGGCCAAATTTCTGTCCCCGCCGGACCCCAGATTAAGGCTTCATTGTTTTACCGAAAACGTTTACCGACACTTTGAAAATTTAATTAATAAAAAAACATTTATCTGATTAAATAAAAAATTAAACAGAAATGATGGTTTTACAAATAAAGAAATCATTTTTACATTTTAAGAATTTTAAAATATTTATATATAAATTTAGTAATATGTTTTAATTTTTTAATTAAAATTATTACTCTCTTTAACAAAAGCAAAATTGATTAGTTAATCAGTGTATTTTCAAACTAAATAGTTTGTGATTCTAAAACCTCCAACAAAAATCTCTCTCATTAAATTAACACTGTTACTGCTCTACATTGTTATCATTAGCTTTTCTCAAATTTTACTGTATATACTAACGACAACGGTGTTAAAGCTTAACAAGAGATGCCTTTACATTGAATTTTCATATCTACATGGATTATTTTTCGTGTTTTTAAAAATAAACAAATTAATCAGTTAGTTTTCCAATACCATAAACGAAAGAGAGACTCCCGCTCTGTGTTTCAACTACAAATGAATAAGGAACCATATAATATACCAATGAGCTCATGCCTGTGCATTGGCTACTACTAAGTAGTATGCAAAGCCCAAATCAGTTATGGCTATGGACCATTTAGCTGACATGAAAACAACAGTTCTTTTCTTCACCATCCCTTCCAACCAACCACAAGATTATTGATTTGGGAAGCCCCCTGTGGACCCCAACTGGAACAATACATGCATGCATGTTGTTTTAAGATCTGATTTGCTATTCGTTGACGTATGTCATTTGCTTTCGAAAATCAAATGAATTCATCAGGAACCGGATTAACAGCCAAAAAAATATTACTAACAAATCAGCACAGTTGATCCAATTGAAAATTTCTGCCGGAGACCATTCAAATAAAACTAGCGGACAATGACGTACAACATCTAGGAACTTGGAAAACACAAGCCAAGCAGCTGCATTAGGAGAGCTCGCCAAATAAAGTACGCATACCTTATCAAGAGACCTCATCCTAAAGTCCTCGATGCAGATCTTTTGCAGACTTATTATCAGACAAGTTGCACATATTTACCTTTATAGTTTGAATCACAACGGTACAATGACCTCACTCACTGCCAACGGACCCCGGTCCATGATGAAGGTATAAAATCTTCCTCAGTGGACCACAGCAGACAATTCATTGATGGACAAAGGCTGTAGAATTCTGCTGGTCAAATCCCCCAGCTGAATAACAGATCTAAGCCATTTTCAGACAAGTCATAATTACCAGAGGGAGAAATCAGTATCAACTCTTTGGAACCAATTATCAAACACTCACGGTTACCAAGCACGGTCTTCAGCTAAAGTTTTGTATTGTAAAGCATAAATGTTGACAATGAAAGCTCTTTCAGCAGCTCAAAAATATATTCACCAACTCCAATAACACTAGAGACCACAACATAGTAATAGCCCACAAACAACACCCGCATGATGAGTGAAGCAATTTTTGAAAAGCAGAAAGTATAACTTGAAATCAACAAGCGAAGCATAAACAACAGATTTTAAAAAAATTGAACCCAAAGAGTGAATTAAAATAAAAAGTGCGTAAAATCCTTCATATTTAAGTAGCAAGAAAATTCAATTTCAATCAGAACCAGGGCGTCAGTTTGCAAGTGACTGAATTCACATGCACTCTGAAACTATGCCATCAAATTAAGAATTTTTCCTCACCATCCCCAACAACAAATGGTGGAACCAAACACAATCCTAATATACCAAATGTATTAACCCGCTATATGAAAAATGGTTAAAATCTTTATACTTCTAGGCAAAAAGAGCTAGTTTTTTTATACTATATAAAGAAAACAAACTGATGTATATTTCCCAAAGATGAACCATCGGAATCTTTTTTCCCTTCCTTTTCTTTCCCAAGAGCAGTGAATCCACTATAATAAAATTCCTAAAACTCCAACTTCTGTGCAACAGATATAAGTACCTGCCAGAAGCATTTGAAGCAGCTCCCTATCCTTTAAACTTAAATAAAAGAAATCCCACAACCGATTGGGAGAGGTGTATCACAGCTGGAGAGTTCAATCAAACAGATGCAGAGACATGCAGTTAGCTAGGACCCCAAACATTCAAAATTGAAGATCCCAACGCAGAGCAGCCAAGAATGAAACCTCAAGTGAAGTAGCACAAAACCAACGAAGCAGAACCAGAAGACACCTCAACACAAAAAGAAAAGCATAAATATTTAGCACCAGTCTTAGGACAATCTGTCTCAATAAACTTATAAAAAATACCTATTGAAAGTTCTTCCAGCAAAATGCCTAAAACTATCTTGCATGCCTTAAGAAAAGTAATAAACATAGTATAAGTATAAGAAACTTATCCAAATCAAGAGGCTGAGGGAGTTGCCCATTTAAAACATAGATGTAATGAAGTCCAAACATAATAAACACACTTAATTTTAGCATCCAGCATAGCTACTTGTGAGGAGGTTGCAATCCTCAGCTCCTGCTTCGGCGATGATCCCTTGTACCGTTTCTGCATCAAACACAAGCAACAATTCTGATTACTACACATCAATATTCAATAGAATCAAATTAAATTTGTGTCTTCAAAATTCATCATAATCATCCTTCCACCAAACTATCGATCCATAGTTACCATTCACTGGACTTGGGTCCACTGGACTTGGGTCCACTGGACTCCCCAGGTTCCATGATCTGGTTCATCCATCCCCATTCAAAGGATGTTAAAAAGAAGACAAAATGCAAAGAAGAGGGCAGCAATTCAGGCCAGGCAGAAATAGAAGAAGCCGAGAAGAAAAAAAGTCAACGCAGACAGCTAGAAAAGAGGAGGAGCAGATTCTTAAGTCTGTAACTAGTGAGGTGGAGCTGTTTACTATCAAAGATACAACATTTTTTTAAAGGAATATGGGAACATATAATACAAACTCAACTTCACATGAGAATGAACTAGATGACCCTTGAATCAAACATTTTGTACTGATTAAAGGTTGCACATACTTTAAATAATGAGTACACAAACCTTAATGCAAATGTTTGGTATAAGAGTTACCTAGACTCATCTTCTATAAGGATAAGCCACACTCAAAGAATTTTAAAATTTTGTAACTTTACTATTTAATAAAGGCATAGTGAATCTATAAGTTGAATCATTTAAAATTATACTATTTCATAAACTCTCCATCAAAAATTGTTGAATCCAGTTAAAACCCATCAGATTTAAAATGTTATTGTGATTTTATATTTAGTTGATAAAAGATTAACAATATATTCAAGAAAATAATAGATTGTTGACTTTACAACAATAACAACTAAGCCTTAATTCCAAACTAGATGGGTTCAGCTACATAGATCCTTTGTCACCATTCACCTCTGTTAGACAGATTGTTGACTTTCTTTTTCCTAATATCAATTTTCAAAATGTATACATCATAAAAAATAAAAGAAATAAAAGACTTCTTACTTGATTTGGTGTTTTAGATTTGGGATTATATTAGTGACCCATAATTCATAAATGTTGAACCAAATTGATATGATTCACATGTGACGCTCTGAATTGATGGGCCAACTAAACCTGTACTCTATTTCTAGCTAAGTGGCATATTGCATACATGTAATCTGATGCAAGGATACTGCATTCCAGAAAATTATCTATGACCATCCAATGACTTGAAATAATTGCAAATAATGCAAGTAGACCTCACCCATTGGCATAGGGAAGCTCCTCACGACCACGGTACGGTGGAGACTTGCTATAGCTGCGGCCACGAGGTGAAAGGCTGCGGCGTTTGGGGGATCGTCCACGAGGGCTGTAGCTCCTGCTTCCATGTGGGGAGTATCAAAGAAACATTCAATTTGATAGCAAAGCTACTAAAACTTTAATAGAAACTTTAAAGAAAACAGAACAAAACGAAACAAACAGAAAAAGTAAAACAAGCAATACTTATACCTTCGACCATAGCTTGGGCTCCTACGATACCTAGGGCTACGACTACGTCGTCTTCCACCGCCGCCGCCGCCACCACCACCACCACCACCACCAACACGCAAACGACATTCACGAGCAAAATGACCGGGTTCACCACACTCATAACACTTCAAGTCAGAACCGCCAGAACGGCCACGACCTCCTCCACGGCCACCACCACCACCACCACCTCTAGAGTTGTGAGAAAGCTCAACTCTCCAACCATTTTTACCTGTCCCAAAACAATTGACCATTATTAAAATAGATATTCAAGCAACATAAATCACAAATGCATCTATAAGACATAGTTTGTGGTACATAAATAAAAACTTCAACCAAAAAGAAGAGTACCATCACAATCAACCACAGATTTTTATAAATACCATCCAATGGTAGACGGTTAGAGAAATACCATCTAATTCATGAATTGCGTCCTCCGCATCCCTTTTATCATCAAAGTCAATAAATGCATAGCCTGGTGGCCTCCGTGCAACCCATACACTACAAATAAATCAGTGATCAGATAATTAGCAACTACCAAAGGAAAAACAAAAGTTAATCGACCATGTATCCTGGAGCTTTTACAAAACAAGTTTAGTTTAGCTTGAGAGCAATATTATCTGAGGAATTTGCAAGAACTAAATTTAGTTCCCCCTCTAAAACACAATCACATATAACTAGTACAGAAAAAAGAGGCTTTAAGAAAAAAGACACCTTCTTATGACTCCAAATCTGCGAAATTCATCTTCAAGATCACGCTCAGTAACTCGAGGGTCCAAATTACCCACATACACACGAGACATGTTGTCAAAGATAGCTGCCAAATAAATTTCAGAGAGAGCGATGGAGAAAGGATTAGTAAATAAGCTTTGATTTCATTGACCCATAAATGCATTTCTCCAAATATTAGATAGTTGCATATAAACTGATTTTGTAGATAAACTTTCTACAGCCCATCACATAAAATTGACCAAACATTCAAAAAAAATTATCATGAAAATATAACACAGCTGCTTCTGCAACTAATCACATCACTTTAACAAGCCAAAAGAAATCAATAAAACAACCATCAATAAAATCGAAGAAAACATCTTAAAGGGAATAAATCACATAGAATAGAACGCTCTCCCTGTTTCCACTAAAAAAGATCGAGGAAATATGCAAATCTTATTCTAGGAAGTTACTTTACATGGTTCCATAATGCAGTTAACCTATATAAGAAAATCGCATCAACAAATCTGAAATGTATACAATACAAACAAAGACATGAAAAGAGGATAGAAACTAGAAAGGGAGATCTGTACGGGAGGAAGATTGCAGAAGAGAGAAACCCTAGCAGCTATCCCGCTGCTTCTACTTTTTGGCCTTTTTTTTTCCCAACTCTTGCTCAACGAATTTGCGATTTTAGGGCTTATGAATTTATATTTATAGCTCAGACAAAAAAAATTATATTTATATTTATATTTAGGGAAATTTACTTTTTAGTCCCTGAGGTTTAACGTAATTAACACTTCTGTCCCTCTATTTTGGCGACTCAACACTTAAGTCCCTCACTTTCTCTTCCGTCCAAATTCGTAGTCCTTCCGTCCATTTAAATCGTTTGGTCAAAGAGTCAAAAGTGAGAGGTGATAATTTTTTCCAGAAATACCCTTCTCTTAATGTGAAATTCCTTTTTTTTTTTTTTCTCTTTCATGCTTTCTCTCTCCAGTTGCAGAAGAAGAAGAAGAAGAAGAAGAAGAAGAAGAAGAAGAAGAAGAAGAAGAAGAAGAAGAAGAAGAAGAAGAAGAAGAAGAAGAAAGAAGAAGAAGAAGAAGCTGCTGCAGAAAGAGTAGGAAGAAGAAGAAGAAGAAGAAGAAGAAGAAGAAGAAGAAGAAAGAAGAAGAAGAAGAAGAAGAAGAAAGAAGAAGAAGAAGAAGAAGAAGAAGAAGAAGA
Organism: Manihot esculenta; assembly: GCF_001659605.2. Lineage (NCBI taxonomy): Eukaryota > Viridiplantae > Streptophyta > Magnoliopsida > Malpighiales > Euphorbiaceae > Manihot > Manihot esculenta. The sequence continues at coordinate 434,044 of NC_035163.2, read as the reverse complement.
AGAAGAAGAAGAAGAAAGAAGAAGAAGAAGAAGGAAGAAGAAAGAAGAAGAAGAAGAAGGAAGAAGAAGGAAGAAGAAGAAGAAGAAAGAAGAAGAAGAAGAAGAAGAAATTGCAGAAAAAGGAGGAAGAAGAAGAAGAAGAAGGTTAATTTTGTCAATTCACGTGTCCCAAACGGCTATTTTGGACGGAAGGACTACGAAGTTGGACAGAAAAGAAAGTGAGGGACTTAAGTGTTGGGTCGCCAAAATAGAGGGACAGAAGTGTTAATTACGTTAAACCTCAGGGACTACAAAGTAATTTTCCCTTATATTTATATTTTTTACTTTCAGCGGCTTTTTGAAATTTTATAGAAGGGGTTTTTTTCCTGATTAATTTTTTATTACGCTGGGAACTCAATTAATTTATTTAAAAAAAATCATTATTAATAATATGAATTGTAAAATATTAATAATAGAGTATAATTGAAGTATATTTGATGCAGGTATATGTGAAATTATATTAAATATTAAATAGATGATTTGAGTTTTAATTAAAAAATATATTTTTTATAAAATTATATTAAAATAAAAAAATAAATAAGATTATAATAGTTAATTTATAAGTTAACTATAATATAAAATGAATAAGTGAATAGATGAAAATAAAAAATTGGATAAAAATTATGAAATGAAAATAGTGTTTAATTTGATTAAATTGCTTTTTATTTCGTTTAATTACTCTAATTTCAATAATTATCTCAATATTAATTTACCTAGAGAAAGAAAAATAAATGAAAAATATATTTTAAGAAATTATAAAAGTAACATTATGTAATTAAAATTGAAAAATAAATTAATAACACTTTTTAATTGCCTTATAGTTAAAATAACAAATAATCTAAACTTTTTAAAAGTCATAAATAAAAATGAAAGGTAATAGGCCAGCATTCAGTTGATTCGATTTAAAATCGAATTTAATCGTATAAATTGAAAATTGAAATTTTAGTATTTATAAAATCAAATCAATTTTAGTTAGAAATCAAATTGAACCGGTTTGATTCGATTTGATTCAATTCGATTTGAATTTTTAATAAATTTTTTATTTTTTACATTTTATTTTTAATATTTTAAATTTTAATTAAAATATTTAAACCTAATATGATCTAATCTCTCTATATTATTGAAAATAATATATTATTATTATCACTAGTCGATTCAGTTCAGTTTTTTTATTTTTTTCTGATCAAAATCGAACCAAATTAAAATAATTAAAATTTTTAAATTAAAAATCGAATCGAAATAAATAAAAAATCGATCTAAATTTTTAAATTAATTCGATTCATTCAATTTTTTTTTAATTTAAGGTACACTCCAAAATTTGTTAAAAAAAATCCATTATTTTTAAGAAGTTTTCCCCTTATCCATGAAAAAGAAAAAGCGTTTTTTTGCTTGAGAGGTAATTAAAGGGGATTTTCACAAATGAGAATAAAATAAAGAAAAATAAAATGTTAATTTAATAAAAAAATAACTTTGATACCTAACGATCAATTTCTTCATATAAAAAAAAAATTGATCTTTTGATTTATTTTCGTTTATGTGATTTAAGAGTTTTAAAATTTTGTTTTTGAATTGGTAAAAAAGGTCTGTTCTTATATACAAGATTGTTTCATTGGACAAGCTAGACTACTGCTCTAACCTCTAAAATCTTAAATCCAGATCATCTCCAAATTTGAAATTTGCAAAGGGGTGATATTGCAAGTGTAGATCTTGTGAATCACCTCTTGATAGCTAAAGATATAGACGCTATTTTATGCACTTTGCTGCTGAAACCCATGTAGATAATTCTTTTGGAAACTCACTTGAATTCACCACCAACAACAATACATCTATGCTACTCATGTACTTGTTGAAGCTTGCAAGGTCACTAAGCGAATGATCAGCTACGTTCATTCATGTACTCACTTGAATTCACCACCAGCAACAATACATCTATGCTACTCATGTAGTTGTTGAAGCTTGCAAGGTCACTAAGCGAATGATCAGCTGAGGTTCATTCATGTTAGTACAGATATGGAGACTGACATTGGCAATCCTGAAGCTTCTCGACTCATGCTTACAAATCCTTGCTCAAGCTGAAGCAGAAATGCTTGTCTTGGCTTATCATAGATTTTATGGCCTTCCTATAATTACTACAATAGGTAATAATGTGTAGGTATGGCCCTAACCAATGCCCAGAAAAGATTATTCCAAAATTTATTGTCCTTGCTATGAAATGCCTATCCATGGTAAAATGGCTCAAATGTAAAAGGCTATCTAAACTTCCAGCAAAGATATTTGTTGAATGATCAGAAGCTCAAGAAAGCTTGGGTGGCAGGAAAGGACTACACTGGAGAATGGGTGAGGATAATAGCAGTTCAGACAAAAGTTCCCCATATATGGGAGGATTTGTTGGTTGCTGGGGAAGCTTTGTACAAACAAGCTAGGGTATTAATTTTGAGTATGCATGGCACATGAAGATTACAGGGTATATAGAAAGATCAATCATGGAGGATATATATAGTGAGAGTAATTAAGGCCTACTCATGTGTTTTAATGCTGCTTGTGTTGCTGGAGAAAACCCATATGAGGAGTAAAACAATTATTTATAAATTGAGACCTAAAAAATACAAAATTATAGATTGGAACTCCTAACTTTTCCCTTTTTTTTTAAAATGAAGTAGAATATGCATTCTTGTTTCCTGCTTAATGATTTATGAGACTGAAAATGAAGAACAAAAAAAGAGAAACGCTAGAAGGAGGGATTGAACCTCCGACCTTGTGGTTAACAGCCACACGCTCTAACCAACTGAGCTATTCCAGCTTCTTGTTTTACTTGGTTCAACTAATATTATTATTGGTGTTCACGCCTTCTGAACAACAGTTCTGCTCATCAGATCATCAGCCACCCATCAATCTCATTTTTGACAATGGAGAAAGAGCATAGGAATAATTTTCAATGCATGAAAAAGCACACAAATCTATAATATCAGAACGATTTAAATTGGATTAAATCATATTAAAATTAGCCAAACTCAAGAAATCGATAATTTTAAAAAGAAGAAAATCAAACTAATTTCAACCAAATCCACACCATTTTAAATGCAATTCTAATGATTGACTAAGGGTCTGGATTTCGCACGGGTTGAAATTGGTAATTTTGATTTCTAAGTTTGAATCAAATCATGGCAACTGTAGTTGCACATAATTAGCGTCATGGCTGACGCATCTCATTATATAAGTTAATCCTTGATAATTTAAATATTTTTGTTAATGGAAGCTTACTTCATGAATGATGGTAAATTATAATAATAACAACAATAGGAATATTCAATAATTCCCACCATCCACAAATTAAATTCGGAATCCAATCCGATTTGATTGAAATAATTTAATTAAATAATTTAAAATTTTTCTTTCTGTTTAGTTGACACCCAACCTAGTTAAATTCGAAATTCGAAAGTAAAGGTCCAAAAGTGAAAAGGTCCATTGATTTCTTATTCACAATAAACATAAAAAATAATATAAAAAAAACACTAATCAATTGATTAATTTGGACGTGTACCAACAAAACTTGTTTTTTCCTTCGCAAATGACGATGTTGACAAGGCAAGTGGCAGACATGAAATATCAAATCTAACAAGTGGCACTTTACAAGGCACCGAATCTTAAAAAGGTCAAACTCAGCTCATGATCTCTCACTCTTAGCTTAGTATCATCATCTGAATGGCAGCTTCTCCGAGCGAGATGGAACATTCCGGCGATCGATTTGATGTGGTGGTTGTTGGTGCAGGTATCATGGGTAGCGCTACTGCTTATCAACTAGCAAAAAGGGGTGAAAAAACTCTTCTACTAGAGCAATTTGACTTCTTGCACCACCGTGGATCATCACATGGTGAGTCCCGCACTATCCGAGCAACCTACCCACAAGACTACTACTGTGCCATGGCGATGGAATCCTCCACCCTTTGGGAGGAAGCCCAGTCAGAGATTGGCTTCAAGGTTTATTTCAAAGCCCAACAATTAGATATGGGGCCATCAGATAACGAAGATCTCCTTTCTATTTTCTCTAGCTGCCAGAAAAACTCGGTTCCTTATGAGATCCTTGACCATCAAGAAGTGGCGGAGAAATTTTCCGGCAAGATTGACATACCGGAGAACTGGATTGGGATATATACTCAGCTTGGTGGGGTAATAAAAGCCACCAAGGCAGTGTCAATGTTCCAAGCACTAGCATGTCGAAAGGGTGCAATTTTAAGAGACAACATAGAAGTGAAGGGCATAGTTAAGGATGCAGAAAAAGGAGGGGTATGGATTTCCGCTTCTAATGGGGAAAAATTTTGGGCTAAAAAGTGCATAATCACAGCAGGGGCTTGGGCGAGAAAGCTTGTTAAAACCGTCAGCGGCTTTGAATTGCCAATACAACCCTTGGAAACTACAGTGTGTTATTGGAGAATCAAGGAAGGCCATGAATCTGAGTTTGCTATAGGAGGTGATTTTCCAACTTTTGCTAGCTACGGACCACAACTAATATACGGCACGCCGTCGTTGGAGTTTCCCGGTTTAATCAAGATTGCCTTGCACGATGGCTACCCTTGTGATCCTGATAAAAGACCATGGGGACCTGCAATGTTGTTGAGTTCTTTGAAGGAGTGGATTGAGGGGAGATTTTCAGGGCTTGTTGATCACGGTGAGCCAGTTGTTAGCCAATCGTGCATGTACTCCATGACCCCAGATGAAGATTATGTTATAGATTTTGTGGGTGGAGAGTTCGGGAAGGATGTGGTTGTTGGGGGTGGGTTTTCAGGACATGGATTCAAAATGGCCCCACTGGTGGGAAAGACTTTAGCGGACATGGCTCTCTATGGGAAGGCTGAAGGAGTGAATCTTAAGCACTTCAGAATACAAAGATTTGAAAGGAATCCTAAAGGGAACATCAAGGACCCTTCAGAAGACCGAGTTGGCTTTTCTTCCAATAACAAGTAGACTAGCTATATGTATATTTTTCAGACCCACTCTCCGGTTAATGTAGCGAACTAGGACTTTTATTGCCTTTGTTTGGTTCCTCTGAACCACATTCCCTATCCCAAACAAAATTTTAGGTTTTAAGACAAAAACCACCGACTCGTCCACCCAGTGATTCTTTCTTCAGCCAAACTTTCATCCTTTACACGAAGCGTTGCGTAACGGGCAACTATGAGTAGCCACGATATGATTTAAAATCTTTGTTTTTTTTTTTTCTCTCTTATTGAATATAACCAAGCAATTGGAGATAGGATATGTAAATGGTAGAGTATACCAAAAATTAAACTATCTAAATTTAACTCAATTTATATTAATAATATTTGAAATCTTCATAAATTTGATTAAAAATTAATTTAAATTATTCTAATTCATTTTAAATTTAATTATTATTATTCAAATAAAATTTAAATTCTTTTAGTTTTATATATTTTAATTAATAATTTATTTAAAAAATATTTTTTATTAATAATTTTTATTTAATTAATAATTTATATAAAAATATTTTTTATTAACAATTTTCATTTAAAAAATTTAATATTTCTAAAAAATATTTAAATTTTAATTTCTAAATAAAAATATATAAAAAATTTATAAATATTATTATAAAATATGGTAAACTGTAATTTAGTCCCTCTGATTTAGTGAAATGTAACCTTTTGTCCCTCTGTTTTAAAAAATCTTTAATTTAGTCACTGTGATTTTTAAAAACTATGACATTAGTCCTCCCGTTAGATTTTCAGTTAAATTACCGTTAATTTTAGTTAAAAAGACTAAAATACCCATTCTCTCTTCTTCTTCTTCTTCTTCTTCTTCTTCTTCTTCTTCTTCTTCTTCTCGATCTTCTTCTTCCCGATAAGCATGGTGTAAATAAGCAAGGCCTTGTGCTGCTTCCAGGATGATTCGGTACCTCACTTCCCATTCCAAGCAACCTCCACTTCTTTTATGGAGGAGACTGGCTTCCATTTGGCATATAATTGTACATAAGCAATCTTGTGTTTCGATTCCAACAGCAACCCAAGAATCTGACAATGTTCTTGTGTCGGATAGAACCTAGGGTTTTTACTTCAGTGGAGAAGGAATCCCGAACTCCCCTAATGTCTAACCTGTCATTTTGAGAGTCTTTCTCTGCAGCCATTATTGTTGGCCACAGCTTCTTAACTGCTATGACTTCTCCATTTTCTAGTTCTGCAGGATACATTATTCCTGAACATCCCTTCCCAATTACATTGGCTTCCACTAGGCATTTCAGAACTTGTTCTACTGAAAAATTTAGCTTCTGAAATGGGGTGAAGTGCCAAGTGTAATACCCGGCTAGACTCCGGTATCGGAATTCCTACCGTCCGGTGGAATCTCGGATGTCGGAAACCTCTAGAAGGGTAAAAACATGTTTTTATAAAATGTTTTCATGAATTTTAATGTTTTAAGTATGAAAATTAAATGAGCTTTTGCATAAATAATCTTTGGAGGAAAACCCAGGTTCGGCCGCCGAAAGTCAAGTTCGGCCGCCGAACATGCATGCGTTTTGGAGGCACGTTAGGCCCCCGAAAGCATGAGTGAGGGAAGTCCAGGTTCGGCCGCCGAACATTGCATGGATTCGGAGGCACATTCGGCCCCCGAACGTGGCCTGGCCAGCCACCTATAAAAAGGGGACTTAGCCGAAATGGGTGAGTTTTCTCCCATTTTCGGCCACAGCTAGCTTCCAACCTCCCTCTCCCAAATCTTTTGTTCTTCCTCCAAATCCTCACCATTTTTCTTAAGTTTTGAGCTTGCATTGAAGGTTTTGAGCTTTTAAAACAAGTTTTGGAGCTTGGGAGACTCAGGAGCCCATTTGCTTGGATCTCCGAGTTTAGGTCGTCTCTCTCTCGATCTTCAAGAGGTAAGAGCCGATCTTGAGCTCAATGTATGTTTTTAACAAGTTTTAAGTAGATTTATGGGATAGAAATGCATGTTAGGGTTATTTGAATATTTGGGATTAGGTTATGATTTTGAACAATGTATGTTGATTTTTGTGTGATTGAAGTGTTGTAGTTGGGGTATATGCTAGTTTGAGACCCCTAGGTGTAATGTATGATATGTATGCATGTTTTAGAATTAGTTTTTGCATGATTTGAGCTTGGGAGGCGAAATGTGCATAGAGGAGCTGAGTTTCTGCCCTTCGGGAGAAGCTCAGGTTCGGCCGCCGAAGTGACTTTCGGCCGCCGAACCCCCTTTGTGGAGGCAGCATTCGGCTGCCGAAGTTGCCCCCGAAAAGAGACTTTCGTCTCTATCTGGGACTTTCGGCCGCCGAAGGTGCCGCCGAAAGTGCCTGACTTTCGGCTCTGGAGGGACTTTCGGCCGCCGAACCTGCCGCCGAAAGTGCCCTGTCCAGCCATTTCATGCATGTGTTTCTATGATTATTTCATGATGTTTTAGGGGGTTTTTGGGGAGTAGATTAGAGTTATGTTCATAATGTTAGGTCCCTCATTTGAGTCCTCCTGTGTAGGTTCGGACCCGAGGAACCGAGGGCCCCAGCAGTGAGATAGCTGCTTCAGAGTCTGTAGAGCTTCAGCCAGAGGTGAGTGGAATAAACCTTAAGTTTTTAAATAAATGAAATATAACTTTTTGAGCATGTTCATGCATCATATATGCCATGTGATATTATAGGGTGTTTGCATTAGTAATCACGAATATGTTGCATTGCATAATATGATGTGGATGCGGATTGGCTATTGGATGATCCTCTAGTCCTCCTATGATATGATATGATGAGGATACGGTATGGATTGCCAGTGAGGCCCATTCTACGCCCCTGGACTATGTTAAGAGAAAGACCAGTGAGGCCCATTCTACGCCCCTGGTATATTGGAATGTTATGTTATGTTATGTATGTAAGAGAAAGACCAGTGAGGCCCATTCTACGCCCCTGGCACGATTGGACTATGTTGAGGACTATAGGTGACAATACCATCCTTATGTGATATGTTTGTGATGTGTTGCATTTCATGGAAGCATGAAATATTTTAATATATGTTTTCTCTATTCTGCTCACTGGGCTTTGTAGCTCATCCCTCTCCCCTAACCCCAGATGTGCAGGTACAGGGTAGATCAGGAGGTTAGCCAGAGTATGGAAGCTATGTTTATGTAATAGTTAGATTGTGGACATGACAATTGTGTTATGATGTAATGTAAAAGTGTTTTAAGTTATGTTATGTAATTTGAATATTGAGGATAGAGTTGTGCTTGACCAATACAGATTGTTAATCCCACTTGTATGTACATGGTCTTTATGATATGAGATATGAGGCTATGTTTCAACCAAGCTTATGTATGATGAGATACCCCATTGGAGCATTTGATGAGGGCTCCAGTGGAGGTTTATGTTATGTTTATGTTTATGTAAAGGTTGAGCTTGGTTGTTATATGAGAATGTTTACAGGTTTATGAGTATTGTTGATCATGTATGGGATTAAACAGGATTACAGGTTATGTCAGGCTTGCTACGGTTTCCGGCGGCCTTATGCCGATCTGGATCCTAGCGCCGGTAGCGGTCCGAATTTTCGGGCTGTTACAAAGTGGTATCAGAGCCCTAGGTTATTATGGTCGGACCTAGAGTGTCGGGCTCATAGATGTTATAGCAGGTCAAGCACAATAGGAAAAGTCATGTCCACTAGGATAGGATATGGAGTCCTATCTTGTATAATGATGTGATATGCCATGATTATATGCATGTGCATAAATGATATGTTATGTATGCGATGTATGTGATGAGGGTTCATGTGTGCCCACATGAACCATATGATGCTGATGTTTGTGTTATGTGCTGTTTTCAGAAAACAGGATGAGAGGAACTCGTCGATCTGCAAGATTGACTGGAGTGCCACCTGAGGATGAGGGCATGAGCGCCCGTCCTCCAGCATTGCCTAGGGCAATGTCGAGTAGGTCCAACAGGGACCGAGCAGTGAGAGACCCTAAAAGGTCTTTAGATCTGGGAAGAAGCATATCAATACGAGGAACCGTTCAAGGTGGCATGTCAGAAGATGTGGGAGATGACATGGATGTGGACCAGAGGAGGGATGGCAGTTTGGGGATGAGTATGTCAGAGGAAGGTATGGGAGAGTCCCAAGGAGGCACTCAGGCCTCGGGTTTTGTTCAGCCACCTCATTACCCACCTTTCTCACAGAATCCCGGGTATTCGATGGGAGGTACATCGGATTACCCTAGTTTTAGCCCTTACCCCACACAGATGCCATACCCACCATATTACCCACCATACCCACAGTATCCTATGTATCCACCACCACCCTATCACCCAAATCCAGCAAACCCTATCACAGAAAATGTTGCACCTCCTCCACCACCAGCAGCACCTACTGTCCCAGAAACCCAAATACCTCAACCTAGCTCATCTGGAGGGAGCAAGGTCAGAATGACTGATTATATGAAGTTGGGTGCTCCCCAGTTTGAAACCGGTGATGACCCGTTTGTGTACCTTGAGAGGGTCAAGGCGATAACAGATGAGATAGGGGCGGATGACAGTAGAGCCATTCAGATGGCTGGGTTCACACTAAAATGCAAGAAGGCCCGTGAGTGGTTCAAGAGCTATGTGAAACCGAGGGTGGATAGTCTATCATGGGAGGAGTTTGCTAATGAATTTGCAGGGTGGGCTTTCCCTGATAGTTCAAGGGAATTGAAGATGATAGAATTCGAGCAGTTGAGACAAACTGATGACATGAGTGTAGATGAATATACTGACAGGTTTATGGAGTTGCTGCCATTTGCTGGGCAGAATCTTGATACAGACCAGAAGAAGTCAAGGAGGTATATCATGAAGCTCCATTCCAGGTATTCCTCCTTGATACAGTCAGCAGATAGAGAGAGTTTTCATGCCATAGTAGACATGGCTAGGAGGATGGAGGCTAGTGCTATCATCGAGGGAAAAGTCAAACAGTCAGCAGCACTGCCTTTTGGTTCCAAAACCCCAGGTAAGGGAAAAGTGGATCCTTCTTCCTTAAGCTCAGGTAGTAAGAGGTGGGGCAGTACCACCAAGAAGTTTAAGAAGAACAAGTTCTGGAACAAGATCAAGTCAGGTCTGGGATTAGGAAGTGGCTCGAGCTCAGGTGCAGAGAATGCAGTATGTAAGAAATGTGGGAGACCGCATAGAGGAGTATGTCTGGTTGGGACATCAGCCTGCTTCAGATGTGGGCAGGAGGGACACATGGCACGGGAGTGTCCTAGAGCAGCTTTTGTGACACAGTCTCAGCAGACAGCTTTTGGTAGTGTGGCTCAGCCAGCAGCTCCAGCCATGACACAGGCCAGTGGCAGAGGCAGAGGGAGAGGGTCAGCCTCTTCTTCAGCAGGGTTCAGAGGTGAGGGTCCGTCAGCTCCAGCAAGGATCTTCACCATGACACAGCAGGAGGCAGATGCATCTAACACCGTGGTGGCAGGTAATTTAGTCATTGGGTGTTCTGATGTGTATGCATTAATGGACCCTGGTGCATCTCATTCTTTTATTGCTCCGAGGGCCGTAGAGAGGTTGGGATTAATGGTCTCTGGGTTAGAGTGTCCTCTCTGGGTCAGTGGACCCAAGTGTGATCCATCAGTGGCAGAGTCAGTCTGTCAGTGTAGTCCAGTTTTTGTTGAGGGGAGATGCATGTCCGCCGACCTTGTGGTTCTAGAGTTGACAGATTTTGACGTCATTCTAGGGATGGACTGGTTATCTACCCATGGCGCTACCTTGGACTGCAGGGACAAGGTAGTCAGGTTCAGAGATCAAGATGGATCAGAGGTCGTCTTCAGAGGAGACAGGAGGGGTACACCTAGAGGTTTGATCTCATCTCTTCAGGCTCGTAGGTTGCTTAGGAGGGGATGTCAGGGGTATTTGGCTCATGTGAGAGAGCTAGACAGTCAGATTAGAGAGCCCGCCGCAGTGCCAGTGGTCAATGAGTTTTTAGATGTGTTCCCAGACGAGTTGCCAAGTTTACCACCTGTTAGGGAGATAGAGTTCGAGATTGAACTGATGCCTGGAACTAGACCGATCTCTATCCCTCCCTACAGGATGGCACCAGCTGAGTTGAAAGAATTGAAAGAACAGTTGCAAGAGTTGGTAGACAAGGGCTTCATCCGACCGAGTACCTCACCCTGGGGTGCTCTAGTGCTGTTTGTAAGAAAGAAGGATGGATCCCTTAGACTTTGTATCAACTATAGGCAGTTGAACAAAGTCACTACCAAGAATAAGTACCCATTGCCAAGGATCGACGATCTATTCGACCAGCTAGCAGGAGCGGGTTGTTTTTCCAAAATAGATCTGAGATCTGGGTATCATCAGCTGAGGATCAGAGAAGAGGATGTGCCAAAGACAGCTTTCAGGACCAGATATGGGCACTATGAGTTCCTTGTGATGCCGTTCGGGCTGACCAACGCCCCTGCAGCATTCATGGACCTCATGAACAGAGTGTTTAGACAATACCTGGATCACTTTGTTATTGTCTTCATAGATGATATCTTAGTGTATTCCAGGAGTGCAGAGGAGCATGCCCATCATCTGAGGATAGTTCTGCAGACCTTGAGGGAACATGGCTTGTATGCCAAGTTCTCCAAGTGTGAGTTCTGGTTGAGGAGCATCTCATTCTTGGGGCATGTAGTGTCAGAGAACGGAATTGAAGTAGACCCCAAGAAGATAGAGGCTGTGACTAACTGGCCTAGACCCACTTCAGTGATAGAGATCAGAAGTTTCTTGGGTTTGGCTGGTTATTACAGGAGGTTCGTTCAGGACTTCTCAAAGATTGCAGCTCCTCTAACCAGATTGACCAGAAAGAACCAGAGGTTCGTATGGACCGATTAGTGTGAAGAAAGATTTGAGGAGCTCAGGAAGAGGTTAACTTCAGCACCAGTGTTAGCTCTGCCGACTAGTAATGATGACTTCACAGTGTTCTGTGCTGCATCCAGAGTAGGCTTGGGTTGTGTGTTGATGCAGAATGGCAGGGTGATCGCTTACGCCTCTAGACAACTGAAGGGGCATGAGTTGAATTACCCCACACACGATCTTGAGATGGCAGCAGTCATCTTTGCACTCAAGATGTGGAGGCATTACCTCTATGGGGTAAAATGTGAGATCTTCACAGATCATAAGAGCCTGCAGCACATCTTGAGTCAGAGAGATTTGAATTTGAGACAGAGAAGATGGGTAGAACTGCTCAGTGACTATGATTGCAAGATCCAGTATCATCCAGGTAAGGCTAATATAGTAGCAGACGCCTTGAGCCGGAAATCACTTGGCAGTTTATCCCATATCACGGCAGAGAGGAGACCGGTGGTGAAGGAGTTTTACAAGCTCACGAATGAAGGTCTACAGTTAGAGTTGTCTGGTACAGGTGCTTTGATAGCCCAGATGAGAGTGACACCTGTGTTTCTGGAACAGGTGGCTCAGAAGCAGCACGAGGACCCAGAGTTAGTGAAGATTGCCAGGACTGTTCAGTCAGGCAAGAATGAAGAGTTTAGGTTTGATGATAAGGGGATCCTCCGCTATGGGAACAGACTATGTGTGCCAGATGACGTGGGATTGAAAGGAGACATTATGAGAGAAGCTCATAATGCAAGGTACAGTGTTCACCCAGGAGCCACCAAGATGTATCAGGATCTGAAGAGAGTGTATTGGTGGCCAGCTATGAAGAGAGAAGTGACACAGTTTGTGTCAGCCTGTGAAGTATGTCAAAGGGTGAAGCTGGAACATCAGAAGCCGGCTGGAATGCTTAACCCACTGCCGATTCCAGAGTGGAAATGGGAGAATATCACCATGGATTTTGTAGTGGGGTTACCGGCAACGTCCAACAGACTAGACTCCATATGGGTGATTGTGGACAGACTCACTAAATCTGCTCACTTCATCCCTGTTAGGAGCAACTACTCTGTGGATAAGTTAGCGCAGATCTATGTGGATGAAGTGGTCAGGTTGCATGGGGTCCCTGTTTCAATAGTGTCTGATAGAGGGCCCCAGTTCACCTCCAGGTTTTGGCGGAGTCTGCAGAGTGCTATGGGTACCAGGTTGGATTTCAGTACTGCCTTCCATCCCCAGACTGATGGACAGTCAGAGAGGACCATCCAGACAATAGAAGATATGCTCAGAATGTGTGTGCTGGATTTTGGAGGTTCTTGGAGGCAGCATCTACCTTTGGTGGAGTTTGCCTACAATAACAGCCATCATGCTAGCATCGGGATGGCTCCATATGAAGCTTTGTATGGGAGGAAGTGCAGATCACCCGTCTGTTGGGAGGAAGTTGGAGAGAGGTCCTTAGCAGGGCCCGAGCTTGTAGAGATCACCAGCAGGGTGGTACCCATTATCAGAGAAAGGATCAAGACTGCTATGAGTAGGCAGAAGAGTTATGCAGACATTCGCAGGAGACAGGTAGAGTTTCAGGAGGGAGATCTGGTATTGCTCAAGGTGTCTCCTATGAAAGGAGTGGTTCGGTTCGGGAAAAAGGGTAAGCTAGCTCCACGGTACATCGGACCCTTTGAAGTCTTGCAAAAGATTGGGAGTGTATCGAACAAGCTAGACTTGCCTGCCTCTATGGAAAGAATCCATCCGGTTTTCCATGTTTCCATGTTAAGAAAGTTCGTGTCAGATCCGGGTAAGGTTCTCAGTGAGCCTGATGTGGAGATCCAAGAGGATCTCACCTATGTTGAGCAGCCAGTGCGGATCCTAGACACTCAGATCAGAAAGTTGAGGAACAAGGAAATCCCGATGGTTAAAGTCCTTTGGAACCACCACAATATGGAAGAATGCACTTGGGAGACACGGGAGTCTATGCTCCAACAGTACCCTCATCTCTTTTAAGGTTAGATCTCTATGTGCTTGTGTATTTGTATGTATGCTATGCATGTGTTAGTTGAGGAACATTCGGGGACGAATGTTCTTAAGGGGGGGAGAATGTAATACCCGGCTAGACTCCGGTATCGGAATTCCTACCGTCCGGTGGAATCTCGGATGTCGGAAACCTCTAGAAGGGTAAAAACATGTTTTTATAAAATGTTTTCATGAATTTTAATGTTTTAAGTATGAAAATTAAATGAGCTTTTGCATAAATAATCTTTGGAGGAAAACCCAGGTTCGGCCGCCGAAAGTCAAGTTCGGCCGCCGAACATGCATGCGTTTTGGAGGCACGTTAGGCCCCCGAAAGCATGAGTGAGGGAAGTTCAGGTTCGGCCGCCGAAAGTCAAGTTCGGCCGCCGAACATTGCATGGATTCGGAGGCACATTCGGCCCCCGAACGTGGCCTGGCCAGCCACCTATAAAAAGGGGACTTAGCCGAAATGGGTGAGTTTTCTCCCATTTTCGGCCACAGCTAGCTTCCAACCTCCCTCTCCCAAATCTTTTGTTCTTCCTCCAAATCCTCACCATTTTTCTTAAGTTTTGAGCTTGCATTGAAGGTTTTGAGCTTTTAAAACAAGTTTTGGAGCTTGGGAGACTCAGGAGCCCATTTGCTTGGATCTTCGAGTTTAGGTCGTCTCTCTCTCGATCTTCAAGAGGTAAGAGCCGATCTTGAGCTCAATGTATGTTTTTAACAAGTTTTAAGTAGATTTATGGGATAGAAATGCATGTTAGGGTTATTTGAATATTTGGGTTTAGGTTATGATTTTGAACAATGTATGTTGATTTTTGTGTGATTGAAGTGTTGTAGTTGGGGTATATGCTAGTTTGAGACCCCCTAGGTGTAATGTATGATATGTATGCATGTTTTAGAACTAGTTTTTGCATGATTTGAGCTTGGGAGGCGAAATGTGCATAGAGGAGCTGAGTTTTTGCCCTTCGGGAGAAGCTCAGGTTCGGCCGCCGAAGTGACTTTCGGCAGCCGAACCCCCTTTGTGGAGGCAGCATTCGGCTGCCGAAGTTGCCCCCGAAAAGAGACTTTCGTCTCTGTCTGGGACTTTCGGCCGCCGAAGGTGCCGCCGAAAGTACCTGACTTTCGGCTCTGGAGGGACTTTCGACCGCCGAACCTGCCGCCAAAAGTGCCCTGTCCAGCCATTTCATGCATGTGTTTCTATGATTATTTCATGATGTTTTAGGGGGTTTTTGGGGAGTAGATTAGAGTTATGTTCATAATGTTAGGTCCCTCATTTGAGTCCTCCTGTGTAGGTTCGGACCCGAGGAACCGAGGGCCCCAGCAGTGAGATAGCTGCTTCAGAGTCTGTAGAGCTTCAGCCAGAGGTGAGTGGAATAAACCTTAAGTTTTTAAATAAATGAAATATAACTTTTTGAGCATGTTCATGCATCATATATGCCATGTGATATTATAGGGTGTTTGCATTAGTAATCACGAATATGTTGCATTGCATAATATGATGTGGATGCGGATTGGCTATTGGATGATCCTCTAGTCCTCCTATGATATGATATGATGAGGATACGGTATGGATTGCCAGTGAGGCCCATTCTACGCCCCTGGACTATGTTAAGAGAAAGACCAGTGAGGCCCATTCTACGCCCCTGGCATATTGGAATGTTATGTTATGTTATGTATGTAAGAGAAAGACCAGTGAGGCCCATTCTACGCCCCTGGCACGATTGGACTATGTTGAGGACTATAGGTGACAATACCATCCTTATGTGATATGTTTGTGATGTGTTGCATTTCATGGAAGCATGAAATATTTTAATATATGTTTTCTCTATTCTGCTCACTGGGCTTTGTAGCTCACCCCTCTCCCCTAACCCCAAATGTGCAGGTACAGGGTAGATCAGGAGGTTAGCCAGAGTATGGAAGCTATGTTTATGTAATAGTTAGATTGTGGACATGACAATTGTGTTATGATGTAATGTAAAAGTGTTTTAAGTTATGTTATGTAATTTGAATATTGAGGATAGAGTTGTGCTTGACCAATACAGATTGTTAATCCCACTTGTATGTACATGGTCTTTATGATATGAGATATGAGGCTATGTTTCAACCAAGCTTATGTATGATGAGATACCCCATTGGAGCATTTGATGAGGGCTCCAGTGGAGGTTTATGTTATGTTTATGTTTATGTACAGGTTGAGCTTGGTTGTTATATGAGAATGTTTACAGGTTTATGAGTATTGTTGATCATGTATGGGATTAAACAGGATTACAGGTTATGTCAGGCTTGCTACGGTTCCCGGCGGCCTTATGCCGATCTGGATCCTAGCGCCGGTAGCGGTCCGGATTTCCGGGCTGTTACACCAAGGCCATGAATCCCCTCCCATCTCGGATTCGCAATCATCTCTCATCAGTTTTCGAGCTCTGAAAACTGCAATTGCTCCAAAAGTTGCCATTGCTATAGTTAAGGTGATAAGCAATGCAATGACAAGTTTAAGTCTATGTGATCTCTTCAATTTACTGTTATTTGACATGCTCATCGATGTGGCTTTTCTAAGGAAACATGAGTCTCGACCCTTAGAACACAGTCCCTGGTTTTCTGCCATTTCTGTTTCTGATAACTGTTGGAAAAGCTTGTTGTCGGGAAGATAGCCTGTGAAATTATTGTGAGAGATGTTTAGAGAAACAAGATTTTCGAGTCCTGCAAGTGCTATCAGATCTCCTTCCAGTTCATTGTGTGAGAGATCAAGAATGGATAATTTGTTCAGAGCATAAATCTAGGGTGGAATCGTCCCAGTGAGTGCATTCCAACTCAAATTAAAAGAAGATAAAGAGCTAGGCAGAGTGCCTCGAAGGGTATTGTTGCTTAAGTTCAGCATCAGCAGCTCATTGCAATTGCCAATTTCTGCTGGCAGCGTTCCATAAATATGGTTTTCAGACAAGTCGAGGAAACTGAGGTTTTTCAGGGGCCCGATTTCTTTTGGAATTTCTCCACTGATTTTGTTATTAACAAGCCGAAGACGAATAAGAGAGACACAGTTTTCCACCTCAGGAGGAATCGAACCGGAAATGTCATTAGCAATTAAGAGAAGCTTTGTCAGGTTCTGAAGCTAAAACAGGCTTGGAGGTAAGCTACCAGTGAGTGCATTTTGTGACAAATCTAACGCTTCAAATCCCCAAACCTCTCTCTCTCTCTCTCTAAACTGATTCTTATCTTAAAACTCAACCCAGCACAGCTTCCTTTGCAAATAAGCAAGAACAAGAGAGAGAAACCAACAAAAACAAGAAAGATTAAAGATTTTCAACCACTCCACCATCTTCACCTCATGGTTCTGTTCTTGCTTCATCTTTTTGGTAGGAGAAGAAGAAGAATAAGAAAAAGAAGAAGGAGATCGGGAAGAAGAAGAAGAAGAGGAGGAAGAGGAAGGAGAGAGAATGGGTATTTTAGTCTTTTTAACTAAAATTAATGGTGATTTAATTGAAAATTTAACGGGAGGGACTAATGTCATAGTTTTTAAAAATCAAAGTGACTAAATTGAAGATTTTTTAAAACAGAGGGACAAAAGGTTATATTTCACTAAACTAGAAGGACTAAATTACAGTTTATCCTATAAAATATATTTTTGTATTAAATTAATTATTTATATAAATAAATTTAAATAATAAATACTTTACTTATAATTTAAATTCGATTTATTCTATTAGACTTCCATGGAATTTAATACTAAAAAATATTATAGGCTACACCAGTACCAATGTTCCATTCACCATGCTGGTCGAAAAGATTTTATAATAGAAAAACATAAGCGCATATATCCATTGTGACTCAAATGAATGTTATAAAATCTACAAGCGAATTGTTATATTTGTTTGCAATCCACAAACAAAATTTAGATACATTTGAAAAGCTGTTTGTAAATCATTTATCACGAAAAATTTTATTTATTAAAATTTATTTACGTCACAAACGTAAGTCCCTCTATTTGCAACATAAATAAACTTTTCTATTTGGGAGTTTTAAATCCCTAAAATTAAATCCCTTTTCTTCTATCTCAATTTCATTCTCCCTCCCGGTATCTCTCTCTCTCTCTGCAACCTCTCACATCTATTCGAAAGTATCCACTGGCTATTGTTGATGACGTTGAACTAGTCACCACCGCAGATCTGCCTCTACTCGTGAATCGCGTCACAGTAGTGCAGGAAAATGAGGACAAGTTGCAGCGACTGCTATTGAGAGATTTCTCAGTGTCGCTGTATCGCCCACCAAACGTTTGATATTTTACCCATCTGAGAACCGCTTACGCTTCACTTCATTTGGTATTACAAATTCTGCTTATCCAAAATGACATTGCTACTATTTAAGAAACCCACCAGTCTCACATCGCTAGTGAATTCCCATTTCATCTTAATGGTGTCTAGTCTTTGCACAAAGGCTTCCGCTATTGTTGATAAGACAGTTGCCACACCTACGACAGCATCAGTTGATAACAGACGAAAACCTTCAGCAAATTACTCTAGTAATATTCATCTTTCCCCATTATTCAGCCATGGAAGATCGTGTTTGGAACGTTATGATATTGAGCTTGTGGATGATGATGCGTGGCAAATTTCATCAGGTTTAGCTCATGCCTACAAAGGGCTAGATGGGGAAATGGAAGCAGAGTCTCAGTCTGCTACTGAAGTATCTAATGAGCAGGATCATTATGCAGAATCTTTGAAGGGTGACTCTGATTTTGATGAGATTGACAATATGAGAATTCGAGGCAATCTTTTTTATAAGCTTGACCGGGACTCCAAGGAGTTCGAAGAGTACAATTTTGAATTTCACAGGAAGAAGTCCTCAAAGAGAAACGATGGTCTTAAGGGAAAGGAAAAGAAGGAATCTTCAAAGAAGTATGATATCAATAAAGAAATCAAAAAGAAGGAACACCCAAGTTGTGGTTCAGCTTTTGAAGTAAAAAACCTTCCACAGATAGTGAAGAACGAAAGAGTCTATTCTGTGCTTATTGATAATATGGATGGCTCTGGCAGTGTTGGGAAAAATAAGGTCAGAACTCCAACTTTCAATCAGCTCACTGCTCCTTACCATGAACCATTTTGTTTGGACATTTTCATATCAAAAGCCTCTGTCCGTGCCTGCATTATTCACCGGGTTACAAGCAAGGTGGTGGCTGTGGCACATTCTATATCTAAAGATATAAAATTTGATCTGCCCTCAACAAGGAATGCAGCCGCTTGTGATGCTGTAGGAACAATTCTAGCACAAAGGGCTTTGGCAGATGACATTCACAATGTGTTTTACACACCAAGAAAAGGTGAGAAATTGGAGGGCAAGCTTCAGATTGTGCTTCAGTCTATCATAGATAATGGCATTAATGTGAAGGTGAAGCTTAAGCAAAGGAAGCCTCAGAAGGCTAGACTCCCACCTGGTGCTTAGGCATTATTGCCTAATTGGCCGTATGGACTATCGTGCCTCCTTATTTACCTGGCTGTGTATACAGCCGCCTCATTCATCTACTAGCCTTGCACTATGGCCATGGTAATTTGTTGCAAGAACAGCATCTTTGATGCTAAAAAATGGAATTATTTCAGTTTCAGAGACAATCCTACTTCAAAAGCACGACGTTTTAGGAATTGCACGAGTCTTTCTAATCATTTCAATTCAAACCATGGAGATTTTCTTTTACCAGCCAGTTAATTTGAGTGATGTGTTGTGTTGCAATGGAATTAGACTGTCTGTTCAGCTGGGAAATCACATCATCATGAAAAAATTGCAAGCTTTCAGAATATTTCCGTTTCCAGTTCACATTGCTTGTGATAACAGAAACTGAGCCAGTCGACTATAGAATGCTTTGTTACTCGTGAAGTAGAAAGAATGATCATGCAAAATGTCTTGTGTAATTACAGTATGTAATTGTGACGCAAAAATGCTTAAATAAGTATTAAGATCTTTTTGCCATTTATATTTAGCAGTGATTTAATTGTGGGGTCTTGTTAAATTTAAAAAGTTTTATATTATAAACTAAAATTTACTATTAATAAAGTTTAGTATTGTTAATCTATATAATTTGATTTGCATGGAAGCCACGTAGGAACCACCTGCGTAGCAAATGCCATGTCTGAAAGCGCCGTATACTAGTTTTTCATGCTTCTCAGTTATCATCCAATATGCTTAGTAAAATTAATAAACTATTTAAGACACTTTAATCTCCATCTTACAAAGCTTTAAGTACAATTACTGGGAAACAAAAACAGATGTTTAGTTAAAGTGAGCAAGCTCTTGCCTATTGTCGAGCATTTCCACGTCAGAAAAACACCAAAAATATATACTATATTAAACCAAAAAAAAAAGAAAAAGAAAAAACAGCATTAAAACTCTTTTGACTGTGGATTTTAGCAATTTACAAGGGGAATACACTTAAACAAACGACAGTGATATATCAAATCAATGAACTGATTTCATTTAAAAATACAATAGGATGATTGGTGATCCATGTGGTTGTTTTCACTTTTTAAGAGAGTTTCCTTTTGATCACCTGCAACTTAGCAGTGGCATCAGTAATGTTCATCCGTTCACTGGGTACTTCAGCAGAGCAAGCAACCCCTATTTCAAATATTAAAATCAGACACTCTTCAACTACATGGCTATCTCTCCTGCTAATCTCTTCTTTTATTTCTTGGGCAAGACTCGGATTCAAGATTTTCTCCACTTCATCTGGTAAGGCTGTTTCTGTATAGTTATGGAGATTGAAGCTATCATTAAACATTTCATCAGTGGGTCTCTTTCCCGTGAATATCTCCAACAATAAAATGCCATAACTATACATGTCACCCCATGTTGACACTTCATTTCCCATACCATATTCTGCATCAGAAAAAAAAAAAAATTCAAATCCCAACATCTCAGACAATGAAAGTAAATTGGAAATCGTCGAGGAAACAAGCATAGAGCATACCTGGAGCAGTGTAACCAACAGATCCTCTTACTCCAATGGTGCTTGATTCACTTGTGTAGCTGTTGGTGGCTTGTGGGAAGAATCTTGCCAAGCCAAAATCTCCTAGATGTCCCACCATTTCACCATCAAGGAGAACATTACTAGGCTTCAGATCACAATGAACTACAGGTGATTGGTAACCATGGTGAAGATACTCCAGCGCACTAGCAATGTCAATGGCAATGTTTAATCTCTGGCGAAAATTCAGACTCCTAGGTGACTCATTGGTTATGGACATTGGATGCAACCAACCATCTAGATTTCCATTAACCATGAATTCATAAACTAGAGCTTTGAAATCATTTCCTTGATGATCTACACTAGAGCATACAGTCATGAGCTTGACGAGATTTCGATGTCTAACGTTGCGTAACACCTTGCATTCACCCTTGAAACTTTTGGAAGCTGCAGGGTGCAAAAGATTTAACACCTTCACTGCAACTACTTTCTCATCTTGTAGAATACCTTTATAGACAGAACCGAAACTACCCACTCCAAGCAAATTAGACGACGAGAAACCTTCGGTAGCATTACAAAGACTTTGGTAAGCTATTCGAAAAGGCGAATACTCTAAAGAAATTGAAGTTGGTTCTACTCTTTTCCTCTTAGACACCAATATAAATAGAGAAAGTGAAGCAAGTGCTACACAAAGAGCTCCAGAAGCAGCTATTACCAGTTTCAGGGAAAGGGTCAGCTTCCCTTTTCTTGTCTCTTTAAAGTTGCATTTAGGCAGCTGAAATTTAGCAATGCCGCCGCACAGTTTACTATTTCCGGCGACTGAGATTGCACTTGCATTCTTAAAGATTCCTTCTATTGGCACCATACCTTCAAGATCATTGAAAGATAGATTCAATATCCTCAGAAACCGAAACTCCTGAAAAAATCCTGGAACTGTTCCGGTCAGATCGTTGTGAGAAAAATCCAAAACTTGGAGACCCTTCAGCGAACTTAAAGTCGCAGGAATGGCACCCTGGAAGAAGTTGCGTTGCATATGCAAAAATTCTAAGCTTGTGCAACTGCCGAGGGTACTGGGAATTTCTCCAGACAACATATTATGAGAAACATCGAATGTTCCTAGATTTGTCAAAATTCCCATTTCCTTTGGAAGAGAACCAGTCAAATAGTTATGAGACAGGTTCATATTGATTGCCAAGGATGAAATGCTTACGATTTCTCTCGGGATTGGACCACTAAGATTGTTTTCATTGAGACTGAAAGACACTAAATTTTGGCATTTCCCAAGGCTTGGAGGAATACTGCCGAACAAATTATTTTGGTGCAGATTGAGATAGCACAGCGATGTCAAATTTCCCATTGAGGGTGGAATGCTGCCAGAAAATTTATTTCCGTGCAGATTCAACTTGTTCAGCTTCTGAAGTTTTCCAATTTCTTCAGGAATTACACCAACCAATCGATTGTTTCCCACATCTAGCAGCTCTAAGTTGATCAAATTTCCTAACCCAGATGGGATGCTTCCAGAAATTTGATTTTCATCCATCGTCAGAATGGAGAGGCTGGTAAAATTAGTGATGAAAGCAGGCAGCAACCCTCCAAAATTATTGGCGCTTATCGAACACCACACCAAGCTTGTCACATTGGTCACAGAGGAGAAAAAGCTCAGGTCACCGTCTCGGGCGGTTCCAAGATAGTTGGTGGAAATACTCAGCCACCATAGCTTATGCAACTTCTCCAAGGAAGGTACATTCCCAGAAAGCCCATTAATTGCAGTAGTGAGTCTCTCCAAGTTTGAAGCATTGGATAAGGAAGCAGGAATGGATCCAGTAAATTGGTTATCACCAATGTTAAATTCCACGAGGTTTGGAAAAATGTTGCCCAAGTTTGAGGGTATAGTTGCTTGAAGTCGATTTTCAGGTACACAAAATACTCTCATGTAAGAAAGATTGTACATTGAGGAAGGGACAATGCCAGAAAACATGTTTGAACCCATAGACATGTAATACAATCTGTTTAACTTGCCAAGAGTTTCAGGCATACTTCCACCAAAATTGTTACGGGTTGTCTGGAGAAACTCCAGACATGAGAGGTTTCCCAGAAATGGAGGGATCCCTCCAGTTAGATGGTTGAGATCGATAAATAAGAAACGGAGCTTTGATAAGGAACTCAATTCCTTTGGAATTCTCCCAGTCAACCTGTTGGAACTAAGTCCCAAGCTTACTAGATTGGAGCAACCAGATATATTGGCCGGAATTTCTCCAGTGAGCATATTATCGCTTAAGTCAAGAAATTGTAGCCTCCGCAGACGGCCAATTTCATGGGGGATGTCGTGACTGAGGGAGTTGTCTTGAAGCTGCAAGACACGTAGAAAGGTGAGGTTCCCCAAGTATGGTGAAATTGAACCCTGAAGAAGCAAGGAGTTTAGGTTCAACTCGGTGACCCTTGTGTGCCTTTTGCCGCATATCACACCATACCACTGGCAAAAATGAGCAGAAGAATTCCAGGAGCTAAGGACGCCAAGAGGGTCACTAGTCATCTTGGCCTTGATCTCAAGCAACGCCAGCTGATCATTTTTATTCGTTGCTCCAACTATACAGCCCAAGCACAAAAACAGAGTAGTAACGTAAATGCAAAAATTTGAACTTGCAAGGAAAACCGCCATGGAAATTAAGAGATTGAGAGTTGAGGTTTAGGCCATCTCCAACGCTGCGCCAGTTTCTATTTTGGCGTTGGAGATGGCCTAAGAAAATTTGAAGTAATAGCGAATTAGCGAGGAGGGAGAAGAGGGGTGGTGGGTCTTCTAAACCAAAATGATTTTAAATAAAAATTAATTTAAATTAAATTGATTTGATTTATCGGTTGATTAAATTTTTTTTATTTTTATACTTTATTTTTAATATTTTAATATTAAATTAAAATATTTTAATTTTAATTAATTACAGTTTAGATTCTGTATTATTAAAAATATATATCATTATTCACTAATTAATTTAATTTTTTTTATTAAAATTGAATTGAATTAAAATTTTTAAAAATAAAAATAAATTAAATTAAAATTTTAAATTAATTAAAATCTATCAATTTTTTGAGTGTGAACGGAATAATACTTCCCTTTTGTTGGCGTATGTGGACTTAGGTTGCTGCAATTTCATCCTGCCATGTGGAGAGCAGCCGTGTAAAATGTAAATGTCAATGAAATTACTTGGAAGGTTTGCGTAATTTAGGAGATAGGATGACCAAATATATTTTGTATCTTTTTTTTTATCTGCAAATGCAACTAAGTATTATAATAATTTTTATTATAAAGAAGACAAGCTATATAAAATTTGATTAATAATAAATAATATTATTGAATAATTTTTTTCCTTGTGTTTCTTCTGCTCCTCCGTGTCATTTTCTGTCGAATTTTACTCTTTTGTAGTATACTTCCACTCGATTCCAGGCCTTTTTTTTAATAATATTTATTTGTTATGTATGTTCTTCCTCATTTCAAATAGAGAGAAGAAGATTTTATTTTTATTTTTTTATAACAATTTTTTTGATCAAACACGAAAAGAAGATATTTAAGGAGAAAAAAAAAATAATTTAATGCGAAAAGTAAAAGAGATTAAAAGTCAAATATGAATCTAGAATGGATGTACTTTGACAACGCAACAACTGAGATGGACCAATCAACATGTGTCAAGTTTCCATTTTGATTTTATTTTCACCTGCATCTGCATGTACCTTGAAAATTCCTTTAAAATAAGTCAACTGCCGCATACCCACCGTAGTAATTTTTCCTTTTATTCCCTTTTCTTTATGGAATTTTAGTTTCAATTTAATTACTTATTATAGAATGTGTAAGAAGAAAGGCCTAATATATATATACACATATATTCTTTTTTAATTTAGTAACAAAAAGTTTTATTTTTAAATTTTTAAAAATTTTTAACAATAATTTCAATACTGATAAATTAAAATCGATTAAAATATCTCATAATCAATAAATTTTCTTTTAATTTAAAATATATTTAAACAGTCCTAACTTAAGAATATCAAATTTAAGATCAGAAGATAAATGAGTTTTATTACTAATCGTATTTTATATTCTGAGATTTAAAAAATAAAATTTCACGATAATTATGTAAATTTAGATAGAAAGAAAGATTTTCTTTCTCTTTTATTTATTTTTTTTTTATTCGCTAGTGATGTTTAATCGTCTCTTTATTACAGTATTATCTATCTTTGTCATTCAGGTCTGTATATATGGATACGTCATAATCTCTCTCAATACCATGTGGTTATTTAATTTTTTCGACGCGCATCGAATAGAATTCCGAGTGATTGGATTTGCTCTCCTTGCTCTAGTTACATCACCAGACCAGGCTTTTTACGAAAGGATTTGCGTGAAAAGTCTGTCCAGTCTGACTCCTTGACTGGACTGAGATGCACAGAATTGATTCACTTTAAAACAAATGGTATGATGAGTTTTAGAGTGTATTTCTTATTAGGGTCTGATAAAAATTTATTAGAATCTGACTTTACTCCGAGTGCAAAGGCCTGACAGACATGATATCAAATTAATAAATAGATTAGAAAGTAAGAGTTCAGCCATTGGTCAGTTTTGTCATTGACCTAATTTCCTCCAATAACACTTTTTTTAATGCTCGACTACTTATTACTTGTTTATTAAACCCTATATTATTATTATTATTCTTTGCCTCTGCCACCATCCGTTGGGGAAAACACATAAAATAAATGTGATTAATTCTTTAAAAGAAAATTTTATATTACTAATTATTTTAATAATGCTCTCTCTCTCTCCATGCAATTTGACTTTTTAATCTAAAAGTTAGAAATGGATCCTGATCATCCACATGGAATATTCGCGCCCTATGATATAAGTGGACCCACATCATCTAAAAATAAAATTTATTATAAAACATATCCACATCAATTTTAAATTTTTATAAAAAGATTTATTAATATTATCTATTTTTTGAATTTTGATACTACACGTTTCCGATCAGGGGAGATTTAATCAAAATCATCATAGACCATTTTGATTCAATTTGCCTCAAATTAATATATATTTTTTAAAAAATAAATTAAAAGTAAAACTGATCGAATCCTACATTCGAGTTTAAGAATTTCAATTTCAATGAATTATCAACTACCTTTTAAGGAAAAAAAATTGCATCGTATTTCACAAATAATTAATATTATAATAATTAATTTATATATTATTCATAATATAAAAGAAATAAACTATATTTTAAAACAGTAAAAATAAAAAGATCAATGCAAATTATAAAAGGGATGAAGTTTTATTATATTTAGTAAAAATAAGGGTAAAATTGATAATATCATCGAAACCAACAATAGCTCTGTACCTCTGTCAACTGAAAACCCCAGATTCATTGAACCTTGACATTGTCGTGTGATCCCGGCAGAGATTGTCCATTTCAGCTGGCGTATTCTCATGTACGCATGTTTCTTTAATTCAGTGGAGCTACAATGGCTCTCTCTTTTTTCTTTATTGTAAAATTAAAAAATTATTATTATTTAATCTTTATATTATAAAAAAATTGTGTTAATTAATTTTTTAATTTTTAAAAATATATTAAAATATTTTAAAATTATAAAAAATTTATTAATTAATTTATTTATTAAATTTAAAAACTAAATATTAAATAAAAATTTAAATATCTTTAATACAAAAAAATTAATTAATATAATTTTTTATAAAATTAAAATATTAACTAAATAAGCTTTTCATATCAGTATGATTAAATAATAAATATTTTATAATTAAATTTAATAAAAAATTAATTAATAAAATTTTTAAAATTAAGAAGTCATTTAATAAATAGTAAAATTTCTTTAAATTAAAATAGGATGGATGAATATTTTAAATTTGAAGCCTCGTCATCTAATTGTGTTTTCAGAAAAAAAAAAGAGAGAAAAATTATGTTCGGACATATTTGCGGGCTCCGGCCAAGTCGTGACACAGTAGAAGAGTGTTCTTCTAGTTACTGTTGATGCCACGTCACCGCGAACGTGTCAAAGCTGTTACGCCGCCGGCGGACATTAAATTTCTTTCATTAGGATTAAGTAGTACTTTTCTGATTTTAAAACAACGTATTTAGTATTTTACAATGTATAATCGTCGTATTTAAAAATTTCAGATACGTATACGTTTCTCTACTACTATATATCTATGTGTCTACTCAGTCACCTTCTCAACTCTTTCGTTTTCTCTCTCGTCTTCTCTTCTCCTTTTCTCTCTGCAGTCGAATTCAACGAATGGAAACCCAAATCCTCTTTCCTCTTTGAAATCATTTGGTTTAATCTGCTTCTGCTCATCGATTGATGACAATAAACCCTATCTGGAAGCCCAAGAGGAAAAGAAGACGAAGAGGAGAAGGGTAAGATCGTCTCTGCTGCTATTTCTCAGTCAATTTCTAGCTGTTCCAATGGAGGTTTTGGTGGGTCCCACCTTCAGCATCGAGGTCTCTTCTCCTACGGCGTTTGTCGTTCCTTCTTCTCAGGATAACCTACATGGTTCGGCGGCGCCTTCACCTTGCATCTTTTTGAAGCAGGACGACGATGATGGAGGGAGTGAGGGCTTGATTTCAAGTAGGATCCCGCCTGAGAAACCTTTGGATTATTCGTCGGATAGTTCGTCGTCGATTGGAGTTCCAGATGATAGCGAAGAAGAAAAAGACGAAGAAGAAGAAGGAGAGGAAGTCGACAGCTCTGTTTCGTTGAAAGGAGCTTTTGCTTGTTTGGATTCTTTGGAAGATTCTCTGCCAATCAAGTGAGTTTTTTACTTCATCTTTACGCGCACAAGTTTCAATTTGTTTTGAATCTTCAATTTCTGTGCAATTAGTTGCTATTTATGAACAAATTGGAGATAAAATCTGTGATTTCAGGAGGGGATTGTCGAATCATTTCTCAGGGAAGTCCAAGTCGTTTGGGAATCTATCAGATATGAGTTGTGTAAATAGAGTGAAAGATCTGGAGAAACCAGTGAATCCATTCAATAAAAGAAGAAGATTAATAATGGCAAACAAGTGGTCTAGGAAATCTTCCTTCTACAATTGGCCAAACCCAAAATCTATGCCTCTTCTTGCCTTGAATGAGGAAGACGAAAATGATGCTACCGCTCTTACTGAAGAAGAAGAAGAAGAACATCAACAAGCAAGCCCATCATCATCATCATCATTCTCAGAACAAGAAGGCCAAAAAGATCACATAATCCCACTAAAACTCTCAAAACTGCAAGAGAGAAAGTTCAAGGCTAGTTTCAAATCTCAAAGCTGTTTCTCTCTCACAGATCTGCAAGAACAACACTACCAATAACATCTTTACCAAGAGCTTGAGCTTTGCTTCCAAGGGTATTGAATGAATTATTTTAAAAAAAAAAAGAAAAAAAAAAAGCATCTTTGCTTCTGGTTTTTTTCTCTCTTTTGTTATCCTACTAGATGAAAGGGTTTTTTATCTTAGAAATAAATAACCATATCTTCAATCTTCTCTTTCTTTTTTTTTTTACTCTTTTTTTTTTCGTTTGTGGGGTTGAATAGATAATGGATGTTGGATATTTTATCAATTATAATCTTTTTTTATTTAAAAAAAAAATTAAAAAATTTGTTGCCAGCCATAAATGTGTATTAAATGGACAATCTTAGAATTGGATCTTATCTCTATCTTTATCTTTGAAAAAGGGAGGAATTTCTCATGTGGATATTCACACGGCGCCACCCTTTTGATGAAATTGTGAAGGTGCAAGGCACGTGTATCCATGCAATTACAAATTTACATTGCTGGATGAGATATCCTCGGCCCCCATATGTCATTTTCGAGACCAAATTTCTCAAGCAAATGGATTATTTATTTCACTTTTAGATTTTCAAGTCTATTTGGCACTACGGAACACTTTTGTTCTTTACGGTTTATTCAACTCTATTGATTAACATTAGCATGAAAACTCATGTATTAGTATTATTTATCTGTTTGAATTTATCTCTAGAGTTGCTTTGGACAAAACTATAAATATTGATTTCAAACATTAGATAAACTAATCATGATCTTGTTAACCTTTGCGTTTGAGTTTTTGCTTTCGCAATTCCATTTAAGCTGATGTGTAGGTATGTAATTTGATGGTTGTAAGTAGTAGTGACGGACCTAATATTTGTATTTATACTATATTAAAAGTATATACTTAATAAATAAAATTAATCTTTTAATTTTTTAATAAAAACCTAAGGGAGCTAAGCTTATATTCCATCCCCATTTAAAGATCAAAATTTCTGGGGACCCTAAGGTTCATCACTGCTTTTGGAATTTTGCTTTCGTGTCCAGCTACAAATACTTGATCATTCTTTAAATGATAGATCTTGATGCTTCTTTGCTGCTGTAAACTCACACCATTTGACTCTATTAGTATGTTACATCTTCAACTTTCTATTTATTGTTATTCCATTCTCAATGTATTTACCTTTATGTTTTCTAATTTATAAGTATCTAATTTAAAACATTTGAATAAGGAATAAGTCTAAATTATTAATGATTGAAAGGATAACTGTAAAATTATAGAAAATCTCCTTTAAAATCAAACAATGTCATTGAATCAAATATAATTATCTGTGATAATATCTATTATATTAGGAAAATCAATGAATCCAATTTTTGAAATTGTTCAAGATAATTTTTTAAAATTTTTAGAATCCATTTTTTAATTTAATATCTCTCTTATGAATTAAAATAAAAAAACTAATAGATTTGTTCGATTTAAAATGAGAATGAATTAATTATAAACTTACAATTTATAATCTAATAATTCACTTTAAGATGATTTTTTAAATATGTGATTTTTATTTATATACAATAATGATTTTTGAGTTGTTGTTGTTTGGGTTACTCTTCGATGAGTTGTTATCATCTATCAAAAAGAAACTGGTTCTAAACCGACAGATTAAACCAAATAAGAACTCAAAATTTTAATTTAATTTAATTCAATTTTAATATTTATATATTTAATTTAATTTTCATTAAATTTTAAAATTCAGTTTTATATTATTTTAGTTTGATCTCAAAGCAAAGCAACGGAATGCATACTCAAATGAGTTATTTAATTATAATAAAAAAAATGTGCATGGGTTATTATATAAAATTTATTAGTTTTATTATGTTAACCGTAGAGCTTGACTTTATGAAACATAAAGAATATTACTTTTATATTTTAATAATTAAAATATATAATCTTTAATTAATTTCAACATAATTAATAATTTTGTAAATGATTTTTTTAACAAACGATATCAAACGAACTCAGATATATGAGTATCAAAAAGGGAATAATTTTCGTTGTGATTTATGGCGTATCATTGGAAGCATGCCACCGTTGGATCCAGATCACTTGAACTACCAAATACCAAATACTATTCTCTATGTTACTCTAAGCATCTAATTGCTAAATAAAAATAAAAGTAAACTCAAAAAGAAAAATATACAAGTAAATTTATACTTGTGAAATAGAGGAAGAAATTACTTTGATCTGACAAAACTATTGTGTTTAAATATTACTTGATTTGATTTAAAATCAAATTAAATTAAATAAATTAAAAATTAAATTAAATTAATTTAATTGGTTAAATTTTTTAATAAAATTTTTATTTTTTATATTTTAGAATTTAATTAAATATTTTAATTTTAATTATAATTTAATCTTTTTATATTATAAAAAATAATATATTATTATTATTATTAATTAATTCAGTTTAATTTTTTAATTAAAATTAAATCAAGATAATTAAAATTTTTAAAATTAAAATAAATAAAAAATTCAATTAAAATTTTAAATTAATTTAACTCCATCAATTTTATCTATTTAAACTCTTCACTGCACCCCTACACCTAAATCAAATTTAGTATCTTTTCCTTTTTCTTTTTAATAACAAAATTATTCTCCTTTTCCTTCATCTCCAAGAACACATAGCACAAGGCCTTTTGGTAAAATCAAAGCACTTATCTTGTCTACCAACGCATACATATATATATTAAACAAAATAAAAACCCTATTTTGTCCCTTAATTGCTCCAAAGTCAACATTTCAATTTTTGGTATTATTTATTTATTTATTTTTCATTAAAGATCAGCCCACTCCTTCCCAGCTCAAGTGTGAATCTCTCTCTCCGGTGGGTTTGGCTTCGATTTTCTTGTTTTTTTTTTTGTTCTCGTTTAGTAAGCAACGACGTTGATGTTGAAAGTTTCACTTGGGAAGATTATGTTTGCGTAGTGTTTCTTTCATTTTTGATATTTTTTATTATTCTATTGTAGGTGGTTCTTGATTTCGAATATTGGTATAGTTATTTCAAAAATGTTCACAGTGCTCACTGCTGATTTTAGGTTACTTCAATCCTTCTTAGGCTTCGTCTTCATCGAGCCTTACTTGGTGCAAGAGAGTGAGAAATTTTCATTACTTATTTATATTTCACAATTCATTCGAATTTAAACAGGTTGAATTTCATGGGTATATGATATTTCTATTTACTTTAGTTTAATTTTATAAAAAAAATAAATTTTTAATTTTAATTTTTTCGATTTTAATTTCGATTTAGTTTGTAAAAGAACCGACCATAGTAGATCCCCCACAAAAGGTACCATTTCTCTATAGGGGTGTCTTTGTGTGTATAGGGAAACGAGGAATCCATAAGATGGCTAGAGCAAATTACTATATTACCCCAATAACTGCTATTCTCTCACCGGGTCGTTGCATTTTCTGCCTCCCTCATTTCACTGTTTGGCAAAATAAAATTAGGGTTGGCAGCAGTCTTACCTCTCTTCCCCTGCGTTTCCCGACTCGGTCACTGACTCGACTTTGCTCAAACTCAATGAATCATATAACGTGTGATGCCGCGGATGAGGCTGCCAATTCTCAGAAAGATGCCGGGAAAGGTGAAAAGCCGGAGGATGTGGTGGTGCAGTATGTAGTGTTGCGGCGAGACCTAATTGAAACGTGGCCGCTGGGAAGCGTTGTTACTCAGGGATGCCATGCCTCCGTTAGTGCAATTTGGTCTAACAAGGAAGATCCTCACACGCTTCAGTATTGTAGCCCTGAAAACATCGATTCAATGCACAAGGTATGAATTTAGATCATTTATCTGTGAAAGTTGAAATTCCTCTATTGTTTTTAGAATGAGATTGGTATAATTGCATGATGAAGAAGACTTGTGTGAATGAAAAAGGTTACTCTTGAAGTGAAAGGAGAAGCACAGATATTGAATTTGTCAAAGAAGCTCACCGCTGGAGGCATTGCTCATAAGCTGTGGATTGAACAACCTGAAAATATTCCTACCTGCCTTGCAACTAAGCCTTATCCCAAATCTGTTGTTTCATTGTTTTTCAAGAAGTTGAAACTCTGCAAGTGATTTTCTTTTTTACTTGAATCAATTTCAACCAAAATTTCATCTATTGTTGCTTTCTGATCTTTGCTCTCTATTGTATTTGATTTTTGAGGTATTGATTTCCATGACTGGATTTTTCTGCTCTTTAAGACATCCAAATATAATTTTATTTTTGTAACTTTTATGAATTATAGGATTTAATATTATCGTAAACATAAAAAATTTCATTCAAATGAAAGTCAAGTATTTGAAAGTTGCTCTTGTTAGGTTAACCGGTAACTTATAAGATCAGATTGGAGTTTTATACTCTAATGTCAATTTCAATTTAATTCTAATTAAATTTGATGTTTGAAATTTTTAATTTTTCAAAGAAAAAATAAGTTCAAGACAAATTAGATGGATTAATTTCCAGTTTTGTTTGCAATATATTTTGATCAATTTAAGCGCATAAAGTTTTAATATATTATCGATTAGATTGATTCAGTTTCAGTTTCGAATGAAACTCTAACCGGGTTTAGATTCAAAACGAACCAGGAGAGAAAATGCGTCTGCGATCAGTGAAGCACCATCAATTTAGCTTGTGGATAGAATCTAAAACGAAATTAAATTTAGGTCTACCTATGTTGAAAGGCATAAAGATCACTTAATAAAGCATATAAATCAGCTCATGCTTGGTGCTACATCACAACGGTTTCTCTTCTCACGGTAGAGCCGAGTTGGTCTATGGTTTCTAAGGCAAGGGAAGGCTCTATCTTTTCGGTTCTCCATTCGACGGGTTCCCTCCTCTTGCACCAATGGGTTGCTGTTTGTTAGAGCGTCTCTTTATTTTTGCAGATCTGAATTTGTTAAGTGAGTGTATTCTTCTTGCAATTATGATAGTCGCTTATCTGGCTTAGAAGCTAAGCCTACTGTGTCCCATCAGCAACCAAAGAAGAGCTCATCGAGGGCAGGTGATGGCGTCAGCATGCTATGAATGTCGTGATCCTACCTTTCTTTTTTTACTGCTGGCGAGAGATGCTGAGATCTAATAAAGGAGGTTTCTATGCGTAGGAGGTTTCATCTTTCTGGAATATGATTTGCTGTACTTGGCTCCAGGCGGAAGACCTGATCGATGCCTGATGAAGGCGACACTGGTTCTTGTTCATCCCCTTCCGGTTAATTTGCTAAGGGCTTATGTGGTTGGACTTCGCTTTTGGACTGAGCTGTAGTGGACATCAAGCGTATCTCAAGCCTTGGCCCTTTTGATCTGGTGAATGAACTTACCTTGTTTTATTCCAAATTGGGCTGAGGTTTGTGTATCTTATCTAGTGGGCTCCGGCCTTTTTGCAATGTACCCAATAGACTTCAATGCACTTGCAGGTAAAAGATAAAAGATGAAAAAAAAGGCAGGTGATGAGAAATTACGGGGGAAAAAAAGTCGCAATGCTCAAAAATTATATAATTTGTTCTTCAGTAACATTCTCATCTACAAAGTAAGCTTAAAATTTAATGCTATAAAGAAAAAAGAATCAAGGGAAAAATCCTGTTCAACTGAAAATCCGCAATTTAGCCACTTCCAGCATAGCAGCACTACTCGCTAGGTACAAAAAGAGAACAACAAAATAGCTAGACAATATTTCTGATCCAGTCTCGAACACCTGCATTAGTTGATAAAGATTCAGGAAAACCTTATTTAACTTACAAAGGTTCCAATCTGAAAAGATGCCTGATGTTGCAATTAGCAAGCAAGCCAGTAACTGATATCAATACCAGTGTGATTGGAAATGATAATGTTCATGTCTGAAATTAACTGCCTCCCTTCTGCTTGAGAGTAATCTTATCCCCCAGACTCAGAGCAATTCCCTGGGTTTTGCTCCTTATCCTGATGTATCCACTAAGCTTCCCATCTGCCTGTTTCTCAATGCTTACATTTACCAGAGCATCCTCACCGAAAACACTTTTCGCATACAAGTTAGCAGCTAGAAATCCGCATTCACCATCTAGTGCAGATCTGAAACTCAGCCAGCCAAAAAGACACTTTTGTCAAATACCAATTCATATCTCCTCTTAAGACTAGTATACATAAAAGTATATTCTTCTGAATATTATTGAAAAACTGCATAGCAACAAGTCATCGAGGCAAGTTAAAGTAACTTACGGTGCAGTGAGACACTTCATGTTGGTCGACATGATAATATGGTCGAGGAATTCCTTCTCATTTTGAATTATTGTATTAACAGCAACCTGAAATACAATTTGCAAACAAAGATTTAAAAAAAACATACTTAGAAGGGTGATTATATAAATGAAAAGCAAAATAAGGAATAATTTAACAGCAGAGTTCAAACAAAAAGACAGATTAAATGTATATGGTACTCCATATTACGTGCACATTGATTAAATGTATATGGTACTCCATATTACGTGCACATTATGCATTCAACCAAACAGTTAGTACCAAATTGAACAGAGAGGAAACAGATAGCCCACACGATTCACACTATATACCACACAAGTTTGATGGTGGCACCTGTGGAGTTTGCGAAGAAAAAACCACATAAAATAAACCCTTTGCATGATAACCAGGAAACAATTTGATAAATCCCATGTCAATCATATGCTGCTTCTTTTTTTTTTTTTTCCAAAAAAGGAAGAAGTATAATGAATGGTGGCAACATGTAAAAGGAAATGCAAAAGGTACCTTGTTTTCCCATTCAAACTCTGCCCACATTGTTCTAAAAGCAGCATCTGTACAAACTGCAGGAGAGATGTAGTCCATAATATCGATGTGAATGTCATTAAGGACAACAACTGTCCGCTCAAGCACATTTGATGTCTCATAAACAATGTTCCCAAAAATTACACCAGTTTCAGTTGAGGACACCTTGATATTTGCCTTTATTTGCTTGCTTGATTCAGGAGCAAGCGTGTAATTCTGAGGACGCTCAACAAGTTTAAGATCACCCATAGTTGCTAACTCCAAGCACAAATTCTGAAGAGTTTCCTTTGTCCGGTTGATAACTGTGACATCAAGTACAATATCATAGTGATGAACTGTCACATATGCCTCAGCATAGACAGGGTCACTAAATCCAGTGAGTTGAAGGATGCGGTTAAGCTTGTTTGCGTCATCCCCATCCTTGATAAACTCTCCAGTTGCACGTTTCAAATCATCTTGAACTTCATCTTCCAACTCCAGCTGACTCATACCCTGAAGTTCAAATGAATTCAGCAAAGATCATTTCATTATCAAACAAGTAAAATAAATCTGAATAATGCCATTAATAACTTGAAACCCATAAGTCATAAACCATTATCAAATAAAATGATGAGCTCTCAGATACCCAAATAAATCTGAAATTCACAAGAAATAGTACAAGAAGAAGCTTTGAACAATTCACAGCAGATAACATAAATTATGTAATGAACACA
The DNA here is from genome assembly GCF_001659605.2 of Manihot esculenta. Lineage (NCBI taxonomy): Eukaryota > Viridiplantae > Streptophyta > Magnoliopsida > Malpighiales > Euphorbiaceae > Manihot > Manihot esculenta. Next base: position 398,442 of record NC_035163.2, on the reverse strand, counting down.
CATACACGATTTTAAGGGGTAGTGGGGGAATTGACACAGCATACTTCAGAAAGAATACCCCTTTTTATGAGAACATAGCATTGAATCACATATTGTAAGAGATACTAATACAGCTAAAGATTGCAAGTGTCATCTTACCTTCCTGCTCTTCAAATGGTAGAAATCAATCAGATCATCTGGTTGTGCATGAGAAACCTGAGCTTTTGCTTTTAATTCCTCGGTTTCCCTCAATTGTTTCTCTGAAAGCATTTTTACAAAACTCTGACGGCAAGACTGCAACCATATCTTTCTGATCTCATCACCAGTATTGCATAGTAATCTTATGCAGAGTAGAATCCTATCATAAGAATCATTATCAATTGGGTGGGATAAAACTGATGATTGTCCTAATTGTAGCATAGAAACCATAACCAGCAGCGCCTGTGTGGATGCCTTGTTAACCTCAACTTTAGAGGGCTGCACCTCTTCCAATCGGAGGACAAGCTTTGTCAGAGTGCACGCAACAACTGCTCCAAGGAAGAAATCACCAGTGAGGAGAAGGGATCTTAAATTCCCTGAAGAGAGTGTTCCCTGAACAATGGTAGGAGGAGAAAACGCAGTTTCTGAAGCAGCACTCTGTGTTGCATATGTCCCATCAGCAAGAATTGCTGGTCTCCTGGAAGAAACAGTAATGAAATTTGCCTGTGGAGGCTTCTTTGAAGCATCTGGTGCTTCACCTTCTTCTGAAACTGAATAAAAAGGCAACTCCCCCAGGCACTGCTTGATGGTAGCTATGCCATTCTCAACTTCAGAAAGAGATAGGCAATATTCTCCAATAATCCAAAGAGCACAAGAGCAGACTCTTGCTGCTCGGATTTGGTAGAAAGTGTCCAACAGCCTAGTTATTATGGAAACCCTTAGTTTAGGATTAGTTTCTATTATCTCACGAACGAAAACAACCACATCAATAGCTGAAGCAACATTGCTATCTCCAAGGAAATCCATCAATAGATGAACCACTGTGCTGGCAACTTCTGGGAACTTAATAGCACAAGAATGAATAGCTTGAATAAGCATTTGTCTGTACTCCCCATTCTTCTCAAGTTCTCCATTCTGAGTCTTAACAACTTCCTTCTTCAACATAAGAACAACCTCATTGATGTTCCGTGGCGTGATCAACTCAAGGACAATATCAAGTGTCTTCCTCCGAATGTCAAGATTTGGGCTGGAGAGTGCCCTAAGCACATCCATAATTAGATCCACCATGATATCTCTATGAGATGCTTTGAGTTCATTCAGCCGATCAAGCACAATAAGCTTCACATTGTTATCACTCTGAGACAAAAGAAGTTGACAATATGTTCCAGCAGCACTTCTAATAGCAGTAGGGGCAGATGACAGAGAAACAAGTGTCCCAGCACATTCATAAATAACTGCAGTAGAAGGGGCATTTAACAAAGATATAATGATCTTAATGTACTTGCCCTTCTCACCGCGATTTGTTCTGCACACCTTTCGAATCAACTCCAACACAACCATCTGAAGTGATTCACCCCATTCAGAAACCCTATCGACATTGCTCAAGAGATAATTAATGGCTCGATCCTGTGCACATGTGAAAAGCATGAGAAACGCATTCCTCTTAGCAGATTGGTCCTGCTCAGTTGAAAGAACCTTCTCAATCATTTCAGGGGCATCAACCAAAAGTTGCTCACCCTGGGGAAGCTTATGTATTGACATCACAGCTAATATAGCATTCCTCCTGATAAATGGATGTCGATGCTCCAGATTTTGCAGAACTGAAGGGATCAATGGCTCAACTATTTCTGTTTCATTCAAGCGGCACAAAAACCTCAATGTCACCCCACGAATGTATTCGTTTGGATGCTGAAGGTTGTTTCTCAAGTTTTGGCATATCAAGATCATTTCAGGCAGCACCCGACCTTTGGCATCAGTTTTGTCAATGATCTCCAAGTACAGAAGCAACAGTTTTTGGATTGTGTGGTCCTCTGAAGGCAAAACATATCTAACGATCGTAATGAAAAGCTGGGGAAGTGTTTCACCATTCAGCAAAAGACTGATTGCCTTCTTCATAGCATCTACCTTTGCTGGCACATCATTGCCTTCAAGTGCTTCTTTGATCTCATTGGCAATTGCTGGTGTCCCTTTGTCGAAGTGAACAAGCAGAGTACAAGATTTCTCCATCTCTTGTTTGTTTCCTGATAACACAGCTAAATTCAAATCAACACCAAAATTACAATATTAACTTAATTTGATCAAACTAATGGAAAGTAAATAAACAATGTAGCCACCAGGAAAATGTCTTTCAAAAGCTAGGTAAGAAATTTATTATTTCCTTTTTATCTATTTCCAAAAGATACAAATGAATTTAAAATGAGATAAGAAAAAACCATGATCCAACTACCTATGCATGTCCAAGCAAGGTTCCACTCATCTAGATGCATTATTACAACATGACTGTCATTCCATGATGACCCATTTCCAAGTCATGTGACAGTCTGAAACAGACCACTGAAGAATAGCTTATATTTTCATTCGATGGTTAGAACACCAACCAAGACTTGGTAGCATGTTTTACCCTGAAATCATCGGCTAACTTTTACTTGCATGACATACCTCAAGTGAAGCCTCCGCACTTACCACTTCAACTGAGATATTAGTGCTCAAAACTACAAGTTTAGTAAAAATACAAGCAATACTAATTGGCAACAAAAAGCAAATGTTCACATACCATTGCATATTTGACTACAGAGTACAAACCACAACAAATCAGATCTAATATTCAGATTAAAAGAACTTCTTAAGCATACAAAAAAATACAGTATAGATCTGCTCAGTCAGTGATTAAAGAGCAGGAGCATGAGCATCACTCTGTTACCTCAAATAGTAAATTAGATTTTCCTCAGTTCAAATAAAAAAACATAATGCGATACCTTAAAAAAAGATTTCTACTTATATTTTAGAACAAATGAATTGATATGTAAATTCTATTAAACACACAATTGGTTTCACTCAAACCAGAAAATCAAAATTGAAAACCTAAATCCAGTAACTTCTTCCCCTAATAACCATGGAAAGAACAAATGATTGGGTGCCACAACAATTAGATAAAAGATAAAAGAAAAAATAACGTTCCAACCATTTTCTAGGCATCCAAACAGATCCCGACGACAAGGAAGGGGATAAAAGAGAAAACGAACCTTGTAGCGATCAGATCTGAGGAGGAGACAGTGAATTGCAGTGAAATTGAATGATCAAACAGAGTCGGGGTGCAGGAGAGCGCAAGAGACCATTCGAATCAATGGAATCTAATAATAGTTCATTCTTATGAGAGCAGGGGCATGTAGCGAAATGAAATGCTCTCAGATCCGAGATCTACCCCTGTTGTGTGCTAATAAGCGAGTTAGCGAAGCTAGCAAGGAAGATGAGGACTTCGTTGAAATATTTTCAAGGTTTTTTGGTCTTTTCAGTTAAACCTTCCACGTCATTCAACGAATAACTCAAAAAGAAAAAAAAAAATCCCCCATTAGGCATTTGCAAATTCTGAGAAGCCCAATGGAGGCCCAGAGTCTTACAAATGGGTTTCATGTCATCAGTGGATAATGGGCTCCATCCCGATTTCAGTTCTCGTTTTTCCATTCAATTCGATTCAGAATTAAATCATTGCACTCTCTAATTGGAATAGAGCGGATCTGATTCAATCCTGTTATGATAAATTCCAGTAATATATGATCGTTTTAAAAAAATGTTGGAGTTTAATGGTTTCTATTATGGATTTAAATTTTGTAGATTATTTGTTATTTGAATCATTTATATAAACAATTAATATTTTATAATAATATTTACAATAATGAACCCGAGTAATTTCCGACACGCTTCCTTGTTAAACTGGATATCTTGTCCGAAAATCTTCCCAGGTTTCTTAAACATCATCCGCTTTATAAGTGGCTCTATATACTCCCTCTCTCTGCACTCGCTTCTTTGCATCAAACACTCGCCTGATCTTCAAACATGAAGGTGCTAGGCCACGTGAAGAGGGCGGTGAAGAAGCTGAAGTTTCTATTAAGCTTTAACCTCAGGCGGTGGCGCTTAGATTCAATTATCCACAATGCCTCTAAGAGGCGGCGGCGTTTGAGCTTTAACGATCGGTTAGGATTGCATGGGTGCATTGAAGATGTAGAAACAGATGAAAACCAGTCAGTTCGAGCCCTTCAAAGGACCAGAAGTTATGCTTCTGAGGAAGACATTGACCAGAGGGCGGAGATTTTCATAGAGAACTTTCGTCGGCAACTTTTGCTAGAAAAGCAGGTTTCTTTTCAGCTACGATACTGCCGAGGGAATAGTTTCACTAGGGATTATTAAATAGTGCGGTAAACTTTTAGATAATAACAAACTGAGTTTGGATAAATATTTTTTATATTTATACTTTTTTACGTGAATTTTATTTTCTTTCTTATTGCATCCATTTTTCTTTTATGCATTGAGCTTTTTTAAAAATGATAATGCAGTCTTGGGGGGGGGGGGGGGGGGGAGAAGAGACTCAATCCCTACACCAGAAATGGAATATAAGATTCTTGAGCCACTAAACTAGGAGCCTAGGCATTGCATCTATTTATTTGATGAAACTGAAGGATGCATGATACATTATTGAATACTGAAAGTTCGATTTTTTTTTTTTATGGCTATATATACACATTATTGATGAAACTAGGATGCAGTTTCATAATTATTGATCACCTCCTGATTTCCTTCTTCTTCAACACACTCCACCATATATATATATATATATATTCTCTTTCCTTGGGCTTGGGCTCCTCACTTTCATTTTGCCTTGGCCTTTGTCTTCCTTCTTCTTTTCATGTACAAGTTCTTCAGAATAAGCTGCCTCTTCATTTGCATTCTCTTCTTCTCCTTTGTGTTTATTCTTGATCGTCTTTATGATCTTCATGCAATTCACTTTCAATATACTTAACCTGCGCTGCCTCCTAGGTTACAACTCTGGAGTTTCATAAGGCTTAACCTTCTGATCTTTCCTATCTTTAATGGAAGTGATATTGTACAATATCCATGTCCCACACTTCCTTTTTTTGACATTATTTATTTTATAAAAAAAAAATAAATTCTTTTATTTTAAATAAAAAAATTATTTAAAAAAATAAATCAATTAAATTAAATTCTTATAAAATTTTTTATTCCAAACTAATTGAGAAAGATTAAAAAATTCTAATACTTGAACTACATGGATGTTTGAGATTTGCTTGATGGGGTCGATTTGCCGTGACTTAGATGTATTTGCTTGTTTTTGTGTGGTTGGGAGAATTTGAAGAGGATATGATCTTCTCCTTCTACAGAGTGCTGTTACTGTCGTTGTCCTTTGTTGCCGTAAATTGCCCTTATGGTAGGGCAATGATGCTGAAAGACCCTGCTATGTTTAAGACTTTGAAACAGTGATGCTAAAATCGTTATTGGAAATATACAACTAATCAAACTCATTAAATATAAGAAGATGAATATCTGGCAGAATATATAAAATGTGTTGTTTACTTGTAGAACAAACAATAAATAATTGCCATCTTATTTATGAAGAAAATTAAAACCAATGCATGAGAATTAAGCAAAGAGAGAAGGATGGATGACTTAAAATATATGTAACGTACCATGTTGAAAACAGATTTTAATCCCTAGACCAAAAAAAAAAGTATGAGTAAAAGAAGGAAAGAGAATGGAAAATGTATGGGATGTTGAGAAGCATGACTTGCGCTAAATAGAAAAAGGTATAAAGGGACCAAGTATGGATTTTGAGTAAAAAATAACCTTTGTAATGATGTTGAATTTACTTTATATTATATTTAAGATAATCATTTTTATAAAAAAATTAAGCCGAAATCAAATCAAAACTATTTAAATTGTAATCATTTTTGAACTTAAATCGTTTCAAAATGAAACTATTTCCAACCATGAAACCCTGTAAACAGATAAGATCTAAGAGAAAGTAGTATTTTTCAAGTTATTCTTGGCTATGTTTAGCTGTATCATGAATTTAATTAATTAATTAATTAATTAATAATATATAATAATTAATTTTTAACATAAAATATATATAATAGGTCTCGTGAAAATTTGGTTTCTTAAATTTTAATTAATTGGGCGGGTATAAGAATTTCGTGCGATTTCAATTGTTGTATGTATTATAATAAATTTATTTATTTTTACTATGAAATGGAAATGAAATGAATAAAAAATGAAGGATGATGCATCAAGCAACCGAGACATGTGGAGGAATGTTGACTCTTCCAATACATCACCAATTTCTTTTCTTTATAAGTACTCACGGGTAGTATTAAAATTATACTGTTATATACATTAACTAAACAATTATTTTAGTTTTATGGTTTTTTTTAATTGTTTAAAATAATGTAATTTTAATTTAAATCTCAAATAAAGACTAAAACGTTCAAATTCATCTCTATATTTATTCAAAATATTCAGTTTAATATATTTATATTAATTTCATTAATATTAATTATCAACATTTATATATGTATAGAAAGTAATCATAGCACACAAAGAATAAATGAAATCAATTTCAAAAAACATGTCAATATATTTGTGATATCATATTCCAATAATGTCTTTACAATTATTTAAGGTGATTCAATCAACCAAATTCCATATCCCATCGCCCATTTCCTTCCACAAAAATTATATTCTAACGTTAGAATTAAATCTCTAAAATTAACCAAAAATATTAATATTCTGAAATTTAGAAAATATAATTTTTTTAATATGCATGTGAGTTTGGCCAGAGAAAATTCGTTCTTTTTTGTTCATCTCTTTCTTTTGTTTGCTAATAACGTTTAATTGTCTCTCTACTACAGTATCATATGTTTCTGTCACTCATATTCGTACGTACGAATGCGTTAAAACACCCTATCATTTTCAGACAGCCATTTAATTTTCTCCGGTGCGCGTGTTGACAGACCTGCGAAATGATTGAATTAGCTATTCTCTTTCATGTTATGTCACCAAATTGGGGTATCTCCCGTTGGACCACACCCATTAACCATCCGGCCTACTTCATGTGTTCGGGTTAAAACTTGCAATAGTGGATCGGTCTACTCGAAAATCGCTTAATGGGCTTTGAATTTGCATTTTTCTTTAGGACTCAGTCTCATTTTCAGACGACGGTCATCAGATATTATTCAATAATATTATTTATTTTAGTAATAGTGTAATTAATTAAAATAAAATAATTATATAAAAAAATGATATTTAACATTTTTATTAAAATATTAATACTTATTTTTGTAAATTCAAACCGATTCGAGGAGGAGATACTTGATTAAGAAGTTAGCTTTTCTTAGAAAGAAGGAGGCAATGCTTTTTTGAAAACATTGATATCCACTTTCCAAAATTCCTAATGGTTATGGAATGGCTTGCTGGAGATGCTTGATTAAGAAAGATGCTTAATTGAAGATTAATATCTACTTTTATTTTATTTTAATTTTTGGACAATGATTTTAACATTGAAATTAACTAGTCTATTTTATAATAGATATAAATGTTGATGAAATGGATGATGTGATGGCCACTTAATTTGGACAACATAAAGTCTATAGGATATTGGGAAATATAATTATTATTGGAAATTATAATAAAATAATTTCATTTCTATACTTAACTATATAAAATAATAAAATATATTTATTGGGTTTTAATTCAATAATATTTTAATTAATTTTATTTAAAATTAAATATATTAATCAATTTAATATTAAATAGAATTTGTGATATAATAACATGATTCATAATTAAATTAGTTCTTGACCACGATGCCTAGTAATGGTAATGGAGCTCACTTTTTTTTTTTAATTATTTTTTTTTTCTTTTTACAATTTTTGATAAGGAAATTTACCTACAAATGATTCTTTGAACCAAGCATTAAAGTTTATAAATATTAGGGAAGAATCCAAGGTGTATTGAATTAAATTTAAGAGATAATGATAAAAATTAAATATATTGTTTCACTTGTGAATTTAAATTAAAAAAAATATATATATATTTAATAATTATATGCATGTGTATAGGTTATCGCAACAAAGGTTGCTTTTTTTGGGGTTATCAGTTATTTTTCGTATTTTTCTGCACAGGAACAAAACATGCCTTTTAAGGAATTTATTTGTCGAAATTCGTTAAAATGTCTCTTCTTCTACCACACATGTATGGATTATTTATTTATTTATTTATGCAGATAATAATGAGATAAATATTTAAAAAAAAAAAGAAAAAATAAATTAGATCAAACAGTTTTGGAAAAAGAGAGAGAGAGAAAAGTGAGGCCATTTTGGTTGAACACGTCACATCAAGGTCTTTCCACTTGGAACACCAACTCACGAGTGGATTAGCCAACAACAGGTTGGTTCTGCTAATATCCCTCCAAAGCCTTGGGCCACTTCCCCCCTTTTGTTTGTGGTCGTTTCTAATTCTACACAGGTACAAATATTTACCCAATATAGTAATTTTATCACAACTTTTTAGTGTTTTTATCTCATCAAAATATTAATATTCAGAAGTTAAAAATAATCTTGTTACGAAAAATTCTGATTAAAAAAAAAGAAAAAAGAATGTATGAATAGGCTTAGCTACACCTTGGTTATCATAAAAGATGACAATCCATCGATAGTGGATTAAGCCAACCTGTACATAATCCTTTATGTCGAGTAATCAATTAATTAAAAAAAAAATGCCACATCATAGGTATTCTCTTCTACGAAATTACATATTTAATAAAGAGATGATATAAATAATATTATTTTTTTAAATAAAGATTATGCTTATCTTTAATCAAGCTATCAAACAACAACATGTCAACAAATTATTATATCACAGCAAGTAGTAGGTGGCTCTTCTTTGTGTTCCACTTGGCAATGCACTTCTTCTTTCTAATTCCTATAGGTCACCATTACTTTATGTTTTCTCATTTGATAAAATACTGAAAAAATATTTTTTATTAACAAATTTTTGTGAGTATCAAAAAATTTAAAAATATAAAAAAATATTTTGTTATAAAACAAATGAAAGCGCAGTGAATTATAAGCTGCATGATTATACTAAAATCAAAGTAACTAAAAAGCTATTTTTTATGCTACTTTTGGTTTTTATCATTTTACTCCTCATTTATTATAAAAATTTAATTTAATTAATTTAAAATTTACTGTATAATTTTATAAGAATTTATTTAATTTTTTCTTACAAAATAAAATATGTCAATTGAAGAGTTAAAATTTTCATACTAGAAGAAAAATTAAACATATAATCCTGCATGAAATACAACATTTAAAATAAAAATAAATAAATAAAATAACATAAAAGCATGTATGGTTTTCTATTTCTTTTAAACTTGAATTTTATAAGCTAAAAAAAAATTGGGTTATTTTAAGTATTAAAAAACGAAATAATTGATTTTTTTATAAATATTTTAATTACAAATAATAAATTTATTATTTTATTTGTACTGTTTTTCAAAGCAAGTAATATTAAATAAATTGCAAAAGCAACGGTGAGGCCAAGCCGGCGACGGCAATTCCCATGGGGCATCTGCTTTTGCTGATAGTGCATATTTTGCCTAATAAAATAGCAAAAGTCACACTTTATTTTGTTCAACAAAACTATTCATTTGCTTTGAGATTAGCTTAGTGTTTTACCCTTTTCACATTCAGACTTAGTCTGTTTTATGAAAAAATAATTTATATTTAAAAAATATTTTTTATATAAAATATGTTTCATATATAAAAAATATTTGCTATTACTATTAAGAGTATATATATTTTTTATATTAGAATTAAAACCAACAAAAAAAGTTACTTTTTAAAAAAAAAACATATTGATTCAAAACCTTTTCGATTGAATTTTTATATTTTTTTAAGATAGTTCTAGAAATAAAATTCTATTTAATTTTAAAATTAAAATAAAAGAACATTATGAATGTAGTCTTTTATTATTTTATATGTAGGAAAAATATTTTAAAAGAAATAGAGAAGACAAGAGACCTGCAAAGCAAAGTGTTAAACGTCCAAATCAAGACTATAATTTTGGTATAATTGGCATCAATAATTCCACGTAGATATTTTTGTAAAATAAGAAAATTTGAGAACGAAATAAATAATTAAAAAAAAAAGAGGGATGGGCCATTGGCCAGAAAGGAAGCGAATGTGGACCAATAGCTTTAAAGCGCGTGGAGAGAGGATTAATTGTGGCGCTTCTTATTTGATTTTTTTGGCAGCCACCCAAATTATATGGGTATGGGTATTGGGTAGTCTCGGCCACAAAGTATTAAAATTTTTTGTTTCAGTTTGGGGTTGAAAATAGTTTTAATTGGTAAATATTTAATTTCAAAATAGTTTACGATATTCTAATTTTAATTTGATTCTAGAATAACTTTGATTTTAATTCAATTTTGAGTCTAATACAATTTGATGATTAATTAAATATTGTCTTTGTGCAACAATAACTATTATTTTAATTTTTTTTCCAAATTATTTGTATTTTAAAAAATTTCAAATATTTAATTTTTATATATACTCTTATTAATTTTTAAGTAATTTAATATTAAAAAGTATTTTATATAAATTGTTATATATATATTTTTAAATTAAAACTATTAATTAATTTAAATTAATAAAATTTAAACTATAGATATTATGAGAACGAATATAATAATTAAATTCACAAAATAACCTCAAATTTATAAATTTATGTAAATAGTTGATTATGCAAAATTTAAATTGTGAATTTTTCTTGATTATGCCGAAAATTTAAATTGTGGAACAGATTTATTAAAAAAAAAAAAAAAGAAAGCAGTGTGTTGCATTATATAAGAGGTTAGGCGGCCGGGTCAAGCGATTGTGGGGTTTCAGTCCACAAAAAAGAGCATAAATAAGAAGGTGATGTCAGAATTAAGGATAGCCGTCGATATTCGACTCACACACGAACCAAATCCAACGCTCCAAATTTCACCTCAGCTCAAAATTAATTAAATAAAAAAATATTAACCCTTTTTTTTCGTCCTGGGCTCTTCTTTATAAACTAAAACACGTCTTCTTCTTCCTTCTGTTTCATTTGAACGCCTCTTCTCCCCCCTCTCTATTCTCCTTCTCTCGTCTCCTGTTCTTTGCATTTGAACTCAGCAAAACGAATCAGCAGAGGTAGTTTATTTTTTAATTGGATTTATTTTTCGAATAAAATAAAGGGAAATCGATTTGATGCCTTCACTGTGTTCGAATTTTCTTCTTGTTGATTGAATTCCCGTGATTGGATGGTAGGTGTCTTTTGGCTGTTTGCGATTTGAATGAATTATTTCCTTGGTTTGATGAATTTTCTGTTTGTTTCTTTGGAAAACTATTAGTTTCTGCTACTGCTGCTTTTGCTTTCTTTTTATTTGTTGCTGATGGTAATTGAATTTGTCTGGTGGCTTGCTTTTGTATTTGTAGAGGTTGGGTTTCTTTTTATCTTGGTGGACATAGAGGATTTTCCCTTTTTTTTTTGGTAAAAAATATTTTTACTTTGTTATTGGAGTCTAGCTTTTTTAGAACACCTGAAATCACGGAGGAAGAGTCCTTATTTTTAGAAAAATAATGGAAACTACGGTGTGGAGGATAATTCAAGGATAACTTTTTTTCCTATAAAAAAGATGAGACCCACTTTTATTGGATTTGTTACTTTCCTTTCTTTCTTCAAACTGAAACTGATTTGAGTTATCTTACTACGATGCTCCCTTCTGATAATTCATGAGCTGAATTTCAAATTCTTACGATTGGTTTTCATCCATTTTTTAATGCTAGGTTTAGGCACTGGTCTTTCTCTGCTTCTGTGTTTAAATTAGCCACGGAATACAAAAATTATAGTTGAAGTAACAATTTTCTTTCCATGAACCAAAGGAGTAGGAATATTGGATTTATTCAACCGTATTGAGAATTGCTTGGTTTTTGGTAACTAGAGACTTGAGGTAAGGATGATTGCCTTTGAAATTAATGTGCGATACCTACTGCTTGATCATAGATGTTCTGGCGTTGATCCACATGATGTCCTGGATACTACTTTGTTTTTATTAGAAATAATGATTCTATTTTTGCTGAATGATTTGTTGGGAGCATTTGCATCATGTAGATGTAGAATGACTTACTTGTGCAATTAGTACTATCTATCAGCTTCATCCAGAAAGTTGTAGGAAAAATCGATCAAATTATCAAATACCAAATGATTTGAAGGAACAAATGCAGAAATAGCTCTTAGGATTGGTCATCTTGGTTGAGACTGTACTCCAGCTAAGAAGTTATATGCTTTGGTTCATAGTTTATGTGCTTTGCTGAACTGCATGAAAAATGATCCAATAATGTTGTTTGAATATTTCCTGAAAGCTTGGGTGCTTAAATAATTTTCTAATTATGATATACTTCGATTTCTTAGAGATTTTAATTTTTGGTATTTTAAAGATTTATAATTTGGTCTAAGGTATTTGGGTTTTTGTTTATGCAAACTTCAAAACTAAGTTTGGCCTTTGCTTGTTTAGAAAATCACCCAAGTTTTAAATAATTTATTTCTGAACTGCTATACTTTTGTTGTCACAGGATTGTAAATCACTAGTCATGGATGAATATTCTGGTAAAAAAGCTGGCGATGGGATTGTTGTTTCTAGAAAGGGATCTACTCTTGTTTTGAGGGAGAATGCTAATAACAAAGAGCGAAATGCTCAATTTTGCAACCGAATTGGGTGTAGTGGGAGAATAAACTATGCAAAAGGTACTCAAATTAGTTATTCAGAGAAAGCCAAATCTTCTAGGCAATCATTCCGGTCTCCCTCGAATGGCAAGGAAATAATTGGAAGTTCTTCTAGGACCTGCTCTGCTACCAGCAATCCTAGGAAATCATTTTCAGGACCTCGGAAAAAACCATCTCCTAAGTCTGAAAAAGATCCGTCTGAAACTGGTAGTTTTCAGGATGATAATGAACTGCCGGAACTATTAACTCCTGAGAAGGTCCAAAAAGGTCTTGGCTCTGAATCTGGTGATGCTGGGCCTAGTGAGAACAACTCAAAGGAAGTTGGTAGTACTAGCATGCCAAGCGCAAGATCTCGAAGGAGTTTTCATCAGAAATCAGGAATAGGTAAACCAGATACAGTAATAGGTTCATCCATTTTGTCGACATCTAAATGCACAAGCCAAGGGGCACATGCTAGTGCAAACAGGTATGGTCTAAGAAACCTTAGATGCAGTTCATTATCCGATGTTGTCCCTACAGGATCTTCAACATCAAAACCAAATCTCCTTAGACAAAAAGACACGGTCAGGAAGAGAATTTGTGATGGAGAGAGTAGTTCTTCTGCCAGAGGGAAAAAGATAAGCCCATCACTGGAAGGGAAGAATTCTAGTTCTAGCTCTAGTGTCTCAATTTCTGATTCAAGAACCAGAAATGGGCCTCCCAGATGGGACAATGGTCCTGCTTCAGTTAGGACTCGAAGATCACTCGGGTACACTAGGACAAGGGCTGCTAATCAAGGAAGTCAGCCAAATGAGCCCCATGTAATCCCACAAATATCTCAACCTATTTTGCCAATCGATTCAAATTCTCCTACTTCTTCACACCAATTCTCTTTGGAATCCTCCCCAAGTCACTTGCAGTCTTATGGTCGTCCTGGCAGTAGCCACGAGAGTTCTCGGGGCATTAGGCCACCTAGTCCTGCAGAATTTGGCAACATCCGGTCTTCCATGGGTCGGGAGAGCTTCCGGCGCTACAATATGGATGGAATTGCTGAGGTATTTTGTCCTTGTGATATTTTACCATTTCCCCTTCCCGTGATAACATGAACTGAATGTTTTCTCCAAACTTAGGGAGTGAGGGTGGGAGAGAACAGGGGGATTAATAGTGCTTCGTTATAACATTATCATTTAATAATATTTGGACAGGTGTTATTGGCACTTGAGAGGATTGAACAAGACGAAGAGCTAACATATGAGGTATGTCATCTTCTGGCCTATAGACTTTGAGCAGATTATACATCTATATTTGACAATCTTTTATCTGGCAGCAATTGCTTGTTCTGGAGACTAGTTTGTTCCTTAATGGGCTGAATGTCCATGACCAGCATAGAGACATGAGGTTGGATATTGATAACATGTCATATGAGGTCAGTTACTGTGTTCTGATTGCGTTGATGTATTTAGTTTTTTTTTTTTCCCCCTGTTCTGTGTTCCCATTATTTTTCTGTAAGAATCTTCCATTTAAGAATGCTTTCTTGTTCACAAGCTATACTTGGCATACTTGAGAACAAAATTCTAGTAACTAAGCTACATAAGGATCAAGTCTGCATAGGTTTCCTTATCTTTCTGCATTTTCTTGTTTTGTCAGGAATTATTAGCTCTAGAAGAAAGGATGGGTACTGTAAGCACAGCACTAACTGAGGAAGCATTGTCGGAATGCCTTAAGACTAGCATCTATCAGTCGGCATCTCTGGAGGATGCTACTTTGGACCTTTGTGGTGAGAAGGCTGATATCAAATGCAGTATCTGCCAGGTTTTCTTCTTCTTCTTCTTCCTTTTCTTTACGGATTTTTCAAAAGCATTAAAATGTTTACCTTGCATACATGTATAAGAAATCTAGTCAAAGCAAAACCAAATAGCGTAGATCTAGAAGCAAATCTGTACTTGAACCAATGCCAATGTGGTTTAACCTACATCAGCTTGGATTATCTTGAATTAGTTTAGCATCTGATTAAGTTTGGGTTTAGCATTAACAGATATTTATAAATGGCCTTTGTGAAAAGCCAATGGAAAGAATTGCTATTATTAATTAGACCTCATTCTGCTATCCCCATATTGCATTCTAGTATGAAAAACTTGTGTTTATTTTGCAAACGTCATGGAACTAGCCAAACCCATTTGTACTATATTTTTCTCATTGCAGGAAGATTATGCTGTTGGAGATGAAGTGGGAAGATTGCAATGCGAGCATAGGTATCATGTGGCTTGCATACATCAATGGTTGAGGCTGAAGAACTGGTGCCCCATTTGCAAGGCATCTGCGGCACCCTCATCATCACCACAATCACCTTCATCAGTTGATGAATAAATTGGATGTTTGAGACTGATTTTTCATTTTGTACAAATTAAGTCCGTCTCATACATCCATTTTTTTTAATTGTCATATATTTTTCCAAGTAAAATGGAAGATCATTTTCTTTTATGTACATACATTTCTCTTTCTTGTCAATAGACTAATAAACTGGGGCATCATTGCCTTTACAATGATAACTTTTTCATCTATAAAAACAGTTTAACTGTGAATAAAATTGTTTACATGTTGCTGTCTTCTTCTTTCTGTACATACACTGTTTCTGAATAGATTGCATAACTTTTGGCTGGGAATATGCAATTGACTTCCTGGTCATGCCATTTTGGAAGCCTTCTTGGGGAGATAATGGATAATCTCTTGGCAAAGTAAGCTGCATGCGTGAAGCAATTTCAACCCCGACTTCATCTCTAAAATGTGGGAACTGTTGCTTTTTAGTCTATGAAGCCTAGAGAAATACTTAGCTAGTTGTGGGCCGAAAGACAAGATGTAAGATGAAATCTAATCATTTGCATGTAGCTTTTACACATTCGGGGGGTCGTGTGTTCATAATGAATCTTAGGTTGCTATCAGGAAAAGCATAAAGCTACCTTTATAAAGCAGCTTCTGTAGGTAGACAGTAGGAATCCTCATTCCTTAAAATATGCTTTCATCTCACATTTAATACAAGTAGACTGATCCAATAAACCAACATTCCGCCCCAAACCACCTTCTCCTGCCCCCTGAAAAACCGAGCAGACAAAAATGGAGACATGGGAAGCCCACTGCTTATATTATAGAGTTGCAAAGCCAAAGATCATTCCCCTCTGTTTTCGTCATGTTTATCTAAGAAATTAGGTCTTTTTTCTTTTCTTCTCATTCTCAGTTGATTTCACCTCCACATAGTAGAAAGTAAGGATTGTGGGGTTCTAGTTTTGATTGAGAATTTACCTTAGAATTGAAATTGAATTTAATGTCAGTATAGTTCCAGTTTAAATTTTTGTTATTTGATTCAGTATATTTCTTGATTTTTTGGTTTTATTACAGTTTTGATTCGGTTCTTGATTTTTAAAGTAATTTTATATAATTTTTTAATGAAAGTTATATTTATATTACCACTTTAAGTGGTAAAAATTAGTTATTAATACAAATTATATATATATATATATATATATATATATATATATATATAGTTTACTAATTATATAATCTATAAACATATAAAATTAAGCATGGAAATAGTAATATATCATTTAGTTATTTTAAAATTATGCAGTCTTCAATTATAGGGTACAAAATATAATAAATAAATTACTTAACATACAGTAATTTTTAGGAAGAATAAGGATAGGAAGAATTCTAACTCCAAATAGGAAGATCTCTAACTCGGATTTCACAACACAATCCACCAATTAAAGACTGTTTAGTAAGGTAAACAAAAGACCAATAAAGAAGGATACAACCATTATTTTCCTGCAAATATGAATTTCTAAAAACATTTACATTCTTGAACGAGTTGCCAAGGCCTCAATCCATTAATGTTGTTTTCTGAAAGCAGTACAAGATTTAAGGTTGTCTAACTTCAAACAAATCCATTTAAATCAACTCTTCCCATTAATAACAGAAATTCCCCACATAAATGCATCTTTTAGAAATTCTTCCCATTACCTTGCTCTCCCATTTGCAGCAATAATCTGTGATTTTCATGATTTGAAACCAGGCTACTGTATTTAAAAAGACAAGTCCACAGACCTGCAGATCTTCCCCAACTGTTAATACACAGTGAGCATATGACTTTTTCCACATGCTGGAAAATTCCCAGTGAAAACATTTGTTTCATTGCTAGTGCTTGAGGTGGTTTTCCTTTCAACTTTGCATTTGCTTGCCTCCTTTCATTTACTGAGCCTGGTGCAAATCATTCAGATGACTCCTTGCATTGTTGATTGACCGTTAGAAGCTGGAGAAATCGAAATTCTCTCTAGTTATTCAATTCCTGAAGCCATCAATACCAGTAAATCCAAGGAAACTGCAGAAGTACCTCACCTTGTACTCTGATACAAAAGAGTTTAGTCTCTAACTAAAGAAAATGGTAAAAAAAAAATGTAATCATGACTGTAAAAACAAGTTCATAAGCTTCAGCTATCATTCACATCGAATTTCCAGTGCTTCTTCCCTCACATATTATTACAAAAGGATGCCCAAAAAAAAAAAAGATAAGAAAAAGGAAAAAGAAAATTCTGCTTCTCTGATAAAGAGGCAATGAGGTCAGAACATGATGAACAGGTAAAATGGATCAGTCCCAAAAGAATATTGTAGAAGGAAAGGTGTCTTTGATGGTCTAAATGATTTAATTGTAATATATATTCCCAGCAAGAAACTCACAGGTCATAAGTCAGTTTTTGCAGTTCTATTTCTATATCCAAAATGAGTATCCAAGAGTCTGCTACAGGCCTACAACATATTTCCTAACCCACAGGTTGGAATCAAAAATTGCACAATGAATTCAATTCAATTCTCTTTTTGTTTTCCTATCAATTTTTTTATTTGGAATAAAAGATTTTTTTTTCTTTTTTTACGTACAAAATTTTCATTTTCAAAAAAAAATAAATTCATACATGATTTTATAAGAATTCATTTAAATTTTTTTCTTGCAAAATAAATCATCCCAAGTAAAGCAAAAAAGAGAAAATGAAGGTACACTTGAAAGGATATGCATGTAGCATAGGAATAATGAAGAGTTGAAAAAGGAAGTTTGACGTAAATAAATGGATCTTCCGGAGGCATCTGATTGTGGAAAACACAGCAAATGTACAGCACAGGTGTTGACAAAAAATTATTTCATCCTTAACCAAGCTACACAGTACTCTGAAAAAACAATTCCTCATCTGTGAAATGATTAGCAATAGAATTTCAACTCACTACTGTATGCATCAGGAAAAGTTAGGGCAAAATACAATGCCAAGAGCAATGAACCTCAAATTTATTAGGCTTAACTAGTAGTTCTATGTCTTCATCAAAAGCTAATTTCAAAACATTTTTATGTAATAAAATATGAGCTCATGGTATGCCAAACATTTATCTTATGTATGCTTAAAAATAAAATCAAGAAACAAAATAACTTCACACAATTTCCTAAAGACAAGAAATGATTTATCTCAATCATTATCCATATAATTCACTTTCCTTTGGGAGCTATAAACCTCCTCTCTTTTTGGGTTCTACCGGGAAACATAATTCAGAGCCCCTCCTCCAGTAGCCATTCCAATACGTTTTTCCTTCCAGATTCATTCACAAAGCCTCTATCTTCTTCTTTTTTTTTGGGTATAATTGGCTTTGACTGATGTTGATGTTCAAACTCGAGAAATCTCAGCCCTAGATATGCCTCCAGTATCAATAAGCTAAAGTCCATTGCTTCACAAAATCTATATCTTATCCTGCCATTAATTCCAACATTGCTAATATCCTAACAACTACCAATAACTAAATTCAATTCCCACCCCTAAAGCTCAGCCACATATTGAAGAAGTATCTTCTCTGGGCTTTTCAGAGTTAACAAAATAATGGCAGAGATGCAACAGCAGTTCCTGCATATTCATTGCTGCAGCAAGACAAAATATACAATAATGCAAATACAAAATATGAGAAAATATGATTCAGCATTCTTTTGATAAAGAATAAGAAATAATGGCAAAATACATTGTAGATATATGGTCTGCTGGATGGTGCAACTTTACAAGCTACAAAATAGTTATCTTCCATGATTTCATTAGGTTCTTCATCAATCCCTGTGACATAACATGACAAATCAAAATCTGTGAAAATAGAAAAATGAAAGCAGAAAGCATAAATGCCAAAATCTTTATTCAATCATTCTGTATGAGAATACCTTAATTTTCTTCATTCTCCCAGCATATTGACAATACGGCAATGACCAATTCGCCCCAGGTTATGAGGTATTCATTCCCATGGTAGCCATTAAGTCAGAACAACTATAACATAGCAAGAGGATCTTCAACTACTATGAATTGACTAGTTTTCTAGATAAAGAAGTTTGCGTGACTGTACTGCTTGCATTTTGGGCATACATGGGAAATTTGCTCCCCCATTTTGATGTTTAATTTGATAAAGTAACGTTACCATGTTGATCTTTAATCTGATCAAGCAACTTTACTGCACATCTAATTTTAAGCTCATTTCATAAAAATCCCAGAAAGGCACAACAGCCATTATCTGCTACGTATCACCTCAACCATACTGGTTAATCCGCTTCATTGAGACACTACAAATATTAGACTTATTTATGAAATTCAATAGATGGTCCCACTAAGCTTGGTTGGTATGCTTTTGTAACACTGCCCAATACTTTTATTTAGTCTTAAGTGCTAGAGTAACTCTTTTGCGTTTTTCTTTTTACTTGTGTGTTTCTCTGGGTTGAAGGAGCCGACCACCCCATGATGCTTAGGTAGTTAATTTTCAGCCACCAAGGTGGAAATCAGAATTCAGAAGGATTGAACTGCAGAAATAAACTGAATCAGAGAAGTAGAAATCAACAGTAGACTCAGCTATATGAGTTCAGTATTGTCCAGACTATTGATTGTTCTTCCCATTTAAATTCTTCACAAATTATTATCTACCTTTAACAATTTCCCTTTTTCAAATTTATTTCAAGATATTCCTCAAGTTTCTCCTACACCTGTCTATGAGACCAATTTGTTATGTTATGTTCCAGAACCTGTTTAAGATTAGCCAGAGTTCACAATTCAAACACATCTAGCTCGTCTCATGCTTCTAGGCAATTGAAAATTGTACATCCTTACATCTCCTTGTAATAAGATTTTAGACTTAAGTAGCTTTACTGGATCTGATAATAAGGGAAATTGCTAATGCAACTTTTGGAATGATAACGTGGAGCTAAAAAGTAAGTCTCTGTAACAACGGTAAATGAATATAGTAATACCCCAGCAGATGGATTATTTAGGTGTCATTTAGTTGCACATGCAAATTTAAAGCATAAGCACAAGTCAGTGGATATTGATGTGTTATTAATATTGGAATTCCAATCAATTCTCAGATTAAAAATACATAAAAGAGCAACATTACAGCTCTTACACCAGTGGTTTTACCTTTCCCCAAGCTACATAAAAGTATCCCTGCAAAACTGTCTTAGATTTCCTCTTCATTGGCTGTACACTGCACAGATGGACTTCAGATCTGTATTCTGTAGCGATGACACAAGTCAGCCAAAACTGATGCTTATCATACAACAGAGAAACCAATCATGGGCATTTTGTTTAAAAGTTTCCCTTGCTTGGTTGCTGTTAAATAATTTCCTTATTCAACAGGGTCTGCAGGAGGAAAAACAGACTTTTGGATGCTCACACCCAGTATTTCATCCTGCAAGGGCTGAGCTCCATATGAAGGGGAGCCACCTGGCTCATCATGGCTATCAGAAACAGAACATGATCATCAATGCTTCCAACAACAGTTATTGAGGCCTTTGAACCATGACAGCCACACCCAATTACAGCTTTGGCACAACAAAACTTCATGGGAATGTTTCAGTCCTCAAATGCATGCATACATATTTTCTCCAGCAGCACTGGCCAATCTTCACCAAGCTGCTGTGGATTTAACTCCATTGCAACTTTGAAATCAAGCAAAGATATTGAACACCGAGGACTCTGTTCATGCATAACTTCAATCTGTCCACTACTGCTCTGCAGATGCAAGTGATTGCTCGGCCACATTCCATTGATCACTTTGCTTTGAACCTGCTGCTTATGGATGGGTTGCTTTCTTAAATCATGTGGTGACCTTGCCCCTACCAACTCAACACAAGATCTAATCAACTTTTTCAAGTACACATCCAACATATTATTCAGCATATTTGCACATTCCATTGAAACCCCTCCAACACCCTGAGCAGCCGCAATATGCTCCATGCGTTTCCTCAGCATCTCTGTACTAGACAAGACACCGCTGTCATAACAGGTAATAAAATCACCACTGTTAGCTGCTGGCATAGTTTTGCGAGCCCCACCTACACTAGCTGAACAAAATGGAATTCCAAGAGGCGCAACTAATGGACTTTTAGAGAAACTCGAGTGGTTTGTTTGCTCCACCTCTTCCCCATCTTCCACAAACGCTGTCTGACCTTTGCTATGTGTAGTTGGTTTCTCAGAGGACCAGTGGACCAGCCGTTCCCTTTCATTGTGAGGTTGCTCGGCAACAGCTTGAAGATGCCGTGTAGGTCTTTGATAATCACACGGAGTCAATTCCCCATTATTCATAATAACTTTACTGCCAACGTCTTCTGTAACAGTTGGTTGATGTGAGATACATTCAACTTTCCCTGTGGGCCCAAGTGGGCTAGGTCTATCTCTGAGCTTACGATCACGCATCCCTGACCTAATCTTCCGTGGTGATATTGGCAAAACCCCATTCGACCAAATGGACACATTTTGATTCTGATTCGGAAGAAGGGATCCACTTTGTTCATGCCCATAACTACCAGGGGAACCTTTTGCTATTTGTATAGCAGATTTTGTGGGACCTGACTCATAAACTGGTGGTGGGATCTTGGACTGACATGCATTCTTCAAGATGGAACGGATAAGCTGATTGTGCAGGGGAAGATTCTCCCTTCCAAGCAGGCGAAAACATGACTTATCAAAGTCACTCTTGCTCAGCTTCTGACTTAAAAACCTATTCAAGTAATGAAAATACTTCTTGAACCTCTCAGCCCCAACCTTCTTCACTATCTGAGTTTTCAATTCAACCAAGTCAATTCTGGAGCTCTGCTGAGGTTGCATTTCTCAACAAACAGATTTACACACCATCCAACAGAATCACAAGGCCCTCTGTTCCCACACCAAAATACCGTAATGCTCAATTCAAAAAACTACAAATTTCCCCACCCGCATATCAATTCAATGCAGATGAACTCTCCAGCTCTGTACATCTCAAAACAAGCACACTCGGAAAATATAAGCAGAGACTGGTGAAAACCTCAATGGCCAACCAGAGTAGTGCTATTTCTGTTTCCAAACGACCCAAAATTCACCCGCCCAGAAACCATACAATGCAAACTCAAATCTCATCTTCGCGAAAAAAAGCCAAAACCCTAGAGATCAAACTCAACGGTTAAGCTTATCCAAAGCTCCGAAATCAAGCCAAATTGATTCAAACACATAATAAATCAAAACCCTAAGTTCAAATCAAGAAAACAGATGGCACGTAACTGCACGAACAGCAAAGAAAGTAAAGCACTTGAGCGATTGAACTCGCCCCCTTACCCCTACCCCTACCGGCTTGTAAATTTTGAGAGAGAATCAAAAGGTGGGAACTTCAAATTTAGAAAATTGAAGTTGAGAAAAAGAGATCAGTGGAGCTTGGAGATTGAGCTAAAGAACAGAGCACCAATTGGCAATTGCAGATGAAATTGGTATTGTAGAGATAAGAAGCGCATTGAATGAGTGAAAACTAAACTCTTAAATAGTGCAATATTAAGGTTTAGAGATTTATGGAGTTCTAACCTGAACGGACTTCATCAATTGCAGAGAAATCCACAGTTTCCTACTCACTTTGGGTTTTCGATTCTTCGCTGCTTCGGTTCTTCGCGCTTTATCTCTGTTTCCGGTTTCTTTTAATCTATTTTCCTTTGCAATTTTTTTTTCTCATTATATTTTTCCTTTTAGCTTTTAAAATTTAAAATTTATAAATAATTTAACATCATTTAATTAAAATTAATTTATTTTTTATTTCTTTCTTAATGCATTTAATTTAAAATCATTTCATATATAAAAAATATGTATATATTTTTTTAAATTTGAGCGGTGGAATTAAAACCTATTAGTTTAATTTTAATCGGATTAAATCTCTTACCACTATAAGAATTAAATTAAATATTTATTTTATAATCTATACATAATAATACATATACATAATAAATTTATAATATAATAAATATTTAATTTAACGACTTTATATTCATATACTTAATCTGGTGGTAACTATATTTAAATAAATTTAAGAGATTTTATATTTTAATTTTGATTTCTATTTCAAAAAAAAATATATTTATACACCTCATTCTTTTATATAATAAATATTCAATTTAATACATATATATAACGAAATTATTAAAATTATAATGTTAATTCATTTTTACAATTGTATAAAATTTTATTAATATTAAAATGATTTTATTTATGACAATATTATAAATATTTAATTGGTATTTTAATATTTTAAAATATATGTGTGCATAAATATACAGTACACAGTTTTTTCTTTGGTACTATAGAAAAGATTATAAATTTTTCTTAGTGATAATTTGTTTATAAGATATAATTTATATAATTTCAATAATTTTTTTTATCTATTTTAATTGATTAGCTATTTAATTTTCTTAATTTATAACCTAATTATTAACACTCTAAATATATGTGTATACATAAGTTAAAAAAAAGTTACATATTATTTAATAATTAATCCCTTTTTCTTTTTGATAATATTAATAATTAATCTCTTAATGTTATAATAAGTAATATTAATTTTTGCTAGATTATTTTATATATTCACAATTTTGCATAGTTAAAATATATAATTGGTTTCATTAATTTAAATATTAAATTTTTTAGATTCTATGAATATTTTAAATAAAAAAATATTGAGATATTATCATTATTTAAAATTATTATTGTTATTATTGTTTTATAGGATGATGTCAATAATCTGTTCAATTTTTATAATATTACTGTAGTTTATTATATTAATTATGAAATTTTTGTTAAAAATTTGAGATAACTTTTTTTCATTTCATTTAATTATTATTTTTTTGAATTGAATAAATTGCCTTTCAAATTTTTTTTAAAGAATATATAAATTAAAATTATTTATTAGGATTATTATTAGTCGCGGGCAGAACCCGGTCATTTTCCTCGTTGTAGAAAATAGTGGACCGGGTCGGTTTCGGAAGTTCCGCCCGGGTTATTAGAACCCTAGGAGGGAAATTGTGATTCAGGATTTCAGGTACACTGTTCTTATATCTCTCTCTCTCGCACACACACCATGGGCGTTTGAACTGCAATTCAAATTCTACCTCCCATCAAATCTCAAAGTCAAGCAGTATCAATGGACAGCGACACCGAAGAGTCGCTTAGGAAGAGGCAAAAGAGGAATCCATTTCCTGGAGACTCTTCTCGCAAGGTCGCTGTTCCATTTTACCTTTAATTTGGTTTAACACTATCATACAAATTTCTGTTTAGCTGATTACCCTAATTTTTTTGGGAATTAGATTAATGTGTTTTTGTCATCCAATTTTAGTAAATGCTGTTATGTTCATGAATTGATAATCAATATATTGTGGAGATTATGCAGCATCTTGAACTGACTCCGATGCGCCAATACCAAGTAATGGGAGAAGTGGTAATTATATTCTCAAAAGGATTTATGATGCTTATCAATTTCCCTCCTTTTGGTGATTAGTGTCCCGTCTTGTGACA
The DNA here is from genome assembly GCF_001659605.2 of Manihot esculenta. Taxonomy (NCBI): domain Eukaryota; kingdom Viridiplantae; phylum Streptophyta; class Magnoliopsida; order Malpighiales; family Euphorbiaceae; genus Manihot; species Manihot esculenta. Next base: position 373,834 of record NC_035163.2, on the reverse strand, counting down.
GAATTTCTTGCAAGAGGAAGATATTCGGTTGGAGACTACACGAGCTAGATGTATCTATCATTGCTCCCTACTCAGTTTATTTTTTAGTATTTTGTCTAATAGTTTTTATATTTTGGGTATTTCTAGAAGCTTATTTTTCTTATTGGCAGTTGCAAATGCTCTCAAGAGGCATGCAGAATTGGCCGAGCGTTTTTCTAGGTATAACTTTCCTGCAAATCATTGAAGGAACCTTTCGCCGTCTTCATCAATGCGTCTTCTTCCTCTTCTTCTTTTCTTTTTTCTCCTTAGATTATGAAAACCATTGGATATCTATGCTTGAGACACAAAACCAAGTGTATGCATGCATAGTGATTGTCCTTTTATTTGAGTTAATCAAAGCCATTATTCCTAGTAGTTTTTGTTGGCTAATACTAAGGTATAAAACCTAATAACTTCAATGATGCTCACATTTGAACATCAACAATGTCTGTTATGCTATTCCTTGTTCTTTGAAATATGTGAATGTGCAATCACTCATTTATGCCAGCATGTGTCTGTGTGTGTGATAGTCTACTTGTGACCAATGCAGAATTTATTTCCTGTCTCAGAAATTACTAAAGGAAATAAGGCATTTCATAAAGTAAAAATGGATAGATAAGAGAAATCAAGTCATTGAAGGTTATCTATGTTCTTAAGTAGATTACTTATGTTAGTCAACTGGCATTTTTGATACCTTTTCTGCCTCCAAGAGTATTAAAGTGTTTAATGTCCTATTGAAGGTGTAGTATACATGCTAATGTAAAGCTAAAGGCAAAAAATATGCATTATTGCAGTCCTGAGGATAGAAATTATTTGCACATGATTTATAATCATATCCAAACAGATCTATAGCTTACAGAATTATGTACTTTACGATGGTATTTAATTTTTTATTATATTGATTACAATAGGGATTCTGATAAAATGATATTTGAGCGCCTACAGAAAGAATTTGAAGCTGCACGCGCATCTCAAACTCAAGGTATTTTAATACATGTGTCTTGCAGAAAAATTGAAAATATTTGCTTCCAAACTCATGTTTTATGCCTAGATTATCTATCTCTGTCGGAAATGGTGATTTCTAACTGCCCACAAGCATGAGCCCAGTCCTCCTAACAAGTTATCTGATCCTACTCATTCCCACAATCTTTTGTCTTAATTTCTATCCTGGCTTTTTCTTTATTAACATCCAGTTTTAAGCGTACCTATCCTCCAGTGCATTGATTTGAATATGCTTCTTTTTTTCCTAACAGAGCTTTATTTAGACGGTGAAGAATGGAATGATGGACTACTAGCTACAATAAGAGAGAGGGTACAACTCCACTTTGAAGTAGTTGGATTTTTCTGTTCTTGTTATAATCCACTGTTGAAATATATAAGCGAAATAATTAATAGCAAAGTTTATATTATTCTTTTTGTTCAACAAGCAACATAATTCAGTGAGCTTTTTCCTCCTCCATCTGGTTTATGTCTATCGACTGTTTCATGTTTTCTCTTGGTCATGATTGGGTTTTTAATATGTTAGATCTTGGCTTTTTCATCAGGTTCACATGGAAGCTGACAGAAAGCAAATGCAAGGAGACTCAAATATGGTGCCAGATCATCATGAAGAAAAAAGTACATATAGAGCTGGAAACAAGGTAATATTTACTTTTAGTGATGGGTTCTATATGTAAAATGCACTTAGGACTAAAATCATTTACTGTGAAGTGCCTATTTCTTCTTCTTGTTGTTCTCTCTTTCTTAACCATCCTTTCTTTAAATTTTGCTTTTTACTATTATCCATCTCAGTTTATGTCCAAGTTCCTTTATCTTATTCTCAAACTCCAGTTCTACTGATCTATGTATTCTCCAGGCCAGTTACCTCCTATAGTACTAACAGTGAAACTTTGTCCTGACTTGATACTAAAATATTCCCAAGTAAAATTTGTTGGTACAGTATGGAAAATATAAAATGAAATGAAACACACACACACACACATCTTCTAAGATGAGTTCAAATTCTGAGATTAACTATGTGGCATCTTTGGTTATAGATTTGTTCAGGCGTGTCATTGTTTTTGGGTTTTATGCAAACAGGTGATTTGTTGCTTAGAAGGGGCAAGAATTGGCATTCAATATGAGACATCTTTTGCAGGTATTCTGAACTAACTTGCCCTATAATGTTTACAGTAGAAGAGGTGTTGTTATGCCATCAGTCTATTCCTTTATATATGACAACATTTCTGTTTATAGTTCATGGTCTTGTGTAACTACATATATGAGGTTGATTTTGATAGCAGTTTTATTTTGGATCAGTACCTATTCATGTAGGCTTCTTGTAAACTGTGATTACAGGAAGAATGAATTTAGCTTGTTTGAATGTTTGAGCATTGTGCTTACGTTTTAACTAAATTGTTGAATATTCAAGTTCCGTGCTACCTTTCACTCTTGATGAAAGGTCCTTGTATCTTTTCCAATCTTACCTTTTAACAATGCATTGTTGCATATTGACTTACAAAATAGACTTTCATGTTAGAGTTGAATATGGGGTTAATTCTATCATGTTTGAAATTTTATTTTATTTTTTAACATAGAATACTTTTCATGCATGTGAAAACATGTTACTTTCTTTTATTGGTTTATTCCTTTTGGTAAATGTTATTCATTGTTTATGAAATAGGGAAGCTGACTCGTTATTTCTATAACTTCTTAGGAGATCCTTGTGAGCTGTACCATTGTGTACTTGAGAGCAAGTCATTTCTTGAAAAGATGACTGTCCTTGAACATACCATTCCTTTCTTTCTGCCAATAAGAGAAGCAGAAAATGATCTTCTTTCTTCCAATGCTATGGTAAGGTTGGTTGTCTAACTTGACTTTTCTGATTTGAACTGCTGCAATGTTTAAGCCATCTCAATGTTGCTCAATGATTTCCTTCCAGCGATTTATAGATTATGTTGGAGAACTTCTGCAGGCATATGTTGATAGACGGGAACAGGTATGCCATTAGTATGTATTGTTATTTTATAGTCCAAGCGATGCACTATTACTAGCCTCTTGACCGATTCCTGAAGATTTTTTAATTTGTGTATATTTTTCCTAATGAATTTAACTTTCTTCACCACCTTTTCCTTTTGAAGTGACTATCATCAACTTTGCACTATTCTGATATGAATTTTCAATTTTTTGGAGTTAATAGTGCCTGCTAGTTTTAAGTAATAGGGCCCCCTTCTTGCTTCTCCTAGAGGTGTACATTTTATGGTTCTTTCTGTCTTGTGCTGGATTGATCCTGATGAACCCCAATTTATTGCTTCCTCACCTACCCCTTTAACTCAGTTTAGAAAACAGGATTTCAAAGTTTTTGGATTTTTTAAAAATAATTGCAAAATTCAAAACATATATCTATCCAGTCACGAGGTAGATCAGCTGCCACTCCCTCAATATGGAAATAAATATGAATCATTCTCATACCTGTGACAGCTTCTAATCATATAATAACTCTTTCTCTAAAAATATAGAAGGATTATGTGCACTCTCCTTATAATGGACTCTCCTTTGGATCGAGCAAAAGGCTGAGTGAAAGACAAACAGTAGATTTGTACATTAGAATGCTCTCTTCTTTTGATCGAGCAAATCTCATTTTCTGTAATCCTTTTTCATTCTCTTTATTCAATTGCCAAAAACAAAAAATCATGCTTGTTCAAGTTGGGATGTGGATTAGTTAGTTTTCATTGTGAGAGGGAAACATAACACAAACGCGGACATCTTATCTTGTGCTACATCTTACAATTAGCTTGCAGTATACAGAACTTATGATTTAGTAAATTGCTTCAATTCCTATTTCTTACATTTTTTTTTTACCTATTGATCTGCAGGTACGGCTTATTAAGGAGTTGTATGGAAATCAAATTGGAGAGCTGTATCATAGCCTTCCCTACCATATGATAGAATTTACACTGGATGATTTTGATTGGTTGGTACATTTTTAGGGACTTCATATTTTACTTTTGTGCAACATTTACTGTGATTTGTTTAAAATTATTTGGATTTTAGCTGTGCTGACATTCTGACAATTACTTCAAAGATTGTACTGGAAACAGTTTATTAGTTCCCATCAGTAGGTTTTAACTTCAATTACACAAAATTAACTGTTAATTGGAGTTGGCAATACTCGTCAAAATTTGGTCAAAAATCTTGATTTTCTGATATGGTGTTTTGGATAGATATTGTGTTTTATATATTGGATATATCATATACGCATCATAAACTGATCTTCTACAATGCTATTTCTTGTTCAGCAAGGTGACTGTTGGTCTTAGATATGCGGACCTTGTATCTGTACTTCCAACTCGAGTCAAAGTATTTGCTTGGCCAATGAACCAATTCAAGAAAAATGGAGCTCTCGGAACTCACCCAGGTCCTGTTCGCCTATCTTATGCTGAGGATGCTTTAAGAACCATGAGTTTACCAGAAGGTGCTACTTTTCTTCAACTCTGTAGCTTCTTATTTATCAGGGTTAAGGATTATCATTAGATGGTGTTTCCCTGGGGTCATTTCATCTTTAGATCTTCTCTTATTTTACTTCCTTTTTTCCAATGCACACCCACAAACATGCATGCTCACATGCGCAAAAATAGAGTTATATTAGCACTTCTGGGCTTTAAAGTGGGAACTTTTTGAATTGCGATAACTTTTAATAGTGTGCTGTTTTGAGGGTATGTCTAAACTTTCCAGGCTTATCCTGCAAAAGCCTGTCACTCAAAATCATTTTGCTGTCTGAATGTTTGATTAAAGTACTAACTAAAGTAGATTGTCAAATAAGCTGAAGCCACTATCATTAATTTTACTCCATATTCTCTTCCTTAACTTGCATATAATCCTGAGCATGCATTTGGGTGATATATGTGAATATTTGTGTGATTTTGGACGATTAAAAGGTTGACACACTTGCTCCCACTCCTTAAGTTTTAGAACCATATTACAATTTATTACATAGTTAAGGATGTGATATCTGTTTTAGTAACATCTTAAGGAGATCACTGCTTTTTCATTCTAATATGATTGCTTGTATTTGTACTTTTTCTTTTCTTCTTATTTGTTCCCTCTCTTTCGCAGCTTATGCAGAAATTGTATTGAATCTGCCTCAAGCCATTCAGCAAATGTCTGTAGAAACAAGCCCCAGTTAATGCTTTAATAGTATTTTAAATATGAAAGCAGCAAGCACCACCCACTTGCTGGAATGAGGCCTTTCTGAACTCTTGGTCTATTAATGCTCTGTCCGTCTCTTTCATTTGAAGTGGGTTGAAGCCCAAGCATCTGGTACCAAAGGTTCTGCCACTCCTGAACCAAATTCCAGTTTACAAAGCTGTAGCATGTAGTGACTCAAAACTGTTGCTTAGCATAGAAGACCTTGGTTAATCATGATTCCCTCACAGTTGAGTTGTGAATTAGTACCATATGAGTGGAAATGAACTGGGTTTCATCACTTTGTATAGGCATTATGATTAAATGGAAGCATATAGCTAACAAACAATTCAAAATTTTGCCATTACCTCATTCGTGAGCCATTTGGACATCAAATTGTTTCGTTGTGGTTTGGATGTCACATCAATGGGCAAGTTATGTTATATTTACTCTCACCATTTTATACCTTTTTCAATAGTTCTACTACTGCATGAGGAGTATATTAAATAATAAAACTTTCCATTTTGAAAGGATTTTTTTTTCTCTAATGACATTTGAGGAGAAAATGGAAATGTGGACGCTGATCATTTCATGTTCCGAATTTTCTGAGGCTTGGGAGTTCGGTTAAATTGATCAATTTTTTTTTAATAAGTAAATTTAACCAATTTTTAAATAAAATGAAAATAAGGGTTGTTGTCAAATGCTGAAAAAAAAAATTATTTTTATCAAAAGACAATTTCCGTAGAAGGAAAATACATTTTCCACATAATATTTTGACATACAAGTGTATGCAAAGCTATAAGCTCTCGTTTCGTTTTCAACTCTCCATCTCTTAGTCTACGCAAGAGGATAGACTAATTAACAAGGCTATAAAACATCATTTGAGCGGATAGGGGTCCGTTGATTGTCAAAGCTTTTATTAAGTTATATACTTTAGCAGCAGGAGATGAGGTGAAAGACGTCAACATAGGAAAAAAAATTGTACACCAAGCAGAAAACAAACATGCTTTGCTTTCAAAGGAGAATCCCTCTCCTCTGGCCATAAATGCGGAGGAATAAAACCTTGTGTAAGAGAAAAACTACCACATATTATAGCAAGATAAATATAAATTCTAATCTAGAGAAAATTTCCAACTGGGATATCTTCGTCATCATTTTTAATTTTTAGCTCTCCCTCTCTCGGAGAAGATTAGTCTCTTTTGGGAGTTTGGCTCTTCTAAACTGTGTAATGTTGTTGAATTGTGTCAATATCAAGTCCTTTCAACTTCACCACCGATTCAACATGCCCCTTGAGAGTATGTAGCTCCCTCAGCCTGAAAAAGGGGAATCCTTTCCTTTGTTAGTATGTTATGGAACTCCCCATAATAAAAGAATATGATACTGAGCAGTGCATATTATATTATTTGCTTGACATTACCTTGCCACTTCAGCCCTCCGCTTGGCTTGCTCTGCGATCTCTGAAAGTTCTCGGTAACTATTTTTGTCAGCAAAGAGGTTACTGCTTTCTGGAGGTTGAAGGCCATGAAGTGTCCTCTGCGCTGTGGCCCATTGAGCTTCTCTCTCTTCCTTTCCATAATCTTTCTTTGTTGTAAAGGCAGTCTGTTTTAAGAAAAAAAAAACAAAATGAGCACCTCAACTGAAACGAAGAATCAGATTCAGCCTCAGGGAAAAAAAATAATAACACACCTTGTTCTCCAAAAGATTATCCCAAGCCTTGCCGCTGAGAATGTAGCGAATTGCAAACTTGAGCAGATCAAGTGGCACGTAAGTAACCAAACTGTAAAGCCAGATTACACCAGCCCAGCCCCAGCCGCACCCCTCTATACGAGCAAAACCCCAATTTGCATAAACTGCTATCAACGTGGCTACCTGCCGTTTGCAGAATGGTTCAATGCCTTAGTGGTAAAGAAATGCAGATTATTTCATGATACATTGAACCAACCGAATTGGGAAAGACAGTGCCCACGCTTTAATGAAAAGTCAGAGAACTCTGCTTTAATCCCAAAGAAATTAAGCCCAGTAAAGATTCGGGACTGAAGACTTACCAGCTGAGCAACCACGAATGCACTGACTAGAAGAAGTCCAGGACGTTCAACAAAGGACCAGCTGCGCGACCTTGTGACAAAAATAAGAGCCTGGCTTACAATGCTCACTTGCAGGTATAAAGCTGCCATCATTTCACGTTCCCTACCATGCAATGATCTTACTCCAAATTTGTCCTGCATTAGCAATAAGATCATAAATATTTAAAACTTAAAAGAGGAATCAAAGCTTTTTATCCCTTTGCCTCTCAAATGGATGCTGACTGCTGAGAATTCTTACCGTGAAGAAGTCGGTGTCATACATTGCCCAGAAAAATATCACTGTCATTAGTGCCAAGTAACCGCCAAGAACAATACCAGTACTGAAAATCTCTTTAAGTTTCCAGCTGTCTGGCATTGGTGATGGTTTTACTCGATCCTTCGATATAGTCATGATCGTTCCTAGAAGTTTGATGATTCACAAAATCAGACCATTGCTCGTGCTAAAGCCAACGGTAAAATGTACAAATTAACTGAAAATTTTTCACAAAATGGTTTCTCAGGAGCTCACCGTCGTTTAAGATGGCAATAATTAGAACCATGAATGGAGCAAAGTCATATTTCCATATCAAGGCAATAAACATGAAGCCAAACTGCCATATCACAACAAACAGAACAAAGTAAATAAGAAAAAGGAATAGAACAGTTTCAGAATAGTATGTTAACTTCATGTGTAGTTTTGTGCTTACCACAATACGGATTGTAATTGAAACTGCATATATCTGCAACAAAAAATTTTTCGAAAAAAAAAACACAGTAAGTTCAGACACTTGATAAAATGCTAAAGCCTCTGAATGGGGGCAAAGAAAGAGAAAAAAAGTTAACTTACTGTGTAGTTTTTCATTCTTTGGAATATGGCTCTGCTGGTCAGAACCGCACTAATAATTACACTAAGGCCAGGTTCGGTGAGGACGATATCAGAAGCACTTCTGGCGGCATCTGTAGCATCAGCAACAGCTATTCCAATATCTGCCTTCTTCAAAGCTGGTGCATCATTAACACCATCTCCTGTCATTCCACAGATGTGCTTCCTCTCCTGCAACCTCTTGACAATTTCGTATTTGTGTTCTGTAAAACAGAAACAGTGTATGTCAAAGACAAGGTAAAAAAACAATATCAATCATAGCATGAACCTATCTGTAATATCCCAAAAAAATGACCACCAATGAAAATGGACGTCAGTGCTGAATTAAGCAACTGCATAAGTCACCTGGAAAAACTCCAGCAAACCCATCGGCCTTTTCGATCAACTCATCTACAGGTAGAGCTGCAATAGAAGCATCCTTATCTTGACCAAGCAATGAAGAAGATGGATACATGTTTGTTCCCATTCCAAGCCTCCGACCGGTTTCCTTACCGATGGCAAGTTGATCCCCTATATATTTTGGAAACATCATAAAATGTCTAAGCAATGAAATAAATTTTTTCATTCAAGTTAATTTAAAGTTAAAATAATTATTACCAGTTATCATTTTAACATTCACACCAAGGTTGAGAGCTCTTCTGATGGTTTCAGCACTGTCGTGCCTGGGAGGATCGAACAAAGGCAACAAACCAACTAACTGCCATGGGCCTCCTGGACTATCCTTTGATTTCTCAGGTACTTCCTGCACAAGTCATCGAGGGAAAAATAAGGATTATTCATTTATTATAAACCAGAAACAATAAGTAGATAAAAGGATTAAATTGGAGACCTGTCTTGCAACAGCTAGAGAACGAAGCCCTCGTTCAGCAAACTTATCAATCACAGCATGAACCTTCTTCTTGACATCCTCCTTGCTATTGCATAGACCTAATATCTTTATTAAAAAAAAAATCCACATTAATCGGCAGTTCTCTCCCTAAACCAGAGTTTATGCTCTGCACGCTAGTACAAGGGAAAGCAAATACCTGCTCAGGAGCACCCTTGCTAACTCGGTGCCAGTTTCCATCAGAATCAATGTAGGTAAGGGCAGTTCTCTTGTCCACAGGATTGAATGGAAGGAAATGAAGCTCTCTGATTCCAGCTCTTGCCTGCCCAATTACCAAAATTGTTAGATCAGAAACCTGACTTGTGAAAATTTAGAATAAAGCAGCATAGGAGAAAGTAACACTAAAGGTTATACCTCCTTTGGGTCTGCAAGCATCCCTACAATTGCAGCATCAATAGCATCCTGATTTTCAGTTCTTGAAGCTCTAGCTGCAAGAAGTATCACATACTCTTTATCCACACCCTTTGCAAATACTTCAATTAGGGTCCTGTCAACAGTAAGCTTGTTCAGAGTTAGAGTTCCAGTCTTGTCACTACAGAGGACATCCATGCCAGCCATTTCCTCGATGGCAGTCATTCTCTTTGTAATTGCACCCTGCTGAGATAGCCTGTGTGAACCGATAGCCATGGTGACAGATAAAACAGTAGGCATGGCAATGGGAATTCCTCCGATGAGAAGAACTAATAAGTTGTCAATTCCCTGTCTGTACTTGCGATGCTGTATTGGGTACATTACTATAATTTCAATAATTATCCCAACAGCGATTGAGCAAATACAGAAGTTACCAATGGCAGTCAGAACTTTTTGGAAATGTCCAACTTGATTGGTGCTGTCCACCAGATGTGCAGCCTTACCAAAAAAGGTATGCACACCAGTGGCAATTACTACCGCTTCAATTTCGCCCTGCTTACATGTTGAGCCTGAAAACACTTCATCTGAGGGGTTCTTAGTAACGGGAAGCGACTCCCCAGTAAGAGCAGATTGATCAACCTTCAAAGGATCACCCTCAAGAAGACGAGCATCAGCAGGGATTATATCTCCCAATTTAATGCTGATAATGTCTCCTGGGACCAGAATCGCAGCTTCTTGTTCAGTCCATCTACCATCTCTAAGAACCTACATTTTTCCATGAGACAAGATTAAAACAATGACGTGAGAGAGAGTAGTTCCAAAAACTGAAGGAAGCAGCCAATGTTTGTCAACTGTGCGCTTCTCACCTTAGTCTTGGGAGCAAGACCAGCCATAAGGGCTGCCGCTGCATTTCCAGCATTATTTTCTTCGATAAAACTTATTGTGGAGTTTATGAACAACAAAGCAACAATCCCAACGAAGTCTTGCCAATCAGGAGGTCTTCCATCACCATTTGCCAAAGCTATGGCCATGATAGCTGCTGCTTCCATGACCCATGACAATGGGTTCCACATAAAACCCAAGAACTTGAGAATTTTGCTTTCCTGTTCCCAAAACGTAGAATAACTAGAATTTTAAAAACTCAAATTTAATAATTGATTCACTAGAACTACCAGTGGAAAGTCCATTTTAAAGGAGTAATTTAAATTGCCAAATTGACCTTTTTCTCTTCTAGTTTGTTTGGCCCAAAAACTTGAAGCCGATTGGCTCCTTCCTCTGAAGTAAGACCTTCCCTGGTACATTTCAGCTGCTCAAACACTTCCTCTATAGGAATCCGTTCCTGCAAGCAAAATATGCTTGTTTAGCAAAGTCTCCTCTGATCTCGCAACTCTCACAAACCCCACTGATAGGAATAATTATGAAGATGTTATACAAAAATTTTCAAACAGGATGGTTTTACAAGCTTTGCTCTTTAGTGAATCCTCGCGAGTTCACCCAAATTTCGCGAAATTCTGTTATTATGACTTAGTTATTTTCTCTCGAGTCAGATCAAAATGAAAAGGAATTCACCATGACCCAAGTGAAAAAAAAAAAGACAAAAGAAAAAGGCTGTAATACACTTTATCTTCTTCATATGTATGTTACTTCCGAACATAATCATTGAACAGTCGGTGAACAGTATGACGAGTATGGGCATTTCCAGCCATGCTTGTTTGAACAGAAGCTAAGGTCAATCAAATTTTCACGCACAAAGTCAAACATTTTGTCTCTCTGCTCTGACCATCACGTATACTGAGAGAACGTGGAAGATTGCTCATAGAGTAAGTGCCACGGAAGTAAACCCACATCCCAACACCTTGAATCTAGTCTATAATTTTCTCATATGGAAATAGAAATCAAAACAAAATATTATCAATTAATTTTTTAGAAAAAGGAAACTCGGAAGTAAACCCAGATCCCAACACCTTGAATCTAGTCTATAAATTTCTCATATGGAAATAGAAATCCAAACAAAATATTATCAATTAATTTTTTGGAAAAAGGAAATAAAAATTGTATGTAAAAATCACAGGCTAAATAAAAAAAATTGGAGTGAATTGCGCGGACGCGATTCTCGCAGTCGAACGTAACTTCAAAGATATTATATATTTCATGTGATTTGGGGGGTGATATTCACGCCCAAGCAAATCCAATATTAAAACAAAATCAAAGAAAAATGATCAGTACCTCCCCTCGTCAGCAAGACCAACTAAAATCACAAGCCTTTATCTATTCCCAGAAGGCTCGAGGGCGATCGTCCACAATATCATCAGATAAAAAAGTTACTATATAGAAAGAGAAACTAACCATCTTTTTAAGTAAAATCGCAGACCAAAAAACAGAACAAATCAGATTCTCTCATTGGCGAATAAACGACAAAAAGGTTATTATTTTTATTATTTATTATTAAATTAGAGATTCTTTTAAAGTAAAAATTATTTTTAAAAAAGTTATTATTTATTGAAGTTTATTACTTCATAAATTATTAATAAAATAAATTCACTTTTTGATTTAATAAGTAAAGTAATATTGATAAACGATTACAAAATCAACAAAAAGAGAAAATTAATTATCCTTTTAAAGAAATTAACCATTTAGAGATGGTAGAGGGAATGAAAGGGCAGAACAAAAACAAATATCTCAGGCTACCGCATAGTTTTATGATATTAACAACACAGTATCTCCAAATCTTTTAGAGGGAAAGTAACAAACATGATCATATAGTTACAAGTACAAATAACGAAAAATGAACACATAATTTAACCAATGGGGAAGGAAACCCGTCTTTGCGCTTCCCGAGTTCTAAACTGCATATGCTTATAAGTCTCTATGATTTTTTATTTTTTGAAATCGATGAGATGAAACAGTAGTAAAAAGAGCAATAAGAATGAATCACAGCAAAAGCGAGAATACCAGATCAACGGACTCATTTTTTATCTCTTCAAGACTGATTCCTCCCTTGGTAGCCATGCTCGATGAATCTGAAGCTACAAAAGATATAGCGAGCGAGAGAGAGAAGGGCTGGGAGTGGCTTCAGAGACTCATAACAGAAAGCTAAGAGGAGAAGGAAGAAGAAAGCAAATGAAAAGAGAAATAAAGGGAGACTGTGTTTCTCTTTTATGGCGTCCTTCGAAGGAGGGGACTCCAGCCGCTATATATACTAGGGAGTCGGGTTCTGCAAGGAAGAAGGGCGGGCTGAGGGTGGGGTCTACCACATGGTAGTATGCCAAATTGTCAATTTTGACCTGCCACGCTTCTGTTTCGTGATCTTGTTGTACGAGAGTGGAGAAAGATCCTTCTGTTAGGAACGTCCCTAGGTGAGCACTCCCCTTTTTATGCTTACCTTAGCGTGCTCAATTTTTCCTGTTTTTTTTTCAGAAAATTCTTTTTAATATATAAATATTTATCATATTTTAAATAAAGTTTATTAATATATAGCCTGATGCTACAAGAATTCTCCTTTTTTTCCAATAATTCAAAACCTAATTTTTTGGATTCGATAAATTTTTGTATATCATGAAATAAATGTCAAAATATATATTTTAAAATTATTCTTAAATCAGAATTAGTCCAAAATAAATAAATGAAACAAAAAATCTCGCTAGCATTAAATGCAGGACAAAAAAGATTTTTTTTAAAAAAAAAATTGTTAAGTTAAAATAATTTTTTTAATATAATTTAAGAATATCAACCGAATAATTATGTTCACCGTCATAATTATGGCACAAAGAGAATCATTTAGTTTTGGAGTATTGAATTATAAACAAGAGCAACAAGCGAGCATATGTGCGAGTAGCAAAAATAAACACAATTCTAATAGAAATTATGTGCGAGTCTGCGGTGGCTGAAGCCCTGAAGGTGTGAAACCGTACTTGCTTACGGCAATTTGTGGGATTTTCTTCTTGTGTCCCCACAATCACCACCGTCATCATCGGTTTCTCACACGCAGGGACTTGATTCAGAATTTGGTGCGGTGTTTACTGTTTAGGGAATCCCTCCCTCATCCATTCAAAAAATTACAATAACAGTAATTAAAAAATTTTAAAATATATATATATAAAAGACTACTTTCTTTTTTTTAAAGAAAAAAAAAAAAGCAAAAGCATAGTTAGTTACACAAAATTCGTTTAACAGATTCATCTTTTATTATCTACATACATTTTAAATTAGGTTATCATGTTTTTGATTAATTGAAATTTAAGTTCATTCCAAAATTTAAAATTATTCCATATCAGAGTTTAAATTTAAAATTTTTAAATAAGAGAAAAATTTTTATTTTTTTATAAATAAATTATATTAAAAGATTTTGAATTTAATTTATTATTAATTTAGAGTATCATACAAAATTGACTTTGAAAAATGAGTGGTAAAATTTCAGCTTTCACCATAGGCTCATTTCAATCATGTTTATGACTTTTCAACTACTCAAAGTGATTAGAACGTTTAAAACGACTTAATTAAGAAAAGTGAATGAGAAATTTGATTTAACTAATCATAAAATCATATATTGTAATATAAATCTAAAATATAAACAACATATCAACATAGATTATACTAGTGTTATCCAACGTTCAACCTTTAAAATTTGAATTTATTATGTAATATTCTAATATTATCTTAATAATATAATATTTAATATATTTTTATAAATTTAATATTATAAATTTAAAATTAATATAGTGAATTTTATATTTTTTATAAAAATAAAAAATAAGTTTTATTACATTTAAATTACACTTGTATTAGTTCTTAATTTAAATCGTTAACATTAATTTTTAATATTATGATTCTTTAATAATTTATAATTTTTCATTTTAAAATTAAATATATTATTAATAATTTAAACAATACCATATTATTTATAAAGTTTATATTATCAAATTATTTATATTTTGATTTTCTTTTAATTATTAAATTATTTATAACATTATCTTATAATTTTATATTATCAATTTATCACTTTAATAATTTATAATTATATATATATAATTTTAATTTTATAAATTTAAATATTCTATTAAATAATTAGAATTACAATAATATTTTAATATTTTCATTAAATTTTTGAATTGTTATATATTATCGTTTATTCTTTTACAATTATTTTTCAAATAAAAGTTTATTTAATAATTTAATATTATCAAAGTTAAATTTATTTCAATAATATTATTTAAAATTTGATAATTTTATATATTTATTTATTATAAATATTAATTTTTTATTTTAATATTCAAATATAATTATTAATAATTAAAAGAACAACATATTATTTAATATTTGATAAATATTTATTTAAATATTTTTAATCTCAATTTTAAATTTATATACTTATCTCATCCATTTGTGAAAATAAAATCAATATAAATGTAATTATTTTAATTTAGTTTATATTAGCTTATAATTTATCATTTGAACGATTTTTAATTTTTATTAAATATATCATTGTATTTTTAAAATAATTTATATGATAATAAAAGATAATTTTAAAATTACTAAATTTATTACTAAATAATTTTAATTTTTTATTAAATATATAATTATATTTTAAAAATACTCTACATGATAATAAACGATAATTTTAAAATTATTAAATTTATTATTATTATTATTAAATAATAGTTGAATTGAAATTCTTAAATGTTAATATTAATTCAAATTCAATAACTTACTATCATAATTAAAAATATAAAATAAAAAAAATTATTTAAAAATTATAAAAATACTAAATCAAAATAAGAAAATTCAGTATATATATAAAAAATAAAATCCAAATAATATATCTGCTACTTAAAAAGTTAACAATACAATTAAAATCAAAGAGTTTGAAAATATATTTGAAACTCGAAAAGTTAATAGTACAAATTTAATAATGTAAGAGAAGAAAATATTTAATAAGTAATTATATGCACATATACAATATCTTTTCATTCAATCTCACATAATAACTTTTTAAATTTTAAATAAAAATATAAAAATAAGTAACAATTAAATTGAAATTTTATTTTTAATGTTGATACTATTTTACGAGAATTCGATCACATCTTAAATAAATAATAATTATTTTTTATTAAATTTATCATTTAATAGCAATCATGAATTTAACATATTATAAAATTTTAATTTTTAAATATTATAAATATTATGATAATATTTAATATTTTAAAAAAATAGTTTAAACTTTGCATAATTTAAATATTTTAATTTGTGAAGTTAAAAAGATAGAGTTTTTATTTTTAATTTGATAGATATATTTTTAAAATATATAACCTACTCAAATATATAATTAGAAATTCAATTATTCTTTTATTTCTCATTTAAAAATATAAAATTTATTATTATCGTAATTTATAATTTTATAAGTAAATAAAAATATTGATTTTTTAAATAAATAAAAATATTTTGTTAAGTCTGATCTATTAATATTTTTTTATATTAATTAAAAATAATAATATAAATTTATCTAATCATATAGTGATATTTTTTATTTTTTTATTAAAAAGATCAATTCAGGCTTATCATTAATTTAAAATTATTTTTATATTTTTATATATAATTAATTTTTAATTTATTATTTTTGAAAAAATAATTTAATTTACAATAAAATTTCATAAATATAATTTAAATGTAAAAAAACTTCCATAATAAAATTTAATGAAGAATATTTTCAATAATTTAAATTTAAACAGACTAATAATATAATTAAATTAAAAGTTTTAAACAATAACAGACTATAATAATATTTTTAAAAACGTTATAATTTAATTTAAAATAAAATTTAAATAAAATTAATTTCAATATTAAAAATCTAAGTTTTGCATTCAAAATTTGATATTTTTGTGGGTTCCTTGCATGATTATTTCAAATAATTAATAAATATAACAGCATGTCAGGATGGAAAAAAAGCAGAAAAACATGAAAAATAAAATAAAATTTGGAGAAAAACTATTATGTATTTATTTATTATTTCTATTTAAGCCATTTTTCACATAAATCTCTGAATTTTTTAAGAGAAATAATATTTTAACAAAAAAAAGCAATTAAAATTTTTTTTTTATTTTTTTTAATAATTAAATAAGGCATTATTTTCAAAGAGACGAGAACATATGACTGAGGTGGGACCCAAAACCGCAGATGAAAGTCAAGTTGTTCCGAATGCCCAATTGGCAGGTATGTACTTTTGTACTGCATAATTAATCAACGGTTCTCCTACTGATCCCACCCATTGAAAATTACAGACTCTATGATAGCCGTTAGATTTCATTTCAGACCTAAGGGATGCTCGGCTTTTACCATCTAATTTCTTTTGATATCAACCTCCGGTGTTCGAGTCTATTGTTCCGCTTGATCTTAATTTGCATCTGTAAGATTATTAAAAGGTCATTTTATATACTCAGAATTCAAATCACTAATTAAACAGAAAATAATTTTTTTTATATTATTAATTTTTATTAGAGTTTAAACTTTAAATCTTTCATTTTTGAAAATAAAACTCCATTGCTCACCATGAGAGTATTTAATTTAATATCTGTTGGAAGTTGGAAATGGAAATGGCAATTTGCTTTCACCTTTTATGACTTTGTGTTTTGGCCTCAAAATTTACAATAATAGTCAACTGTACTTATCTTAATTTATTAGAGTTGTTGATGATTTTTGTTTCGAATAGTCAATAAATTGGACTAAGACTCCTCCAATTAGGTGGATGATGCAATTTTTCATATTTTTAATTTAATTTAATTTAAAGTATTATTAAAAACAAATAATTTAATTTTTTTTTTTTTAATTTTAGATCAAAGGGCAATTTTATATCATATTAGAAAAAGCTTGCATTATTGAGGATAAAATATCTCTTATTCATTTTCATTGCTATAAATGCTAATAACAACTTCAATAATACCTTATCCCCATCCTAGAATCTAAGGCTTTTTTTTTTTTTTTTTTTTCTTTCAATAATAGGCATGGAATTTTGTACATGGACATTAAATGAGAAAGCACAAAATTTAACTTAGAATAGGATGGACGAAGAAAAGTCTACAGTTGATTATTCAAAATAAATAAATAAAAAAAAATCATCCATTTATATATATAAATTAATGGTGGAAAAGCTTCTGATATATAATTTTTTTATTCTCATCCTACAATGAATTGGATGGTGAAAAAGTATAATTTCTTCCACAAGCCACTAACACCTACCTTTAGTTTGCAAAATTCTGTTGTTTTTCTTATCCTTGAAACCCACATCCCATCACCCCATACCCAATTAAATTATTTTCCACGTTCCACTTTACTTGCTTTATATCTTTCAAAGTCCTTAAGGCATATATATATATTATTAATAAATTAAAAAACTGGTTATAATCTTATGAGATTTAGAAAATAGAATTTATGATTATTGTGTAAGTTTGGATAGAAAATAAAAAATTTTTCTCCTTTTATCCCTTTTTCTTTTTGTCCGTCAGTGATATTTAATCACCTTTTCTACTACAGTAACATCTGTTTTTATCATTTAGATTATACGTACAGATATGTCAAAACTATTTTTCACACCGGACGACTATTTAATTCTCCCGGCACGCATGCGTATAGGATTGTGAGATGACTGGGTCTACTTCCATACCTCTTGTCACGTCACCATATTAGACTTTCTTCAGATAGGTCTATTCATATGGCCTGTTCGGTTTGCTTTTTGTCATTGAGCTAGATCGCATTTCGTGGAGTTAATTTATTTTGAGAAAAGTCTGGTCAATTTTGGATCTATATTCTCCTTTAAGATTTGACCTTATTCCAATAATCAGATTATAAATTATTAATAAATTGAAGAAATTTATATATAGATATATATATATATATATTTGTTAGGTTGGGAGTTGAAAGTGATCCACCAAAAGTGGCAAAAGTTGAGAAGTTATGTTTGTGTTAGAAATATTGCGGTCTTCACAAGGCGTTAGGTTGTAGAATTAGAAATGATGATTTTGTGGACATCACATGCTTCCACATATTATTTTAATGTCCAAATGACTCCGTACAAAACGTACAAATTCTGTTTCCTTTTAAATTTCTTAAAAAAAATATTAATATAAATATTTTATGGTTATGGAGATATTAGGGAAAATAAAAATCTTATAAATTAATTAAGAGACGTGGAAGATTGACTAGGATAAGGATGTCTCATTCACCACACATTTCTTTTCACATTATTCCCATTTTTAAGGTCCTTTGACTGTCCCTCTTAAGCAACTTAGGACAACACATGTTGCTTGGAGCTCTTCATGCTTTCTTATTCCTTTTTTTTTTTTAAATAAATAAAAAAAAAGCCCTCTTGTTTATTTCAAAAGCCAGTAGGGAAGTACGTGATTTAATTAATATATTTATTAAAATGTATACTTGCTAATTAAGTATAATTTAATTGGTATTTTTTTCATCTTTCAAATGTAAAAATGAAAAAAAAAATTAAATTTGAGTATTTTTATCCACTTATTTTTTATGGTGACATACAATATATTAAAATATTATTTTTAATATGATTTATATTTAATTTTTAAGTAAATTAGATAATGATTAAGGGCATCATATTCCCACTTTCAAAATCCCTTTTTAGATTAGGAAGGATCTTTTCTTTTTTTTTCAGTGTATGAATTTGATAGGATGAAATGGTCCATGATTTTGGCAATTTAAATCCCAAAAATAAAAAATGGTATTTATTTAATTTATTTTTTGTGTTTTTGGAAAGAGCTTGGAGAATAAGAGAGATTAATAATTAGGGCACAGAAAGAGGAGTGGGCAGCCAAAGTCTCCAGTTTCTTTGGCACCGCCCATTCCAATCTCATTGCTGTTTTTCATTATTGTACTTCACTGACAAGATTCTAGGGAATTTTACATTTGCTGGTCCAAGACACCCATCGTAAGACAAACATCTGCAAGGGAATATATATCCAACCAATTAAAAAAAATGCTATACTTATTTGTCAATTTTTTATAATCGAATAATTAATTAATAAATTAATTTTTTTATAGTATAAGTATTAAATAGTAATTATTTTTAAATTTTAATTTGGTAATTTTTTCAATACACTCAGATATTTGTCAAGGCATAAAAAAGGAAAAAGAAAAGAAGGTGTTTTCACAGGAATGGGCAAGCATGAAGGATGGTTTGGGTGAGAGAAATTTAGTGAAGAAGAGGAAAAATGAATAGAAATTTAGTTGCAAATTGAAGCACGGCAAGCAATTAAATAAGAGTGAAAGGGTTGTCATATAAATAGGGAAAAAAGCATACACAAAAAGGCACTATAAGAAATGAACTCACATGCTTTGAATTGCTATAGAAATACAAGACAAGAGGAATAGCTAAACAACTAAATCACTTGCAAAATTAAAGGAGGAGGAGATATTGCTTAGGTAGTTGTATATCTTTTTGATATCTCATGAGAGTGTATGTGCAAGACCCACTAAAAGATAAAAAGGTGGAAATTTTGGCAAAGGGATTTTGTTGTATAAATATATTAGTGGATGGTGAGACCTCTCAGAAAAGGATCTTAAACTTCACCCATCAAAATCATTAAAGGCTATGAGATAGAAAGAAAATGAAGCTCACAAGGTGCTTGCTTTGCTTTGCATGTGAAGCCCAATTGTACAATTGGATTTATAAAGCATTTTTCTTCCCAAGTCATTGGATTAAAGGTACTGCTCTTTGTCTTTCTCACCTTCCTTCCATATGATTCCTCCGCTTTCGTCTCTCTTTTCCGTTTCTTTATCATCCATCCATTTCTTCAACTCTATTTGTGAGAATAAATCATTGCCTTTGGCCTACTGCCCTCCCCTGCATCTCTGGTTCATATCAATTTGTCTGCTACTCAAATTCAACATCTCACAGTTCTAAAAATGATTTCAAATAAGTTAAAATTCATGAGACATTAAAGATAACTTAGTAGCATTGAACTGAATATTTTCTTATATTTTAACTTCACATGGTGGGATGTCTTCAAAAACTCAAGCTTCTTAATATTTATTTTCAGCTTATTTAATTGGAAAGAGAAAATATTTGTTGTTTCTCATAAACTATGTAAACATGTACACATAGTTACATTACCTTTCCTTTGATTAGTCAATTGTTTTGTGAGATGAAACGTATGTTTTGTCTTTTTGTAATTTTTTTCAATCCCTAATCTCATGTTCCTATGAAATCCAAAGTTTCAACCCATTTGTCAGCATCAGCAACCACCATTTTTTGGAAAAATGGTGGATTCCATTTGTCAAGCATATCACACCAGTAGGCAAGCTCATGGTTTGATATTTTAAAAGCTGAACCACAAAAATGATTCAATTTTCTTTAACACCTTAAACCTAGTATCTATTTACAGATTTAAACGGTTCAATTAATTATTATTTAGCATTCAATTATTACTTAATAAAATATCTTAATATTATATTACACCAAATAATAAAATTATTATAGAAGAATCAAATCATAGAAGCCTAGTGTAAATATGCAACACGTATGTACGTGGGTGCACATATATATATAATCCCACAGCGTTCAAACTAAGCTGCATAGAAGTTCGAGAGAGAGTTCAATTAGTGGAAACTAAAAACAATATCCAAATCGAATAACTTCTCTTTCCCTTTAATTTTAATATTCGAAACAAAAGTTTTTATTTTTCCTCTTTTTTAAGAACTCAAAACGAGTTTGATTTGATTCAATTTCGAAGGGTTCGATTTTATTTTCCAATTAATTTGTATATATATGAACCACAAGAGAAGTGAAAATAGTGGGTTTAATTTAATTAGAAAAAACTTGGTAAGCAGTATTAAGACATTTGTATAAATCACCAAACGAACAAGACCAAATCAATGACGGATATGAAATGGATTTACATGAGCCATAAGCACGTCACAAAATCTCTGCACCTTCACTTTCTGTGATTTTCTTTCCCTTCTTAATTCCAAAACAGAAAGAAAAAAACATCTTAACCCTTAATCCATCTTCTGTTGCATCATCAAGGAAGCCTAGATTAGCTTTCCACCATTGGCTCAGGTCCAGGACTCGACCTACTAGATTGACGTACGGAGTTGAAAAGGATGTCCTTAATAACCTAAACCACAAATAGACGACGGCCAAAATTCATGTTCAGAACAAACACAAGATGTTCTTTAAGAAACATATAAATAATTTCTCTGTTCAAAGTAAACAACCAGGAAGCAAAATGACTAGTTACCTGTGACATTAGACCATGCACCTGTTCCACGGTTATTTTTGCACTATCACGAGTAATTTTAGCAAGCTGAGATTCTTCCTGCAATTCAATAGAAGTGGTAATAAAAAATCAAGTATTTGAGGAAAAACCACATGTTGACGAGCATGATGAGAAATAACGGATGTATATTAACCAGTGAAAGCATGACAAGGATAATGTGTATGCATTGCAACAAATAGATTCCTCTATCTCTCGTCTTTTAGAAGTAGACTTCTCACACGACTTGTTCATATACATGTATATGCAGCATATGGATAAGAAAAATAATTAGAGAAAGCCCAATGCACTTTTAAGATAGAGAAAGTGAGGGGGGAATGGCCTTTTTTTTTTGTTGTTGAAATAAATACTTTCATTAAACAGAAACATCAGAGATTACATCCCTTATGAATGAATGAGGAGATAGTCTCGGCCTTTGATCTGACTTTGCAAGTAGCCGTATTATGAGACAATTCAAACCATATCAATTCAAGACAATGAAAAGATCAGAAAGAAGCAGCTTTACTTTAGATTTGAATGACAACTGTTCTACACAAGGAGGTCGAAAAATTTTAAGGTTCTAAAGTGCTATGTTAGGTTCATTCTATCTAAAGCTGTTGGACTTGAAAGAACAGAATACCTATAATATTAGAATAGTAAAAAGCATATATGCTAAATCTATAGAAACTTCAATTACCAGGGTAACTGATAACGCAAAAGCTTCATAATCTAATTTATGGGCCAGCGCTCCTCTACCAACTAGTGACAAGGGAGGGAACGATATTGATTTTGAAGCAGAGCATAAAAAGGACAATGAAAAAGACAACATTAGATGTCATTAATCTGAAATTCTGAATTTGATGATGATGTGATGGGAGTCTATGTAAGGGGAAATACATATTTACACCGCTATACTATTTGAGATTAACCTATTATACATCTAAATTTTATAATATATTGAATACCTGAACTTACAAAATCATAACAACTAAAAACAAATTAACCTAGCCAATAGTGAATAGTTTAAAAAAAAGAGAGTAAAAAATACTTTCACTTCTTACTAATTGTACTATAAATTACTAATTGAGCTGTAAATTTTCATAAAACTATAAAATTACTTGCCTAACTTTTTCATTTATAAAAGTTTAGAGCAAAGTCAGCATAATTTAAAGTGGAGACAACAATTTGTAATTAACCTTTTTTTTCAAATAAATCATTGATAATATTACTAATTTGTGTTTAGTTGTTATGACTTTTATAAGTTCAAGTATTCAATAGATTTCGATCAATAGTTCAGGTGTTCAATGGGTTAATTGTAACTAGTACAACGGTGAAAGCATATATTTAGACGTCTATGTATTGACGATGAATAGTTGTCTTATGGCTGTTTTAAGGATTATTGCATCTGGTGGAATATAAAACTATGGTACAAGACTTTTAACATCTATAGTTTTATTTTTATCTGGATTTTAAAAATATTGGTGCTAATTTCAAATATTTTTACTATGAAGAATTGTTTTACATACAGCTAGGTGGCTTATTTTATTGGGTGCTTTACCTCTTTTGGGCTTTGTGCTTGTGCCGAAGCTCCAGGACCTTATTTGTACCTTAATACACCCAGAACCTTCAATAACTATACTTATAGGTCTGTCTTACTGTTTGACCTATAAGGTTTGTCACCCAGAATAAAGAAAGTTTTGCACCAATTTTCATGGAATAATGTAGGATAACTAAGCTAAAAGGATTATCATGGATAACAGAGCATAGTGCAAATGCCTCATGTATGTTAATTGTGAAATTGAAAAACAAGTGAAGTCTGTCATAAAGCATTCATCTCTGCATATCTATGGACAATACAAGTATTGCAACCCGTAGTCCCGTACACTGTCACACATGCATAAAGCAGGCATTGCACATGCCAAGAGCAAATGCACAAATGTGGACCCACATCTTATGCACTCTTGTGCTTATACATCTAAAGAGTGGAGGCTTTAAGAGCCAATAAGAAAGATAATCCTTAATAAAGGTGACCATAAATTTCATATGCCATTTCAACAATCTAAATAATGTCAACAGCGGATAACAACCAGATTTCCATCTATGGTAAAGATAATATTTTTGAAGCAATGAGACAACAAGTTGCACCTGCAAAATTCTTCAACGAAAAAAAAAAAAAAGAAAAAAAAAAGAAACTGACACCAAAGAAACCACCATTTTATATATCAAACAATACATATCGTTTGAACTAATTAAAATCACAATTACCTCTTTCTTTCTTTGAGGCGGTGCTATTAAGGGCCCAAAACGAGAGTGAGCCAATTGATTCTCAGCTTGCTCCAGCTTTTCAGCTGCATAATGCATAGATTATTAATCTTGATTGAAAACAGGAGAAACTACTCCTTATCTCAAGTATAAATAAATGCTGCTTTGATGGTACATATCAATCTATCACCCTAATCACCTGAATCACTAACCACTTGAGGTCATATTTAATATAAATCACAGCAAACAAAATAAACGATGGCAGACTAACTGGTAGGTGAGAAAAAGGAGCAAAAGAAATTATACCAAAAATATAACCAAGAAATTACCTAAATCTGAAATTTGTCCAGCAACATAGTCTCCATTACCCAGGAGAGGTGAAGATGACAGTGTATTCACCCAATATTTGTTCCACAAAAGGTCCAAGAGGTGGCAATCAAGAGAGGACTTGAAATAAGTGATATCCAACGCATAATACTGCAAAAGACTAACATCAGTCCATAACAAAATACAAATAAACCCAAAGGGGTACAGTGATGACCAATAATATTACCTGCTTGCAATGCACACCAAAATCTTCAATCTTGTTAAGAGGAATGGTCTGATATTCAGAGACAGGGTCATCTGGAGGCTTATATCCTTCTGGGTATGTCCTGAATGCTCCAATCTCAACTTTACCAGCTGACACGGTCCTTGTTGGATCAATAACAACCGCCAAAAAGGGTTCTTGAAACTGCTGATTGAGCATTTGAGTTGAAACATCAATACCCGAGAGCCAGCATCCATATCCAGGATGAGAATGATACCACCCAACAACATTCTCCAACCGCCCAGCCTACACGAGTATTCATTGTCAAAATGCTAACAGATGGGAACCAACAGACATGCTTTAATTAGGACAAATGAACTAGAAAGAGAACATATTTTATATTTACTGTGTAGAAGAGCAACCAAACGAGGCGTACACAACTCTCATAATATTTCTTCAAATTTGGGACTTCACAAACTTTGACCACATAATATGTCCATAGTGCAACCAACCATATCCATGGTCTATATTCCCTAAGTTGTTTCTTCAAATTTGGGACTTCACAAACTTCGACCACATAAGATATCCATAGTGCAACCAACCATATCCATGGTCTATATTCCCTAAGTTTGTTATCAACAACTGTAGAAGTTCCTAAAAAGCTAAAATAAAGAAGCTAATTTTGAAAGCAAACCTGCTTGTTGGTCTGGGAGTAATCGACCATATACTCATAGGCATCGGCCTGGGCATTAACCCTAGTCTCGGTTCCTTCAACAGGCAAAGCAAACGCGTCCATTACAATGATGGCGTCACCATCAGTCTTTCCTTGCATGAGGCCCATGACCTCGATGGTGCCACCGGATCGAGCGTGCACCACCATCTTGAGAAGCGCGAGTGCAGAGATCTTGACGCGCCTGAAGTAGTGGGGATCGTTAACCCACGGCCTGTCCTGCTGGAACTTAGCTTGCGCCATCTCATCGTAGTAGAAAATGGCGTCAGACGAGGCATCGACCGCCGAATTGGAGGAGTTAGGGGGATTGTCCACCGTGATAATATTGTTCTCGAGTTCCCAGGTTTTCTGGGCTATTAGAGATGAGGACGAAGGGTACGGATCCATTGTTTTCCTTTCCTTCCCACTCACTGATGTGTCCAACTCTGGAGAGATTATACGATAGTTAAGCTACAGTGACCGACCCACTGCTGTTGTCTTGAGAAGGTTTTCTAGGGTTTTTATATGTGAAATAAATTACTGCTGTAAATTGGGCCCCTTCCATAGTGTAACCCGTCTGAACCAGCCCACTTTGGTTTGACAATTATCTTACCAAACTATGCATATTACATCAAATAACGAAAAATAAATTGTTTTCCATCAACACAATTGGAGAAAATACCAACTTCCCCGCAGCTCATACGTCTTCTGCCACATTGCTTTACAAGTAGCTCAACGGCAAAAAATATTTTTTAATAACTAATACATATTTAGACTAAATATATATTTACAGTGTTTAAAATAATATTTTTTTAAATTTAAAATATTTAAAAATAATAATTTTTAAATTTAAATATTTATTAAATCACGTGAATGATGCAAAACGCCGGCTTGGTTAAATGCTAAACTAACAATAATCCATCTCATTACAGTTTACGGTTGCTGGCGATGCCACCTAATTTACTGGAAACAACCTGCTCGGCTAAATACAAAACTAAACATTATCCATTTCCCTACAGTTTACAAATGCCTGTCGTGGTTTTATCTTCGCTTCTACACTAGTTTACAGTAAAATACAAAGACGATAATAAAAATTATTTGGCCCGTGATCTATATCTTCGTTTCCTTGATCGCTTCTCAGTGACCTCAACATCATTATTCTTGCCAGAATTTAAATTTGGTGAAGGCATATCCTGTGAAATCCCCTCATAGTGCAAGCTAGAACTATCTCGGGAGCCTGTGGGTGCCGCGTCATTTTCATTCACAACAGCTACTTCCACGTACGATTCACTTAAATGCTCACAAGTCTCCTCAACAGGGGCACTTGTTAAATTGTCATGGCCAGAATCAACGAAATGGTGCTGCTCATGAGATGGCTTAGACTTGACTTCTTCTTGCAGATTTGCATCCATACTGAAAGAATGAGAATCGGCCTTAGTTCAAACTATTGTAAATAATCTAGCATTAAAAAGAAACTGAAAAAAAAAACAGCCGCTTTTTCACCTGGACCCTGAAGGAGGGAAACCATTAGCATCAACTGCAACATTCCTTTCAGCTACTTCCACCATGGTTGAACAATTTATTTCATCTAATGATGAATCTGGGATTGCATGTACAAGAAAAGATTAGTTTGACAATGGATAATTACATGCAACACTTCAATCTGAAGGTTACAGAGCAGAAGAAAGTTAATAAAATTCTTGGATTTATAAAGGGTGTTAGTCAACTCCTAATTCACGAAGTTACAATTAGGCAACTGGTCCAGAACTCTTACGTTGAGCATCTTCCCCCACTATACAGTTCAAATGTTCGCAAACCCCATTAGCATCCTTGGAGTAATCAACATCAACATCAACGCTACAGCATATGGAGAAATGAAATCGTAAGAAAAGGAATGACATTAGAATTAGCCATGTACCACCAAAGGGCAAGAGAAAAATCAGCTAGGTCAAAGAGGAAAAAAACCATGGTGATGAAATATTCACATCCTCTGAAGGTCGAAGCCTTTGTCCATCGCTTAGTCTCCCTTCTGACAAGTTCCACAGAACAAAACAGTTTTAATTTATGAAAGAAATAATTTAGTTGACAGGGGAAAAAGAAACTCTAGTAGAACTAGAAAAGGCACCTTCAGCTCCTTCAATGATCTGTGGAGTACCCAGGTCCTTCACAAAGATATTAATAAGATCTTTAGACATCTGACTATATGTTTTACTCACAAAAAAACTGCTAGATTCAATGCAAGGTTATATATATAATTAAAACATCTTATCCATGATAAAATGGAGATTTTTTTTAACTGCATATCACCTCATTTCCAAAAAATTAGAAAGATTAGAGTAAAAGGAAATAGTGAACTTCTGTAATGTTTCTAGTCCTAACACTCAAAGTACCTGACTTTGTCCGCAAATTGAGGTAGCTACATCTGGCGGAGAGGCTTCATTCTGCAATCCCTGTTGTTCCATCTGTGAAACTGAGAAAGCAGAAAATAATCTATATGAAGAAAACCAAAATTGACCAAAAGAGGTTGCTTCAAACAAGTAAAGCAATTTTGTGAGTTAGTCATTCCACTGCCCTGACAGCAACTACAACTGTATTATAGTTAACAAAATTATGAATTAATTTTCCATACCAGATTCTGCTTTATCAGGTACCAATGAATAAGGGCTCCTTTTGTTATCTGAAGCTAATGTAGGCCAATCAATTATAGACGATGGTCGAGACCTCAACATCTCTTCAGTTGCCTTAGATCTCACTTTTCGTATTTCCTCCAAGATATTCCATGAACCAGTGGCAGAGGAATTCCTAATCAGCTGCATTAAAATTTAAACACAGAAAAAATATATATATATATTGATTTAGCATCATACAAGAAATCATAGGCTAGCCTGGTAAATAAAAATGAACAACAATTAAAGAAATCCACACAATTTTCAGGGTTCCTGTTCTTTTTGCCTCTTCTTTTGTCTTTGCTGCATCCCAAATCCCAATTAATTCAAATGAATGTTATCTCAATTCCCCAGCTCAATCTCTTCCCAACAACAACAACAAAGCCTTAATCCTAAACTAGTTGGATTGTCCACAGCATAACAAATAAAAATAAAATAACAATGATTATACATATATACTCAGAGAGAGAGGGAGAGGGTGGGCATTTCCAAATGGCACCTTGGATGAGGTCACAGAACTGCCACCAAATAAATTTGGTGTTTCTTCCTTAAAAAGCTGTATCCCCACTGGGGATGGGGATTGTAACTGAATGTTGCTTGGGGATGGAGATGCCCATGGGGGGCGTGCTTGCATGTAAGATTTGGCCAACTCTGCAGGTGAACCCACTTCATCTTCTGTAACCTGCCATGCAGAAATTAGTCACAAGATGCAATACAGTGTTTAGCTTGCATAACCACTCCAATGGTGCATAGTCCATACAAGGTGATTTCCACCAATTAGCTAATTGCAGTTATACAGAGATGTGCATTTGCATGTTTTAGTTCATTGGTCCAGTATTAACATAATCCACAAAAAAAAAAAAAAAAAAATCAAGCATAGAAAATGGCCAAACATCTATTTCATCATAACATGAACAGACACAAATGAACCAGTATGTTGTTACAGGTAGATAGCAGAAATTCAATATATTTGCTATATACTATGATAATATACTTGTAAAAAATAAAAATTGGGAAAGCTACCATTGTATATTTAAAATACACATCATCAGGGCACAACAGAGAATCTACCTAGAAACAACAAAAACCTATATAATCTAGAGCCAAAAATAAATATTATAATAGTGATAACTTCAATTATTCAAGACTCAGATAACCGGGAAAGAAATACTGACTTGTGGTAACATAGCAGTGTTCAAGGTGCAGGTTCCATACTCCAATCCTGACTTTGAATTTGACCCCAATTTTTTTTCCTCTAGCCATTTTTTAGCCTCCGTAATGGCTGTACAGCGATTACTAGATATATCAACACCTGACAGACGAGTAAAACCATAAGCCAACAAGGTTATGGCAAGCAATTTTTAAGTCTTTTATTGCATTCCAAAGTTTCTGTAAAATAATACCTCTGAGAACTGTCCAGTCAGGTATGTCGTTTGTTCTCCCAACTTGGCCTCCAGTGATGGGAGAATCTACGACTCTTGATTTAATAATCTGTGTTAATCTATCACATTCTTCCCTGGTCATAGGTGAACTCTAATTCAGAATTTGAAGTTATATCATGGTTCAGAATAGAAATGAATGAAAAATAATAATGTAGAACCTTAGAATTAGAAGAATAACATAAATAAATGAAGGACAGTACGTAAAAACCTTAGACGTAGAAGAATAACATAATCACAAAAGTCTTATAAAGCAAACCATTAAAAATACTAGTATGTGCTTCAGAATTGAACTTGAACTTTAACAATTACTTGATAGGTTGAAAAACTTGGACAAACCACCATGTCAGCATCCATATAATAATGTAAAGAAACTAAAGCATTCTCAATTACCTGGAGAAGGTTTCCTGCATGAGAATCTGTTCAATTGCACGCTTCGTTTCACTCTTCCACTCTATAACAAGGGGATCTTTCCTCGAGGCATTTGTCTTTTCAAATGTCTGATTCTTCCAATTAAGCATAAAAATCAAATTTAGATATCTGAAAAAACTTTTTTAAGGTAATTAGTATGTTATCCTACTTTAGTTATGTTATAATTAAGGACCACAAATTAGATTGACTACAGCACCACAATAATATAATGGTACCCATGAACTACAAACAAATAACAAAAAGGAGGCACTTGTGCTGTCATAATGAGGGTTTTAACTTTTGCATGAATGACATAAACTAATATTATCATATAAAAAGTAATACACATATACAGCGCAACTTGATATTTCATACAGAGAACTTTTCTTTATTGCATTCATCAACAAATCCCATTTCTTCAGGAATAAAGAAGCAAATAAATTTGTAAGGCTACAAATAGAATACAGCAATAACAACTGAAACAGTAGACATACAGCTTTCTGTTGCATTTTTCCTCTCCATAGTCCATATCCTAACTCAATACAATGTGAAGCTACCATACTGAAAACTAATTGTTCAACCAATGCCTTATAGTACATAAATGGTAACAGAACTACCTTTTCCAATTTGGTGGCATCCTGAGAAGTGATATCGTCATCATCATTGGCATCATCCTCTGCAAAATTGAAATGAAGAAACCATCTGGTAAGACCACGAGAAGTAGGCCAGCTTTCATTCTACCTTTTCACAGTGGCATAACCAAAAAACAGACAATATACAAAAAAAAATAACGACTCTTTTACATACATCAAAATTCAGCCAACTGACTCTCTGATACTGCTCTAACGTACAGCTTTTATTTGAACAACAAGGACCAGGAAAGACAGATCGCTATATCTATTCAGGAAACAATTCACCAAGTAAAAGATCAAAGCAGCCTCTGAGGGGAAATTTATCGATACTAAAAGTGCTAATGCTGTAATTACATAAGAAACAACTAGCAAGGACTCCACTTCTGCATTCAATTGAATATTAATTTGACAGAAATTTTAAACAGAGAAAATTAACAAACAATTTATTTGTTCATTGTCAAAAATGCTAAAGGACACA
Source organism: Manihot esculenta (assembly GCF_001659605.2). Lineage (NCBI taxonomy): Eukaryota > Viridiplantae > Streptophyta > Magnoliopsida > Malpighiales > Euphorbiaceae > Manihot > Manihot esculenta. The sequence continues at coordinate 343,081 of NC_035163.2, read as the reverse complement.
TAAATATGACCGTTATACCTGAAGTGAAATCGCCACCTGAAGACGAAGAGGAAGAAGAGGAGACCGGGCCGAAGACAGATGAGAGAACTTTACCGGCACCGGTTGCAATCATACGAGAAGGAGATAAAATGAATCTCGAGAGCCAATTAGGGTTTTGAGGAGCCGAATTGGGCAGCAATTTTGGAGGCCTCTCGTAGGGAGTCCTAGGAACGGCAGTTCGCCTGGCTCGGACTATTTTGCCGCCGGATCGGAGCTCGGCCGCCCGCTGAGGTCTGGAAATGGAGGCCATATGCGTCTCAGCTATTTTCTGAAGAGGAAGCGACAGAATGGAGTCGCGGAATAATTAGATGTTTACCCGTTTGAGCTTTGTAGCGGTTATTCTTTCCGATATCGAATAGTAAAGAGGCGACGGTCCCCCTTGATGTCGCAACCCCACATTGTCTATTTGCATTGCGGCTCATTTTCTAATGTTTTTCTTTTCCAATTCTCTATTGATAAATCTATTTTATTAATAGATCTTAATTTAAATATTTTCATTTTATACTTAAAATTACATTTAAAAAATGGAATACTTATAATTTTTAAAAATAAAAATTAAAATGTTCTTAATATAATTAAGGTTAATTTTATTATTCTTATCTTATTTAATTGGATTAAACTAAACTCAAAAAGGGAGATTAAAGAAGATTTATAAAGAGAAGGTAAATTTTGGTGAATTGAGATTGATGGATTTGAATTGTATTACAAAATTAGTGCAAACTGATTTATAAGATATTTTTTATTAAAAACGTTTAAATAGTTTTTCTCTTATATATATATATATATATATATATAAATTATTATTGTTATATTAATATTAGCAAATCAAAATACTGAATTGAAATTTAAATAAATTGGATAAGTTCACTATTTAATATGATACATATCACAATAATTAGAAATATAAAATTCACAAAGATGTTAATAAATAGCTAAAATTTATTTATCTAATAATCTTTTAAATCATATTTATTAATATTGTTAAATAACACCTTCTAAAACTTTTTCCCCTTTTAAACATTGCGATATAAAAATATATAAGTTATTTTGAAAAACAAAAGGAAAAATATTTGTTAAACAATCATAATTTATATATGAATTGTGCATTTAAATTATATTAGTTTTCTTAAACGCATTAAACATTGTCTCTACTTGGTGTATATACTCATATTTTAATATTATATGTTTTTTATATATCTAAGTTATTATTATAGAGTTTTATATTTAAAAAAATTAGTTATAATATAATTATGAATAAATAATATATACAAAATAGTTTTCAAACACAATTTTTTAAAAAATATAAAAAAAAAGTAAATATAACAAATTTTATATAAATTAAAAATTTTACATCTTACGAATTAAGTTAAATTGATAATATAATTATAAATATTCATTTTAAAAACGCCTTTGATAGAATTTGAAATAATTAAGAGTGTGTACATATATATATAAAATTGTTATTATTATTATTATATAATGAAAAAAACAAGGGCCCAATCCAAACACGAGCCAGAGCCGCCAATTATTAGCATTAGTGGGCCAAGGTTCGTAACTTCGTTTGAAGCGGGTCGGATACCACAACAGAAAACGAGTCGGGTAAAAGAAATAGTGAATAATTTGCGGTTGGGCTTGCGTAGGCGCTTGCGCAAAACGACTGGAGTAGAATACCACAGCGTAGCCGACGCCGACTACGAGCCGTCGTATATTTTCCTTCCCATATAATATCTGCCTCCCTCAATTGGGACTCGCATTAGCAGCAAAAAATCAGATCGGAGAATAAGAAGTAGAAGAAGAAATGCCAGGGTTAACTTGCAACGCTTGTAACAAAGAATTCCATGACGATGCTGAACAAAAGTCCCATTACAAGTCCGATTGGCATCGATACAATCTCAAACGCAAGGTTATCTTTCTTAAGTCTTTATATATATATATATATTCTTTTTTCATTTTTTGCGTATGGATTGCTGCTTTGAATTGGATGAAATTTCAACTTGCTTTTCCCTTAAATATCCTTTTTATTATATGTTTTTTTTAAAATCCGGTTATTGATTCTTTTTATAGCTGAGAAGAATTTTGTTTGAGTTTTCATCGGAGCAATGGCAGAATTTTTTAAGATATGTATTAGAGCACTGGATTCGTATGTGGTATTGCATAAAACTGATTTTTAGAACTTATTGTCTTTAATGTCGTTTTCTTCATTTTGGTGATTGGAGTCGAGGAGATATTATGTTGAGCGTATAGGTGGTATTGGTGGTTCATTTTTGCTAGTTTGATGTTGAAACCCAATTAATTTTCAGTTACTAACTTGCTTACCAGTTTTACTTGGCTAAATAATTAGAAAAATATATTTTACTTCTTTCCAAGTAATGGGATTATTGTTGTAGCCCATCTTTTCGCCAGAGATTGATAGGCTAATTTGTGATATTTAAAATGTGATTTGCTTGTTTATAAAGTGATTTTGGCATGTAAGTAACAACTCATTAAGGACAAGTGCAGCTGCATGAGTTCTTTGGACTTAAGAAAGAAATGTATGATTTCAGCTGCTCTGGCAAGAGTCTGTCTACGCTGGTAGTCAGTGGTCATCCCAACAGATTATTCATTTGTCTTCTGTCAATCGAAGAGAATCATATATCCTAATGATGCATTAACACTGTTTTCTTATTTCTTACTCTGTTTGTATTCCTTCAAAAAATATATCAGGTAGCCGGTGTTCCAGGGGTGACTGAAGCACTGTTTCTGGCTAGACAGTCTGCACTTGCTCAAGAGAAGGAGAAATCAAGTGAGGCCCCTATGCTATATAGTTGCATTCTCTGTGGTAAGGGATATCGAAGTGCCAAAGCTCATGCTCAGCATCTTAAATCACGGAGCCATATCATGCGTGCCTCTCAAGGAACAAGCCAAGATGAGCATACAGCAGTGGTTAAACCTCTCCCCCAGCGTGTCATGAATAACCATCCCTCACAAAGGAAAGTAGATGAAGAAGCGAGTGAAGATGACGATGAATGGGAAGAGGTTGATCCAGGGGAGGAGTTGGTTGTTGAGGCAACGAAGTCATTGACTGATTTGAATGTAAATGAGGCCTCTGATGAAGACATGGATGAGGATGAAAATGATCACGAGTTAGATCCATCTTCTTGTTTTATGTGTGATCAAGAGCATGATAGCTTAGAAAGTTGCATGGTTCACATGCACAAGCGGCATGGCTTCTTTATTCCTGATGTTGAGTATTTGAAGGATCCAAAAGGCCTTCTTACTTATCTTGGTCTTAAGGTACCATATTAAATTCTATGCTCTGTGTTGTTAAATTTTTTTTTTTTTTTACCTGAAGTTATTCACTTATATTTTCTATTTCTTTGTCCAGGTGAAGAGGGATTTCATGTGTTTGTATTGCAATGATAGATGCCATCCTTTTAGCAGCTTAGAAGCAGTGAGGAAGCATATGGTAGCAAAAAGTCATTGTAAAGTACATTATGGTGATGGTGGTGATGATGAAGAAGTGGAGTTAGAAGAATTCTATGATTATAGCAGCAGGTTTATGTCTCCTTCATCCCCTCTTTTCTTTCTTTCTTTTCCCAATTTACCAGACTTTACCATTGTGACTAGCACTGATTATAACTATAAGCAGAGTTTATACTGTCCTAAACTTGGCTTCTGTTTCTTTTAATAGGTCATCTCTTGTTTCATTTGCAGATAAATATGTTTAATTTCACTTGATAATTTTGTTTTGTGGTTACAGTTATGTGGATGATCATGGGAAACAGCTGATTACCTCAGGTGATATGGCCAACACAGTAGAACTTGGGAGTGGTGGTTCAGAGCTCATTATAACCAGAAGATCTGATAATAAAATATCATCCAAAACCCTTGGTTCCCGGGAATTTTTGCGCTATTATCGCCAGAAACCACAACCTACACCTGCCAATGTTGCGGCCATTACTGCTGCACTGGCCTCTAGGTTAGCTTCTAATCTGAGTAAAACTGAAGTTGCATGACAGGAAGTATCTGCATTTCTAAACTGGTGTATACTTTTCAGGTACAGAAGCATGGGATTGGCAACCGTGCAGTCAAAAGAGCATATGGTGCGGATGAAAGTGATGAAGGAAATGAATCGAGCAGGCGCGGAGGCCATGCGTACCAAAATTGGAATGAAGAGTAACGTTATCAGGAACCTTCCCAAGAACGTTCCATACTAAGTTAACTAGTAGAAGCTTTGAGAAGTGATCAAAGTGGAAACTAGATGGTTTTGTTTTGAGCTTCAGCATGTGAATTTTTTTAGTTAAGGTTGATGTGTTGATTAGTGCCTGAAAAGGACTGCAGCTCAGTAATTTCACAAACACTCAGTTTTACCTTCGTATTTATGATAAAATTACTAGGTATACAACTTAAGAACACTTCAAATGAATTGGGTTTCATTGTGCAAACAAAATTATAGCTTGCATAAGAACACTTCAAATGAATTGGGTTTCATTGTGCAAACAAAATTATAGCTTGCATCGGACTACTGCAAAAAATCCTTTGGAAGGGCAAAAGTCCTGCCGGCTGCTGAGATCACACTATGGATTAACAACTAAATAGTGATCAAAGTGGAAACTAGATGGTTTTGTTTTGAGCTTCAGCATCCTTTTCTTGTGAATTTTTTTAGTTAGGGTTTATGTGTTGATTTGTGCCGGAAAAGGACTGCGGCTCAGTAATTTCACAAACACTCATTTTTATCTTCGTATTTATGATAAAATTACTAGGTATACAACTCAAGGAGACTTCAAATGAATTGGGTTTCATTGTGCAAACAAAATTATAGCTTGCATCGGACGACTGCAAAAATCCTTTGGAAGGGCAAAAGTCCTGCCGGCCGCTGAGTTGGATAAACTAAATCACCTTGCACATCTTAATATGCAAATTAATAATCATTTTCAAATTCAAAAGAGCAACTCCATAACAAATTCAGTCACCATATAATCAGTCAAATACAAAAATTCAGGTCTAACCAGCAGATCTAATTACATATGTTACAAGATCTGATCCTGATGTAACTTTTCAGTGTTTGAAGAAAACCTTTGTTTCCACCACCATCTCTATCAGTTTTCTTTCAATCCTTCATTCACTTTTCACTAATGAGCTGCCAACGTATCAAGTGCACTAATGAGGTATATCACCAATAATTAATAAGCACAAAACCATAGATGAGAATCAAGAGATAAAGGATCTATATTATAAATGTGAGCATTGTGCATGAATAATCTAAAAGAAAATCCCTTCAAAGCCAAAGTGTTCATGCATTACATACCTAACTGTCATAGAAGCGGGATCGATGCCTTCGGGAACTGTGGAATTCAGGGACATTAGGCATAAATTATAAGAAAGTAACACAATCAAACCAACAGTAGCACAACTATTAATTTGAGAAGAAAAAAAGATGTACATATGCCAAATCTAGCAAAATTAATGTTAAAAAGAAAAGAAACTAACCCATTCAGAATATCATGTCATATTTGACCAGTTAAATAAGGAGAATCATGGATAATGGAATATAGGAAACATAAGATAGTCTTATTACCTGCGATGACCAGAGCTACCCCTGGAGCGGCCACTTGCACTTGTGAACTCATCATCAGTCTCATCTAGTCTGTAATCTGAAAATTCTACAGATGTCACAGAACCCTCATCAGAATTCGAATTATCATAACTCATGCGTCGATTTCCCCTTCTTGTATCAGCTACTCTTGACCTTCTTCTATTTCGAGAACTTCTGAAATTATCAAATACCTGGTACAAGATGCAAGAAGTCCACCAGTTGCCTTCATCCCCAGGAAAGTCCTCAAATTCATCTCCAGTATCATCACCCCCATACTCAATCACATAGTCTCCCAAAACAACCCCACGTGGGACTTCTGAATGTATAGTGCTCAAAACATCTATTATCTCAGAGGACTGCTGGAAATTCTCCCAATCAAGTTGTCGAGCAGGATCAATTTTTGAAGGACGAGCATGAGGGTGTTCTAATAGAGCATGTTTACATAGTTCAGAATAGGTCCCTGTGAAAGTACATTGTTCTTCCTCACAACGGCGCTTTTTCTCATCTAAGTGTACACGAGCCTTATCAACAACCACCCATCCATTAACTTCACCTCTACACAGGGGGCAAGCTAGTCTGCAACTGCTATCTACTACCATATGCTGTGTGTTTGTTGTGAGAGATACATCAGATGTTGAAGGAGATGACATACCACATGCACTTTTGAAACGGTCCAAACAGTTTGAGTGCAAATGGTCAGTATCACAAACAAAAGGCCGGCAGCCTTTCTCATAAGATGAGCATTGAAGGAGCACACTGTTGTGAGGGAATTCCAAGCATATAGGACAAATCACATCTTCCCAATTGATATTTAACTGAATATCTTCCATGTGGAAACTACCAAGAAGGGTACCTCTTTGATAATAAGGTTCAAATGCCATGACAAACCCTTCAAATTAAAATCTAAAAGCAAACAGTATCTGTCTTCCTTTTCTTGACCCAAAGGTAGACATATCAAGAAAGTACGAAGAAATTAACCAAGCTCTTACTTCCAAACCAAATGAAAGTCTCAATCCAGAACACCATACAAATATAAATAGCTGCACATGGAACAAAAAGCAAAAGTAGGTAAGCAGTAAGTAACAGTGAAAAAACAGCTAGAAAGAATAACAAGTTGTTCATGACATTGAAAATATCCCACTCAATTTATAAGACAAACACTTGCTTTGCCAAAACTCCTTTCAGATAAATTGCCATATCTTACCTGGACAAATAAGTAGCATCCATTTGAATTTCATTACTAAAATTCAGCTCAATTCATTTATATATAACTGTACTAGCCATAAATCAATTAAAGTTTTGTGTGAAGCACAAGATAAAGAAAATCAAGAATCATATTCAATCTCACTTCTTCAGAAGCCAAAAGGGAGATTACGCTCCACCTTTTTTGTACATACCTTTAAGTGATAGACACCCAAAATTCAAGAGGCAACGTTATATGATTACAAGTCTAAGGTTATGTTAACAATAAAGGGATTTTAATCATACCCAAAAAAGCAACATCAAAATCGAACTCAAGAATGAATTGGATTAACAAGTAAAAAATGATGGCTGTTGGATGATATCAAATAATTCAAACAATCTAAAGAAATTACAAGCAAATAGATTAGTCCTCCATATTCACTGAAATTAAAGAACCGACTAACCAACAGACCCACCAGATTCAATACCTATCATGCTCAATAAAGCATCTAAAAGAAAAATAAAAATAAAATTTTGACCAAATTAAAGTCAAGGGTCTACGATAAAAATGAACAAATGATCGATATGAGGCAAACGTACATCAAAATCAGCAGTACTTTGAAAAAAGAAATAAAACCACAGTTATGGGTTCGCAGTAGAATAAAACAAGCAACTCAAACCAGAACCCGGAAGGCCTTTTCTATGATTTATGCGCACAAAATTTCAATAAGCCAAGTTAGAGCAGCAGAAACGCTGAACTAGAAAAGGGGGAAAAGAAAAATTGAAACTTTCTCACCTTGTATAAAGATAAAATTGGATTGGAAATGGAAAACCCAGAAAGAAACAAGACCGAAAAGAAGTGAAAAGGAGAAGAGAGAGCAAATTGTGTGGGTGTAGAGTTCTTTGGCAATTGGGGTTGTTTAGTCTCGGAGTTGTAGGTATAATAGGAGTCTCATCGTTGTTTCCCTTTGCGAATGAGAAAGTATTTATACCCCTTGACTTGTTAACTCTTTCATTTTCCTTGATGTGATAAATAAATAAATACAAAGTAAATGAAATGACGTGTTTATAATTTTTAACAATATTATCTTTTCTTTTCTTTTTTTCATTTCAAAAAAAAAAAAACAATATTATCTTTTTTGAAATCAATAATTTTTATTCTTAATTGATGTAGAATGGTAATTATTTGAAACTAAGGAAAAACGTATATTTTTTTTTTAAAAAATAATTAATTTATTTTATGAAAATACAATAAGATATAATAAAAATAGATTTCATACTATTAATTTAAAATTTATAATAAAATAATCATATAATTTTAACAATTATAATGTTAAATTCATTAAAAATCGTATTATATTTAAATTCTATTTTTTATATACAGCCTTTTTCTAATTTTTTTTATTTTCTTTGAAAATATTTTAGAAGAGAATGGTGATTTAAAATTTAATTTAGGTACAAATATTATATTATGTATCTCTTATTTGATTTTTTTTTCTTGTATTTATTTTATAGCTTTAATTAAAAAGATATTAGTAATATTTTCTATATAAATAATTTGTATTTGAGTGATTATTAAGATATTGTATTAATTAACTTCAAAGTCAATATCTCTAACTTATAGTCCAAATCTAATCAATACGAAGAAAATAAAAGATTTTTACCATTAAATTATTTACTAATGTCTTGATTCTAATGTTCTCATATACAAAAAAAAAAAAAAAATTTCCTATGAGAATGGTGCTTCCTTCATTTTATTTTTTCTCTTTTGTCTGGTAATGACATTTAACCACCTCTATATTACAGTGTCATCTAGACTGCCTTTGAGTCTGGACCAAGACTCAAGATGCTGGACCGGTCAGCTAAAGAAAGCTCCATGGACTTTTGGAGCAGCGCTGTTTTTTTGGGTCTGACCTTGTCCACGGATGGTGAGATCCAACGATCATCAATCCCAATAATTGAAAGGATTTATTTGTGTTCTAATAAAATGCTATATTTTAAAAAATTTATTTAGAGAGAGTCTCTTCTCCCTCTATTTTCCTCTTCTTTATAGCTAAGTTCGTAAGTCCACCAAATTGAATTGAGATTTAAAGAATTTACATTTAGTTCGTTAAAATTTTTTTGAGTTTAAGTTGAATTTAAGTTTTACTCATTTTAAACTCGAGTCGAATATTAATATGCTCAAATTTGACTTATTCAATAAACGAATTTAAATGAGTCGAGTTTTTATCGAGTTTAATATGCTTAAATTTAATTTGTTCAATAAACGAATTTAGATGAGTCTAATTTTTATCAAATTTAATTTCAAATAATTTACAAACAGTTTATTTTATTTACATATGTAAAATAATTTTAATTTAATACTAAGTAATTTTAGTTAAATGATAATATATATAAATTAGCTTGTGAACTCATTAAAAATGAATTTTGAAATCTTAACAATTCAAATTTTGTAAACTTTAATGGTATAATTAAATTATATAAAGTTGAATTTTATAAATTTTAGGTTTGATTCACAACAATATGTGTAAGTTTTGAGTTTAGTTCTCTTATGATATTAATCTGATACTGTTTAACGAAACTGTTCATAATTAGGGCCAGCAGTATTAAGTTCAAATAGAAAAATCGATCGAATCGAATTAATTTAAAATTTTGATTCGATTTTTTATTTATTTCGATTCGGTTTGATTTTTAATTTAAAAATTTTCAATTATTTCGATTCAGTTTTGATTAGAAAAAAATAAAAAAAAAAATCGAATATCGAATCGATTAGTGATAATAATATATTATTTTTTATAATATAGAGATATTAAACCATAATTAAGATTGAAATATTTTAATTAAATTTTAGAATACTAAAAATAAGATGTAAAAAATAAAAAATATATTAAAAAGCTCAGCAAAGTAAATCGAATTGAATTAAATCGAATCAGACTAATTTGATTCGATTTAATTTTTGCCCAAAATCAATTCGATTCAATTCGATTTTTATAAATATTAAAATTTTAATTTTCAATTTATTGGATTTAATTCGATTTTCAATTTAAAGATACAACAGGCCAATTCCTGCTTATAAAATTAACAGAGAAGAGAAGATGCATTAATTATTTGCAGTCGAATGAGCAAGCAAGCAAATGAAAGTCATGCAAGACAACCAAGGTTTTGCTTTCACGCAAATCACAAATGCATAAGCACGTATTGCTGTACATGTCAACATTAAAACAATGTTAGCTTACAAATATAAGCAGCCAAATCCTAAGCAATCATAATCTCCTCGTCATTTCTAAAATGATTGCTAGAGAGCAGTGCTGTTTAGACCTCAGATGATATGCACAGAAAGAATTGATACAGGGAACTGCTAATTTCATTGTACGGGCATATTGATATACGAGTAAAAAGTTAAATAGGTAATTCAAAAATGAACTGTCACAGTTCCACCAAATTTAACTCCACTTCTTTGTTTTTTTTGTTTTTTTTTTTGGACTACCGTCGAGGAATCTCTGATAACAGCTACTCCTGATCCTCGATTATCTTGGTTACAACACCTAAAGCAATTGTTCTACCTAATACTCTCAAAGATGCCCTTCCAAGAGCTTTGCAACTTGAAAACTCTTGCACACAAACCGGTCCATGCAAAACAACCTGAAATTAGACAACAGACAAAAGTCAGACAAACTTTCATTCTCTTGTTGGAAAATTTTTGAGCGAAAAAATTATTGTACATCTTTAATTCACCTCGATCACTGCTTGTTGCTTTGCAGCAAGACAACGAGGTGCCTTCTTTGTCACCTTGCCGGTCTTTGAATCAAGTAATGATACAATTTTTACCACTCCTGCAGCCTCTTTTGCATGGTGTATGTGAAATTCCAGCTGCAAATTCCATTTAGAAGATTAGATTGTCTGAACAGAAAAGGTAAACTGATATCTGGTATATAGGAGCTTACTTGAGAGCCAATCAAAATTGGGGTTGCATTATCTAAAACCAGCACCTTCAACTCCAAATGTTTCGCAACAGAAACCGGGTAGTCAGGGTGACAAAGAACACCGCCTGCCATCACATGGCTCCCATCAATGCCCACTAGACTGACAGCTACATTATCTCCTGCCCTTGCAACAGGACAAGCCTGCGAATCACGCTCTAAGTTGCGTACAGTCCCTACTTCTCCAGATGGCATAACCAAAACCTGCATCAACACAAGTTCTAATTTATTTAATTCCAGTACAAATTACCAGAAGAATTCACATCTGCATTCTACTCCTAGATATAATATAAATTAAAACTAGCACTAGATCTACAGAAAGTCATGACAGCATGTTCCCCAGTGATGCAGCAAACACTACCAACAAAAAGTCATGATGAAATGTTCTCAGTTATGCAGCAAATCCTAACAAGTTAAAAAAAAAAAAAAAAGAAAAAGAAATACGTTGCATACTTTTGTTCCAGACCGAAGAGCTCCTGCCTCTAATTTACCACAGGCTGACACCTGTCCCACTGAAGGTGATTTAATAACATCACATATGGGCATAAGCAGAGGTTTCAAGAAATCTCTTGCAGGGGGTTGAAAAGAATCAATTGCATCTAACAGATAAGGCCCACGATACCTGCAATTCAATTACACTATGGTCAATTATCAAAATCCTGCAGTTTTGTTTTATTATTTTTAAATGAAATTAATATTTTCAGAAATTTTCCAGTTTCACAAAGCTAAGAAGTTTGTAATTGCAAAAGGTAATAGAGTAGAAACCTGAACTAGTCATAAGCAAGTGAACTCACCAAGATGACAAATGGACATCAGGAGGAGGTGATATTAAATTTTGATTTTCTATGGCACTTAATGGAATCCATGACACCAAGGAATCCTTAAACCCACAGGTATGGAGAAATGTTCCAAGTTGTGCTCTAATAAAATTAAACCTATCCTCAGAGTAGTTCACAGCATCCATTTTGTTAATTGCAACTATAATTTGATCAACACCAAAACTTCTAATAAGTTGTGCATGCTCTCTCGTTTGGCCCTTCTTACTGTCCATGCCAGCTTCAAAAGCACCAGGGGAGGCGTCTATAACAAGAACTGCAGCATCAGCTTGTGTTGCCCCGGATATCATATTTGGAACAAAATCCTTATGGCCTGGGGAATCAAGAAGAACAACATGATATTTTTTTGTATCAAAATAAGCGACAGCCACTGTCATAGTTATTCCTCTTTCCCTTTCTTCAGCACTCTCATCCAATGCCCAGGCAAAAGCAAAGGATCCCTTGCCCTGCATGATTAAAAATTATGCCAATCAAGCCAAATCAAATTTGCTTCTAAAAACACAAGGTTAAAACACAACCCTTTCTGTGAAATTACCAGTAACTTGGCTTCCTTTTCATATTTGTGCATTTCTTTTTGGGTTATTCGTCCTAAAAGATGTAGCAATCTACCAGAAAGTGTTGATTTTCCAGAATCGACATGGCCAACCTGCAATGATATATAGGTTAGTTCAACAATTAGATATTTTATCTAAATATTCATATTAAGGGGATTAACTGCTGAGCTCCACGGATTATATGACCAAAAAAAAGGTCTGACTTACAATTGCAAGGTTCAGTTGAGTCAACTTGTCTTCTGCTTTGTCAGGGAGCATCCATTTGTCAGGTTCATATTGCTTATGTGACTTGGCCTTTATAGCATTATCACTAGTTACATCTTGAGATTTATCTGATAAAGATATCATTTTCAAATTACTGGTAAGCCTATGAGGCTCAGACACAATAAATGAAGACAAACTGTTATCATCTAAACTTATATGCTTGCCTTTTGGCATCAATGAGGATGAGCACTCTGATGTTTTGCCACTTGATTGGATGCTAGCATCTGCATTTTTATATTTGCCTTTTTGTTTCATTGAAGATGAGCTCTTGGATGTTTCACCACTTGATTGGATGCTAATTGAACCATTCTTTGAACAGTAGTTTTTGTCCACACTATTAGGTCCAGACTTTGGAACCACTATAGAACCATCTGAGCTTTCAGAACCTGATTGTGTATAGGACACTCCATTCATCACATGAATGCCCTCATCCACACTATCCTCTTTGCTCTTCAGAATCAAAAGAGGACTATCTGACTTTTTAATGGTGGAATGTGCGTTATTTGCACTATTCTTCTGAGTTATTCCTGAAGAACCTCTTGGATATTTGAGATTGAGAGAATTGGCTAAAACAAAAAAACAGAGAAGCAAAACAAAGCAAAATTGTGTAAAAAAAAGGGACTAAATTTCAGACGAATTAGAACATCACCAAAAGATCAATATTTTCAGGAAAACAAGATGATGATAAGAAACAAAATTCGACATGCACAAATACAGGAACACTTTGCACATAAGCAAGCCTCTAAGTTGCATTAATTTAGAAATCTACAAGCTATGAGACCTGCCAATTGCCACAAATTCTCAAACAAAGAACAAATAAACAAAAAAAGAAATTAAAAAAAAAATCAGTATCCTAGAAAAAAAGGCCAACTCAGAAATATTGTAGAAGATGCAGTATGCTCCACATGATATTCAGCATAAAGAAATCCACAAAATTTACAAGAACATGAAAAATTGTAACATAATAAAAAGAAAGCAATTTCTAATTATCTCGGAATCCAACACAATCCTTGAAATTCTTGAACTCCACATAGCTGAAAGTACATGGATGGTCAGAAGTTTAAAACATTGTATTTCACTTGTGCAGTTACAAGTGGAACATATGATCATCTAATCAATGTATGTTCCAATACAAGAGATAGCATTTCCTTCTTGTAATTCTTTAACTTACATTCGTCATATAAGAATCATCAGAAAAGAACAGGACTTGCCTACCTTAGTTAAATTTACAAGTTGCAATAAATAATTCACTCACCCTCTGCTTCTACTAGACTAAATATTCATGTGGGAATTGAAAAATAAAAAACAAATAGAATTGATCATAACGTTACATGAAAAAAACTCAAACTAGAGAAATTTCTTTAATTCACTGGCCCCAAAACAGTGGTTTCCTTGTTCTTTTGATTATGAAATTACGCAGTAGTCAGCACTCGCATAAAGAGGAAACTACTATATGGGAATGCTTCTATATATGCTTAAGCTCTTTCAATTGCAAATGTACCTCTCCTATTTCTTCATATAGCTAGATTCTAGATAAAATGAAAATTGTTATAGTTCACTTTCTTGACACTCAAAAAGAAAAAAAAAGGATTTTCTTAACACTGGATATTAAAGTGACCCATTAGATTTGCATCTGTAGAAAGATACCTCTTGAGCCCTTTTTGGAGGCATGCAATCCAGAAGAAACCAAATCATCTGGTGAAGGAACATCAAACTTGAAAGGATCTGTATAATCAATAGGTGCAAGGTTAGAATACCATCCAAGACATTTTTAAATAGCAGAATGACAAAATGACTCCCAACCTAGGTGCCAGATACTTGGACAAAGTTTCAAGTTTAAGAGCTACAGTATAATATCTACTTTTCTATAACGTGTTCAGACCTATTTTAATGTGGGAATGACTATGAGAATTAAAAGCCTTATGGAACTCATGAAAATTTCCTTGGAAATTCTCACAGTTGAGAAAGTCACTGCCCCATTTTGTCACAAAATCATCATTCTGAAGTTGAGCTACAACAGGCTTTTGGGGAGTCCAATGTGGCAATGATGCAAAAAGAGACTTGGCCAATATGGATATGCCAGAATCCTTGCACATATTGTCAGCTGCATGAAAAAGATCTATTCCATAAAAGGGAACGACTTGAAAAGCAACCAAATAAGAAGGACAGTGATGCAAACTCTCTGCACAGCTTAAAACCAAAGAACATATCAGACATGGGAGTCACTAACACTGCCACAACCATGTCCCATGCCTGACAGGTTCATGTCCTAAGTTAGTCCAGGAACCAAAAAAGAAAGGCTTCAACATCACATTAGAATCCAAATGCATGAAGATCAATCCACACAGTTGTGACATCTATATTCATAGCCAAAGAAAAAAAAAATTAAAACCTGTTCTCTTATCACTGTTGATGTAGTTGCCTGCGGTAGGATTGCGAATGACCCCACAAATGTCACATGCAGACATATCCTCGTCATTATCATAAGTGCAAATGGCACAGCGCCACTGGGCAGGCCTATTAAGTTCTTGCTTAGGCTCGGGTACTTCCCCTATTGCAGAAATAAAGTCAAGCAAGTTGCATACGAAAAACATACAGAATACCAGAAACCTAGTTGATTGTTTGAGTGATTGTGTGAAGACATACAAAGTTGCATACTGCTAATTAAAGACTGATGATGCTGTTTGCAAATCAAGCATCTTATGCAGGTACAAGGGATAAAGTGAGCAAGGAGAAGATGCCCATAGAGGCCAACAGCAACCCACAGGTTCTGACAAGATCCACGCATGATTGGATACCAACCAAGTAGTAACAGGACAGAGGCAGTGATTGGATAAACAGATCCTAGAAAATTCTATGGTCATGACCAAAATTTATCTCTATTACATGGTATACAAATAAATCTTCCATCTTATATTCAAGACTGCTAATTCTTGCCAACCCGCCCCCCCCCCCCCCCCCCCAAACCAAAAAAAAAAAAAAACAAATTTCCATTTTAACATCCCATAAGAATCCTAAGCCAAAAGATATATATATATATATATATAAAAACCATAATGTCCAACATATTCAGAACAAAAGTAAAAGCAGATGGCTCAAGAAATAAATGATCAAATGCAGAAGCCTGGTTAAAATTACAAGTGGAATTTAATTACAAGTAAACACATGCATGCATGTATACACACAAAGAAATCAACATAATTGCTTTGATACTGACCATTGTCCTCCACATCATATTCATAGTCGTACTCGTCATAATCATCATAATCATCATCAAAATCAACCCCATAGTTAAATTTGCGGGGCATGGTCCTGAAAATATAACAAAAACTCAGAAAAGCGACGAGTTTTTTTCTTTTATCAAATTTTATTCTTTATATAACCTTAACAAAAAAAATACAGCAAATTTAACATAAAAAGTAACAAAATTTCATACCCAGAAGATGTCGCCAACTAGGAAATAGCAAGTTAGCGACTCCACATGCCAACCGAACCTTATAGAGGAATAAGATTAACGACTAAATCGATGTACCGATTGAGATTATACAATTTTGATCTATAAAATGCAGCAAACACAACGAAAACTTTGAATCACTGTGGAAACTGATATATTTCCGTGTCCAAAGTAAGATTTTTTCTCTCCACTCTTCATGAATGAAACTGCGCACAAACAAAAACAAAAATACATCCACTTTATTTCAATCCAATACAGTGGTTAACATCAATTACGTTCAAAACATAGTTGAGATTTACACAAATAAAAATCATTTTTAAAAAAAGGCCAAAAATTACAATGGAAAACATCCATTCCCAGTTCTTTATTTTCCCAAATTTTGAGAGAATTGGAATTCAAGACAACAACAAAACAAAACAAAAAAATCAGCAACTTCAATCTAAGTCACAAAATAAGGCGAATAATTAAAACTTGCCTCAATGTTTGATGTAACTAAAAGAACTAATGAGATTAAGTGAGAAGAGAAAATTAGGGTTCACCTGGGGAAACCGCAAGCGACAAAGGCCACCGAGAGTCCGAGAAGGTTGCTTTCCTGGTTCACTCGAGATATGTGAGCAACTGCTACAGGCAACCTGAAATTCGTTTCTATTAATAATTAAATTTATTTTTACACACTGTTAAATAAGGTTTTCCCAAGTGTGGTTATATGGTAAGAAGGTTTTTAATGTTTTATTAATTTTAATTAATTTTATTATTTACGTGAAAGATAAAGTTTTTAGATATATTGTAAGATTTTTAAATGAAAATTTTCTGAATACACTAAATTGACGAATTGAAATTAAAATTTTTTAGATTTAAGATTTTTAAATCTTGTAAAATCTTTTATTACCTTAAACCTATTTCCAAACAAAAGTTAATAACTGCAATTTTCTTTTTTTAATTGCACATACAAGGCCCAAAAAGAAACAGAAGTAGAAGAAATGGGCTCTCAAAACAAAGCCTAGAGAGGGTAAATCAAACCAACTCATAGTCAATTTTTACGAATCAAACCACCCTAGTAAATCAAATCGGCTCAAGAAACAAAATGTATGAAACAACCCACTGGTTTCTCCACCACCCTCTGTCCATAATCAAGTTTAATCGAAATTCAAAACATCTATTAATTCTATACCCATCAATTATTAAAATTAATTTATTTATTAATGATATATTAATTATAAAATATAATGCAAAATGATTCAAGTCTCAATGTTAAATTTACTGATAACTAAAAACTATAAATTAGAAAATATTATAAAAAATTAAATAATTAATTTTAGAAATTATATTTCAAATAATAAATAAAAAATATTTAATTAATTTTATAAATTATACACTTTTTAAATCTTGTAAACTAAAAAACTTTAATTTCAAAATAAAAATTATAACTTTAATTTTATTTTTTCAGAAATTTAACATAATTTCTGTATATTATTTTAATTATTTTAAAAATGTAACTAACTTAATTTTGTAAAAATTAAAAAATAAAATATATTATACCCATTATTTTAACATTTTTTTAAAAAATTGTTACTTTTAAATTTTTCACCAATTAAAAATTAAAACAATTTATATATATATTAATTTAACTTTTTTATAGATGTGATTAATTTTAATTTTATAAAAGTTACTATGCAAAATATACTACACTATAAAATATAGTTAATTTTCAATTTTTTTAAAAAAATTAAAAATAAAATAAAATAATTAAACTGACATATTACACCTCTAATAATAATAAAGATAAAAGAATTTAATTATTATTATATTTAAATTAAACACAATAACAACAGAAAATAAAATTAGAATTTATGATGTTTATATAAATATAAGATGATTATTCGTTAATTAACTAAAAAAATTAATAAAAAAATATATAAATTTGATAATATATTTAAATCAATCCAATATAACCATTTAATTAAATTTATTGGTTTAAATTGAATTGGATTGATTGAATTTCATGGATTAAACCAATTAATTAATATCCCTAATTGTTCTCTCATAAATTTATTTTTTTCATTCATTTCAATAATTTTTTAATTTATTAGTATATTTTAATAATACAAGTTGTTAAATTTTTAATTGAAGCAGTATGAATAAGTAATTATAAAATATGATTTTGTGTATTTTAATTGTATTAATTATATATTTTTAATCCTTATAAAGTAAGAATATTTATAGTAATATATTTATAGGATAAGGACTTAAAGAATATGATAGATAAAACAAAAATATGCTAAAGGTTTAATTTAACATATCAACTATAAAAATAAAAAAAAAATTTACAACTTTCACAAACACCTTAAATCCATCATCTTGAGCCTTTCCGATTATTTAAATAATAATTTTTTAAAATGATTACTTTTTAATCTCGCTGGACGTTAATTCCAATGAAAAAAAATTATTAATAGTTTCATTGTTAAAGTACATTAAATTTATTTTCTATTTTATAAAATAAAGAACTGTAATTCTGTATTAGTATTTAACATGGAATCATAAACACATCATTATTTATCATGCGAGTAATGTTGTTTGAAAAACAAAAAGGATTGGTCAATTATATTTGTAGGATTCACTTAATGAAACTCGCTTTTATGTATTTATCAACATTTTATTTTCATTTTACGCAAACAATTTGTATGGAGCAGTAGGATAGCGTGAGAGAGAATTTTAGCCATTGAATACCGATTCAATAAGACGTTCTAAAAGTCCATATTTAAATACTAGACAAATTTAAAATACGTTAACTTTATTTTTTAATGCTTCCTAACAAATGTCTACTGATGATCTAAACACTATGTGCGGCACTATAAAATTTTTAGTTTAAATAAATTATAAAAGAATAGAGAGATTGAATCACAAACCATAAAAATATGGAAGGCTTCAAAAGAAGCACACATAAAAAGAAGTTTGGCCATCACCTTATTTTCCAATGATTAACTTTTCAAATTGCCAATTTTATGTGAAAAAAATTCAAAAATAAACTGTTAATTTTATTTCCATTGATATTTAAAATTAGAGGTCTCCTTTATTATTTATTTATTTTCGTTACATTTCTATATTTCTGACGCTATTTTAGCCAATTGTGTATCTAAAATGAGAGTCAGACGAAGAAGGTGGCTTAAAAATGAGAGTGAAAAACAAGATATTGTCTAAAGGAAATCATATTGTTTTGGAGATACTTTTATCCAAAATCTATTTTTCCTTCTAATTGTTTTCATACAACAAATAATTCACTAGGCATTTACAATTTGAGAGAATTCCCTCCGTAAAGGAAAAATGGTATGTCTTTTTGTTGGCATTGTATTTGCAATAGGATGCGCCTACTAAATGCTCATCCCTGTACAAGAAGTCTTTTTTTTTCAGGTGCACAATCAATTCAGATGTGCACAAAACTAAAATAATAAATGCACAAATTTCACTGCAAGTATTTGATCTAAGATCTGCTAGACTCACTTCTAGATAATAATGTCGAGTTTATAGCAGCTGAACTCTTTATACTGTTGCATCAAGCATTAATCATCTGTCAGATAAGACCGAGTCGCTCCATGAAAGAATGAGATCCCGGATAAATGCAGGAATGTCTGCAATTCAAAAGCATATAATTTCAGTAGCAAGGATTGAATATGATCAAAAGAAAGAAAGTATTTAGCTTGATTATGCCACGGAACAACTAACTCAACGGCAACAGGTGACCAGCATCCAAAAGGTCGATGATACTTTACCTCGTACAACTTCGACAGCTACCGAGGGTATGTCTAGTTCATCCTCAACCAGTTTATAAACGTCTACGAGCTACAGAAGAAAAATCGCATCTCAGAACAGATTAACGAATCCATAATTCGTGTCCAAACAATGGTATCTACAGCTTTTACATAAAAACCAGTTACACGCTACGGACAGACCTCTTCAATGTGAAGCTTTGAATCTTCAGTCAGAGCCAAAATCAGCTGTCTACGAATCACTTCATCAGTAAAGAAAAGACGAGCTCCATCTCTGATGGTGTCTGTCAGATCTAGCTTCCTTTCCACTTGCAACTTTCTTGAATTTTGCCTGATGAGCAACAATATATATCTGTTAAACTAGCTTCCTAAAAAACTATAGCAAAATTAGTTGTAATGGGCCATGAAATGATACAGACTTATTCTTTACTTGCAGTGCAGGGTTGCTGCTCATCCTAGCTACATTCTCCTTTGCAAGAACAATAAGTTTTTCAAGCCGTTTCCACTGGAAAACACCATCTTTAAACAACACCTGTCACAGAAAAGCAGATCATTACTGATTTAATGGCATTCAACTTAACCAGTCATTCAGTCAGCACTGCCCCATTACTGTCACTCAGCATTTGGACATGGCAGGTGTGTCCCTGTTTACCTGCCTTGAGCTCTGTCTTTCCAAACACTGATTCGCTTAAATTTCCTTGGCACAATTCAATCAAGTGTTATCCTACTCTTTTTAATGACAGATGCTGAAGAATCCTGTTATTATTTTTATACAGTGAATTTGCTATACTATGCGCCTTAGGGGGAAGTACAAGTAACCAAAACTCCATGACTGGTTATTCCTTCTATGAATTTCACATGGCATTTCATGAAAACTTCAGTGCTGCAAAGTAAATATTATATCTAGTTCTGTTTGATCATCAAAAATTAAATTTTAAAGGAAGCAGAGATCAATATGTTTTCTTAGAGCAAAGTGTCGCAGTGAATGATAAGAAATGCTGGCCATACCATATACATATCATGATGTGCCTTAACTTGGCCTTTTAAAAAGCCCATATGAAAGCAGTGTATTAGCATGTCAAGCCCATGTAGCCCCCAGTGGCAATTAAGAACCTTGGTGATGTGATGAGTGTATTGAGGACGAAAGACTGAAATACACCAATACACCGAGATTGGTTGAGAAATTTGCCAGTACACTTATTATAGTAAAGATAGTTTCTCAAGAGAACGGTAATTAGTTCATAGGTAATTGTCCTGGAGTGATTTTAGAAAGCTACATTTAATGATCTAAATATTAAGAAATAAATATGCAGTTGGTGCATAACCCTAAACCTTATATGCAGGAGATAAGTTGTAGCTAAGAATAGATTTCAATTCACCTCTATCAGGCGTTCACGAAGAGCTGGATTTGGGTCTGTCAGTAGGCGCTTTGCCACATATGGATAGGCAACCTAATCAGATGTTCAATGAAACTTTTTATTTCACAATGATCCAAGCTTTTCAAAAATCATAAACCTTGTACTAATCAAGCTGGATTAAACTATGAAATGATTACAAGCCACACACTCTTCCAATGCAATATAATAATAAAATATGCATAAGAAAAGAAAAGATAATCTTCACCTCAAGAAATTTAAAATCTGGCTTCAGGGTAAAACAGATGCCCTCTTGAGTCAACAAAGAACGGATAACAAGGGAAAATCGCTCTGGTATACGGATGGGATAATTATAAACCAACTGATTAAATTTTCCTGCAGTGCATACGCAGAATAGCAACTCGTAATTATTTTAATTAAAGTCTCATTATGAAAAGTGTTTAATCATTTAAAAACCCATCACAACTCTGTCGAATAGCAGTCATATGATTCTGTGACCATGGATATGGAAACATCCAGTGATATATTTCATTGTGTCAGGCTGTCAGCAGACAAATTAGAGTAAAAACTGAAACAAAGATTACAGGCCAAAAAATTACCTGTGACACTTCTGAAATTGAAATCAGAAAGTCCTTTCCCAACTGAATTCTGCCAAATTGCTTCCAAAGCTGGAATGATAGGAGAGACATCAGTTCCACTGGCCAAGAAGCCAAGCCTGGTGAAATCATTTGCCATCTCAACATAATCCTCATTTACAGCATGCACCACAGCATCAATCAGGATTTGCTTATTTTGCTGAATTATAGAAATCATGTCAGTATGCAAGGCTGAAAAAGTTAATTCTCCAATATAAGTAAAAATTAAGTAGAAGTTACAGTTTCCCACTTGATGCTCTAAGATAATTTCCTGCTATACTAACATTACTGAATGCTTAAGTGACATTCTCCTCTCTACCAATACATCATCACCTTTAGAAAAGGATAATATCATATCGCTTGTATGTTAAATCTAAGAAGAACAGAGGCCTTATTTTACATGGATATTGTCTTTTTCCTGCATGTCTTGGAAATCAACGCCTTACCTGACTAAGTACTGCAACATTCCCAAAGTCCACATATGCAATACGTCCATCTCGCATAGCAAAAACATTACCAGGATGTGGGTCTCCATGAAATAACCCAAACTCTAGCAATTGCCGCAAAGCAGCACTCACCCCAACTGTTAAAAATCCATTTACATCAATGCCAGCTTCCTTGATAGCCTAAGTTACATCAATCAATATGTTATCTCTTGAAAAAAGAAAAGAAGAGAAGAAGAAAGAAAGTGAACCATCATATCCAACCTGTGGGGCTGTGCAGCGAATACCATCTATCCACTCCATTACTAGAACACGCGAACCAGAAAGGTTTCTGTAAACCTTAGGAATTTTAACAGTAGGATCATCTTTGAAGTTTTCCAGGAAATCTTCAATATTACGGGCTTCCTGAGAAAGGAAACAGAACTATCAGTAAAATACATAAAAAACAAATTTATATAAAATATATAGATAAACACATTTCTAAAGGAGAGGAGGGAAAAACAATATCAGTTTGGCTGCCATGGGAATAGATATCAAGTGTACAAAAATCTGGGATATGTTTTGGCTCATGTTAACTCTTTATCTAGGTTTCTCAGTGTCCAACAAGATTATTAAGGACAGTTTTTTGAAAGATACCAAGGTGTAATCAAGCTCCTCCAACAGTTTCTCACCAAATTCATCAACTATCAGCTCAGCATTGCATCCCAATTTCTGTAAGCTGATGCCATTTAGGAATGAAGCAAGTGTTCTGAAAAGAAAAAGATCCCGGTAGATTATGGGCTCTATTTGAGGCCTTTGCACCTGCAAATAAAAGGACTCTATATTATTGACATGGAAAAGTTTGCAGTATCTTGATATATCCTGCAAGAGCAATTCTTAACACCTACGTGTTTGACTTCTAATTTAGTGAATACTGTGTCCAGCAAACCTTCTATATTTTTTGTCTTCTAATTTAGAACTCACTGTGTTCAGCAACCTTTTATAATTTTTACTCATACACTTCGTGGCGCACTTTACAGTTATAAAGAGTACGACTGTCATGAACTTGAATTGCAAACGACGAAGCAAGGTATTAGGTTTATAATAAGTGCCTGTTTTAATCATCAAATGTCTATTAGAAGAGCACAACGAAAAGAAACCAAAGATATCTTTAACAAGAAATTAACAAGATAGCTTCCCTACTATTAACCTCGTACAACCTTAATTGCAACATCCTCGCCCGTATCACGTAAGGTTGCTCGGTAAACTTGACCCAAGCTTGCAGCCGCTATTGTCTGTGATGAAATTTTAGTGAATACGGCTTCAAGAGGTTGGCCTAATTCCTCTTCAATAATCTTGAAAGCAACCTATAGAAATATTTGAACTAGTTATACAAAACAGTGTGATCCATGGAATGCTACAAGGAAATAGCCACATTGCATATGAAAACTAATTGCCATTAAAGCGCATGCCGTTACCTGATTGGGAAAAGGAGGAACATCATCTTGAAGAATGCATAGCTCGTTCATGTAATCTTCTCTAATGATATCAGGTCTGTTGGCAAGAACCTGTCAAAAGGCATAAATAATCAAGTGAATACTAACACCTAAAACTACTATGATGATAATTAAGAAATTCAGCCTCAAATTCAAGAAATCACAAAAAGAATTTGCAATATAAAATTATAGAGATTAAAATGGAAGAGAATAATTCAGAAAACAGACAAGTTTTAAGGGATTAACATGTAATAAACCTGTCCAGCTTTGATAAAAGAAGGCCCTAAATCGCACAAGAGGTTCCTCAGCTGACGAGCACGATATGGAACTACCTCTTCATCCCTTCCCACCAAGAAATCATACATCAAGGCAGACCAGTACAACCCCAAATTCCACACTATCTCCACTCCACGTAACATTAGAGACGCTATAGCCCCTCTAGATTCCAACACCTTATTCCTCACCTATTTTCACAAGAATAAGAAAATCATTCTCACATCAACTGCTAGGAACATGAAGTTGATTTAACATTATGTTTAGTACAAGTGAATAAAGAATTTATCTCATTTGCAAATGAATACTTGCAAATTCTAACGATTTTAATCAAGCAAAAAAAAAAAAGATAGGTTTACATTTCAAGTGATTAGGCATTTGAATTTGATATTGTGTTAGAAAATTTTCAATTGTTCACATGTAACACAACTCCAAATCCTCAATCATTTCAAATAAACACCTATCCTATCCAAACAGAGCCTTAAATTCATCCATAGCAAACAAGCTGTTAAATCTCAAAAGTCAAAACAAATATCAAATAGCTTGTATACTGTTATTCATACTGTCTCGGGAGAGTACTTCCGAAATGGCAAGCAGACTCCGCGCTCGATGTCGAGCTGCTCCATGGCAGCGCTAGACTTACGTAGCAACTCTGAAGAAGCCTTGTTCTCATTCTCTGAAGTAGACGCTACTCTCCGACTGATCCTAGTGCCAGAGGTGGCGGTTCCACTAGGGGAATTTTCAGGCGTGGACGCCACCGCTGCAAGACTCGAAACTCGAATCGGCAACCATCTGTTCCTCGTTTGAACCGTTGAGTGTGAAATCTGGGAACGTGTACGGCGGAGGCTTATTCTATGGCGCTCAGCGGGGAAAGATGGAGCGTTTATGCAATTAGGAAAAACCAAATCCATAGTGAAAGGATGCAGAACGGAGATGATGAGGTAGCTGACGGTTCAAAGCAAAAGTGGATTAACAAAGAGGAAGGGAATGATAACCACAGAATAATAATAAATTTTCGTAAAAGGCTTGAACTCTGCAAGTGTTGCCTGTCGAATGACTTTGCCATCGAGAATTTGGTTGCTTGCGCGGGTCTTCCACTTGAGTAATTTTATGGTGGATCCTGGTTCCATGTAGATTTTCTTCCACTTGAGTTGGTAGTTTTAAGAGTTGTGGGCTGTGGCCAATCAGCTAAGTTTTAGATTTTAGTTGAGATGTTTTTGCTTTCCTTTTTTTCCCTCTCTCGAAAGCAACGGTTTGTTTCTAAAAAAAGGAAAAAGCAACGGTTTTAATTTTCTCCTTTCTTCGATTATAGGTAATTTTTCAATAATAATTTATTAATACATGTCTATTTAATATTATTAAAAGAAAATTACAATTGGTGTTTAATAACAATAAATAATATGTAGTTATTAATTTTATATAAAAAATATGGTGGTGAGTAAATTCAAAAATAAAATTTATTATTTTTAGCAATATTAATTATATTTTAGTGAATTATATGAAAATGGAATTAAATTTCATATTTAAATATTATTGTAATTCAACTCAAATATTTATTAAAATTAAAATAATAAGCTAATTTTATCTTACCAAACAAAACTAATTTTACATTAAATTTTTAATATCATCAAGGATGATTTGTTAAAAACTATGTGTTTAATTTGAATTTCAACGTCAAGAATGAGTAAATCTTCTTTTCTGGGCTAATGACTTTTAGGATTTAAATTTACAGATTTATAATTAAACTCAACCATTTATTAATATGTTTACTAATTTTTAAATTAAATATTTATTTAAAATTTATACATGGTCAATATTATTAGATGCTGCTATTATAATATCGATACTATATAATAACAAGTCTAATAGCATTTAAATACTATAATTTATACAAAATTTGTATGCTATTTACTTTAATCATATATATAAATTTGTATATATTAATATAAATGTTTCATTTATATAAAGCTGTTACGTCTTTTCTTATATAAAAACAAGCTTAATATTAAATGTATTCCTCGTTATTTTTGTATAATTTATTTTACTAGAAATTTTAATCTTTAACATTTATTTTTTTATACAACTCAAATTTCTATTATAAATGTAAAAAATAAATAAAGCTTTTCCTAATTAAATTTTAACTGATTTCCTAAAAAAGACATTCTACTGGTATTAAAAAAAGACAGAAGAAAAGTCAAAGACAGAAAAATAGCACATGAAATAAATTCACGTATATGTAAGATTTGAAACTAATTACGTGGAAAATTAGCAGGACCAGTGATTCAGTCTGCAACTGCGAGCAATTTAAAGGAAGGAGACACTGAAATAGAGGAGAGAATGAACACGTGCTAATCACTACTTAATTGCCAAGTAATTATTATTATCATTCTCATAAATCATCATCATTTTCTTAATTAATTAGTTCTTCATCCCTGCATTTGTGCTTGCGCTATTCCAAATTTCCATTCTCATCACTCCCGCAGATCACCTCCATTTTCTTATATCAATAAGCTTTCTCATTTCTTCTTCTTCTTCTTCTTCTTCTTCTTCTTCTTCTTCTTCTTCTGCATTTCATATAAGAGCTATTTTTCTGTTGCTTTGATTGGATTGAGTAGGAAAAGAGTTGAGAGGGAGAGGCAATTTTCCAGGAGAAGTGATGTATCGACACCCTAGGGCACAGAATCTGAAGAGGGCGAAGAGGATAATTGCATTGGTTTCTGTGGTGAGCATTTTCTTGATAGGTGTATCTGTTTCTCGACCTGGAAGCTCTGCGTCCTGCTACTTGTTTCCTGCCTCTAAGAGTTGTACTTGGCAAGAGAAGCCTGAGATTATTCCTGCCAGGGAATTAACTGATGATGAGACTGCATCTCAAGTTGTGATTACGGAAATTCTCAAGAAACCTGTTATGCATTCAAATAACCCCAAAATTGCTTTCATGTTTTTGACTCCAGGCTCCTTACCCTTTGAAAGACTTTGGGAAAGCTTTTTTAAGGCAAGCCATTCTTTTCTTTTTCTTCATTTTCTTTAAATACAATGGATATTTAATAGATCACATCGGATTCATATAAAATCAATCTAGATAAGAATTGCCTTAATAATCTATAAGCTTGAAAATAAGAAGACCGTTTTCTCTCTGTATATATAAAAAAGTGAAGAAAAAAGTAATTAGGTTAACCCAATAGAGTTAGTTTGGCAGGGACATGACGATAGGTTCACTGTTTACGTGCACGCTTCTAGGGAAACAGCTGCTCATGTGAGTCGTTTTTTTATTGGAAGAGACATTCACAGTGAAAAGGTAATAGATCAAGCACTTTTCCGAGTTTCTTTCACATTAATTTTAGTTGGTAAT
Source organism: Manihot esculenta (assembly GCF_001659605.2). NCBI lineage: Eukaryota > Viridiplantae > Streptophyta > Magnoliopsida > Malpighiales > Euphorbiaceae > Manihot > Manihot esculenta. The sequence continues at coordinate 315,882 of NC_035163.2, read as the reverse complement.
TAAACCAAAAAAAAAAATGTTAAAACTTATAGGTGGAATGGGGAAAAATTTCAATGGTTGCTGCAGAAAAGAGACTATTGGCTCGTGCACTTTTAGATCCTGATAACCAACAATTTGTCCTGCTCTCTGAAAGGTATTTTACAACATATACAACTCTACTTCTATGTGTTGGCATAGTGAAAGAATTGTCTAATCCTTCGTCATTTTGCAGCTGTGTACCACTGCATACCTTTGACTACGTGTATAATTATCTCATGTTCACAAACGTTAGCTATATTGAATGGTATGCTAGTGGTTATTTTCTATGCAGTATGCCCACTAAAGAAAATTGAGAAGAAGGAGAAAGAAACACTAAAAACCTGTTATTTTCTTATAATCGTCTCTTTCTATAGTTTCGAAGACCTTGGTCCTGATGGAAGTGGCAGGTATTCAGAACACATGATGCCTGAAGTTGACAAGCAGGACTTTCGAAAGGGGTCACAGGTAAATTAAGTGTTCGTTCAAGGTTTTCAAATCTGGTAGGTTTTAGCTAAATTATAATTTGATATTTTCAGTGGTTCTCCATGAAGCGGCAGCATGCAGTAATAGTTATGTCAGACTTCTTGTATTATACAAAATTTAGGCTCTTCTGCAAGGTAACCTATCCCATTTTCTTGTCTAGATCTGATGCATCAATAAATTCAAGAGATATAAATACATAAAACTCATCATAAATCTTATATATTTTATACCTAATTAATTTTTTGGTTCTAGGCATAAAATATCTCATTGATAGTGCCATGCAAATTGAATACTAATGGTTGTAATCTTGCGTTTGTTTCGTTGTGTTTGAAGCCAAACATGGATGGGCGCAACTGCTATGCTGATGAGCATTACTTGCCAACTCTTTTTAATGTCAGTATAGGAAAGCTTAAACCTTTATTTCATTAGTATTTACATTTGACTCTGATTAAAACTCAATCTCTAAACTTCATAACCTGAAAATAAATTATATTCGTTGGTCATTTTGCTACGTCTTATATCATGTAGATGATTGATCCCAAGGGGATTTCTAAATGGTCATTAACACACGTTGATTGGTCTGAAAGAAAATGGCATCCAAAAGCTTATAGGTCCTCCGACATTACCTACGATTTGCTTAAAGAAATTACGGTATGCATTAATTTTACCTTTTTATAGTTGTGCATTATTACAACAATATAACTTATTTTCATATAAGATGGAGCTTATATTAATTGCAGCATTCATAGTTTTACCCTATAAACATAAGCATGATTGACGGAGTTACTTTCTTGCTCATTGTAGACTACGGATGAAGCCTTGCATCTTACAAGTGATGCAAAGGTATGGAATTTGTTTTTCAGTATTTGATTAAATGGTTAAACATGCTACAATTGAATTGGGTTATATTTATTTTGCAAGTGCAGAGAGTGAGAAGTACACCATGTATGTGGAATGGAGTGAGGCGACCTTGCTATTTATTTGCTAGAAAGTTCTATCCAGATACTCTAGATAAATTGATGTTCCTTTTATCCAATTATTCAACAATTTAGGAATTTTTTTATGTTGGTTTTGAGTAAATGGCAAGCAAATACGTATGCTAATCCAATTTGTTATTATTTACTTTTAACAAAGATTTCATTTCATTTTTTACCAAAAAACAAAAAGATGTCATTTCATTTCATTTCATTCCATTCCATTCCGTTGAAGGAAATTCAAAAAGATCAAAAGGATGTAAGCTAGACATAGATGATAACTAAGGCAATTTATCTCTTTAGAGTGCTTAACGCCCTCTCGCACCATCACTATGTCTAATAGTTATACGAATTTGTGCTAATGGCAAGTTTTTAAATATAATATATGAGCTTTTAAAATATTAAATAATAAAAAATATTTTTTAATAAATAAAAAATTAAATTATTTTTAATGAAATAACTATCTATTCTCAAAATTCAGAAATAAACTTTTAAATATTAAGTGTGATAAACTTAATTACCATAAAATACAACTGCTATATTACATTGGTTCTATGCAAATTAAAAGTGTGGTAATTATGATAATTTAACTTATATCTACTATATTATATTGATTTAATATAATAAGAGCATAATTAAGTTAATTATGATAAACTTCGATTTATGTTTAATATATTATATTGTTTCACAAAATGTAATCAATTTATGATATATCTTACATATTTTTTAGATATATTTTCTAACTAATTAAGACGAAAATCAAGGATAAAATAATATGCACAAATTACAATAAAGTTACTAAATTAATTTGATGATTATTTATTTATTTAAACAATTAAAATATAAAAATTAACTACAGTGGTAGACGATGTTGTTTTATAAAATGTAGTAGCAAACAGATTTTTTATTTTTTATTTTTAAATTTGAGTAAGAGATAAACTATGGGAAATATGAAAATGGAGGTATAGAATAAATGAAGATGTTTTTTATAAAAAAAATATATTAAAAAAATTAAAAGTTTTTGAATTTTTACATTTATTTTATAAATATTAAATTTTAAATAATAAAATTAACTTTTTTATATTTACCTCAATTTTAACTATTAATTTTGATCAAAATTTTTTTTATTATCCATGTTATATCATGTATATTATTAATAAAAGGTTTATTAAAAAAATTACATTTAGATTAATTTATATTTATATTTAAAATTTTAAATTTTAAATAATAAAATCAAGTATTTTTAATTTATTACGATAGGAGAAATAATTTAAATATGAAAAATTAAAATGAATTATAATATAATTTCTTAAAATTTATATTAATAAAATATATAACTTTTTAATTTAAATTTCATATTAAAAATAAATTAATTTTATATTTATCGTATATAATATTAAATAAATATTTATGACAAATAAATTTTCAAAATAAAATATTATATATAAATATTATATATTAAAATATTTCATTTAAGCTAAATATTATAAATAAGTGAATATTTCTATAATATGGAAAGTTATAATTCATATTAATAATATTAAATAAAATTAAATATTATTTATTTTAATTTATAATTTTTTTTACTTTTTAATTTTTTATTAATTCATTTTTTCATAATTTTTTAAATATTTTTTTTAAAATTTATTTTTTAAACTATAATATATGTAAATTAATAATTATAACTCTATTTAATTTTATATTATTTTCTAGAAATCTCTAAAAATATTTTTTTATATTTAATAAAACTTAAAATATTTAATATGAATATATTTAAAAAATTAATAAAAGAATTATTTTATAATATATGTAAAAAATAAAATGAATAAAGAATTATGAGACGAAAAATATAATATTACATACAGGTGAAAATAGAAAGAATTAATGAAATAAAAATATTATTAAAATAAAAAATATATTAAAAAACTATTTTATTAATTAAATAAAATTTTATAGAATTTTTTAAATTTATCATTAATTTTTTCATATTCAATTTAAACATATTATTATAATTATGTCAAATTAAAAATATTTAATTTAATTATTTAAAAAATACATAGAGCATGACATATGAATTAAAAAAAATTTAATAAAAATAATTAAAATTAATAGTTAAAATTATGACAGATGTGAAGGATTGAGGTTGTTATTTAAAATTTAAAATTTAAAATATATATATATAAATTCATAAACTTTTAGATTTTTTTTTATAGGCTTAAAAATAAATATGAAATGAAGATGTTCTTGGACAATAGATAAAAAAAATTTCTTCAATAATTTGTTTGTTTCACTTGCAAATATTTTTTTTAAAAAAATATTTTTTATATTTTTTAATTTTTGGACATTGAAAAATTTTAAAATATTTTATTGAAAAAATTTAAACTTTTAAAAAATAATTTTTATTTAAAAAAATCATTTTATATACTTTAGGAATTTTATTAAAATTTTTAGAAGTATTTTATACGCTTTGAAAAAATTTGAGTAAAATATATTTTTGATTAATTAATTTTTTTAAGTATTATAAATGTTAAAAAATGTGTAAAGTATTTTTTTAAAAATATTTTGTATACAACAAATAGGATTAATCTTAAATGAAAAAAAAATATTAAAAAAAAGTTAGTAAGATCGATTCAAATAGGAGGTTTCTCCTCCAATTTTCAATTTTATTTTTTTAAAAAATTTAGACGGAGAAAAAGCTAATTTTTAATTTAAAATTTAAATTGTAGATATTATTTTAAATAAAAAAAATAAAAGAGAAATTAGGGTAGAAACAATTTTTTTAATAAATTAAATGACACTAATAAACCCCATCAGTCATTATCTCCATCCTGGACGTACTAATTAGTACAGCTGTATACCACATAACCAAAAATAACGTACGTGGCAGAATCCCATCCTTTCAAATTTCTATCCACATCCTTCGAAAACCGCACGATTACAGTGACATCGCATGAATTATCGAGCAAATAAAAAGCGCGGGAAACGAATAGGATTCTTCTTACATACATTAGCGGTCACGCTCAAACTCAGACCACCAATAGAGACTGCTTAGATATCCGGCAGAGAAAAACAAAGCCAATCTGTACGGTCATTTCCCCCCTTCTCCTTTGTATGGCGCCTAGGAAGCGAAAGGCCGAGGGACAAGATGAGGCGCTCAAGCACGCGTCCGCCAGGGTCACTCGGAGCTCCACTCGCCTAGCCAATGCCAACTCCAACTCTTCTGTGCCGATGGCTGATTTACCCATTAGGAAAAGGCAGAGAGCAGCTGGAAAGAAGAAGTTGAAAACTGAAGGGAAAAATGAGTCTGAGACCAACGTCGAGGCTAAGGAGGAGGAGATTACTGATGATGTCACTAAGAAGACCATTGTGATTGAACACTGGTGAGTCTTTTTCTTCTTCTAATTTTTATTTTCTGTCTGCTTGGTTTATGAGAAAGATATGAAAGTCTGCTGTTTTGATTTCGATTAAGTGGAGTTAGGGTTAAAACATTCAAACTCTCATTAATTGTTGTTATCAGATTGCTGTTTGATAAAAATGGAGAAGGAATTAAAAGTTGAACTTTTAACCCTAGGTTTAATTATACTGAACAAGTTGGCTTTGTTACGTATAGCAGATTAGAAATTTCCGTTTCCTGGGGTAAGAGTTTGCAACTTGAGTACCTCAGCTTGCGTATTTGGAAGAAAACAGAGAACACGTTGATGATGTGTAGGGTTGATTGCGGTTCAGGTCCAAGAAATGAGGGGTGGCTTATTTTAACAATCAAATTGTTATCGCAAGCCTTAAACAATATGTCTTTTTCCCCTCCTTTTGGTTTTATAGTGTTTTGAATCAACGAGAAATTAGATCTTTACTTACTTTTTTCTTTTTCCGGTACTTAATCAAGAAAATATTTTCTGCATTTCTGATGTTTAGGGCAGTCTTGGAAATTGATCATTAAAGAGAAAGTTCTCACATTTACAAGGAAAATTACTTCTTCTCTTTAAAGCAGGAATTTGTTTTTCATACTTTGATAATCTTATTAATACCTTTAAGCATTCTATACATAATTTTATTAATATTTTTATTTTTAGCAGTGCAACCAGATAATAGAAAATAAATTTTTTCTTTAAAAATGTTTTACAAGGAAAAATTTTTTCCATATATAAGCTATTTTTCAATGGAGCTTTAGTGTTACTATTAGTGCCTACTCTTAATGGAGCTATTATGGATCCTGATATAAGCTTGCTCAAGGTTTAACTAGGAGCTCAGTCTTGTTACTAGCTTAAGTCTGCCCATGGTTAGACTTGTGACTACACCTCTTAGTCTTGCTTAAAATTTTTAGATTTCAGCTTTCCTTTTCAAAATAAACAAAATCTGCTAAAATAATCAAAACATGGAAAATATCCACAAAACATAATTCTATCCAATTAAAAATGTAAAAACATACTGTCAGTATGTAGAATTGATGCCCTAACAGATTACATCATCTTGTTTGACCGTTAAGAGAATTGTTCAGAGCAACAGGGAAAAAATGGTTGTAGTTTTGAGGATTTAACAAACCTTGTAAATTGTAAGATGGAGTTACTACCTTTCTTTGTAAGGAGAAATTATAGGATAAAGCGTTAATTTCATGTGGCAAGCAAATCATAAATTGGCATGAATGTACGATTGGTCTCAAAAAATTGTAATCATTATGAAGTGTTTCTTTTTATTTAATAACTACATTTGTTACATGTCAACTCCTTGTTGGTTTTCTATGATTTGTCGTGTGCAGATATGGTATTGCTGCTTCACTATATAATTAACTACCCTATTTACGTGGAAAAAATTTGAGTAGGCTGCATTTTTTTTGTCGTGTTTGTTGTCAATTGCATAATTCTTCTTAAGATGACTTTATTGGGCCCATTGGGTTGGGAATCTTTCATTGAAGTATTGAATGATAGAAAATGAAACTTGATATTTTACCCATCCTTTCGTAATTGTTTTCTACTTTTTACCACACCTCTTCTCTGATACCAACCCTGCTCCTTAAAAACAAATTGAACCTGTCAGTACCTTTTGTGTTCACTTCATGGCAATATGATAACATAACTGAGGTACTTGATAAAGATGATATAAACTAGTGCCAAATATTTTCTATTGTCTGCTGTGAGCAGACTTGTAGCATTGAAGCATGATTATGTTACATCTAAATATCTAATTTGTTTGTTGCTTGCTGTAGCAAACAGTGCTCATCATTTAAGACAAGAGCTACACAGGTGAAAAATGGTCTAGAGAGAGTTGTTCCTGGTATCATTGTACTACTTAACCCTGACAAGGTATGTTTGCTAATGTTATTAGATTTCTTTGCAGCACTATTAATACATTCAGCCCTTTTTTTCTATTCTGGGTAATCACATATATATTATAAAACTTTCCAACAATGTATTGTTTTTTGTACACGTGAGATTCTTAGAAGTGCCATACCTCATTCTCTACGTATCTCTTTTTAGAAATTTGTTGTTTCCTTTGGAAATTGTGTTTCAGCCTAACTTTTATGATTTGATAAGTGCAAAGACTTTAAATGATCATATAATAGAAACCTTTCTGATTCTCATGTTCTTATTGTGAAGTTTGCAAACAAAGTCAAAAGAATTTTATACGTGTTACAACTAGGTGTCTTGTGGAATTGGCTGCTCTGTGAATTCAAGTGTTGAAAATTTCCATATATACATATGCGTAGTCCTGGCCACATTGATTTAGGTTGGATACGCGTGAAGCTCGCAAAACCAAAAGATTTCTATATATGTTTCTATTAAATTTAAAGAGAGTGCTGAGTATATTAAATATTCATTTTATATAAGCTCATATAAATGAGTGAGTTGCTTTACGCATCAAAATAACTAGCTAATTTGATATTGCAATCCAACTACTTATATTAATCCTTTTATCTTCATTTATTCCCATATGGGATTCTCATTCCTAACAGTTACAACTGGGTGTCTTGTGGAGCTGGCCACTCACACATTTTTGCGAATTCCTAGCCAGACTGTTGGTTTGTTGGGCTTCATGGTTTGAACCATTTTCAGCTTGAAATGCTTATGGTTCAAAACGACTTTTGTTCTAGTTCGGCGTTGGCTTGAAATTTTTAAAACTATAGTAATATTAATGTTTTATACATTCTAATATATAAACTTATGACATTTAAATTTACAATATAATATTCGGAACAAATCGGCTTCATCCCTCGATCAAGAAGAAGCCTGTAACCAGTCCACTAATAATTGGTTCAGTTACAGTTTATCAACAGGAACTGAATGACCGGTTCTGGTATCAAATTTCACTGATCTGATTCTAGTTAGGTTTACTGTTGGAATTTGATCATGGTCAGGTTACATATTATTAAAACAACAGTAGCTACAGCTACAGTTCTCAATGAAGACAAAACGTAATATGTTTTCTCTATGATTTTGCTGGATTTGAGTGCTTTCCCTGGGTTGTACTGTGGGTTTCCTGCTTGTGTTAATCGGTACATAAGGTGTATGGTAAATGTAACTATACTGGTGAAGTAAGCTTGCTTGTGTAAAGAACCAGTACTGTAAGCCTTATGAAACATCTGAATTATTAAAAAGCGTAATTAAGATGACATTGTAATCTTAGTATATGACAACATGGACTATAAACTCATTAACATATATCCACAAGGCTCGAATCATTGCCTAATTTTACCACTAATAATCAATTGCCTAATAATCGTACACAGTTTACAAATTTTGATATTGAAACTCACCATATATTTCATACACTCAGAATCTTATCTTTTGTTTCAAATTAATTTAAGAATGCTATTGAAGATTCAAGCTATCTGCTTATTACGATTGTGAGGTCATCCTAATGCCACTTTTAAATAGTTCAGTTGTGTTATGGATGTTTTTAAAATTCATGGTGCCACTAGAATTTTCTGATAAAGTTCAGGGATGCAAACATGTATTCTGTCTTTTTATCTACTCGGTAGGCATTTTTTTTAATCGATGCATTTTTTTTACAGCCTAGAAGGGGTTGCTTTGAAATACGGGAGGAAGGTGGGGAGAAGTTCATTAGTCTTCTGGTAAAACTTCCAACGCAATTGTCTACAGGGGGCACATTTATTCTATTCTTTTGATTAGTTTTCTACTGAATATTAAAGTTTCACTAGTATGTTGTCAATAAAATGTACTGCAATGCCATTCTTGTCCAATCATGGTCTGAAAGTTTACACATGCTGTTACAATGACTGGTACAGTGGACTGTTTCTGGATGCATATAGATCTTAACATTTTGAAATTTTTCACAAGATGTTGCTAGCCTTTTGGGCTTAGCTCTGTGACTCGTGTTGTTGAATTTGCAATTGCATCTAACTGCCTAACTGGTCACATTGTATTTATTGATATGTTAGAACTGCAAAAGTTCATGAGTAAATATCATGGCGCCAAAATAAAAATATCCTCACTGATCATAATGTTAAAAGTAGCACTCCTGGGAATTCCCAAAATCTTGCTTAGTACTATGCAGACCTGTTCTATCAAGTAGGCCAGTTGATGGGATTAGAAGTTTTCCTGATATGTTTACAATATGGACATGTAAGGGTTTGAGATTCCCTTTGAAACAAGACGTACTGTGTTGTTTCATTCTTTATGCTTTATATAATGTTTGCTCTTGGTTTCGCCCTTCATATTTCTTTCTGTAGAGGGTTTGTTATTATTATGATTATTATTTTAAATTGTTTAAGGGCTGAAAGGTATGGTGTCATCCAGTTAGTGCTTTTGTTGCTAAAATTTTATATTCTCGTGTGTAGTCTCAGACCCACAATTTTGCCATTACCATTAACTTTTGCAGGACATGAATCGACCATTCAAACCAATGAAGGAACTTGATATGGACAAAGTCATCTCAGATATAATTGAGAAGATCAAATGATGAGCCATTGGATTGCAGGTGTATTTTGGTTGCAGATAGAGTATATTGTGTGAGTTGGAGCAATGCTAACATGACTATAAAAGGGAAACCATTTAACTCTACTCTGTTGATTTTGTTGGTAGTTTTTCATTGTGATATTGTGGAGGTCATTATTCCTTTCAACAAATTATTTTGAAAATATTCTTGGTAAACTGTGATGAACCAATTGCATATGAGTGCATTTTGTTAGTCAGAGCGAAGGCAGTACTTTATTGTGGTGGCATGTGATTGAAAATTCTTGCAAAGACTGGGATTATATAAATCCAATTCATAAACATATGGAGTTTTATGATTTGTACGAGGATCTCACTACAATTTTATGTATTGGGTCAAAATCGACATAGTCTAGGTAAGTTTTTCTTATGTATGATATGCAACATAAAAGTGTTTGTTTAAATCCCAATTCTCAGTTCTAACTAGTTAAAATGTGACCTAATTAATAAAATAAAAGCATTTATATAAAAATAATTATTTTTTGAAAAAATGTAATATTTTTAAAGGTCTATGTATATATTTACTTAGGTACTATTTTATATTAACTGACTAAAATTATAATTTATTGAACATTAAATGATTTATGAAAAGAAATAAAATATCGGTTGGATTTATTATAAGTCCAATACAGCTAGAGAATGTGGGGTTTGCATCCTCCATAAATTAGGTCATATAAATGTAAGAATCAGCTTTCTCTTATTTATTATGCAAAACAAAATCCAAACCAAGTATTTCAGATAAGGCTTATATATGATTTCCCTTTAATAAAAATAAAAAAGTTTGAATATTGGCATAACAAACATATGATTGGGATGTAGGGGAAGCTGATGGAACTTGTCCACATCATCTATGTCTTTCAGGTTTCCTCTTAACACCTCATTGTTGCAACAAGGTAGGTTACCATTTACCATTTACGTAATTAATATATAAATTACTTTATACTCAAACTTACTACTTTCTATTTACGTATATCAACACACTCATATATATATATATATCTAAAATTAAAAATGAAAGATTATATCCATTTAATATGTATTAATAAATTATAGATCCACCAAATGATATATTTAAAAAAAGAAAAATGTAATGAGCAAAGCATTCTTTGGGAGTGTCTTATGGTATGGGTAAAGAGGAACAATATAAGCAAAAGTGATGATGTCTCCTTCTCCTTCTCCTTCATATTTTGGAATCATTTTTGGTATTGAAAAGGTTTTAAGGACCACATCCAGCTCATACAAACAAATCTGCTGACCTGCAAATTTATATATATTATTAAAATTAAATATGAGACAATATCTTACTTAGATCTCTTCAGTTTATCTCATATAAATTGTTGCTCTATTAAGTTTGTAATATAATAACAAGTATTTGATTCCATAATGAGAAGAGAAAAAGATTAATTAATTACGCAAAAAATTCAACAAAAAATCTACTTAACTGTGTTATTGAGAGAAGAGTTTTTTTTTTTTTTTTTAAAAAAAAGAAAGACAAAAGAAAATTGTGCATGAAAATAAAAAAAAAGTATTTAAATATTGGATATATACGAAAAGAAAACAAACAAAGAAAGAAATATCCAAAATGTGGATATGAATAGACAAAGGTAAAGAGTAATTAAAAAGAGTGAAGAGTGTATATTGAATGGACCATTGGAGGCCATGTGATCTCATGTGCTATACCCCAACTTATCCTTTAACGTCCTCCTCACTATATGAATTGACCTTTTCCTTTTTTTTTTTTTTTTTACGTATTTCAAATTAATTCTATTTACATATCTTAGACCGTCTAATTTAAATGAAACTTACACAGCCTCTTCTCATTTTGCTAAAAAAAAATCCTTATAATAATAAATAAAGAGTTTTATATTTATATTTTATTTTTAATATTCATATTTATTTTATATAATTTAAAATATATAAATATATTCGGATAAATTTGAAAAATTTCAATTTTTATTTTTCAATCCCTATTTTAAAAACAAAAGGAATAGTGACATGTAATTCACTCCGCACTTCTTGTAAGAATCTATATGTCGGTATCAATCCACATTTTTGTTTTCACAAACAGACAATTCTAAATGTCATCCAAATTGGAATAATCAAAATTCAAACCCTACCTATGCCACATAAATCCGAATTTTTTTTTTTGAAAAAAAACAAAACGCTAGTATAATTATATATACACACACAAGTTTTAAAAGCATAATTTAATTATTTCAATTAAAAAATATATATTAAATTATTTGAGGGAATGCCAAGTGGCACTTTCAGTTGCCTAAACCCATCAACAGAAATGATTTCCCAATCTCTCTTCACGTGGACAGCTCGTGATGTAAGTGGTGCAACGTATCTTTATATAATGTGGATTGACTTCAAATACCAACTTCATCTTTTATATTAATTCATAAATTTTGCATGAAAAAACTCCAAATATTCTGTATTCTAAAGCTAAAACAAACTCCCCACAACATATAAAGGAAGGATTCTTTCTCCTCTCCTAAAAACCATCCCCACGAATGCCACATGTGCCCTAAATCACACCTCTGTAGCATCCCTGCTCCCCATTTCTTAAACCCATTTGGACCCACTGTCTCCAGATTCCGTACCTAAACCCCCACATCCCCATAATAACCATATCAAGTCCTTCTCTCAACCCCAGTCCTCCAATTTTCCCTTTGTTTTTTCTGCTCTCTTGCACTGTATAAATACCTCCGCCCACTTCCCATCACTCGCCAACTCACTCTACTCTTCCTAAAACCCTATCTGCAAACAAATATATATAACTATAACTAGATCATCACACCGAGTGGTGGTGGAAAAAGAAGAAGAAAAGGAGCAATGTCGGTCTGGGTATTCAATTCTAATGGCGTAATAACAACCCAGAATGCTTCAAAGAGAAAGGCTTTGGTGCACTTGCCAACGGGGCAAGTGGTGTCTTCGTATTCTTCTCTGGAGCAAATACTGAGAGAATTAGGGTGGGAAAGGTACTATGAGGGTGAGTCAGATCTTTACCAATTCCATAAACACTCTTCCATTGACCTAATCTCTCTGCCAAGGGATTTCTCCAGGTTCTCCTCTGTTTACATGTACGATATAGTGATTAAGAACCCTAATATCTTCCATGTCCGCGATGTATAGCGTAAGCTGTCTGCTGATGTGTCTTCTCTTTGGACTATATATATATATATATATATACTGCTAGAGGTCAGCTATATGGATATAAGTGTGTCTTGTGAGTTCGTGTAGGTTAAGGTTATTTACTTTCTTCACTATATAAATTATATAATAAAAATAAGAAGGAGAAGAATATTGTAAAATTTTATTTGATGTTAATATATTTACTGGATTAAAGTCATATTCTTTTGATTGCATGCATCTCAACAAAAGAAAATTGAATTATTATCAGTATTTATTTTCTGTTTGTAGCAAGAAGATAGCACCAAGTCAGATAAATCAATCTTAATTGAATTTAAGCAATAATTTGTGAACTCCCTTCTCAAATTGATGACAAATGAAGCCTTTTTGCCAAATATGAAGATTTCTTTATTATTATTATTATTATTATTATTATTTTCAAAAGATCAATTCCCTTGTCAATTATTAATTACCTATCAACCAAAAAAAAAAAAATAGTTGAATATTGTGAATCTTTTGAGGGAGATGCTAGAGTAGGACCCAGTGGGTGACCAATCAAATCGTACGTGTTCAATAGAATCTATGGTCCAATCCTATTATAGATTTAGGTATTATATATATATATATAAAGGCCTTTTCTTTATTCATTGGGTTTGATTTTGGAATAGTAAAGGTCCCCCAAGAAGTGAGAACCAATGGGGCTTCACGTGAAGTGGATTGAGTCTTTACATTGCAGGCCAATATTTAGACGACAATTGTCAAAATGGGATGTGGGTGGAGCACGTGCCACATTGTCTGTAAGAGACCCAAAGTATTTACGTTGTTTTCAGTTGCTTTCGTAGTCCCCTCTGGCTAGAGTTTAGGCATGTGAACTCTTTGCCTACTGCCTAGCTTAAGCTGCCCTGTCCCCCTACCATTATTTTTTTTTATATAGAAATTTTAAAGTAAAATAAATTCAGAAATTCTCCATATTCTTTATATTATACAGGTCAAGAAAAACTACAAAATATTGATTTTAATAGTCCATAATTATGATATTTTTAAAATAATAATTTCAAACTAATATAATTACAATTATATGTTCAACTAAATGTTGGCTGAACTTGTGTTCCAGTAGTTCTTGATCTCATTGTTCCAGTAATTCAACCATCCAAGTGGTGCTCTTTCCACATCTCTTTAGACCTACACATTTCATCACATTATTGGTTTATAACCATTAATTCCAATTAAAAAAAAAAAAAAAGAGAATTTGTAAAGAAGAGGGTTGAGAGTGACACCTCTTTCTGCAGGCAATTGTTTCCCATTTTCCTTGGCCATGAGAGAGAATAAATAAGCAATGAGTATTTTGTCTTCAGGAGCAGACCGAGCTCCTCTGTTCAAGACCTTGCTTTGAACAGCCAGCTCATCTTCCCATCTCTCTCTCTCTATATATATATATATCTATCTCGATCTCTTGCCCTCATCCGTATTTGAAGGAGCCAATCACTATTGGCTGCTGGCTTTTCCAAATAAGACACTTCGAGAAAAATAATAGCCTTGTCCAAAGGAACTAGCACGTGAAGTATAAGACCCTCAATAAGGCACTTTATACATACGTACACGCGTGTGTGCTTGAATTTAAAATCCAATTGTTTTTCAATATCTGAAATTTACTTTTTTTTTTTCAATCTATTAAATTGTTATAAGATAAATTTAAATTTTAAAAAATTTTATAATCTTTAAAAAAATTTTATTTTTAAAATTTTTTAACAATTATAAATTTAATATCAAATTTAATCATTATAATTTTATTATATTTCTTAAAATTTTAGCCTACATCAACTATTTTTTTAATTATAAATAATTTACATTTTTATAGAAAAAATCTTTTCTATTTTCTATTTTATTCTTACAAATCAAAGATAAATTTTTATTATTTTAATCTTAAAAATTAAATTTCAAAAAAATACAAATCAAAAGATAAATTTTTATTATTTTAATTTTAAACATTGAATTTCATAAAAACCTATTTAATTCTAAAGAATTATAAAATAATACATAGTTAATTTTTTCAGATTACTTGTCCTATTAGATAGCCTTAGTTATTTAGTACTAAATTTTTTTTTAAAGGATAAGTTATAATTTATTTGTTCTTAAATTTATCGTTATTAATGAATTGAACCTTCTTATTTTTCAAAGACACATTTCACAAAGTAACGCTCCATGTACCATAGCAAAACGTTAAACTCGGGACTCTTGATTCCACGATCGGAAATGTCAAGACATAACATAACATCGGCTTATAATTCATGGATCTGATAAATATCTACAATGTTTCACCAGTAATCGTGCTGATCCTATTCATGATACAAATTATGTCCCCGCAGCCATAGCCCAGGCGACATTTAACAATTTTGTCAGGTTGATTTGTAGTGAAATTCATCAATTGTTGAGTAAATCAGGCCTTCATCTTCAAGCGATCTAATGGATCCCCTGGCAAAGACAACGCAGTAGATAAGAGAAACAAATTACTTAATGATAATAGGTAGAGGGAAGGGGGAGAAACAAGAGAGAGTACTTTATCTTCTCCATAGGAAGTTTCAGCTGCTGGCAAATTTCATCCATGTGTGTGCCTTTTTCCTGTCCCCTGTAAACAGAACCCAGTTACTAAAGTTGGTTATACAGATGGCGGATGCGTTACAAGCAGTGTGAATGTGACAAGACCCCGGGAGGGGGGGGGATTGTAATGAACGTCCAGAAATTCCGTTAGCACACTACTAAATTGCCAAGAGTTAGAAGTGTTGCCCCACCATAGCATAGAAAAATAACTCCATAAATGCAGTCGACAAATATAATATCACCTGACCATGGGTCAGACTGGTTTTCTGAAGAAATATGAAAATATCCCAAACAAGGCCTATGGATTGATATCAATATTGTCAATGCCATAGTTTAGCTCTTTTTCCCCCCTTTTGTGCATCATAAAATAAGCTCTCAATATAAAATCTTGAAACGTATAGATAGTTATAGTAAAATAACCAATCCCACTATTATTAGGATTAGGAATTTCAGAACTTAATAATAAAATTTCTAAACAATAAAACCTAAAATTTCCAAGTCTACAATGAATATAGTTCCTAAGTTGTATTTGAATCTTCATCTTCTTAGAATCTACTACTGGTAGTTCTACTTAGGTCACCTCAAAAACTGCTAGGCAAAACTAGTCATTATTAAACTTGAAAGAGAGATGCTGTAATGTGAGAGATAATTATCATGCAATACTCACATGCTTGAAGATTGTTGCAAATATTCAAGGACCAGCTGATCACAATCCTTTAGTCCATCTACACTAAATTGCTTGGAGATCTGGGGAAACAAAAAAAAGGATTGTTATGCCGCACATACAAAAACAGGGAATGGAAAATAAGCTTAAACCAGTAGGCCCATACTTGGATAGATGTTGATGTCTGATTTCCATTTGATCCACTGCGCACAGGTGTGGTCACAGATGATTCTACCATCTGAGCCTGATTTGAAGCAACCCCTTGCAGCTTCAACTAGTGCAGAACAAAATCAATCAATAGCAATATTAACATATGCTCATAATCCTATTTTCAATTATTATACTCTAAATGATCGTTACCTGCAATTTGGAATTCTGCAAATGGGTATGTATGCAGTCAATGAAATGGAAAGTAACCTCATCAAAGTTTGTTACAGGCCTACAAAGCACAGTTAATCCAGAGTATCATTTGCTACTAACAAAGAGAACTTGCACATTTAACATACTGAAATGCAAAGGACAAAAGGACACATGGACGCCGATCAAATTTAAGAAGTAGACACATACAATTCGTATAATCATGTTGGGCATTGATCCTATCGATTCAAAAAAACATATCTGGTTCGCACATGTTAGAAACAAAGTCTCTCGACAAGTCTGAAGTATCATGAGTTATAAATGAAATACACATTGCTTTAAAATACCGCCCTGGGTGTGATAAATCATGGTGTACATTATTACAGAGAAAGCAAGTAAGGTATATAAATGCGATAAAGTTTTAAATTAGAGAATCTTTTAAGCCCATACCTCACAGAGAAAGCAAGTAATTGCCTTACACCTTGGAAACTTCTCAAGTGCCCATTAATTCGAACATACATCCCATCTCTGTAACAAGGAGGATTACCAAAAATACAAGAATAAACTGTCTCAGTATTGTAGACCTTGTTACTAGTAAAAAATAAGGCTTAACTTGTCAGCACAGACAGTTCAACAGGGGGAGTAAGAAAGACCGAAGACTGACTGTATTATCTGCATTTCGGCGCTATCAAAATTCTCATTCATCCTGTTCAAAGTATAACATGTGTGTTAAAATTATATTTTACGACATAGAACAGAGCCAAGATATGAATCACTACTAGCATTTTTAAGTTTTATGTATTCTTCCTCCGCAACATTTGAGTTGGATTAAACTCAATGGAGTAAAACACAGGGCAAGCGAAAAGTGGGAAGGTATTATAAGCCGAAATTTGATAACAATTTTCCATTAATAGATCGAATCAGGGAAACTCATCATACCATCTTCTACAACCAATTCGGCCCGTTCCATCATCTACAGTGAAGCCAACATCGGTAACCTTTTCAGCCTTATCAAACACCATCCCGACCACCGTAACCTAAATCAACAAGTTGTGAGAAATACTCCTCATAAAAGAAAAAAGTGTTGATTTTCATTTTCAAGGGGAAAAAGACCTATCAGAAGATCTTAAAATTCTCACATTGGTAACATCCACGCCATCGATAACAAAGTTTGACTTTTCATCACCAGATTGAGAAGCTTGACTTATCTGCTTCACTGTCACCGGAACCAAACCCTGAGAATCGCGACTCTGAAGCCAAACAAAATCGATTAGAAAATGAATCTACAAAAATAGAACCCCTCTAAAAGGCATGAATCAATCTGTAAACACATATTAGACGATTAGAAGAACAGATCTTCCATTTGATTAGTTTCCATAAACTTTGCGACTAGACAAACAGAGAATAAAATTTGAAAAGAGGTGCATAGAGGCCAGATTGCTTACTTTTGCAGGAGATGGAGCCGAATCGGGGAGCTGAGTTGACTGGGAGGACATGAATCCGCCGCCGGAGAAGGCGGAAGTTACATCGAATTGGCTGCTGGAAAACATCTCGAAAACCCTAGAACCAGAAATTAGATGGAAGTGACATTCAAAATGGAAGAGGAGAGAGGGTTAATGAGGAATACGTTTGCCGCCATTTTGGTAATTATCTTTCCCGCTTCCTCCCCGCGCGCCATTTTGAATTCCCACGAGATTTTTGGCAAATTGAATTTTTCACATTTTGTTAATTTTTTATTTGAAAAACTACAAATGTTTACTAAAAATTTTCATTCTATAAAACTAAAATGACCATGTGATTTTCTATGTAAAATAATTAAATAAAAACCTATTCCACTTAAAAGAATATTATATATTTTTTGAAAAAATCATCTTCAAATCTCAACCCATATCATGAAAGAAAGAAAAAAAAAAAAAAAAGGCAAAATATTTCAAATGCATATTATAGTTGTTCCATAAATTTACCAATTTTATATTAATCATTCGAAAAAAAGAAAATGTTAGTCCCGTATCTGTCATGTTTGCTGCCCATCTCACTAACGCTAGCATGAATTCTTTTCTTTCATGGGTAGAGTAAAGTGCTCTGATATTGAATTATAAAATATTTAAAATAAAATATAAAAAATAAAAAATTTTATTTTATTTTATTTTCACGAATCCTTAAATTTCGATCTTAAATTTATTTAATCAGTTTGGTTGCTAACCCTAAATTGTACAGCAATTGGTTTGTTTCCCTAAGGCTCCAAATCCGTTGGGCTTGGCTTTGAAGTTTGACGTTTTAATGTGTGAGCATGGGCCTCGTAAATGATTTCATCTTCATGAAATTTATCTCCTTAAAAAAAAGAAAAAAAAAAAATGACATGTTACTATCAAACCTTTGAATTTTTAAAAAAATTACTGATTCTTCTCTATTTCACAATTACTCTTTTAAAATATTTATATTATTTAATTTCTATAATTTTAAATATTTATATTATTTAATTTTTTTAATAAAATAATTAAAAAGTTTGATTTATATTTAGTTGGATGATTATAAAATAAAAATAAACTAATAAATATTTTAAAAATTCAAGAAATAAATAGTAATAATCCATTATAATTAGCATCAATTATATAAAAAAAAAGGTTTGGCTGGACATATATGCAAACATTATCACTCTGTTAAACAGTCTCTTAAAAATAAAATCATGCACAAAGAACAACTTACACCTATACTTTTCTTAAAGGAACAACTTCCACATGTGCCACAAGGCTAAACAAAATCATGCACATGAATGTTTCATCTGACAACAATTCTTTTGCACAAGTAAGCCAAAGGTACAATAAAAATATGTTTAAAAAAGCAGGTAATAAAGCAAAATGCTACACTTCCTTCAATGGAGTTTGGAGGAATCGTGACTTCACTTTTGGGATTTATTTCTCGCTAGCTCTGGTCGGAGGAGAACATCTCTACTTGGCCATGAGGTCGAGGTGTTAGAAAAACAATCCCACTCATGGATCCCAAAGAACCGAGCAAAAACAATCCCAATCATCAGGTTGGACTTCAGAAAACCTCATCAACTTCAGTGTAAGCTTAATAGGATGAAGTAACCAACAAGACATCTACAGATGTTAATTGATCGAACAAACCACAAAAAAAAGGGTCTAATCCGGTGATCCTTATCTAAGTAGCTCTATAATCACAACATCAAACTTCTAAGAACTTTCATGCAAAACATAAATGGTAACACAAGCTATGCACATGGGTTTGAAGATCTTACCTTCGCCACTTCCCACATATGGTTCCTTCAGCACATTCTCCTGTACCATCAAGTCGGACTTCTCGACATTGGAGCCAGTTACTAAAAGAGTTGGTACTCGGATATTCGTCTGTAGGGCATCACTGGAAAAGAACAATTTTCACCGCAAGGCTCATTAATAATACTTCCTGTAGGTTTAAAGGATTTTACCAAGAATATGCATTGCATTAGCCATAGGTATGCAACCATGCATGCAGGAAAGGAACTATCATAAAGTAACAAATGAGTATGTAAGAAATTCAAAACAAACAAAAGCTCTAAGTTGGCAAATGAAGCATACTTGGAAATTTGATCAGACCATTCAGGAACTGCTGCTTGAAAAGATTCACGAATTCTAACACGAGATGTATATGGCTCAGGGTATTTTAACATGAACGCTATTGGACCAAATTTAAATTCAGGACAGCCGATTATCTAAATTACCACACAGCTCACAGGATTGGAAAATGTTGCTACCCTTTTCATTTTAGTACTTTAGAGGGAGCACTGGTACTCTTAGACCAATCTCCCACAAGCAGCCCATGACTTCTGAGAACAGAAATCCATAGATCTCTTATTGGGATATTTTCACCTAATACCAAGAGCTCATCAATGGGGCATTCGCTGCCAATGCCTTTGTCGATTTTTTCACCAGAAATGATAAAAGCTTCAACTTTATCATCATTTCCAGGATTAATATCTGTCTTTATATGACCACTCTTGAATGTATCAGTGTGTGCTTCATCCGTTTCTGGCTCAACTGGGAATACTTTAGCAGACTCTTTCTGGAGTTTTATTCGCTTGCACATCTCTTTTGATACAGGAGTTGCGCAAGAGTTACTGGTATTCGATGGATTTGAAGTACCCTGAGGGAATTCTCTATTTTCAGAACAACTCTTGCAGGAGTTTACAGGCATCCACTCAGACAATAAATCATTTTTCCCATGATTAGAGGCAAAAGGTAGAGAAGATCAATAGAACTTGGAACCCAATTCTGTAGCAACATATTCACCAACTCCGTGTTCACAAACTTAAACACAAGCACATTGTTCGATTCTCAACAGTTTTGTGACAGGAAGTGAAATGCATCCTGTTTAAGTGTCAACTACTTTTGAGAAGCAGAAGATATCTAACCAAGTTACTATAGCAGATGCTTATTAATTTCCACTCATCAAATTCAATGCTATGGTTTGATATTGGGGCTAATTCTAAAACATGAAATCTCAATACCTTAACAATAATTACCATCTCCAGTGCAGCCTTGAGCTGAACTATTAGCACTCAACTTGCAGCTCCTCTTTTTGCGTCTCTGGCGCTAATAGTGGGAGCCTTTAATTCAATTGCTGGTGCTTTTGTCTGTGATGAAATGGTAGAGTCGACAGATATGACTGGCCATCCCTGCAACTTCATGTCTGATCCAACTAGAATGATGTTGTGTGGCCAAGATTTTAGGCCTTGTTTTATCAGACATAGGACTAAGACTAAAGTTTCTTTTTCTTTATGTGTCCATGGATTGCATGGTGAGGGATTAGACACATCAATATTCTTTTGGCTGATGAAAAAAAAATCAAATGAAAATCATAATTTGGAATAAGATACCAATATAGTAAATTTTCTGGAAAGTAGAGCAGTGATGAGTAGAAATATTAAAATATATTTCACCACAGTGTCCGAGTAATTAATTTTAATATAAAAAATAAAATGTATTAATAAATTTATATAAAAAGCTCTTGTATAAAATAATTTAAATATTTCATACCACTATTAAAATTTAATAGCCTATATATTTTTATATAAATTTTAATTAAAATGTGTAAAATAAACGAATTCAGTATTAAATTAATAATAATAAGGTTTAAGATGAGGACAATCAGTTGATGATAAGTTTTAATTAAATTTAAATAATTTAAATGTGAAAATTAATAATTAAGCTTATATTCGGACAAGATTTTTGTGGCTCCTAATTTCTGTTAAAACTATTAATAAAAAAAATATTAAATATATTCGTTATTTCTTTTTTTTTTTTTTGGGAATAATAATAAATCGTTAAAGTTAATATCATTGTCTAAATAATTTAACTTCTTATTAGGTTTATTTCTTGTAAGGCTGATTTCCTCTTTTTTTAGTATTTTTTAAACGCTGAAGGGTAGAAGATATAATAAATCCTACTCATGATTTAATAATCTCATATATCACAAAGGAAGCTAAACTAAAGCAGAGAAATTAGTCTTTGGTTATTCCTTATTCTGTGACGCTGGCTGCGACGAGTTAGAGCCACACCCTAAGTCCCCAACCCACCGATCCACTCTCTTCCAGGGTTTCGAGCCACCTCCCTGCTACTCCCCCACCCTGCAATGTCCTCGCCGCCTACTGCTCCCGTCAACTCTGGCCCGCAGGAACTCGACGAGTTAGGCGCACCACAATCAGATGGAGCGCAGCTCCAGCAATTACAACCTCAAACACAGCCAAAGTGGCCAGGTTGGCCCGGAGACAACGTGTTCAGGCTCATTGTGCCTGTGGTCAAAGTAGGAAGCATCATTGGGCGTAAGGGAGAGCTCATCAAGAAGATGTGCGATGAAACCCGTGCTCGCATTCGCATTCTCGAAGGCCCCCTCGGCATCCCTGATCGCGTTGTTAGTGTCTTTTTTCCTTTCTCTTTTTTCATACCCAACTAATGTCTTTTGCATCAGTGTCTGACTTTTTTCTTTCATTTTTTGCGGATGCTATTGCGATACTTCCAAAGCCAGATGGATTGTTCTTATGCTCTTTTTATTTTGTGTGTGTATATATATATATGCTACTTCAATTTCTCGTTTGGTATGGGATTCCTGTGCTTGCTTGATGCTTATAATGGCATGGTTCCTGTCTAGTAAGTCTATGACTATTAAGTAGATTATATATTTGTGCCATAGTTTTCCAATTATACATGTGAAAACGCAAACCCTAATTTTGGTTTCTAGTTGAGTGTCCAAAATGGGACCTTTAATGATATCCATTGCGTTTGAACAAATGAAACTTTTATGTTCAATTAAGGGTTAAATAACTTTCTGAAATTGGGGTCTGTTCAAGCTTTGCTCGTTTGGTCAACCTCTGTTCAAAGTCGAGCTGAAATCACAGGCTTAGATTTGGGTTTGGGGTGATCACAATGTAATGATGGCTGAGATTGGCTTGGATTAGTTTGATTAGTTTATAAAAATTGAAGCTTGATGTTGTTTAACCCCAATGAGATATGCTACATTCACCTTTTTCATGAGCCTAGACTGCCTCCAAATGCAATACCCACTTCCCAGTCTTGCTTGTAAGCTAAGCCTGAGTGGGACCGAGTTGCCATTTTTTTTTACAGTCCAGTTCTTGTGTATGCTCTAGTTATTTGCATATGCTGTTAAGAGCTTCTTGTATGATTTCATGAAGGCACTCTCTAGTATCAGTCAAGATGCTAATGCATTTTAGGAGATCTTCTCATACTTATTAAAGTATGAATGCTATTTTTCCATGATTTGTTAAGTGTTTCTATTGCCCCCTTAAATTCTATATGAACCAGATTCCACATGACCTGTCTAACGACAAGTCACTCTTCTGTGATTCTGTAATTTCACATGGTCCAACAGAATGCATCAGTTTCAAACTCTCAGCCTATAAGCTGCTCTCTTATGAGTGAAACTGGTCCTTTCATGCTTACCGTTTATACTGTGATAATCAAAACAGGGCCTTTTTGTGGTTTAATGACTCGGGTGAGTTTTGAAACATCCATGCTATCTTAGCATGTTGTGTATGATGAACTGATGAAGTCTTATCATGAAATACTTTCCTCTTATTATTATTAGCATTTTTTATCCTTGTTATCTTGCCTTATTGTATGACTGATTGCAATAATTTCATGCCTTCAGGTAGTAACTGAGCTAGATCACTTGATTTCCATTGTAATTTTTTTTTTTTGAGTAACAATTGTACTCTTCTGTGGGCCTGTTGTGATTTTTATACTTTCTTTTAGGTTTTGATATCTGGAAAAGAAGAACCAGAAGCAGCATTGTCCCCTGCGATGGATGCAGTTCTAAGAGTGTTCAAACGTGTTAGTGGTCTATCTGATGGTGAGGCTGACAGTATGGGTGCAGCTGTTGCTGGCGCTGCATTTTGCTCCATACGTTTACTGGTTGCTTCTTCACAGGCGATTAACTTAATTGGGAAACAGGGATCTACAATCAAATCAATACAGGAAAATACCGGTTCTGTTGTACGTGTTTTAGCAGAAGGTTTGCTTCTAGTCAATTGTCATTTTTTTTAATTTAGCAATTGATTTTACTATTTACTATACTTTTTTCACTTTATGGAAATGGCATAAAGTGACTTCCTACATTTTCCTTTCAGAGGAAGCGCCTTCATATGTTACTTCAGAAGAAAGAATTGTCGAAATACATGGTGAAGCTCTAAAGGTTTTAAAAGCATTAGAAGCAGTAATAGCACACCTGAGAAAGTTCTTGGTTGATCATAGTGTCGTCCCTGTATTTGAGAAAACGGTGAGTTTATTAAGGAGTCCTTGGTTTGCAATTGTTTGTTGCAATTGTAGAATCATGAATAATTTATGTTTTGTTGCAGTACAATGCAACAATTTCCCAGGAACACACTGCTGATTCCAGGGCTGACAAACCTCAGCTCTCACTCCATTCAGCTCCTGCTCCTCAGATTGGGATCGGTTCTGATTATTCCCTGTCCTTGAAGAGGGATCCTTCAATATATGATCGTGAAACCCTTTTTGAACCAAAAATCCCTCAATCTGGACTGTCACTTTATGGCCAGGATTCGGCACTTGGCGGATTACGCTCATCAGGACTCAGTCGTGCTGCTGCTCCTATGGTTACCCAGGTTGGTTTATACTGTGGGAATTTAATGTGACTAGATGGAGGAAACTTAATTCTGGGGAAGGGATTGGGCTCATTTGATAGAAAGAGATGTTAGTATATGTGGCTTAACAATTTTTTTTGCTTTTTCAAAAGAAGGAAAAATAATCTCTGAAAGGTCTTCTAAAATTTTGATCACTTGTGTATCCTAGTTTTTGAGGCATGTGATATATCCTTCATATGTGGTGACTGACTTTGACAGCATTAATTATTTTAGATGACACAAACAATGCAAGTACCTCTTTCGTATGCTGAGGACATCATTGGGGTTGGTGGATCAAATATTGCTTACATTCGTCGTACTAGTGGAGCTATTCTTACAATAAAAGAGAGTAGAGTTTTGCCTGATGAGATTACTGTGGAAATTAAAGGCAGCACTTCTCAGGTTCAGATGGCTCAACAGCTTATTCAGGTGATTGTCTTCAATAATGAGATGGCCCATTTTGGCTACTGGTTGCATTCTTTCTCTTTTTTTTCTTTTTCCTGTGCCACTGTGCTGGTTTGTGGCTGTCTGGAAATGCATGTTTAGGACCTGGAGTTGGCCTATGACATTTTTTATTGTTCCCACTTCCACCTTTAGTACGACGTATTAATGTGAGCCTAGATTCCCTTTTTCTCCAGGGAAAGGTATAAACACCTCATTTTACCATTTGATATATAACTTAATCAATCAATTAATTAATTCACAGTTATTTTTTAATCAACTGTGAGTAAGTTTCTGTGTAAATGTTATCTTTTTGGATTGAACCTTCAATTGTAATGTGAAGAGTGAAATATAATAGTAGTGTTGTGTGGCAGCTGCTATCTAACCACACAAATTGGGAATGCTTGTTTGTAGGAGTTCATTAGCAATCGGAAGGAACCGACACCAAGTATGTATGGGAAGATGGACGCAGGATTCAGTTCGTATTCGCAAGTAGCGGACACCAGCTACCCTTCATCTTCTTTTGCCTCACATTTAGGAGGGTATGGATCTTCTTCAAGCTTAGGAGGTTATGGATCCCCCACTGGGGGAGGTTATAGCAGCTACAGATATTGAATGTTTGACTGGAATTAATGGCCTGGTAGAACATGTGTTTTGGTAATAGGAATTTGAACCAATTGGGTTTTTGTTATTTTACCTTTAATATATATAAATACTATGGAAACTTGGCTGAGCAAAAAAGGAAGAAAATTGGGTTCGTTTCTTATGTTAATCTAACTTGAAAAGGATTCCGCCTGCTTAACATAATTGGGAAGCTGGCGCTGGCATTTCCCTCGTATGACTTGCATAATAAGAATGGGCTAACAGCTTCAATGAAGCCATCTGAAAAGGTGGTGGTTACTTTGAGTCGATGAATGTCTGTCTGGGGTAACGGCATCAGCAGAGTTATGCTGCGAAAACTTACTGCGAAGCGTTTGTGTTATTGGTATAGACTTGGGGCTTTAGGGGGCCTAAGTAACGAGCAACTTGAACATTAAGCGGCCCGTTAGATTAAAAAAAAAAGGGCTTTTTACAAAATTAGGGGTTGAAGAAAAATTATTTGTAGATTTAGGGTCAGAAAAAAGTTATTTGCGGATTTGGGGTTTGACTGCCAGGTGGCAGCCGAAAAAGGAGTCTGGCGCCTATTTAATAGGCGCCAGAGTCTGGCGCCATTTAAAATGGCGCCAACTTTGTTTTTTTTTTCTTATTATTTATTTTTTTTTATTTATTAAAATATTAAAATATTATAATTATATTAATTAATTAATATAATAATATATAAATATTTAAAATTATAAAAATTAAATTTATTTTTATTGGACTGCTATTATACAGTCGTACATAATTACATAACAATATTAATGTCTTAATATTTTGGAGAGTTATGAAATATATTATTATATAATTTGATAACCGTCGGACTTTTCTCACTCTAGGGGAAGCTAAATCCGAAAAAGTGAAATAGGTCTAAGGTCTCAGAAACTCACTTCATTTAATCGGTCCAGCATCTTCGGTCTTGATACAGACAGACACGAGGCAGATCGGGCTGTCCGCGAGTATGAGTTCAGCACGAAAAGTCCAGCTCGGTGATGTGACTTGAAAAAGAACAGTAATTAGATAATATTAGATATTTTTATAATAATAAATATTTTTTATAATTTTAATATATTAATATTTAATAAATTTTATTATTAATTTTTAAATAAAAAATTACTGTATTAATTTATTAAAATAATAAAAAATTTTATCAATAAATAAATATAAAGAATATTATTGAATTATTTTTATATGTCTAATTACCATCGAATTATTTTTATATATTTAATCATAATATAATATTAATTTTTTATTTAAAAATTAATAATAAAATTTATTAAATATTAATATATTAAAATTATAAAAAATATTTATTATTATAAAAATATCTAATATTATCTAATTACAACCGAGCTTAGATCGCTAGTATGGAAGTATAAGAACCTCTCTTCACGTGACGGCTATTTAATTCTTATAGCGCGCATGCGGGCAGAGCTGCGAATTGACTAGGCTTACTGTTCTTCTTCAAGTCACATCACCGGGCTGGACTTCTCGTGCTGAACTCAGACTCGCGAGCAGCCCGATCTGCCCCGTGTCTGTCTGCATCAAGACCGAAGATGCTGGACCGACTAAATGAAGTGAGTTTCTGAGACCTTAGACCTATTTTACTTTTTCGGATTTAGCTTCCCCTAGAGTGAGAAAAGTCCGGCGGTTATCAAATTATATAATAATATATTTCATAACTCTCCAAAATATTAAAACATTAATATTATTTTGTAATTATGTACGACTGTATAATAGCAGTCCAATAAAAATAATTTTAATTTTTATAATTTTAAATATTTATATACCATTATATTAATTAATTAATATAATTATAATATTTTAATATTTTAATAAATAAAAAAAATAAAGAATGGCCTGGCGCCACTTAGAGTGGCGCCAGGCCATTCTTAAAAAGAAAAAAAAAATAAAGAATGGCCTGGCGCCACTCTAAGTGGCGCCAGGCCATTCTTAAAAAAACAAAAAAACTGCTGGCGCCATTTAAAATGGCGCCAGGCTCTGGCGCCTGTTAAATAGGCGCCAGACTCCTTTTTCGGCTGCCACCTGGCAGTCAAACCCCAAATCCGCAAATAACTTTTTTCTAACCCTAAATCCACAAATAATTTTTCTTCAACCCCTAATTTTGCAAAAAGCCCAAAAAAAAACCTAGATGTTAAGCTTGCGGAGTGTAGCCATAACATATCAGCTCAGCTGTTTAAGCTTCAGCCTTAGACGCCAATCCTTTTCTTTATCGGATCCCTTCATTTTAACTTCAATATCTACCAATGTCTCCTTTTCTTGAAGCAGCACAATTATATGTGTATATAAAATAACACTAATATGTGATAAACCGAATAATGCAACAACACGTGGAAGCATCCCATTTAAAGTGAATAACCCGAAACAAAATATCCAGTCCCGACTTGAACCAATAACCCAAAATCCGTCAAGGTTGCATTTAATTCTCTCCTAGGTGACTTCACCCCGAGTTTCCAAGAAGGTTTTGTATTGTGTCCAAATCATTTCGGCTTAGCCCGCTCAACATGACTGTCCTTAATAAATATTTTATACGGATAAACACGTGTGTTATCAAAAATATTATTATTGTTAATTTATAATGAGAGTATGGTAATACTATAAATTACATGATCAAATTCAATAAGAAAAATGAGACAAAGGAATTTAAAAATGATGGTGACTTCTTACACATGGATAAGGCCGAACACTAAAAACGAATGCAAATTCAAAACTCATTAGGCCATTCTCAGATAAATTAATCCATTACCGCGGATTCTAGTCCAGATAAATGGAATAGGCCGGATGGTTCATGAGTACGGGTCCAATAACAAAAATTTAGTCCAGTGATATGACAGAAGGTAAAGGAAGCGAGCTCAGTACAATGAGTTCAATCATTTTGCAGTCCTGTCCGTATGCGCGTTGGGAGAAATTAAATGGTCGTTTGGTATAGAGAGGGACTCTGACGCATCCGTATATACAGATCTAAGTGACAGAGATAGGTGGTACTCTAACAGAAAAACGGTTAGACGTCACTAGCAGACAAAAAAAATTAAAATGAATAAAAAAGAATAAACATCTTTTTCTCTAGCCAAACTTACACACTTATTGTAAATCCTATTTTTTGAATCTCATAATATCAGTATGAAAAGAATGAAATATATAAATACACATTTACATAGTATCGAAAAATTGAGCTTTTATTGAATTAGAATATATCCACGCGGTTCTTTTCATGTTCTAATTCAAATTTTTTAAATTATTAATATAAATTTGAAACACCACTTATAATATGCATATTCTTAAAAAATTAATTAAGATCCATTTTTGTATAATATGCATATTCTTAAAAGAAAGGAAACAAAAATATAATTTAGAATTTTATTATATATGTTTTTATCATCTCCTTTGAGGTCTTCAAATACCAATCTTTTAGTACATATATCCAAGGGAGTGTAAAAATGTATCATGTCCAAAAAAATATCAATACTTCAATATATATACAAAGGCTGCTGGGATTGGAGTAACAAAGTCTTGGGAATAATATGCATTATTCTAACCTAACATATTTATTAGTATGTTATAAGTTATATACCGAGATTAAATGAGAAAAATAAAAAGAAAAATATATACGCATACTAAAAGTTAAAGTTATTTACGTTTTGTTTAATCTAATTTGAATCAGTAATTAATTAAAAGCGTATATAATTTACTCGAAGAATAAATCTTCTATTGAAAAAAAAAAAAAAAAAAAAAAACAGCTCTGTGACAGCAAGGGCTAGAAACGTACGCACATGTATATATTGACATGCAACTACCTTTTTGAATATATTGCATTTGCATTTGCACCCTCTTTGGCAACAAATCTATCTCAGCACTCTTCCCATCTCTTCTAAAAATCTCCTTATTGTATTTTGGCTAAACGTTACGCTTTTAATTCCTTTTTATATTTTGAAGTGCTTGACAAGTAGCATGCCATGCATTATCTGCAAATCCATCCTTTAGGGTTTCTTCTCATTTCTAGAAAGTCTTTCATGACAAATACTTGTCAACTGCTTCACCATTCATTCAAGTCTGTAAAGTCATCTTTGAATTATTTTCGAAATATGATTTTCGTCGAAAGATACGTGTGCTTTTTAGTCGTTTTTATGAAGCGCGATTGAATAGTTTTTATTTAATATTTTTATTGAAATGTTATTTGTGCAACAAACACGAAATCTTAATTTATGATTCATATTAACAAAATGCCTGACTTTATAATCACATTATTAACATAACGGATCCATTGATAACGAACACGTTAACTATGATGGCTTCAACCTCTGGATCCAGGCTTCTTTCCTCAGGGGTGAAATTACTAATTATTTATTTTCTCTCAAGTGGAACCAAACTGCTCTTGTCTTCACTGATATCTTGTAATACTGACAAACATCTAAAAACTAATTCATGTCCATCTGATTTTGACTTATTATTAACATAATTCAAGATGAAGTGTTTGATAAGTAAATTAAAGATGGTGATGGATGTTTAATTGATTAACTTGTGATCAGATCTAGTAGTTCAATAATTCAAATTAAGCCTCTCAATCTTGGCAAAATCATAACTAACCCATGAGATGATTGAAATTAATGCATACAAATTACAATTTCTATAACAAAATTTCCCTCACACAACACAACCTATCTACTTAAATATCACGTAAACTAATTGATTGCTGTTTTGTGTCTAAGGATAGAATTAGTTATTGATCACAATTTACTAGTAAAAGCTACTCTTTATCTTTGATTGTAAAGCTGCGATGACAGTCACATATATCAGATGCAATTATTTATTTATTCTAGCTTCTAACCCATTGTTCTTCATCTATGCTACGTAAGAACTGAGAAAGGCTTCTCTTAATTTGACATGCTTTGATTGCAAAGTCTATGCTGCAGCTTTTGGGTTTAACCATACTTCAAAACCATGAAAATATATCAGAATTTGGAACCAAGCTCATATTAGTGTGCATGCATGCATGCAAAGGAAGATAACGTGCAACTAACTGTGCCAAATTAAAGAAAAATTATTTATGAAAATGATTTTAAGTTTCAACAAATTGAAGCTAGGCATATGAAGTTGCCTTTCAAGTTTTAAAAACCATGCAGTCTTGTCCGTGGAGAGAACTGATTCTAATGGCAAATAAGAACTTACCATAACAAAGATTGATCTCCAAACAAGAAGCATCTATAGAAAGAAGGAATAAATGTTCATTTTCAGCAAAAGAAAGGGGAAAATAAAAAGCCTAGCTTTGTGGTTCAGAATTTTTTTTACCATATATTATATTATAATAATAATTAGTAGATAAGAAAGATCGTAGATTAATCGAGGGAACCCTTCTCTCCCTCTTCCTCTCCTCTTCTTGGTTACTTCTTACAATGGTTGTTTTGCTTTCGAGTTATGACTCTTTCCTAGTCTTACTGTTGGAAGCTGTGGGGCCATGCAGCTTCGGGTTCGCCGATGTGGCAGGGTCTGATTGGCTAATACTCTTTTCCCTCAAATCAGAAGAGTGAGTACCCACAATCACATGGCGTGGAGTTGGTCTGAATGTGAAGTGTGAAATGGGTTTACGTGCAGCAGTAGTCATCAACATGCTTTGATGACATTTGCCTTATTAATTTGCATGTCCAAATAATCCTTCGTTAATAAATTATCAATATTACTAACAATGAAAATACTTTAATATTATATTTTTCAAGCATTGGTAATAATCCTTTTGCCCTTTCCTTTTTTTCTTTTACAGGAATTTATTTGGATTAGGAAATACAAAAAAGGTATTCAATTTAACAACATATTTGTATATTTTTAATTTACACGTAAATGACTTTATAGATTCATTTATTTTATATTAAAAAAATCAATTAAGAAATCAAAATATCTAAAATCTTATACCGAAAAATTACTCAAAATAAAGGTTATAAGAGAATTTTAAGAGTAGCTAGAAATCTAAAATTTGAAATCCTAATTTATATAAGACTAATCAGATTCTGTCAGTAGTTTTAACTAATATCGTTTGCTAAAGCGATATAAGAGAAAAGATAAGTTGAAAAATGAACAGTATTATTAAAATTCTTTATATATAGAAAAGTGTGTTTTTAATAGCAAACGAACGCTATTTATAATAGAAAAGAAATTTAATATGCAAAATTATAAAAATATTTAAAAAACTAATTAAAATATAAAATTCACCTCTCATGAAATTTCCCTTTTCAAAATTACCTTTGTTACACTTTTAAAAGTCATGTGTCTCAAAATTTTTTTTTCAAAAAGTTATCATAAATCTCCATTAGACGTCATTAAAAATTAAATTCGGTCTAAATTTGCTATAAAATTTAAGATTAAATCCGGTTTACCATAAAATTGAAGATTAGTTACGCAATAAAACTAGTATAAAGAATGGGAGGCGAATTTGGCCATTTTGCAATACATGATATTATTATTATTATTTTAATATTTACACAGCAAATTGGAGGCAGCCATGGATTCTAAACGAGGATTTCTTCAAAGACTTTCCATGTTAATAAAAGCATAAATAGGAGGTTGCCTCGTTTTCCCTTGTATGAGAAGACCAGTATTAGGTGAGAGCTTGAGAGATACTCTATCTTCATCATTTCTTTTCTTCACAGCAGAAGCTTAAATTCTCAGATTTCGTGTGCATGGTAAGTAAGAAAAGGTTTCATCATCTCTTACAGCTTCATTATCACCCATACTTTTGTTCAAAATAATGATATAAGAAAAAGCAAGACAACCTATTCGAAGAATTCTAATCTTGTCCATGCAAGTAAGCTGCAACTACTTTACGAACGAAAATTTTAATTAGATCCCAGAAGAGTTCTTTGCTATAACTTGAGAAGATAGTACTTTCATGCAGCTAGGGTTTATCTGTAAAACAAAGCAAACCCTAAGCAGAGGCCACATATGGAAGCATTCATTTTTCAGTTTCTTTAATGAGTTTAAGGGTTTTGTTGTTTTTACTTTTGAGGAATTCATTCATGCCGTTTATTTGCAGTGCAGAAGCATACGGGTGAGAAAGGAAAGAAGGAGAAAGTCATGGAAGGAGATGCAAAGGAGGAAACTTTGCCTCCAGGGTTTCGATTTCACCCTACAGATGAAGAACTCATCACGTACTATCTCGTGAACAAGATCTCAGATGCTAATTTCACAGGGAGAGCTGTTGCTGATGTTGATCTCAACAAGTGCGAGCCTTGGGATCTTCCAGGTTTCCTTTTCTTCTTGTTCTTTTTGCTCATCATCAAGATCTATTTAGTCTTTGATCCAATTCTTAGACGTACAAATCATCAAGAGCTAGCCATGATATGCATACAAAGCAAAACCTACAATGTAAAATTCTTCTTTATTTCCAGACGTATGGATCTATGCCATTTGTACATCTTCTCAACAAACCTAGCCAAGTTTCTTATCTAATTTGACTATACATAGATAAAGGGTATCGAAATTTTTTAATATTTGTTTCTTGTATGAATTAGGGAAGGCAAAAATGGGAGAAAAAGAGTGGTACTTCTTCAGCCTTCGAGATAGAAAATACCCAACTGGTGTGAGAACAAATCGAGCTACAAATACGGGTTATTGGAAGACAACGGGAAAAGATAAGGAGATTTTCAACAGTGTCACGTCAGAATTAGTTGGGATGAAGAAGACATTGGTTTTCTACAGAGGGAGAGCCCCCAGAGGAGAGAAAACCAACTGGGTCATGCATGAATATCGCATCCACTCCAAATCTGGATTCAGAACTAGCAAGGTATATCATTATAATATCGATCCAGACTCCTAGTAATTTTGCTTTTTGATTTTCACTTCCATGCATGCCTCGACCATTTTAGTAGGGAAGCGATGATCACCCGAAGCTTAAGATAACATTTGCTTTGGAAATTGCAGGTAGTCTAACTGGTGAACAAGGCAACATGGTTATTAAAAACAAATAAATACAAGGTTTCAGTTCATATTATATTCAAAGTGAATTAATATCTACTCATTACATTTTACTATTATTAACATTTTTTAAATTTTCAATTATTTCCCTAATCTTTTGAATTTAAAGATAAATTACTGTTTAATCCTTAGATATTCCAACTATTTATTATTTTGTCCCTCAATTTGCAATTAGTTATCATTAATTTCATCCCTTAGCTTTATCTCTTTGTCCCTCTCCTTCTTTATCTTTCCCTCTCCTTTGGGAGGGAGGAGAGATTAGTAGAAAAAACTGTGAATGCAATTGTAAATAATTATAATATCTAGGCATTAAATAGTGATTTATCTTAAAATAAAAACAATAAAATGATTGGAAAAAACCTAAGTGTGTGATGAAAGCAAAATTGAGGGTATAAATAATTTAATTTCCATAATAACAAAATCTATAGACTAAATAGTAATTTTTATTAAACTAAAAATTTATTTTGATTGTTACTTTAAAAGTATAAGTAATATATATACATGGAAAATGAATATGGTGTGTGAATGAAGCAGGACGAATGGGTAGTTTGCCGTGTCTTCCAGAAAAGTGCAGGCGCTAAAAAGTACCCTTCAAACCAATCCAGAGCTGTGAATCCCTACAGCCTTGAGATGGGAAGCAGCGTTGTACCCTCACAAATGATGCAGGCTCCAGAGAACTATCAGTTTCCCGTCGGAAGAAATTACATGAATCAAGCAGAGCTGGCAGAGCTCACCAGGGCTTTCAGAGCCGGTGGATCAAGTAGTGTAAATCTACCAGTTCAATCTCAAATGAACTACCCACTTGGAGTTGGAGGAGGGTGCTTCACCATTTCAGGGTTGAACATTAACCTTGGGGGAGCGCCAACACAGCCCGTTTATAGGCCGATGCAGCCTCCTCAAGTGATGAACCAACAAGATGTCTCTTCTTCCATGATGACTAGTTCTGCGTTCGCTGCAGAGGGTGGGTATGTTGCAGAAATCAATAACCCAAATGGGGCAAGCAACAGATTTATGGGCGTAGACCATTGCATGGATTTTGATAACTACTGGCCTTCTTACTGAGAGGTTGATGAATGGATGAAGCTAATAGAACAAACTGTTTGTTAATGTGGATTTTATAGATTAGTTATGCTTAATTAGTTCTAAGTACTTTGAATTATAATTTGTTATGTGATGAGAATGGGTAAAATACCCAGCACTTTAGAGTGATCCCTGAATTCTCTCTATCTCCCTTTTCTTCTATAGAAAAAAAGGATACATGCATGTTCCTTTTTGTTTAATAATTATAGACCTTCAACTTTCTCTTCAGTCATGTATTTTTGAGAGATTTTGTAGTAGGAAAAAGAAAATCACACTTAATAAAATAAATGTGACCATCTATATTCATAGTTTAATTCAATTAAGAAAAAAATCAATTATGTTGAGTTGTATTAATCATTTAATGATTAATTTATTTATGCATTTTCTGTAATTAAGTAAAATCCATAATCCACATTTGGAAAAAAAATAATTACATGGTTAATTATAAATACTCCATATATGGTAACAATAATGCATCTTATGCTCTTAAAATATCAGTTATTTTCAAGTGTAGAAAAATGAGTAGTAGTAATATATACACTACTTTTATGTGCAGAATATTATACAATTTCCTTTTTTCTGAATTAAAAAATTAATAAATATATATATAGATATGCATATGTTAGTATTATTAGTATTATTAATAGTGGCTCTAAATTTATTTACGGAAAATTTATAATTTAGTCTATATTAGTATTATTAATAAGTCAATTTTTATATTTTTAGACTTGTTAAAATATTTATATCTTTTTTTTCCGTTAACAAAAAAATCTTTTCGTTTATTTCTGTCATTAAAAATATAGTAAAAAATTAAATTATTCATTCTTTTCCTCGTTTTCCTCCTTCTCCTTGTTCTTCTTCATCGATTCTTCCTCATCTTCTTCTTTGGTTCTTCTTTTCTTTTTTACTCTTCTTCGATTTGTCTTTTTATTTTTTTTTTTGTGGAGAAGGAGAGATTATTTATTTGACAGAAAAAATGATAAAGACATTTTAATAAATATAAGAAAAGATAATCACGTTTTAATAGATTTTTGAAAATGCAGAGACTGACTCGTTAATAATAGTAATATTCAAGAACTAAATAACATATTTTATTTGAGGGCAAAATTGAATTTTAAAAATTTTCTCCCTCATTATTTATCTATTTTTAATAAAAAATAGGATCTAACAATTATTTCGTTGACGGAGATAAAAAATAAAAATATTTTAATAAATTTCTAAAAATGTAAAAATTAAATTATTAATAATAATAATGCCAAATACTAAATAGTAAATTTTCCTTCATGTATTCTTGGAAAGGTATAAGATGTTCCTTAATGGAGCAATCTCTTTTACAGAAGTTCCTTTTAAGCGATTGCATGCTACTGCTGACACACACGCGGATATGAAGCTTCTTACTCGCATGTCATCGGTCCTCCAATGGCTTCCTTCTTCCAATTGATGTAGAGAAAGTGATGGAGAATCATATCTATTTTCTACCTCAATTTATCCCATAATGTCCTCCAATATGAAGCGGCGAGAACCATGGGCTAGCTCAGCTGAGGTCTCGGAGGAGAAGGTTGAGAATTTATGCTTCATTCCACCAGGCCAGGCGCTCTTAGGATGAGGATGGGACTTTGGTTTATGCTCCCTCCAGAGATGCCTCATAGCTTATAGGTTCCCGATGAATAAAGCCATTCCTAATACATATGCTTCTTCACAAAGAATCTCCACTTTTGGAAAGTATGTGCTTTGAGATTTTTAATATTTGTTATTTTGCCATTTTCAGTTGCACGGGACCAAAATTTCGAAATCAGATTCGTGAGTTAAAATTGGAATCGGATAAAACAAGTTAATTAACTAATTAATTTTTTTTTTGTTTTTTTGAAAAAATAAAATTAAAACATTTGATTGACATAAATTAAATCGAATTAAAAGAAACCCTACAGTAAAAATAAGTGCGATGATTTTTGTATTTGGCAGTAAAAATAATCGAATTAAAAGATTTGCCAGCGATATTACTCTTTCGCATGATGCTTATGTAAGCAGGCAACATCGTCGCCGCAGTTAGTGGCGACGAGACCAATCATCATTTGCTTCAGTTGTTCTTGTTTTAGGGAAATAAGCTTTATTCTAATTTAAGTTTTCGTATATAAGATCTCATTTCTTTTTTCTTAAAATAAAAAAGTACACACTATATTCATGCCATTGGACCTTAAAAATTTAAAATAAGCACCAATAATACAAATCTTATCTTACCCATGGGCTGCTTTAAAACTAATGCAAATCTCTTAAATTGATAAGGTATATTGTAGTTTTTTCAACTGTAAATTAAGAATATCTCCAGTCTCCAGAAAACAAAAATACTCATAAATTTACAACTTTTCTTCTCTAACAACATTAACATAAATTACACCCATATATAACATCGAGAAATTCTCAGGATGTTTTAATCTGTGGTGTGAGAAGGTTCTAAAACATTTTTCCTAATAAACAAAAAAAAAGAAGAAGAAGAAAAATATGCAGGAGTTCGAAAAACATCACCAGGACTGAACTTTGTAGACCAAAGAGCCCTTCCAAACTTGCATTCTACTCTATGGATGCAACGAGACGCGGCTTCCTTCCCTCCTGCATTTTTATTGACAAAATGGGAGGTAAGGAGGCAATGGTAACCTGACATTGTAACATTCAAATCAGTACAAAATAGCAGAGCATCATCCATCTCTGATCACCGGACATTCCATAATAGAAGCACAACATCAATCCAAACCTTAAACCAACCACCACCACCCCCCCCCAAAAAAAAAAAACCCAAACTCAAAGGACAAAAGCAAAATAAAGGGAAAGAATGAAAAAGAAAAAAAAATTATAGATGGCATTAGCACGTCATGATTTGTTACTTCCATAAGTTGTTAAGTGGTGGAAACCAACAATGACATTAGCACATTAAAATTTGTTATATCCACAAAACAGTCAGTGGTAGCTAGTGGTGATCCAGAATAATACAGGGAATTGAAATGAGCATCCTATGCATATTTTAGAAGTTCAAAAACAGGTAAATGAAAACCAACAACTAGATCCAAGGCCATCCCAGAAGTATTCAAAAGTAATCACAATTGTCAACATGGTAGAGGATTCATGTTGCTTTAAATGGCTAGTACATGAAAAACAATAATAAGTGATTGCATCAAATGCACCTTGATAATATTTACAGTAAAGGCAATTATAATGAATTATACCGCAAATATTTCCCAAAAGAAGAGAACCAGCCAAAAACCTCATGGCACTCTACTTGTCTGGATGGCCCCGCTTGGCCTTACGACGAGAGTGGCTGGTGTTAGCATTTCGAGTGCGTCTCTTTGCCTTTTTGCTGCAAGTATGGAAGAAAACAATAACTCAAGTCGAAATAAATTAGCTAAAAATCTAGTGACATAATCATAGACATTTTCTATACATGAATAGAAGGATCACCAAATTGAATAATCAACTAAGAAACTGACCAGAAAATAGCTGAACAAGTTCTGGAGAAAATGATGATGGGTATCGCCAACAAGGCAGATGCCTAAATCATTGAAAGACCAATAAATTGGTTAGTTTGAGTTTAACTATTCAGTAAGCAAATGCTGAAAATCACAACAAATTAACCATACCGTAAACCAGATGAACTCCTTAGTCGCAAGAGGTCTTGTCAGCTCATGCTTATTTAGGGTTTCTTGCACAGTGCCTTGCACCTTCACATGAAGGACATCTTTCAGTGGTGGGAGGTATGAGACAATCCTGACTTTATATTTGTATCCGAAAATAGACACGAGGAAAATAAAAGATACAATGTTTCATCATACTAACATGCAAGTACAACATAGCATTGCAACAGCAACATAGACACTACCATGGATACCTGATGATGGTATGTGGTTGCAGACTCTAAAAATTTCTGACTTGCGTGAACCGCCTGCTTTGTGTAGGGCTTCAAAACCATCCTAACCTTATCAACATGGGGTTTTGTCATAGTGGCAACCTGATCAACATAGGGCTTACTGAACTTTTTAGCTTCCTGTAAGAAATTCAGTATTTGAGATGCAACTTAAGAGGACAGATATAACACAATGTTCAATGAAATAATTAACACCTGAAAGTACGGATCAACAAATTCTTTCACTTTAATGACGTGTGGAGCTAATGTAGTCTTTGAGGCCTCATAGGCTTCAAAAGTTTTTGCAATCAGTGACTGCATATATGGTTCAACTTGAGTTGTCATCAGCAACCATTGCTCGTTCACAGCTGGGATCCATTTCTTCAAGCAACAATTAAAAGAACAGGAAGAATACAATAATCAATCATAGTTCCATTAAAATACAACCCTTAGCTACAAATAGCTCAAAACCCTTCAACAGTCTCTTCCTAAAAACCAAATTTCAATAAGCTCATAGCAAGAACATGCTCTAGAACATCTGCCAAAAGGAAAATAAGAAATTGCATTGAAAATTATGGCTTCTAATCTCTAGAGTAAATAATGGAAGTCAGAGGAGAAGCTTGGAGAATAAAGAAAGAGTGCTTACAGTTTTAATTGTTTCCATGTGAGGTTTGGCCCACTTTTCAGCATGAGCTTTTTTCTCCAGGGCCTAAAACAAATTTCAGACCTTCCATTTAGTGATATACATTCTATTCTAGAAGTTCATCAAGCACTTGATGTAGTTTTCCACTTGGGGACCATACTCATATAGTAAACAGTCTACAGAAAACAGCATGAACAGGGTAAAAAAGAAACCATGATGTTGCAACCACAAGAAAGTACCTTCTGAATCACCAATTCCATGGCAGGCTTTCCATGCTCATTCCAATGTGTCTGGAGCAAAGACTGCAAAAATACAACACCATCATGCCATGGACACTTTTGTGCAAAATACAAATTGCATCAGTTTACCTGACAACGGACTAATTGTACAGTGAGCCAAGGCGGAAGCCATGCACCATGAACCTGAGCATTGGACACATAACTCCAAGATCAATTAAGCTGGATTTTTCGATGAGAATGAATAGGACTTGTTTTACAACCAAATGTGCATTCAAGTTTTATATAAGCCATTCAAAATAGCACAATATATCTAAAGAAAAATCATTAGTTATTACTTCTGTTAACTCCTGAGTTTTGGAAGTAGCTTCAAACTTTGCCCTCATCATTTCTTCCTACAAAATTAATTAGGGATGAGATGCACATAAGAACCATAACTAAAAAATGACCATATTGCAAACTTCATAAATACCTCAGCAACTTTAAGAGCACGCTCTGTCTTGCGGAGTTTGCTCTTTTGTTCATCACTAACTTTTTGAAGCTGTAAAATGAACATATTGTATATTATTGCACAGCATCCCAGTGCATGAAATATAAAGCAAATGAATCTCAAACCATAAATATACCTAAATCCTCAAAACCATAAAACAGAATATGCAGCAATGTATCGAATGTATAATATTAGCAATATTAGCCCAAGAGGGCACACACAAATGTGCAGCAATATAATAAGTTCAGTAGCAGAAGACAGACAAAAGAGGGCATATAACAGGCTGAAAGGCACAAGTGTTCATGCAGAAATAAGAATGTAAAAAACCAGTTTTGCTCAAAACAAAAGCAAAGGTAGGAATTTTGCATTGCAAATCCAAAGATCATCAAATACAAAATAGTAATAATACTAATAACATTAATAGCTGTTATCAAGTAGTAAATTGCTTTAGATATCATAAATATTTTTTAGTTAACCTCAAAACCACATGAATTTTTTGCTCAAATTTGATATGAAAAAGAAATGACATCATTTCTGCAAGAAAATAATTAATGCAGGCTAATTTTGAATAGTGGATCATTGCGACAACTCTTACTGCTAGTAGATGGGATTAAGGCTTAATTGAGTTGAGTTTACATGTTATTATAAAGTAGCCTTACTATATGTACTTTCACCATTATGTACCGAATTTTTGAATGATAGCATGTCGTATAGGAAACTTGCTAAGTGTAATAGGGATTTTAAAGTTTTACGAGAAAATTTATCAATTTATTCGACTCCCTATTTCTAGGTTAAGAAATTATAGACAACTTCCTGTATCATTCTAGCTATTGGAGAAGAAGTTTTTACCAAATTCGAAAAATAAAATAAAATAAAATAAAACTGTAGCACAAATTCATAAACCTATAGTCATGTGCCTTTTAATAGACAGAAGACATGATGTTAATGCTTTATTTTTTCCAAGAAGGGGATGAGGAGTACTTCGTGATGCTGCCAA
Source organism: Manihot esculenta (assembly GCF_001659605.2). Lineage (NCBI taxonomy): Eukaryota > Viridiplantae > Streptophyta > Magnoliopsida > Malpighiales > Euphorbiaceae > Manihot > Manihot esculenta. The sequence continues at coordinate 275,154 of NC_035163.2, read as the reverse complement.
ATACCAAGATTAAAGAAGTATCGGATGACGGCTGATAATATATATATATATATATATATATATAACTTTTAAATTCTAGTGGATCAAATAACTTACTTTCTCTAATTTTAACTTTAATTCACTTATCTGCTTTTGAGCTTCACTGGATTTTGCTTCAAGGGCATCATTCTGCCTATTCTGTGTTTCCAGTTCCTTTTTAAGTTTGTCGACCTGCATGGAGAAGTAACATTTTAGAAATGTCCAACGCTTCTTCAAAATTAGTATTTCATCTACTTAGAATGATTTCAACCTGCTTCTCCAGTTCATCTGCCCGTGCATGAGCCTTTCCCACCTGCTCTGCAGTGTCCAAACTCTTCTTTTTCTATTTAGCAAAAGAAAAAGGGAGAGAGAGAGAGAGAGAGTTAGTTCATAAAGCACGTAGATCTCATTTCCAGAGTTAAAAAGAATGAACACGAGTAAGACGATCTTTTGCTAGCAATTTGCATGTAACCTGTGTAGAATGCTTACCAGAAGAGAAGATATTTCACTCTGCAAGGACACAATACTATCTGACTTTTCTTGAATGATTTTCTCCTTCTGCGCTATTAAATCATCTTTGACCTTCAATTCTTGAGTTTTCTCATCAACACGGGATTCTTTATATTCCAATTATCAACGCAATTGCCATATATAGAACCCCAACAAATTAGGTTAGAACCTTCCTTGAATAAAAACATTGCAGAATTGGGAACAAATTCACATGTGAATAGTTAAAAAAGTAAATATTCTTCACACAGTTGTTACATTTAATTTGCTTTAGTTAGTCTAGTACCACATGCCCTGCCCATCTTATACAGCCACAGTGTCCAGCTTGAAGCGGCAAACTGATTATATTGTAAAACTCACAATGGGTAATGGAATTGTACGTTAAAAAAAAAAAGAAATTGAATAAATACCTTTTCCTACAAGAACACATAACTAGCCTCTCTCAAGTCATGGATTAAATCTAAGGTGAACACAGAGCGGTATTTCATGGTTCTGAAATATCACTCTCAGTTATTGAACCTTGAATAAGGAGCAAAATGAAAAATTCTATAAATGGGTACCAATGCAATAGGGAAAGGGAAGAAACGAAGTTAAGCAACACCGAGTCTTAAAATATACGGAGAAGTGTTGAAATTTTGAAAATTCAAACTTGCCATTCATTTTTTTTTTCTCCAACAATAGCTTCGATTTAAATAAAGCAAGGTATGGGAAGCAAACGAACCAAGGTCATGGACTTTAGACTTGAGTTGGTCAAGTTCAATCTTCAAAGCGGAGGAATCACCGGCATCTGATTCAAGGACTTGAGCGTCGGCTTCAACTGAAACATCCGGCCTAACGGCAGAGAAAACTAGGGCGAAAAAGAGAGAAAAAATCAGGAGTTTTGAGGTCGCCATGAAATCGAAACCTAATCTGGCTGATCACGCAAATAGAAATAAAAATTTATATATCGGGTAGACGATTCAAACAGCGACCGGAAACAGATAGGAGATTGTTTACGCCAGTGGAGGTTTGGTAGAAGCAACCGACACGTGTCTGTTAGTGAGGAAAAAAGGCCGGTGGGATTGGTCGGGTAAAGAACAGGTGGCGGTTTGCGGTAGGAACGGGAGAGAAATAAATAAGAGATTTATAGTCCTTAATATTGCGATTAAGTCCGCTTCTATATTTTAAAAATTTATTAGGATGTCTTTTTTTTAATTAAAAAAATATTTTAAAATCTAATTTTATCCTCAATTAACTCTGATTTTTTTTTTCATCCTCAATAACTTACAATTTTTTTTCCACCTTCAATAACTCACTTTTGTTTTCTTCCTAATAATTTAATTTTTTTATTTTTTCTTCTTCTTTCTAAATAATTCAATTTTTAAAATTTAAATTTTTTACTTATTTTTTTTCTTAATAATTTAATTTTTAAAATCTAATTCTTTATTATTTTTTTCTTAATAACTTAATTTTTAAAAAAATATAATTTAATCTTTTAATATATTTTTAACAGTAATAAATAAATGTAATTAAATTAAATAATTATGTGCTTGATGAATAAAAAAATAATATTTTAGTAAAATTTTAAAAATATAAAAATTATTTTAATAATAATAATATTTAAAAATTAAATAATAAATTTCTCGTAAATAAATAATAAATAAATGGGAAAGGTATGGTGCACATATCAAGGAAGTGGGCAGGCGACAGAAGAAAAGGTTTTGATTTTGAATAAAAAAATGTCGGAGGAAGTCGACTCCCACCCATGCCTTGTTGCTCCAGAAATTTAAATCAATACAAACTCAGCTGTTTGACTCAACTAATTATTCGATTTCAAAATAATAATAATATATATCTTAATTTTTAACAATAAAATATTAATATTTTATATTTACTAATTAAAAATATAAATTAAGAAAATAACGTGAAAAAAGAAAACACATTCATAACCCTACTATATTAGGGGGACAGATTTAGCATTTATTCCGTTGTATTTATTAATTGTTTTAATTATTTATAATAGTTAATTAAATATTATAATAAATAACTTTTTTTATAATTTTTCTTTGACTATTAATTATTAGATTCTACTAAAAAAATTAAATATTATTTTTAAAATTATTGCAGAGAAAATTTAAAAAGGAAATAGAAAAATTATTTTTCTTTATGAATACCAAACTTTTTATTTTTAGAGTAACGATGGATTCTAAAAAATATACAGAATTAAAATTCATTAAATTATTTTTAATTAAATAGATTAAACACCACTAATCAAAATTCGAATACATTAGACAGATCGAATCAATTATGAATATGAATTCAACAGAAGATAATTCAGTCCAGTGTTATAATGTGATGAAAAATAATTAGTTCAGTTGATCCAGTCATTTCGCAGCTCTATTTGTATATAAAAAATTGAAAGGGCGTTTAGCATGGAGAGGGATCTAACGCCTCCATACATACGAATCTAAGTGATAAAAATTGGTAATATCGTAATAGAAAAACGATTAGACGTCATGGACAGATAAAAAACAAGAATAAAAAGGAGAGAAATTTTGGACAGATTCATTGTAATCCTATTTTATGGATCTTACAACATTACATTTAAATTTTAATTTTTAAATAAAAATAAATTAAATGTGAGTTGACTTTTAATATAATGCTGCACTTAATCCCTTTTCTTAAAACAAAGTTTAAAAAATTGTTTATTTATTAGCATAGTTAAATAAAAATTTAAATTTAAAAAATTAAAAGCATATTTTTTATTAAATTTAATTTTAATTAAATTATAATTAGTTTATCATGTTTATATTAAATTTAAATTTATTAAATATATATTTTAACTTTTTCTTTGTATATAAATATTAATATTGTCTTCATGACTATTATAATCTTTTATCCTCTTGTATTTTTCAGCTTTATGTTGAAGTTTTGTCCCATATAATTAATAAATCACTAATTCAAAGTATTCCAAGAAAGAGTTCGTCGGTGATGCATCGGCAATGCTTAGATGAGTCTTTAAGATTATTTCTGTGCTAGCAGCCAATAATTAGAATAAAAATCCTCGTTGGTTTTCAATAATAACACTCCAAGAGAGAATTGCTCGACCATCTCAAGAATTCTGCAGGACAATTTTATAAAAATTTAAAATATTACCATTAGAATTGTTTATTTTTACATCCTTTCAATATTTGTAGTTTATTTTTTGCCCATCCTTTCAAAATTAATAATAAACAGCTCCACATTACTGGGAATAATAAATTCTCAACCTAATTGCTATTATTATTATTATTATTTTTACTTAAACACCATACCCATTTCCTCATCATTTGGTTCACTATTTACTCTATATATCATTTTTTATTAGAATAACTTATTATATTATATAATTTATTAGATCAGTTAACTTGAAATTTCAATAAGTAAATAAATTAAGCACATGATTTTTGTTAAGCAAGTGCTTATACCAGCTGCAGAAAATTAAAGATTAACATAATTAAAAAAAAAAAAAAAGAAATAAACAAACTAAATAGGCTAGCTAATTGCATGCGCATACCCTGCCTTGCGATCATGGATCAGTTGGCTGGCTTTGTAAATATGGATTGAAATGTTGTGAGAAGTACGTACCTGGTAGGCCTGACATGAGAAGAAAAGAGTACAACATAGCCAAGCTACAACTTGCCGGCAAAGATGCGCAGTGTTTCCGGCAAGTCATCCTTGGCTGAATTACACTCTCTACCTCTTCATGCAAGAACCTCCCAGCCGCTCAGGCGCATCCTCTTCCATTTCGTCATCTGCATCTCGCAAAACCACTTTGTATCTATATACAGGTAGAACAAGCACACAAACAAATTCGAAGTCCAACAAAAAGAAAAAAAGGTGGTGGGCCAAAATGCTAAAAAGCACCGCCAAATTGCCATATGCATCCAAGCCCTACTGTTGCAGATATTGTGTCTCACTTTTCCTTCCAAGGGAGTCAAAAGGTGGTACGAAATGGTCTCTGCTGGGGAGAATATAATCTTTCAGAAGATATGGCTGCTGAGGAAAATACATGCACCGCATTGTCAAGATTACTGCACATGATTCATGTAATGGTGGCTTTGGTGTAACTGGAAGCCAGCATGCAATTTGACAGTGCGAAAAATGCTAGCTATAGCTGGAAGGTGCATGGTCATCACCTAGTCCAGCTGTGTTATTACATATTTACTTTCTCTCTCACGATTTACTGTTATTATTGCTAAATTTTAACATATCTTTCCATCGATGATGGTTAGATTGACTTGAATGTTTATTTTTTCCTACCCCACCATTTTAATGACTAAAAATGTGTGGATTCATCTTCCTTGCCGGTGATGGCCAGGTCCCAGTGGTCTATTATCCCAAAAGGCGGTCTACGACGCAAGGTTTTTTCTAAAATGTCGAATTTTGCTGGTTCGGATCCACCATCCCGCTTTTGTAATCAGTAGTAGCTAGAATTTAGCTATTTTTGGCTCTAGTTTTTATTATTGGACTGAGTTTTGGGTTTTGAATAGTTTATAGTGCTGTTTGGCTCGTATGTTGTATTGTAAACCTCTTTCGGCTCTAACCATGGCCTACTAGCTTAGGCCTTTTTACTAATTAACCTGCTTATCTTTGCAATAAATATATATATATATAAAACTCTTTTTTAAAAAAAGGAAAAAAGAAAACCCTCCTAATTCTCTCCATCAAGTGCGTACTTTTTAGGATTTTCCTGCGTTACCGTCACATGTCGGCACCAAACTGACATATAAACTGTTGGCCTTTTTTCCAAAGCAAATGCGTTACGTGTCATGTCCACAGCCATGCGCAATTGGCAAATTGCTTGACAATTCGGGTTTCGCTTTGTAGGACTGGGAGAGCTGGTGGCGAATACAAGTCCAATTGAATATTCTTCCCATTTCCATAAACGACAATTACGTCCGATCGTTTCGAGAAATCAAAGCATTTCTTCATTTAGCGTAAGAATCCCTTTCAATTTTGCCTTTTCCCTTTCATTTTACTTTTTCGAATTCCATTGCCAATCTTTCTCCATTCAATCTGTTCACCTTCATTCTGTATCATGTGTTCTAATTTTCTGCAATTCATTCCAATTCATTGATGCTTCATTGCAATATATTTTGACAGAGGTTAGGTTGATTTCTATTTCATCTTTCTCTTTAATTTTCGTTTTCTTGATTGCTTTCCTAAACTTGTGTTGCAAAATAGCTGGTTAAATTTGCTTCAGAACTGATGAATTTAGAATCGATTACATCTTTATCCTTTGATGATTATCACTTGCACCCTTTTGTTTTTCCCCTCCGTTGAGTTCATTTTTAAGCTTAGACGGCCTTATCCTTAACTTGGAATACTCATGCTTATTTCCCTTTCTTTAAAGTAGCCAAAGGATTGACAATTTGGGAAATTGAATTAGTGATATAGGATGGGTGAAAGTTCTCATTGTAGCTATCCAAGTATCTGTCATGAAAGCAGCACGGCAGGCTCGAGTATTAGCATTCAAATTTGATTTCTTCCATGTACTCAATTCTTGCTCTTCACAGATTTTAAAGGATCAAAATCTCTAACATGCTTCTTGGTGTTCAATCAACACACAAAGACGGAATATCCATTCTGCTTTACTACCTATTGATTAAAATAGAAAATTTGATAAATTACTGCCTTTATTATTTTAGAAAAGTGAGAATAATGAAGTTACTCATGCAATTACCAGCAAAATATTCAGTTTTAACCTTTTTCCCTCATCCTGTCCTAGTCATAACAAGGAACTTAATCATCTGCATAATTTTTTTCTCTTTCATGTGTGTGGCAGTGACATTTTTTTTAAAAAATAATTCTAGAGCAAGGGAGACCTGAGTCAGCTATTCATTTCCATGACTTGTCTATTCCTGAGGAAAAACATAATTCAGCTCGGCAATCTTATATATTTTTAATACAATAAGTAGAAACTTTTATTGTTCATCATTTTTTTAGCATTAGTACCTTTTCATTTTTTTTCCTAGTTTCTTTGGGTATATGTCATTCAGCTGTTTATTGGAGATTAGTGTAGTCATTTTCTCCAAAGAGTAAGCTTGATGCAATCTTAGATGAGCGTGCAAGTTCCTTACACTTATTACCATGGAATCTGATTTCTTATTCCCTGTACCTTGGTTGTTGTTTTTCCAGTAAACACCTGTAGAAGTGGTTGTTCTTGGCTCCACTTTGTACCTAGGATGGGATGGGGAAGCATCTACAGAAGGCGTGTGAGAGTATTTGCAGTGGCTGTTATGATCTATCTGGATTATAAGGTTTGTTCCTTGATTGCTATCTATTTCTATCCTGACTTAGCATATCTCGATTGTCTGGCTGTGTCTTGCACCCTCCTTTTTTATTCGTTTATTTATTTATTTGTATCAAAGGCTGTACAGCAAAGAGATAAATGGACCATAAAATCCAAAAAAGCTGCACTGTGGGAAAAGGCTCATGAGCGCAATGCTAAGCGTGTTCTCAACTTGATGATAGAATTGGAAGGATTGTGGGTGAAACTCGGACAATACTTATCCACACGTGCTGATGTGCTTCCTCCTTCATATATATCACTTCTTAAGCAGTTACAAGACTCTCTTCCTCCTCGTCCTGTGCAAGAGGTTGTATTCTAGTTAGCAAACAATACAAATTATTCTTATAATTTCCTTTTAGCTTCTTTCTTGGTGTGGACGATAAATTAAGCACATAGGGGTAAAATGAGAGAATGGCAATTGATATGATTTGCTCGTGTACAATGTAGAGCATGTAATGCCCCAATACGGACATGTAATATATTAGTAGTGAAAAGAGTGAGAAGGGTAGGGGGATGCTTAAAATGGTGTGGAGGAAAGTAGTATAAAAAATTTTTGCAATTCTTGAAAAATTGATGTAGAATTGGTCTCAAATAGGGTTGAATGTCAAAAAAAGATACTTATTGCCAACCTCAACTAGTTTGGGTCTAAGGTTTAATTGTTACTGTTATGTCGTTAGTTTTTAGAGTCTTGCATGTTCACTGCAAGACATTTGGTTTTTGAGCAAGCCTTTCTGAAAGAGAGCAGAAATGTGAAGGTTGTAATTGTTGAATGCCACAATTGAGAAAAAATGCATCATATATGACTTGGGCAGTCTTCCCTTATAAATTAAGTGGAAGCAGTAATGTGGAGAAGATGATGTTCCTTATTTTCTGTTTAATTAGCTTAGTAATTCTGCTAAGAAATATCAAGTTTGTGAAGTGGATGATCACAGGAAGAACAAAGTGGAAACTTCTAAAATTTCATTTTTATGGTTACTTTTTAAGAGTAGAAATTCCAAGATGTATGAATGCATTTGTATCTTTTTTGCATCCAAAGAAACTTTTGGTGCTTGGTTTATTAATTTGAAATTCCACGTCCACAGGTTTGTCAGACTATAGAGAAAGAACTGGGGAAATCCATGGATGATCTTTTCTCAGATTTTATTAGGACTCCTTTGGCAACAGCATCAGTAAGATCCTTAAGACCTTTTTTTTATATATAACTTTTCTACGGAAGGCTAAAAATTATTACATACTTAGGATGAAGAATCTGCTCTTCTCCTTCTCCTTATTCTACTTCTACTTCTATTATTATATTTATTCTATTAATCCCACATTATTTTCTGTGAAGATTGCACAAGTCCATCGTGCTACGCTTGTCAATGGACAGGAGGTGGTGGTTAAAGTTCAACATGAGGGCATTAAGACAATTATATTGGAGGTTATACACTGTGTCACTTAATATTCTTAAATGGAAAGTAGCGGTTGCAACTTTATATACTTTTTGTGTATGCATTGTTTTGCAGGACTTAAAGAATGCCAAGTCAATTGTTGACTGGGTAGCATGGGCAGAACCACAGTATGACTTTAATCCCATGATAGATGAATGGTGCAAAGAATCTCCAAAAGAACTTGACTTTAATATTGAAGCTGGTATGCTTTGATTCTTTATTGATATTTTTGTTGGGCAGATTCTGTCAGTTTTGAGCTTGCCAGAACAGGGAGTTGTTTCTTTTAGTGACTAATGCATATAACGCGAAGGTAGGTATGGTTAATTGAAATCATCAGTCACATCAGTAATTTTAGATGGAGAGACTTGGAAGTGAAATTTAACTATTTCAGACTTGCAGTATTTCACAATGGATGAACATGTTAAGTTCCTGTTCAATTGATTTTAGTATAGGGGTAGGATGTTGGATACTTTGGAGTTGTCAGTGGCAATGCTACAGCAGTAGTGTGACAATCATAAGTGATGGCAATGCTATCAGAAGGTGGTGGGGTAGCTTTAGTGTAGTGCGGTTTCAATTGGGGCAGTTTTGGTGATTGTATATGCAAGACATTGAGGATTGTGTTCACAGAACTGGCAGTAGCTCTGCAGTTGAGACTTAGATTGTGTCACAATGTGATGTTAATACTGTAGTAGCTGGTGTGAACATGTACTGGTGCTAGTTGATGTCAATGATGAGAGCATTGGCATGCACCCATTATGTGGTGGCATTATGCTGCTATTGCAACAATAGAATGGAGTCACCAAGTCAGTAGCAAAGACCAGTGGTTGTGGGTTTGGAGGATATGGAGATGTAGTGATGATTGATCATAGTATACCAGCCATCAACTTTCTTGCATGTCAGGATCTGTGGCATTGAGACTGCAACTCCTTGTGTTGAAAGAAGACCTATTCCTTTTACTCTACTCTTGAAAAGGTTTCCACATATAGGAAACGACCCTAAATTCCTCTTTCAATTGCCTTCGAACACCTTAGTGGATTCTCAAAATTTTAGTTTATTTTTTCCTATTTACTTTGTACCGACATTTCTCTTTGTATTTGTAGAGAATACTAGAATTGTAGCTGCTAATCTTGGCTGCAGAAAAAACAATGAGAATGACAATAGCAAGCTTGCAAATTCAGTGGATGTTCTGATTCCAGAGGTTATTCAGGTAGTTTTATCCTTTTAACACTTTATTCTGATAAATATGCCTGCTGAAGTGGACAAGTTGCAGACTCACAGGGGTAATATTAGAAAAATCCTTAGCATATAGTTTTTTTATTTTGTTCTTATCATATCAAATTTTATTATGCAATTTCAAGAAGATATCTTTCTTCTCCCCATGTCCAGCCAAAAAAATTAGGCATGGGAACGTTAACCATTATTCCTACTATTCTGCTTGGCTTCTTGAATTGAAAAATGTGGCCAAATAACGCCACTTGTCTTAATTTGTTTTATGTTGCTTCTAATGACAGTCAAGTGAAAAGGTTCTAATTTTAGTGTACATGGATGGGATTCGGTTGAATGACTGTGAATCTCTTGAAGCTCATGGTGTTGACAAGCAAGCCGTTGTTGAAGAAATAACACGGGCATATGCCCATCAAATATATATTGATGGATTTTTTAATGGCGACCCACATCCTGGTACATGCTTGTTCTCTCTCCCTTGCATTCCTCTGAAGTTATTTTTACAGATTATTACATGCTACTCTCATAGGTTTTGAAGCATTCTAATTTTCTAACTTTCTTTTTTGTCATATATTGCAGGAAATTTCCTGGTTAGCAAGGAACCTCCACATCGACCAGTTCTGCTTGACTTCGGGCTTACAAAAAAAATATCGAGTTCTATGAAACAAGCATTAGCCAAAATGTTTCTTGCATCTGTTGAGGTTTATATTGGTTTTTATCCCTTTCTCTGGCAGATTTAACCAATAATGGATGCGAATTATGAATCATTAGAATAGTTCTTGATTTGGAATGCTGGTCAGCTAATTGATACAGCATGACCTCTCAATATTATTTCTAGGATGAAGTGTTCTTTACTCCCTCCTCCTGTACACCTCCTTTTGATCATCACTCTGTCCTTAGTGAACTCTAGCTCAAAGCTGTTGTAGGTTAATATTGGTAGTTGAAATATCTGGGTATACTACTGTTAGATTAAAATATGCCCATTCAGGTAGGTTTAATAATTCTTGATTTCTTCATTGCTAACTCACATACATGTTTTGTTTGGTCATGCTTTATAAAGATTCTGATTCTCTATGTTACAGGGGGACCATGTAGCCCTTTTGTCTGCATTTGCAGAAATGGGGCTGAAGCTGCGCCTGGACATTCCAGACCAGGCAATGGAAGTAACAAATATATTTTTTCGTACTTCCACTCCAGCAAATGAAGCTATTGTAAGTATGCATTTCCTGCTTGTCAGAATTTTCCTTTTTAACTTCACCCTGTATTAGCATATAACAACGATCTTATTAAGGAACACATGAAATCCTTGGCTGAGCAAAGATCAAAAAACATGAAGATGATACAGGAAAAGATGAAGCTCAAACAAAAAGAAGCTAAACGCTTTAATCCAGTAAGTCCAAATGCCATCTCATCCTTTCTATATGTTTCAAAGAGGTCTATTGACTATTTAAGTCACATTTAATAACAAGCATTTCTTTCAGGTTGATGCATTTCCTGGTGATATTGTAATATTTTCACGGGTCCTCAATCTTTTGAGAGGTCTGTGGATCTCCTCTTATTACTTTCTTGTGCAAAATTTATGCCTTTTTACTCATTTTCTTACATGAATTTAGGGCTTTCGTCCACAATGAATGTTCGTATAGTTTATCACGATATCATGAGACCATTTGCAGAATCTGCTTTGCTAGGGTGAGTCTATCCTGATCATACATCAATTTTTAATGGTTTTGTCTCTAATTTTTCTGTTTGAACTGCAAATTTAATTTTCAGAAACATCAACAATGGGCCAGCAGTTAACACTCAATGGATCTATGATTCACCATCTCATTCTGATGTAGAGACAAAGTTGAGGCAGCTCTTAGTTGATCTGGGAAATGAAGAAAAAATACTTGGAATACAGGTCTGCTCCAGTTTAAACTATTTATATGATTAATGCTAATTTAAATAGCCTTTTTCTGACTATGTAGCATGAATATAAAATATATGCAGTAATCTCCTATTTGCATTCTCTTCATTTAACACTCAATTATTCAACATTATTAGTTTCCTCTGTAAGTCCATTAAACTCCATTAACTCCATGTATTCTATATAATAATTATTTTAAACTTTAAAGTCGATAAAACTAAAATTATAGTATTGATTTCCATGGAATGGTGTTCTACATTTAAATTTGAACCAAATCTAGGATCAGCTATTCCAAACAGAATAGTTATTCTATTCCACCTTATTCTGTGCCATTCTATGAATCTAACCAAGCAGCTTAAATGAGTTCAATATATCATTGAAATAATGAACCTGGTATTTTGAATCCAGAATTTTGGTAAGTACAAACTCACCGCCCAACCTTTAGAGAAAGAAGGGGGGATAATAAAAGACAATGAAATTGATGAGTTAAAAAGGCTGTAAAATACTAGAACATAGAACTGAATCTATTTTTCTGGTTTAATTCTTGAAATAGAAAGGACTATTCTAAATCCTTTTGGTTGCAAATTATGCTCATTGGATCTAGGATAAATGGTTGATCATATTAGGATTAAGGAACTTACTGATTGCTGAAGGCTGTTCATATTCCAGTTTAAACCAAAAAACAAAACCTAACCAACATGACAAGTTTATTTTATTTCAAGTTTCCATTCAGTTTGGTTGTGTGAAAAACTGAAATGACTGAAATTATTTATCTACACAATGAAAACCAAATCGAAGTGTTTTTGGCATGCTTTGATTTGGTTCATAATAGGTTTGGTTCAGTACTGTTTCCTTTTGTGGTTCAGTTTGGTTTTTGAATACCTAATTCCATTATTTTGGTTTGGAAAAGAAACATTGTTTGCTTACCATTAGCTGCACTGGTGGTTTGATTTTGGCCAATTGCAGAAACTGATCTTAAAACATTCTTATAGGTTTTATTGAACCATGGATAAGGCCATGGGGAAAGAAAGTCGTACAGAATGTGATTTTATTTTCTTATATTCAAAGGAAAGACAACAAGAGTAAACAAGTGGAACTGGCTGGCTATTGAGAAAAGCTGCTATTCCATTATCATTTGGGAGTTTGTTTATCTTCATTGTTGATTAACTGTCTTCTTCTCTAGTCATACATCCTTCTTAATGATTGGAAAAAATAATGGCCAATTTTGCTTTGACATGAAAAACTTAAGAATTGTTTTAGGTTTGCAGTTAATATTTTGATTTTTTGCAATAATGATGTCTTAGGTATGTGCCTACAAAGATGGAGAGGTTATTATTGATACTGCTGCAGGAGTTCTTGGTAGATATGACCCTCGCCCAGTTCAGCCTGATAGCCTTTTTCCAGTTTTTTCTGTAACAAAGGGAATCACTGCGGGAATGTTACATTGGCTCGCTGACAATGGGTATGTGATGTTATTTTATGACGAGAGGTTTTTCATTTTGTTTTTACAATTATCTGCCTCTAAACTGTTGGTGAAACTTTCTAGTTTAATTTTACTATTTTTCTGTTTGATGTTTAATTCATGTTAGAGAGAAATCAGTCTTACATGGGAAACGGATGTAAAATGTCCATGAACAAAAAATATTGATATGAATAATGGTTTTACCAGGATAACCTATTTAGAATTTTTTTTTTTTTCTATAAACTGACTGGATTGTTTTGCTTCATGGTTGGAATTAATTTTCAACGATCTCTAACCCCAGTTGTCTAGAGGGATCATCTAGAAAGCGCTTTGTTTTGAATGCATTAAGACAGAAAGCTGATGTAAATATCTCATTATACACATGATATTCCCTTTGTTTTTAGAACCCCTATTGTGAAGGCTACTGTGTGAAGTCCTTACCACTTGTTCATTAGCATCAAATTCAGTGTCGAATGTGATTTGATGAGAAATTCTGTCTCATAAAAATATTTTAGAACATTAGGCATAGAAGGTGAGATTGAACCATTGTATCGAGGTGAGGAGATACGGTTTAAATATACCTGATTAGATGGTCTGAGATGATCCAAAATGTTTTGCAAACAAAGGCTACATTTGTTTCGTTGGAAAATGTTTTTCACATTTTTTGGCATTTGGGGTATCCAAAAAATCAGTTAATGGAAAATATTTTCTTAATCAAAGGAGAAAATTAAGTCTTTCATGGGAAAATGACTTCCTTGTGGACTTTGAGACTCTTATTAACATCAATAGATCTTATATACATGAATTTTATAACACCTTTTGTTTTGTAATATTGCAATCACACAATAAAAAATAAATTATTTTTTTGGTAATTAATGTTCTCCACATACAAGTTATTTTCCATAAAACAAATGGAACCTGTGTGACATTTTTTTCTTGAAATTCCAGAACTTAAAATAGTCCATAGTTCCTTAAGAAAAACAGCATTATGTGTTGCAGAAAAGTCAAGCTGGACGAGAATGTGGCTAATTTGTGGCCAGAATTTGGAGCAGATGGAAAAGATCAGATAAAGGTGTGAAATTTTGTGTGAACACTGCATGGCTTGTCCAATTAGCATCTGATGTTTTTCATTATTTTCTATTTTTCTTATTTGTTGTACTCTTTTAGGTCTGTCACATTCTAAACCATACATCTGGTTTGCATAATGCGATGGCTAATCTTAGAGGAGAAAATCTCTCTCTATTCACTGACTGGGAAGAATGTATGAATCAAATTTGTATGTCAGTACCTGAGACAGCACCTGGCCAGGAGCAGTTGTATCACTATCTATCTTTTGGTTGGCTATGTGGTGGAATAATAGAGGTATTATGATCTCATGATTAAGCATTAGGATACGGAGAATTTTAAGATTAAATGCAAATTGATTCCTTGAAATGGTGATAGGAATTCATCTCTATTTTCTGGTTTTACCAACTGTATATTATGTTCATTTTATTCGTCTCTGTTTGCATAAGTGCACATCTTCACTGTAATTCTTCCATGATTGAATGCTTGAAGATGTTTCTGGGACCACAAAATAAAAATGAAAGGCAACAAATTTCTGACAGCTTGGTTATGTAAATTTTCTTCCATGATGTAATTTTTGGAAATTCTGCCGTCGCCACCTCCCTCCTCTCCCCCCCCCCCCCCAAAAAAAAAAAGAAAAATAAAAGCGCCAGAGACAGAAAATAAAGATGTAATTTGTGTGATTGGATCTATGATTTTGGTCTGTTTCTCTGCATGTGAATGAATAACTTGGGGGCCTGCTACCCTTAGTTGGGTTGGCAAGTCCTTGGTACAACCAGGGTTCGACTCCCACCTTCCCTCCTCTCCCCTTTACCCTAACCTGTAGGCAAAAAGAATGAATGTTTCCTAGTTCTAATAATGTTTTGAATGAAACAGCATGCCTCTGGCAAGAAATTTCAGGAGATTCTTGAAGAAGCAATCGTTCAGCCCCTCAAAATTGATGGCGAGCTATATATTGGAATTCCTCCAGGTATGTCATATGTTTCAAACATCTTTGTATTAATATTCTCGCTTGCAAGTTTCAGTGCCAGTTATGCTTGTGAAATCATTTGCTTTCTTTTGATCTACTTATCTGTGCTTTAACAAATAATATTGAAATGTTCCTGGCTTCAGGGTCCTGGCAATTGTAAACTTGGACTTGCTTTGATAATTGGCATTACAATTTCTTTATTGGCTTTTCTCCAGGTGTGGAATCTCGAGTTGCAAATTTGACAATAGATATGAATGACCTCAGCAATCTTTTAGAGATGAATAGTCGTCCTGAACTACCATCCACCTTCCAGCCAAGCAACATTGCTCAAATAGTGACTGTTTTGCCTGCTTTATTCAACATGCTGAATACTCGCCGTGCAATAATACCTTCTGCCAATGGACATTGCTCAGCACGTGCTCTTGCACGGTATTACGCAGCCCTTGTTGATGGAGGCATGATCCCGCCATCACATTCCTCACTCTCCAAGCCTCCACTTGGTAGCCACCCACACATTCCCAAGTTTCCTTCAGAGAAGGCCTCTAAAAAGCAAAAAGGTAAAAGTAATGAGATGGCTGCTTTGTCAAAGAACAAACCTAACTCAAGGAAGTGTAGTAAAGATTTCAAGGATAGTGAAAATAGTGGAAAGAGTAGCAATAGCAGTAGAAATACTAGTGATGCCAGTGCAGTTGACAGCTTTGCAAGCAGTGATGTTGCTCAAAATAGTAATTATGTGGAGAGGATTTTTAACAATCCTAAAATTCATGATGCATTCTTGGGCGTGGGAGAGTATGAGAATTTTGCCAAACCAAAAGGAAAATTTGGACTAGGATTTAGGAGGGCTAGTTTAAGTGATGGATCGTTTAGCGGGTTTGGGCACTCAGGCATGGGCGGATCCACAGGTTTTTGTGATATCAAGAACAGGTTTGCCATTGCGGTGACGCTGAACAAAATGTCATTCGGGGGTGTGACAAGAAAAATCGTTCAGCTTGTTTGTTCAGAGCTAAATGTCCCATTGCCTGATGATTTCTCAGATGCTGGTGATAGAGGAGCCGATGTACAATTAAATATAGGGAGACCGATGATTAACTGAACGTGAGAAAATTCTTCTTTCTCTTTGCTATATATATATAGAGAGAATGTACATGTGAATACAAACTCAAAGATGTTATAAGGACCACAATTTTTAGTTAACATTGTTATACAGTTATATAAGCCCCTGTTTTCTTTTCTTTCTTCCAGTTAAAAGGTGTACAGGCCAATGGCTCCGCAGCACAAGCTAGCTCAAAGGAGTACTACTCTATAGCTCATTGGCATTGGCATTGGCATCGGCGATGCTCTAAAGAACTAGAGTGTCTTATAGGCTTTTAGGGACCGGATACCAATCAGGATATCAACAATGGCATTGTCAGCACTCCCAGGATGAGCATCCACCCTTTTTCCAAGGAATTTCAACAAATCTATACACAAAAAGTAGAGAAAGCAGGAAAGAAATAAGATCCCAAAGCAGCAAAGTCCCACATATAGTTCAATATTGGCTGCCTGCCTAGTCAAAAAACAAATCACTTCATATACACTAAGAGATGTTAGTGTATGCTCTATTTCCTTACCCATAACCATAGATCATAAGCCTGAGTTGCCTAATGGTTATATTGAATTGAATACTATTAAATTATTAGCTAAAGAGTATTGATAATTAAAATGATTTTATTTAATATTACCACTGTAATTGTGGTTAAGAAAACCATAATTTATAATTAATAAATGATTAAGAATTAATTTGACATATTTGTAATCATGATACTCTAAAAGGAAGTGTTTTTTGGAGGGTTAAATCTGATTATTTTTTAAAATGGAGATTGTAGGTAGCATTTTATTTAGAAATAAATTAAAACTAGTAGGCAGATGCACGTGATAGAGGCAGCAATATGCGTGCATAAGAAATCAGCAATAATTATAGAAAAACGCGGTTCCATTTCATGTGCTCTCTTTAAAAAAAAAAAAAAAAAGATCTCTTCATTAATTTTTTGAGATTTGTAAACTTAATTATTTTATTGGTGAGATGCAGTGCCTGGAAGCTGCATCAGCAAACCTATTATTTCAAAGCTGTATTAATATTAAATTTATTACTTCAATAATAATACTGAAACAACTTTTCCTTTCATCAATCCCTTAAATTAAATATATTCCCATTTTTCTCAAAATTTTCTACTTTTGTATATGGTTAATATTTGAACCACCCAAGTCATCTTTTTTTCCCCTAAAAAATTAGAATGTCGAAACTCGAAATTAAATTTATCAAGCGAGTAATATCTTTAATAATTAGACGGTCATGATTCATTTTAGCACTATTATATTCAAATTTTATTCTTAGAAATAGAAAAAGAAAAAGAAAAAGAAAATAATAAAAAATTTTATAATTTTAAATATTAATAAGTAATGATGAATATATAAATCTAATTTAGAATTAATAATGAGATATTTCTGTTGTTTTAGATAATCAAATAGGTTTCATCTATATATCCAGATAGGCTAATGCCATGTATGAGTTCAATTAATTTGCTATTAAAAGAATATGTGCATGTATGGAATCCATGCACAGAACCAACTAGGATATTCCATCCAATTTAACTTGAGCAATAAATAAAATCATCATATCATATGCCCATCACCACTTGTAGCCAGCTAGATTTACAATAATTTAAATAATAACAGGATTAGGATAATTAAATGTGGCAACAGAATGGCATTCCAAGTTATTTTCATCAACATCAAGGTTATTTATATGGATTACCCACTATAAAACGCAGATGCCGCTGCAGAAATTAAAGAAGGAAACCAATAGGCTTGTGAGAATTATTCGAGTTTCTGAGCTTAGTAAAATGATGAACATAACAGGAGGAGTGTGCTCTAGATTGGTTGGAGACCTAGTGCAAGCATTAGGAGTTGCAGCAGGATCAAGATCGCCTTCTGCTGATCCAACTCCAATTTGCAACCCTGTAAAGAATACAGCTGAAGTTGACGAGATGATGATCCAGGCCTTGACTGATGTATTTGGGATGGAAAACAATGGTAAAATAAAGAAGAAGAACGCACGCCAAGTGGTGGAGAAGCTTGGCTTGATGTATGGCCATGAAGAAGGAGGAGAAGAAGAAGAAAAATCAGCTGCATTAATGGACGATGAAATGCCAGTGGAGGAGGTGCTCAGTGGGTTGGAGAAAGGGTCAGAGCGGCAGCATTTGCTGCATGAAGCATTCAAAATATTTGATGAGGATGGCAATGGGTATATAGAAGCGGTAGAGCTGAAGAGGGTGCTTCAATGCCTGGGCCTGGACAAGGGTTGGGATATGAACGATATCGAGAAGATGTTGAAGGTTGTTGATTTGAACTTGGATGGAAGGGTTGATTTTAGTGAGTTTGAATTGATGATGAGCTAATTTTTTTTTTCTCAGTAAATGTTAATTTTTATATCCTTTTCCAAGATTTTATTTTTCCCAAATAACAGATGAGCAAAGCTGCCAGATGTTAATTTTCGTAATCCAGACTAATTATTTGCCATCCTTTTGCTCTTTGACATTCTTTAAAATCAATCAGCTTATCTCCCTAAGCTTCACATTTCATCCTAAAATTCAATAGATGAATTGTAAGTAACAGGTATGCATGAGGAGCATGAATTAATTGAATACGTTAGAACCATTCATTTCTTATCACCTATCGACCAAAAAAACCTACCTGTTTAAGCAAGAGTAACTTGCAATAAGGATAACAAGAAACAACTTAAGGGACAGCGTGGAGAGACCATTAGTGAGATTGTTTGAATCTATCATGGCCAAAGTTCTGAAACACAGCTATTCCTGAGATTGACGTTATTAAGATTATCAATTCCAGGTCCTGAAATTGTCAATCCACCAACATATGATGAGGCATCTTCTCTGTTGATTGTGATGGTTGGTGAAACTCGTAGATTATGGTTATTCAGCGATTGAGGAGAAGTTAGATGATTTTGAACAACTTCATTCATGTTACAGGTCAATGAACCTCGAGTCACCATATCTTCAGCCAGCTTCACCTGGTTCATATCACAAATTCCTTTAAATACCTCAGAATGTAATATCAAATTGAGTAGCAAAATCACAACTTACCTTTGCCCTTAAAGCCTCCACGTCTGATTTAAGCACTCGATTATTTGTATCAGCATCACGATATTGCTGAGTGGCAACTAGAAGTTGTTTGTACAAAGAAGCATTCTCTCCTGTAAGTTCCTCAACCTGAAATAATCCATCAACCAACTTATGATTTTGCCCTCTCTCTATATGTATGCATTAAATTTGATCATGAATTATATATGATACCTGCGATTCAAGATCGTGCAAATGTGCTTGTTTTCTTTTTCTTGAACGTCTAGCTGACTCTCGGTTTGAAACCATCCTAAACGCCATAATGGGAAAGAAGCATAAACATAAACGGAGTTGTGGGATCCCAACAGAGAGTTGAGAGTGAGTGAGTAGTTTACCTTCTAATGCGTCTTAAATCAGTGGGATTTGTGCTCTGTTCACAAGGACCTGCTTCTATCTCCACCTCTTCTTCATCGTCTGAGGAGCCACTGCTGCTCACTCTTGTTTGTTTTGGTTTATTATAATCTGAAACTGGACTCTCAACTCACTCAAATTTCCAGTTTATTCAAATGTTACTGAATAAGAATAAGAGTTTGTGCTATAAAAAGTTGGAACATACCACAAACTGATGACTGGGCGTCAATGCTAGATTGCTTGGAGCTCTTTTGTTGAGAGTGAGACCATGCCTCAAATGACTCTGTGAGTCCACAACTCGACAACCCATTTATCATGTCCTGCATACAAGCATTCTAAGCTATCATCCTCACATATCTTGATAAACCTGAGATTTTCTTGTTCACGCCAGGAAAAAAAGAAAAAAAACATATGATTAATTTTCTTGTAGATTAATCATTCCTTCATTTTGAATTTTAGCAAAACACCTCTACATCTAAATTCTTTTTTATTAATGCTTTAGCCTTTAGTGTTGAGATTTTAATTTTGTTTTTTTTTTTAACAAGATACAAGAAGTGATTTCCCTGTATCCAAGAAGAAAAAAGGCATTTGAAGGAATGGCCGGCTCAGTCCGTTGGCTATTCCCTAATTGACATAAAAGAACAATTTAATTAGTTTCAATGATTGGGATTTTTTATTCAACCAATAATTGTAGGTTCAAGTCAGCATGTTTGTCCTAAGTCATTTTGTTTATAATTATCTGTCAACATATTATTATTAGAGAAGTGAGATAATTAAGAGAAAGTAGAATGATAAAATTATATAATTATTGTGATTCTTAGAGATACAGATAAAATTTAGAAGAAAATTACAGCTAAAAGTAAAGGGGGACAAGTATCTAAAGAGGATGGAGTTGATAAGAAATGCATATAACGTAAATGATGAAAAGTCCAAACCAGAGTTTTGAAGCAGAAAGAGAAATCATCGCCAAATAAGCCTTCGACTTCGAGCTCAGCAGAAAGAGAGTTGTCCCGATTTCCCTTCATTTCTTCTTCAGGTTTATAAAATTGGGTTTTGTTGATAGCCTCTTGGAGGGCCACTTCTGACTCGCTTCCTTTCATTTCAGCCTCCTGCTTTCCTCTGCTCCATTCCTTTCTACTTCCTAGCATTGCTACTTCTTTGAGAGAGAAAGAGAGAAGGGGAAGGGGAAGGCTTTTGAGCAAGTGTTGCGTTGATATATAAAGGCAGAGCAAGTAAAGTAAGTCTCTCTCTGCCAGTTAAAGAAATTAGGAAATGGAGAAAGTGGAGCCAGCGGGAGTTCAAAGTTTGCCGTGTTAAATTATAGAAAAGTCCTCGAGATTTTGCCTGTAATTAACGAATTTACCTTATGTCTTTGTTAAATAACAAGGCAGAGCAGGGATATGATTGACACGACAATGAGAAAACAAGGGAGGTTGATTTGGACTGCCACCGACCTTATAAGAAAGCAACAAAGGTTGCTGATTAGATGGCTGCCTCCACTGAGTAATAAAAAAGAGGTCTTCAGACTGGGCAATACCTAACTTTGTACGGTGAAACACATGACGTTGCACCCAACTTCAACATCACTAGTTGAATCATTTTACTTCCCTTAACAAATCCATCCTTATTCATATGCTCTTTTGCTTCCTTGCTAATTAAATCATCTTCCTTTCTCATCCATCGGGGCTTGCTTCCTTGGTAATCAAGGAATAGATTATGAGGGTTGTTATACTATAGATTTTAAAAATAAAGTGAGAAATTTGGATTTGTTTCGGAGGCAAAAGGAGCATCTCTCTGGGCTTAGGTTTGCAAATTGAGCCCACTACCTTACCCAATCCTACAAAAATAAAAGGATCATCTTCTTCCAATCGGATTTGCAAATTGTAAATTTTTAATATTCTTTGTTGAATTTTTTGAGCTATCACTTCAAAAATCTCACATTATAATTTAAGAAAATTTACTTATGGATTAAATCAATAGAAATTACTCATATATATATAGCATTTTTTGTAAAGAGTATAGACTTGAAGGTTAAAGAAAGCCCGGATTGGCTTTAGATTGGCCCCATCATATTTGCTAATGGGCCTCAAACCCTCAACCCAATTCCGTTAATTTCTTTTTTTTTTTCTGTAATGAGACAGTGTCTTTTCAACTATTTTTCTTGCGAGAATTACTTTCATATTCCTAAACTCTTAAAAAAAATTACCAGTTAATTCCTATTTCAAAATTATTTAATTAAAATATTTATATATTTTATAAAATTAAATTATTAATTTTTTTAATAAAAAAATTTAATAATCAACTTATTTTAAACTTAATTGAATAGACTAAATAAAATATAATATAGACTAAATAATATAAACAACTCAATGCAGCTAATGATTTTTTTAATAGAAAGATTAAAGTATTACATTTTATAAAATATACAAATATTTTAATTAAGTGATTTTGAAATATATATATAAACTAATTAATTTTGTAAAAATTTAAATACTTAATAGTAATTTTTTTTTTTTTTTTCATAATCTTAAGAAAATATTCACCAAACTTTTTCTGTGGCATAGGAAATAATCGGAACACTAGAAAAAGCGCATTGCGGAATTTGGGCATGGATGACCAAAAAATAATTAAAAACTTAAGAATTTTAAAAAATGTAATTTAATTTATTTTTTATATATAAACTAACTTTTTTAAAAAAAAAAAAAAAAAACAGCTTCGTAGCTCAAATAATAAAAAATTATTACAATGCCTAAATAAAACTAAGCGAGTAATAGAATTAATATAAAAATATGCTAACTCGCGACAGTGTATGAGCCACCGTGTTCATATTGAAATACCTATTTACCCAACTAATGAACAAATGACTGTTTTGCATAGGTAAAGTTTTACATTCAGCAATTATTAAATCAAGACTCTAATTGATTAATTGATGAGGAAAGAGCACATTGACACACTAGCTATGAATCAGATTCAATTGGCACATAATGTAAATTTAAGGAAAGTAGCCACATTAAGGTCTCGTTAAGTACAACAACCTCAGCTACTAAAGGAGAAATTGTCCCAGGATAAAAGCCCAGAAACCACTTAGCATAGTACCAAATTCATCACAGACCATTGCAGAAAATGAAAAATTGCATTTCAGAGTATCTGAAATTGGCTAGGTCCATCACGGAAAATCAAATGCATTGGGACGATTATCAACTTAAGATAAAGAACAACAATGTTGCTACAGCCCAATCATGCAAGACCAACTTGGAGCTAACAACTTGATATATTGCATTATCCCAATGAATACTATTATTATGTGTATTTTATAGATTCTATAGGACAACGCATCGAAGACTTGCTACATCTGTGGCTGTGGGTTGAGAAATAATCATTTGAAACACAAAATGCCGGAAAAGAAAGGGATTGGATATCCCAATCATGAAGACCAATCAATCTCTAATATTATGTAACGGCAATGGATATAATAGATGAGATATTGATTTTGAACCGCCTGAACAAAGAAGACAATAAGGATCAAAATTACTCTTCAATCATGCAAATTATTCTTAGTGGAAAAAAAAATATATAATACACACCGCATAAAATTCTTCATTTTAGGTGGTATTTGTAATATTTAAAATTTGCTTCAATCATCCGGTTTAGACAATAACTTAAAAGAGTGGATAAAAGACAACGCAACATTACAATTTGATTTCAGACTGTATTCACTTACATTATGGGTATAATGCTACACCAAATCATCTTTCAAATTTTATCGATAGTTTTATATTTTTAAATTTTTTTTTTATATTCTCGTATAGAAAAAGAACCACTTAATATGTAGTTTCATTGATACATTTCAAAAAATTTACTCTAATCATCTGATTGAGACAATAACCTAAAAGACTGGGTAAGAGACAACGCAACATTACAACTTGATTTCAGAGGTATTCACCGTTAATGTTATGTCAAATTATCTTTTAAATTTTATCGATAATTTAATATTTTTAAATTTTTTTTTCATATTTTCCTAGAAAAAAAACCATCTAACATATAGTTTTATTGATATATTTCAAAAAATAAATCAACTAGTAAATTTTCAAAAAATGGCACAACTAGCTATAAAACATGAATCCATCTTCACCATGTGCAACCAAGGATCAGATCAGACATTAACACTAATACCATTTCCAATTTGCCAACGCATGCCGCCATGAATAATAGGTTGAGATAATAAACTTCTCCAAATAAAATTAGCATTACACCCTAAACGATATTAACAAAGTCTCTTGAAAAATAATATTTTGTTTTGAAAGTTTGAGACACAATAAGAAAGTGTTAATCAATTATTAATCTCCAACTTTATTTTGTAAGTTTGGCTAAATTAGAAAAAGATAAATCTTAAAAATCCATTCTTCCATAATGCTTTGAACCACACATCTTATCCATAAACACTAACACTGTATTTAACTTCTATCTTTTTTCGCCCAATAAAATTACAAAAATGTAAATCCTAAAAATTTATTTTTTCATAATTCAAACATGCGATCTCATGGAGTTTTTTATCTTTCATTTTTCTTCGCCCATTGAAATGGATTCATCATTCATTGCAGCTCCTTCAAAATGAAATTTGAAATTTGAAACACGATTGTAAGATAAAATAGAATTGAACACATTCTCATGAGCTCGATTAAAAAACTAACTTTTTATTAAATATGTTTTTGGATGTTATTTGTATTTATGGTAGATTTAATTTTTTTTTTTATAACTTTTCATATATAATATAATAAATTTTAGTATTTTAATTTTTCAATGATACATTAATTAAAAAAACTAAGAAGATCCTTAATTATGTAAATAATGAAATTCAAAAAGATGGTTTGAAAATATAATCTAATATTATTTAGGAAAAATAAAATAAATATATAAAAAAAAACCTTCGACATATCCATGCAATTATTTTTTTAAAAATTTTGTTTATTTTTTTATTTTTAAAATAATTTATTTCATAAGGATCTATTACTAACAAAAATTAAGCTCACATCCAATTAAAATCATTATCTAAAATTTTCAGTTTTATAATGTGAAATTAACAGTTTTTTCAATTTTTTATTTTTCATGTTAATTTAAAAGGAGAAAAAGTACTTATAATAAAATCATTATTTTAATATAGTTTAATGTTACGTTATATATAAAATTATTATTTTAATTTTCAGTTTTTAAAGGGAAAGTAACGTTTTTCTTTTAATTTGATTTGTAA
The DNA here is from genome assembly GCF_001659605.2 of Manihot esculenta. Lineage (NCBI taxonomy): Eukaryota > Viridiplantae > Streptophyta > Magnoliopsida > Malpighiales > Euphorbiaceae > Manihot > Manihot esculenta. Next base: position 250,482 of record NC_035163.2, on the reverse strand, counting down.
TAAAATAAAAACTTAATTAAAAATAATTTAAGTAAAAAATTAAGAATCTTGATTTACATAAATTCTATAAATAATTTAATTAATAAAAATTTAAAATAAATTAATTTTAACTTTTAATAAAAATCTAATCTTTATTGTAATAATATAAAAATATAATGGATTTTTTGGTATTCCTTTTATTATTCTCTTTAATACAAATTAGACCATAAAATTCATAATTAAAAACAGATTGAGCTTCAGTATTAATGTTTAAAATCTTATCTACTTTTTTTGGGAAAAAAAACATAAATTTGTAATTCTTAATCAATTTTTAAAATAAATTGATCAAAATTTTTTTTTGTAGAAGGCCCGTTTATAGAATTTTAACTATTTTTTTAAAATTTGATTTTTTAATTGAATTTTAAGATAAGTAGGATTAAGAACTTTTAGTTTATATTTATACTAAAATTAAAAATTTTAAATTAATATATATTTAAAAAATAATTTAAATAACTTAAAATTTTAAAACCATTTTTTATAATCCAATTATCCTTCTCTCTCCCTGCACTTTTGTATGTACTATTTAATATTTTAAAATTTAAAAAATAAAATTTACATATATTTAAATTTATTCAAAAAAGATGTGTAATTTTTCTTTTTAATCCTTTTACTTTTATTTTTCAACGACGTCTAAGATTTGCAGTATTGAATCAGCATGTTTAAAGATACTTGATGGATTTTGGGTGTTCTTCTTCGAGACCTGATCTCAATCCGATGTAAAAAATTATGTGATTATCTCATCAATTTATCATGTTAATTATAAATTGATTTTCAAATTAAATAAGCCTTAAAAAAAAAAAAAGAGAAAGATAGATCTAGAGTTGGTTAATGAAAACTCCAACTGATATGATATTAATAATTACTAGACAATTACTGAATACACTCCTCATACAAAATCCCTATCCCCATCCCCATTGTTGACATGGCTCTTTTTCTTGGTACTGCTGACCACAAAGTCTAAATTGTAAAGCACTGGGATCATCGTAACAGAGCACAGGAACACCAGCACTGGCCCAAATATCCACAACAGAAAGGGCATGGCTGCGTAAAACAGTCTGTTGCCCACTGTGTTCAGAACAAAACCCTTCTCTAGCAGCTCCGTTACGTAGTCAGGGGTCACTATGGACATGGGGTCAGGTGGAGTGTTGATGAGCAAGTTCACCTGGTTCACAAACCTTATGGACAGAGAGTGGCAAAAGAATGAGAAGAGGAACAAGCATAGCAGGGTCACATATTTTAATGCCACCATGAATTCACCATGAGCCCCGTATACGGCATCGTTTAAAGGTTTCTTCACGCTATAAGTGCTGCTTATAATGGCTGCCAGCCCAGCTGAGAGAAGGATTGATGTAGTGGCCATTAAGGTGGATCCCATTATCAAGTTTCTAAGCGTTTGGACGGCCAAGATGTTCTTCTTGTCGTTGTCCTGCACCAGATTTTACATTACATTAACCACACTCTCTCTTTGTCCTATACGTATATACTACTCTTAACAGTGCCGTTTGGTACTAGAAAAAGCAATCACATTTCAGGAAAAGAAAAGAAAAGAAAAAAAGAAAGAATTCTTGCTTTTCATGTAGACCAGCCAAGGCATGGGAGGTTATGAAAGATGTTTGCTTCAAGGTAACTGCCTATTTCACAATGAAATTTGTGCAGTGCAGGCATCTCAATTATTGATGATGCAAAAGTGATTAAAAAAAGCCAGAAACAAAAAGGTAAATAAACTATTGATCATCTTCTTCTTTCCCATGTATATATGCAGCAGCTTCAACATTGACAGTAATGGTGAAGTGCAAGCATAAATATATAATGTATGTAGAAAAATTTGAACGTTGTCACCTTTGTTTCCATGTGAACATGGTTAATGGGAAATTATAAAGCCTACATGCATGTATAGCAAATACAATCAATGAATTTTAGGTGAGTGTTATTAGATTAATTACCTTCATCATGGCAGATACCCAGTAGCGGCGGCCGCTTGCGTTAGTACCAATGATGGTGGAGAGAGGTTGTGTTCTGACCTTATGCCATAACCATATGTGATAGGCCAGGGTGATAAAGAATCCAAGCGGAACAAGTATGACATCTAGATAACATTTTCTCCACTCCATCGATCCCTGCCCTGAACTTCTCTTGATTAATTAAAATTTCTTCGCCTTATCGTGTAAGCTCCTGGCCATCTATTTATAAAGTGTTGGAGAGGTGTATGTAGACCCGTTTTAAGTGAGAATTCAATCAACAAAAAGCATACCCCCTTCCTTCTTTACCCCTTCTTTTGGTTTCCCCTTTCTGTAAGTTCCATGATAAGCCTAATCTCTTTCTTTGTAATTTTATCATTTTATTATTATTATTAGCTTTAAAGCGTGCCCCACCCCCCATTTCTTATATTTTACGAAAATGGGACCTTCAAGTATTCCATGAATGGAAAACTCATCCCCTTCCTTTTTTTTTTAATGTTTTAAAGGAGTTTGATATTGTGAGATTCAAAAAAATGGTTTGAGGAAGTGGTTGTGTAAAATTTGTCGGAGAGGAAGACATTTTCTTCTGTCGGCTAATGACGCTTAATCGCCTCTGTGTTACAGTGTCATCTGTCTCTATCACTCAGATCTGTACGTCCTTCTCCATGCCATACGAACTTTTAATTATTTCGATACGCATGCGAATAGGACTGCGAAGTGATTAGACTAAATATTCTTTTATCAGATTACCAACTGGACTACTTCCCATTAAATTTGGACTTGCGGTGGATCCGACCTGCTTCGCGTGTCTGAATCGAGATTTGAAATGTTGGGTTGGTCAACTTAAAGGGGGCTTGATGGGTTTTGGGCCAGTGCTCTTCTCATGGGCCTGGTCTCGCCCAAAGTAGAGAAAATTCGGCGGTTATCGAAATTTAACAACAATGTTACGTATTGTTAGGTATTATTCAATTTTATTATTTTAAATCAGTTATCTAATTGTAAAATAATAAACGAAATTCAAATAACATGATAGAATAATATATTCTTGCATAATTAAATGAGAGATATTACTTTTTTCTTACTCATGAAACAAATATTATTATATATAAAGAGAGAATATTATATATTAGTATAAGTGTGGAATTCATCTGTTACAATTAATGTATGGAGAATATTATTCTGGTATATATTCTAGTAGATAGAGATTCAAGAATAACATGTAACACTCATGTACACTTTAACATTTCAAGTAAATTGGAAACATGATTTTAATGATTAATGTTATATGTAGGGTGGTGTACTTTAATTCCAAGAATTGAGGAGATGGACCTAAAGAAGACTATAGGCAAAGGTTTTCATGGAAAATATAAATGACTAATAAATAGATGAAGGGTAATTAAGTAAGATGGCAGAAAGGGAAATGAGAATAAAAGGAAGGGGTAAAATGGGGAAATAAAGAAGGTGATAATCTGACAAGGCGCAAAGAAAGATAAAAAAGGGGAAAGGAAAGGAAATGGGAAAACACGCCACTGTGATGAGAGAGTGAAGACAACGTGCACGCGCACTATATACGGAACCGTTTCTGCAAATCAGTTGGTGAATGACATTATGACTCATCTCCCTCGTTTCGAATTTCTTGTTAAAAAAAAAAAATCACCACTCCCTTTTGATTACAATTGACTAATAAAATTTTATTGTTTCTTTAAAATTGGTTAATTAAATTAATTTAGAAAAAAAAATGACAATGGAAATGTGATTTCAAGAATTTGATTTATTAAGTTGACATAAGGATGATAATGGAATCGTATTCAGATTCCACCGGCACAAAGTTGAAGCCAAACCAGATGGGAATGGGAATATACCAAGTTCAGAATAAATTCTTTTCTTCTCTCTCTGATTTTATCTAATTATTTTCAAATTACAGTTAATTAATTAGTGGGATACTCATTAAAAAATCAACCATAATATATAATTTTCCTGAATTCCACACATATTCTTATATATACTTTCTTTTTTCCATTAATCAACTTTGCAAATTGGAATTTGATGACTGTGTTAGGCCACCTCATCAATGTTCTTCAATTACTTATCTACCTTCACATATCCTAATTTGGAATCTTATGTTCTATAGCTTTACCCCCCAAAAAAATTTGGCTTTAACTAACATTCTCAAATCTAAAAAAAAAAAAAAAACACTTAGTAACTAGCATTCAGATAACATAAAATTTTAATTAAATGTTTATCATATTAAGAAATTATATAAGTGGAATTAAACACAATGTCGTTGACAAACTTACTAATCATTAAAATTGAAAGGATTTGCACTCACACAAACTTAGTCATGAAATAGATGCATCTGAATAAATTTAAGAGGTTTCAAGTTTTACTCTCTTAATTTTTAAATTTTCATTTTAAAAAAAAATTGAAAGGATTTCAAAATGGAGTGAAGGTTATAAAAATGTTGAAGAAGCATAGCAGTAGCACCTTTATTATTATGGATTTGCTTTTTCTTGGCTTTATAATGCATTAATAAAATGGGAAATTTTCTTAGACAGAAATTCAAAAGGTTTTTAAAGGATCTTTTGGATCTTCCAATGATCAATGGGCTTCAAATGTTTTTTCAAAAAGCTATTTTGGCTGGCTTTTTTTTTTTTTTTCTTTGTCACCTTCTCTGCATGCACACGTAAATTATTTTGTCCATTTTCATTTTATGATATTCAATAATTTGTTTGTGTTTGCATATTAATTAATATTTTATAGCCACAACCAACTAAGCAGTTCTATATTAACTTTAAAAATTGCAATTACTGCTATTCTGATTATGGAATATTATACTAATGATTAATTAGGTCTAATTGATAATAAATTACTCCATCCCATGCATTCATGAGCTTTTAATGGAGGCAACTTTTTTTTTTTTTGGATAGTTAATGGAGGCAACTTTAAGAATGATGTAATGTTTAAAAATTGACATTACAATTGATAATTCATTCAAAATTCACAATTCTAGTAAGAGCTGGGATTGATATTAATAAAAATGTATAGTATAGAATATTAAAGATAAGATTTTAATTATATATCATGGAATATTTGATTGATGGGATTGGTGATTGATTGAAGAGTGTTTGGATGTGTAGTAACAGGATTGGAGTTGAGGTGAATGATCATGCATCTCTCATCAATATGCAAAACAAAGAAATAAAATCCAAGACATGCATGAGCAAGAGACAAGTGGGTGGAGTGTGCATGTAATTTTCATATTCCAATGTTTCTTTCCTTTACAATACTTAATTATATATCCATCCATCCAATAGGAATAAGAGGTAATGGAGGTAAGAGTTTTTGGATGTTAAATATATATTGTCCAGTGGATAGAGGTACGCATAGGCCATGGCCATTTCGATAATTGGTGTAGGTTTAGTGCTCCAATATATGGAAGCTTGCGTTGCCTTGCCTGCTCAAAAACGGGAAGACAACTTGAACCCATTAACATATACGAAAGCCTCCTGATAATCATTAGGTCTCTCACCCATTTGGGCTGAGTCGGGCCCATAAAAGCAAATCAAGCTTTGAGATCGAAACACTTCTAGGTGGGTCTACCCAATGGCTTCGGTTCGGAGCCCCGCCTGAATGATACACTACAAAATTTTTTCGGATTAGTAACAGATTTTTCCGTTACTAATCAATGAAAAATCCGTTACTAACCAGTTTAGTAACGGATTTACATCCGTTACTATGAAACTCGTTGCTAATGCAATAGTAACCGATTAGCAATCCGTTACTGATTTGGTAACGGATTTAGTAACGGATTTGTAACGAAATTTAGTAACGGATTTCAAATCCGTTACTAATTTAATAAAAATTAAAAATATATAAATAAATTACATTCGTTACTAAATTTAGTAACGGATAGAAATCCGTTACTAATCCGTTACTAATTTGATAAAATAAAAAAAATATTTTAAATTTATATTCTGTTATTAAATCTATTGTTAATTTTAAAAATTATATTAAATTATTAATTTATTTCATTTTTTTAAATGGAATTAATTTATTTCATTATATTTTTTTTTTTGAAAAAGAGGGATAGAGCCCTTTAATTTATTATACGATCATGAAAAATATTCATACAGTCAGCATCCAAGAGGAGCTTAATACTAGATGAAGGCAAATCAATAAGACTTATACCAAAAACTCCACCATGCGCACTATTTGCAAGATAATCAGCTATCATATTAGCTTCCCTATATATTTGCACGACCTTAACCTTCCATTCCCGCCGGATAAGAGCTCTGCAATTAATAACTAAAGACTGCAGTCTATAAACACCACTGCCTTGACCTTGAAGAAGCTGAACAGCAATTTGAGAATAAGTTTGAATAACAATTTTCCGCCATCCCCTACTCCAAGCCACATTCAAAGCATGATATATGGCCCATAATTCTGCCTCAACCACACCACAAACTCCCAACACACAACGAAAACCAAGTAGCCATTTACCAAAACTGTCTCGAAAAGAACCCGCCCAGGTTGCAGCTCCTGAATTTTGACGCACACTACCATCTGTGTTGATTGTAATCCACCCTATAGCTGCTGGTGTCCAGGCCACTCTAATCACTCGACATTGACGTTGAATAGAAGAAGGAAAATAACCATTCCATGCTTGATATATTTCCTTAGCCTTGCCCAAGATTAGTGGGCGAGAAACTGATCTTTAGACTCCAAGATTGAAGGACCGTTCATTGCGAAATTTCCAAGCCCACCAAACTGTAACCATAAAAACTACAGGCCAGGGAAGCTCACCAATACAAAAAGAGCTTTTAAGACACCAAGACAACCATTCCCGGATATCAACGAAGCCAAAAAAGGTTTGGACTTCACTAGCAGGTAATAAATTAAGCCAGCAACTCTTAATAAAGTTGCAATCTCTTAAAACATGTAGCACCGACTCAGACTGAGTACCACAGCTCATACACAAGTCTGAATTAATCCATCCTCTCCGAAATCGCTGAACATTGACCATAATTTTCTCATGGGCAACTTCCCATAGAAAAACCCGCATCCTCTGCGTGCCAGGTGCTTTCCATAATTTTCATTGTATTTTATATTAAATATTAACTTTAATATTTTAAATTTTATTAATTTTATGAGAAAATTATTATAAAATTACATGAGAAAATTTAAAAAAAGAAAAAATGTGAGAGAATAGAAAAAAATGAGATATAAAAGAGAAAATAACAAAAGAAAGAAAATAAAAGAAAATAATGATAAAAATGAAGAGCAAATAAGAAAAAAGGGAAAATTAAAGGAAATGAGAAAAAAGGAAGAAAAAATAGAAAAAAGAAAGAAAATGAGAGAAAGATGAAGAAAAAATGAAGAAAAATAAAGAGAAAATGAAGATATACAAAAGAATGTAAAAAAAAAGGTTAGAGTATATATATGAGAGAAAAGAAAGTAAATGAATGAATAATGAAAGAAAAAAGGAAGGGAAAATGATAGAAAGTGGAGAGAAAATGAAAGAAAATATAAGAAAATGAAAGAAAAAAATATGAGAGAAAATAAAACAAAAATTAAGTGATAAAAGAAAGATCAATAATGAAAGAAAATTGAAGAGAAAATTGAAGAAAATGAAAGAAAATTGAAGAGAAAATTGAAGGAAATGAAAGAAAATGAAAAAAATTGGAGTTAATAATTAAGAAAAAACAAAAGATAAGGGAGAAATGAAGAAATGAGGAGAGAAGAGGAGAAAGAAAATGAATGAAATGAAGGGAAATAAAATGGAGAGAAAGAAAATGAATGAAGTGAAGGGAGATAAAATGGGTGAGTGTATAAATACGCGAATTAGTAACGGATTTAGTAACGGATTTAATCCGTTACTAATTTTTTTAAAAAAAACGCGGGTGAACTAAAATAAAAATGCGGTATTATTCTCCAAATTTTAGTAACGGATTTCTTAATCCGTTACTAATTTTTAGATTAGTAACGGATTTAGTAACGGATTAAATCCGTTACTAAATTTTTTAAAAAAAAACGCGGGCGAACTAAAATAAAAAGGCGATATTATTCTTCAAATTTTAGTAACGGATTTCTTAATCCGTTACTAATTTTTAAATTAGTAACGGATTTAGTAACGGACTAAATCCGTTACTAAACTTAAAAAGAAAATTTAGACTTTGAAAAAATAAAAAATCAATTTTTTTATTAAAAAAATAGTAACGAATTAAATCCGTTACTAAATCCGTTACTAATTATATAATATATTGCATTCCGTTATTAAATCCGTTACTATTTTATTTATTTAATTTATTTATTTAATAACCGATTTAGTAACAAATTTATTAACGGATTGAAATCCGTTACTAATTTTTAGCTAATTTAGTAACGGATTTATAACGGATCTCAAAATCCGTTATTAAATTTATAAATAATTTTATTAAGTAACAGATTTAGTAACGGATTGTTAATCCGTTACTAAATAATAAAAATTAATAACGGAATATAAAATCCGTTACTAATCCGTTACAAATTTGTAACGGATTTAAATCCGTTACTAATATCCGTTACTATTCCGACGGATTTTTGTAGTGATAGGCCGGATCGTTTGCAAGGCCAAACCCGGTAAGAAGGAAGCCGGCCCGGTGATAGGACATGGGGAGAACGAGCAGGCCCTGTCCCTTCGCAGCCCTGTCCACACGCGCGCCGGGGAGAAATAAATAGTCGTCTGATGCTTTCGTACGTACGGATTTGTATGACAAAGACAGGTGGTACTGTAGCAGTGAGACAGACAAAGGGAAAAGGATAAAAGGAGAATGACACCTTCCTCAGACTCAAGTTTTACACACACGTATTAAAAACCCTATTCTCTGGATCTTAGAACATCAATTGGCGCTGTCTGTAGGAACGAATGAGATTTTTTCGTCACCAGAGTTCCACTCTCACTACACCCACTGAGATCCACAATGGCTAACCACAATGAAAACCACGCTGATAATACCCCAAATGACTTGAGTTCTGCCCAAGAAGGACAACAGTTTTCTTTTTCCAACCCCACAACCCCCACTGGCCAACCATCAATGCTGCCCGTTCCCTCATCGGGTTCGGCAGGAAACACACCCCAAAACACCCTCTCCAACCAAGAACTCCAAACCATAACTTTCCAACTACAAAACAAAGCCCACTGGCCAGGACAAATGATGCAACAGAGGGGTCTCAATACCCCATTGAATGTGTCTCCCGTAGTGGAGACAACCCCTATCGTAGAGCCTCAACCCACCTTCAACCACTCAGCCCCTCAACAAAGTAGTCGCGGAGCCGGAGTAAGAAGCGAAAGAGTTGGCGAAGGAGAAGAACCAATAGCTAGGGTGCATGGAAGGAGGGTAAGGGAGCTTATTGACAATGATGAAGCGGAAAGCCATTCCGCAGAAACGGTCGGGAGGACAAGGAGTGAGGAATGGAGAGAATGATGTCACCTGGAAAAGAGGCCGAGGCAAAAGGAGAAAGACTTGGACCACAAGTTGCGGAAGTTGAAACAACAACTTCTAGCCGAACTGGGAGCGAAAGAGAACAGTCATACTTTCTTGCCTACCTCCTCGCCTTTCTCGAGATGGATCCAACAGGAGACCATCCCTAAAAAATTAATTATTTATTATAAAGTTTTTATTTTTCTTTGATGTGGATTAATTTGTTTTGAGTGATATTCAAGCTCTGAAGGAATCGTTCTTGCATTTGACTATATATTTATATACATAGAGTTGGAGGGAATACTTTAATTAATTAATAGATTTAGCTAATAAATCTATCTCTTCATCTCATTAATTTTAACTTTGTACTCTCTTCCTTCCCCATTTGAGGTCTGTCTTTCTTTTCTTTAAAAAAAAATACTTCAATTATCATGCCTTACAAATTAATTATATTTTGTATTTGAAAAAAGTGAAAAAAAACTGCTTATAGTTTTCAGTGCATTGATTTTGAATTCGTTTATAAAATTATGAAATTTTCATCAAGTTTTGCATCTCAACAAAACTAATTGTATCAATAAAACATGAATAAAAGATGTCTCATTTTCTTTTAGATTTTATAAGGGAGAGTCTCGTTTCTTCGACTTAATTCACTTTTTTTTATTACTATACGTGTTTTTTACTTTTTTTAAATTAAAAAATAATATTTCTCGGTTATTAAGAGAAGTAAATGTTTTTACTCTTTCTTTGAGCGAGTTGATTTATAAATAATTTTCTTTTAAATAATTTTGAGCAAATATGAGCTTATTGTGATTGAGAATCTATTTATATGTAATTTTTGTTGGTTGTGGTTTTTTCTATTTGTATAAAGGTGGGCTTTTTCAATCAACTGAATAAAAGTCATAGCATGTAACAAAATAAAGATAATGGTTTTGTTTTGGATGATTCTTTTTCTGTTGGTGGCACTCTTTGTTTGTTTGAGTTTCAGTGGATTGTTTATATTTTTTGACTAACGGAAGGATTTCGCTTTGCATTAATACGGAGTATTTCAGGGTTTTCTACTAAAATTATTTCTATTTGACAGTCAAATTCTCTCTATTTGACGGTCAAATTCTCTCTATTTGACGGTCAAACTTCAAGTCTTAAAATTTATGACAATTTTTCACCTCATATCTTTCTTGATCTAGACAAAGACTTTGATTTAATTCTTGATTTTTTTGTATACTTTTAAAATCTTTCGAGTTATGAAATTTACGGATCATAGATTTTTTTACATATATTTTATACTATTTATAAGATTCGATAGCCTTTTTTTTATATATTTTAAGGTAACAATGATTTTAAAATTCTTCTAATTTTTTATAAATTAGAATTTAATAGATTTTTTAGTTTAGCTTGAATCTATATGGACTTAAAATTTTTAAGATTTGATTTTAGACCGTATGAATTTAGGTTTGAAACTTTTTTGTTTGCCTCAATATATTTATTGGACTTTAATTTTTTTTTTCAATTTATAAGCATTTTATAAAAAAAGAAAATCAAAGGGATCCATTTTGCAATTATATATATGATAGTACTAATTAAACGAGACAGCTAATTAGTCATTTAAGCTAAATAATTATGAATAAAATGGAAGAGCGAATTTGAAAATTGAGAGAATGAATTGTACAGACAGAGTACGTACCAATCCAATGTAGGTACGATTTTTATATGATGGAATGAGAGGTATACAATTAATGCAGCTTAAGAAAATATCCTTCTCAAAATAAATAAATAATTCAGAAGCAATTCCTGTGCACGTGTTGGCCGCTTAAGACCCGCAATAATTTCTTTTGCATAAGTATTTTCAAATTAATTTTTCTGTCTTTTATTCAATTAATTTTAGAGCACATGCTTTTTTTTACAGAGGAAAACAAAAAAGAATGGGAGATATTTTGAAGATATTCATCCTCATCTAGTTTTTATAATATAATCTATTTACAAATAAATAAAAATAAATTTATTTTGGTGGGATGGATGAGTAAAATTTAATCTAATACTCCCATCCCATCCCTATAAGCTACAATCACATGGGGCATATGGGGACTCCCTCCTCTTCTCTTCTCCTAATGCCTTAAATGCCGCCCTAAGATACTTAATTATAATATTATTTTCATTCTATAATTTTATTCCAAAATTAAATTTTATTCCAAAATTAATATATGCATTTAGTGAAAATTTAAGAATTGAGATGTAAATTACCCTATAAAAAAACCAGTGGGATATTAATAGTACAAATGAGGAGTAGGAGGCATCCGGTGGCCCTTTTCGGTTTTGAATGGGGTCAGTTTTTGCATTGGAAACTTGAGCAGTCAAACGTTATAATCTAAATTTTCATCATTCTTTGGAATCTCTGATCACCTATTTATTTACTTACTAAATCATCTCCTTATTATATTGATTAAAATAAATGAACTCAAAATTCCAAAACAAGCCCTAACAAACCAACTCCTATAAGTTGAAAGCAATCCAATGCTGAACATAACCCCAACAGGAAGCACACCATGGATTCCAAGAAGCCTAACAAGATCAGACAAATTGTTAGGCTTCAACAGATCTTGAAGAAGTGGAGAAAATTGGCAACTTCATCAACACCAACCACCACTAATGGCAACAGCAGTAAAAGCATTAAGTTCCTGAAGAGGACGCTCTCTTTATCAGATACAACCTCTAGCACTGCCGTCCCAAAGGGCTACCTAGCCATATGCGTTGGAGAAGAGCTCAAGAAATTCGTAATCCCAACTGAGTATTTGAGTCACCCAGCATTTCACTTGCTATTAAGAGAAGCAGAAGAGGAATTCGGGTTTCAGCAAACGGGGGTTCTCAGAATTCCTTGCGAGGTTGCAGTCTTTGAGAGTATATTGAAGCTGGTAGAGGAAAAGAATGTGTATTTCTTGCAGGAGTGTGCTGGGTTGGGACATTGCTCTTCCAAAACCCAGCAAACTCCATCTCATCATCCTCAAAGTCCTATGTGCAGATAGTTTATCAATCCATTTTTGTTTTCACTTGGCCTCATTTGTCACTTCAATTTTTCCCATTTTTTTTCTGTAGATGGGGCCAAAGTAGTAGTAAAGTAATGAAGTTGTTTCAAATGAATTTATCAACTTTAATAGTCTGTCTGTCTGTCATTAACCTCCAATGCATATTTTCTTTCGGTTGCTTCTATATGGGGTGGTAATATCCACCTGCTTCTCTGGGCTCATGACCTGGTCCACCACACTCTACAATTGATTAGTGTGCTTTTTTTTTTTATTTGAGTGTGTGTTGGGAAAGAACAGGCATACACAGTTTGGGTTTGGCAGGGGTAGAAAAACAGTGCATGGTTTCATGTGAGTGAAATTAGCATGTGCAGCAACCTATGTATTCGGGTAAACAATACTGTACCCTGTGTTGACTACGGAAATAAGCGTAGGAGTACATAAACATACAAGGATATCATGACAGTACTAATATACTTGTAAAACTATACAATATTATAATATAATACAGCTTTTCAGAGCTTTACAAATAAATTCACGTGCACTTCATGCTCCATGCACATGCACATGCACATGCACATGCACATTTACATGCTAGGGAGTGATATAAAGTCCTAACCACTAAGATCCAATAAAAGAGGAGACCCACATCACACATTTTTCAGAGTTATAGAATTGCTAAGTAATTGCATATACTGGAGGTCATGTTTATTAAAAGTCTCAAGTGGCTAGTTTAAGGCTTATGTTAATACCATTAGAAACTGGACTAAGTACACTTTGAACTCTAAGACACACAAATGGCAACAAGTCAAATATTTATAGTTATAGTTACGCGATTCAACATCCGGTGGTTATAATCATATTTGAAAAATAATATTCATGACCGGTATGAATATTTAACTATACATCTCAAGTCCCATGCACAGTGGTTAAACCATCTCATGAAAATTTTCACTTAATCAGTTTTTTCATTCCACCCATACATCTTTTGGCCTTGACGGTCCCTAACAGAAAAATTGGTCTTAACCTCCTAATCAGAGGATTTTCGCTATTGTAAAATAAAAAGAAAAAGAAATTGTCCAAACCTATTAGCATTCAACAATCAGCGTTGAACTACATGACTCGTGAATAGGAAGTGAAGCTAATTACTTTAATAAATATATATAACAGGTCAACATTCTGCCTTTGGATCACCCATATGCGTTTAAAGAGGCTTCTCAAAGAAAATCTTGTGAGAGGGAAAAAATGGAGAAGGCAGAAACTTAAGCTCCGCGAGACAATCTAGGTGAACTCTTAAGCAAAGTGGTTAAACCATTTCCAGCTCCATAAGGTTCACAAATACAGATCCTCACTATCACTAATATTTGGTTAGGCAACGCATAGGAAAACTTTACACTCTGGACATAAGACTATCCAATCTGCATCAGAAGTTTCAGCTTAAAAGTGAGGATGATCAATATAACCGCTTCTGGAAAAGAGGCTTCTATGCTTCAAAAATCACACATACCAAAGGGTCAATTAACGGAAATCAGCGAGCAATAGCGTGATAAATACACTGCAAAAACAGAGCAGCATTTTTTTTCTGCACGATATGTCAAAATAAGAAATATATTAAGTAGTTCTTAATTTGTTTCTATTCGTTTTTGCACAATAGTCAGGAAACTGGATTACTGAACCCTGATAGGATTATAGAAACAAAAGAATTTTTGTATAACAAAATTTGAATTTTTATTGATTGAAATTATACCCAAAATATATGTACAAAAGAGGCAGTAAATCCTCTGCTATAATTGGCAGTATACAGCTCATTACCTCTGTACAATATTTCTTTTTCTCATTGCAAAGGAAGTCTATTTTGAAGGAATAGAACAATCAAAAATATTTTCTGTTTCTAGAATATATTTATAGTTGGGTTGAGCTATTTGTTTGGATTTGATTATATGTTCATAGTTTTTTTCATCTTGACCCAAACTATTTTTTTGATCCAAATCCATGTATTTTTTATCATCTTTTATATCCCCTCTCAAACTCAACTCGTGTGAAGACCAGAGAGATAAATGTCTTAAAGCAGTCATTGATTTTGTAAACAAATTTGCTAGCTGATCATCAAATGCTGCATATGTGACTTCAATGGCTCCATCTGCAATTTTATCCCTCAAAAAGTGAACATCGATTTCGATATACTTTGTTCATGAATGGAAAACAGAATTTTGTGCAAGAGCTCTAGCATCATTATTATCACACCACAAGGTAGGTCTATGTGAAGGAGAGAAACCAAATTCCTAAATAAAGGAAGTCAACCAAATGAGTTCTGTTGATAATTGTGATAATATGCGATAATCCGCTTCTGTACTAAATTTAGCTACAACTTGTTGCTTTTTAGAGCTCCAATAGATTAGATTCCCCCAGGAAGACGCAACCTCCAAAAGTCGATTTTCGATCATCAATGGAGCTTGCCCAATTAGAGTCACTATAAGCATTGATCTGTAAAGGAAGATTTGAAGGTTTAAACAATAATCCACAGTCAGTTGTTCCATGTAACGACCCGAAAACCGGATCGCTGCCAACGGTAGGATTCATATCGATTTAAGGTCGCCGGAACCTGTAGCAAGCCTACTATACATCCTGTGTATCTGATACATCATCACAAAAACTTAAACATTCCATAAAACCAAGTTCAACCTATACATACATCATACTAAAAACATAAAACCCATACTAGAGCTCTCATCAAATGCTCTAGTAAGGTAAACATTACATGTCTCAAGCTTGGTTCAAACATAACTCATAATTAAAACTTTTACATAAGGATCATGTTAATAGGGATTACAATGATAAAAACTAGGGCAAAACACAATTCTAATCCATTATACAATATATGTCCACAACTATTCTATTACATTAAACTATACCAGCTATTATGCCGGCTTCCCGAGCTATCTTCGACCCTACAAACCTGGGATCAGGAAAAAGGGATCAGCTCCAAGAACCTAGTGAACAGAACATAAAAATAATTTAATAAACATATGCTCGTATGAATTGCGTCACAGCATAAACAATTCACATCAAGATGGATTTGTCACCAGTAACTCTCTACATATTCCAATGTGCCCGACCCTCGACGGAGCTCCTTAGGACTTTAGCTTAAACATAACATAACATATCCACAATGCCAAGGGCGTAGAATGGACCTCACCTAGACTTTCCCTTACATATTGCCAAGGGCATAGAATGAGTCTCACCTGGACTTCCGTATCGTATCATATCATATCATCTCGAGGGCTAGTGGGTCATCCAATATCCATCCACATTAACAGTAAATTATGCAATGCATCATATTCGTGAATTCTAATGCAAACATCCTAATACATAAACATGGTATTCGTGATGCATGCTTAAAAATTTTAATTACTTTGAAATAATAAGTTAGTTTAGTTCTACTTACCTTTGGCTGACGCTTGCCTAAAATTGGCGCAGTTATCTCACTGCAGGCCTCTACGGTCTCCCAGGTCCGATCCTACATAGATGGACTCGAATGAGGGACCAAACATAACTATTTTATGACTCTAAATAACTCTCCAAAGACCCCCTAAAATATATCAAAACATGCACATAAAACAGGCAGAGGAAGGCTGGGCAGGGGACTTTTGGCGGCAGGTTCTGCGGCCGAAGGTCCCTCACAGATCCGAAAGTCAGGGACTTTCGGGGGCGGGTTCGGCGGCCGAAACTCCATCACAGATTCGAAAGTCTATGCTTTCGAGGGCAAGTTAGGCGGCCAAAAGGCTGCCTTCACCAGCAGGTTCGGTGGCCGAACCTAGGTTCTCCAGCAAGGCAGAACCCGATTCTGCCCTAAAAACTCAGCCACCAAAACGCTTAGATCCTCACACCCAACTCCTCAAAACATGCATACTCACTCATCAAGCATAAGGGGTATAAAAACTAGCCTAAACCCCAACAAACAACAACAAAAACACATAAGAGCAAACATTCATTAACAATCTAACTCAAACCCTAAAACTTTATATCTAACCATTTCATGCATTTTTAACCCTTTACCCCTTCTTAAAACTTAATTAAAACATAAGAAAAATAAGGATTTAGGCTTGCCTCTTGGAGATATAAGGGCAGCAGCAACCCAAACTTGGAGGTGAGAGAAAAACGATCTCCGGAGGTCCCCAAGGTTTGAAAACTCGGATTCAAGGTCAAATCTTCAAAAACAAAACAAAACTCATGAATTTCTTAAGAGATTTGAAGGAAAAACTACAAAAGCATCAAAGGGTGGCAAAGATTCACCTCTGTCCGAAAATGGAGAGAAAAACTCTCTCATTTTCGGGCTGAAGGCCTCTTATAGGTGGCTGGATAAACCACCTTCGGGGGCCGAAAGGGGAGGTCCCGCAGCGGCACCACCTTCGGCGGCCGAACTTAAGGTTCGACGGTCGATTCTAGTTTTTCCCTCCAAAACTATTTTCTTCAAAACTCTTTTCTTTCTTTCTTAAAACCTTAAAATTTTCAAAATTCATTGTATAAAAACCTTATTTTACCCTTCTTAAGGAGATTCCAGCTTCAAGATTCCGGTTTCCAACGGAGATTCCGTCGGAAGATTGGAATTCCGACGCCGGAGTCTAGCCGAGTATTACATTCCATGTAGGTAACGTAAAACTCTCTTTAAAGCAATCCAATGGGGCTGAAGATGATGAGCTTGAAATTGACTTAATTTATTAACGGTGTAGCAAATGTCAGGACGAGTGTGACACAGGTACTGAAGGCCTCCAAGTAGACTTTGATATAGAGATAGATCATCAAATGGAGCTCCATCATAAAGAGATAGTTTCACACTTGGGGAGATTGAAGTAGAGCATGGTTTTGTTGCAGTCATATTCGCTTTCACAAGTAAGTCTTCCATATATTTCTTTTGTGAAAGAAAGAGACATGTTGATGATCTTTTAACCTCAAAACAAAATAGTGAATAGAACCCAATGTCTTCAAGGCAAATTGGTTGCATAGTATCTGAATAACAGTTTGAATCATGTCAGTATTGTTGCTAGTAACTAAAATGTCATCAACGTACACAAAGTTAGGAGCCCATGTTGTTTGAAGTAAAAGAGTGAAGTATCACTTTTAGAATTTTGGAAATCCCATTTATTGAGAGTGAGCTTGAGAGTATGAAACCAAGCTTGTGGAGCTTGTTTTAATCCATATAGAGCCTTTGAGAGTTTGCACACATAGGATGGATATTGCTGATGCACAAAACCCTGTGGTTGATTTATGTAAACTTCTTCTCGTAAAGCACCATTTAAAAATGCATTGTTCACATCAATTTGCTGAATATCCCATCCAAAAGAAATAAGTGATATAATGACCTTTATAGATGATGCTTTAACAATTGGAGAATAAGTTTCATTGAAATCGAACCCTGAGTTTTGATTGAATTCCTTAGGAACAAGTCTGACTTTGTGTTTCGCTATAGAGCCAACTGGATTGTATTTCACATGAAATACCCACTTTGTTCCCAACACATTAAAATGGGGTTGACTTGGTACTAACTTCCATGTTTGATTTTGATGCAATGCTAGTATTTCTTCTTCCATAGCCACTCACCATGCAGGATCTAATAAAGCTTCTTTTACTGTGGTTGGTTCTTTGTGTGGTGATGTTATATATGTTGAGTATAGTTTAGGTTTTGAAATACCAATCTTTTAATATGGTAATCATAGGATGAGTGTTTATTGTTGTATGAGAGTGTGGAGGAGAAATAGAGACAAATGAATTTATGGGAGAAGCAGAGTTAGATGAATTTACCTGATGATGAATGTATTCTGAGTCATTGCCAAGAGACTATTGCTGAGGCAGAGAAGCAAAGAGAGGAACTTGTACAAATTTTAAGATTGAAAGAGGAAGTGTAGAAGAAGATGAATGAGTTGGTTTTGATATTTGTTTAGATGAAAATAGAATAGAAAATAGATATTCTGCTTCATTAAAAATGACATGGCGAGAGATATAGATTTGTCCATTGCTGTTAAGACATTTATAACCTTTATGCATATTACTATAGCTAATAAATACATATTTGGTGGAATGATAGTTTAGCTTGTTAGAAGAATAATATCTTAAGTATGGACAACAACTGCAACAAAAAGCTTTTAAATATGAGTAGTTAGGCTTCTTTTCATATAACTTTTCAAATGGTGAGACTTATTGTAGAACTGGAATAGGTAAAGAATTGATAAGAATGGTTGCAGTTGAGAAGACTTCTAGCTAAAAAGTTAGAGACATCTTAGAGTGGGCTAGGAGGGTAAGGCCCATTTCTGTCACATATCTATGCTTACATTCAGAAACACCATTTTGTTGGTGTGTGTAAGGACATGAAAACCGTGGTATAATACCTTGTTGAGTAAGAAATGGAAGAAAAGTTTTATATTCTCCACCATTATCTATTTGAAGGGCTTTAATTGGTAAGTTAGGTTGTTTTTCAACTTTAGTTTTAAAGGTTATAAATGTCAAAAGAGCATCAAATTTTAGTTTAAGAGGATAAAGGCATGAAAAGCAAGAAAATCCATCTATAAAGATAATGTAATATCTATGCCCTGCAAATAATAAATACGGTGAGGGGCCCCAAATATCTGAATATATTATCTCTAGAGATTTAGTGACAGATATAGAATGAGATGCAAATAGTAGTTGATGATGTTTATCAAGTTTGCATGATTCATAAAACATGATTAATGAAGAATGAAATTTAAAACCTAATGACTTAGAGAGAAATGATAGCACTGTATTGGAAGGGTGTCCAAGTCTGGCATGCCATTCATTAGGAGTGACTGAAGCAGTGAAAAGAGTGTGAGACGTAGAACTAGAAGAAGTTGATTTGTATGTTAAAAGACGGTCAAATGTAGAGTTAATATGATGGAGTTTAAGAGAGTGATTATGAGGATGTAAATGAAGTAATATGGTTTGTAGCACCGCTATCAATATACCAAGGGCTGTTTGAGGAGATCTGTGGAGTATGAGACTAAGGATGAGCAATATAGATTTGTGGTGGAGTAGGAGGTTCAGTAGGTGAAGAGGTAGTAGGGTAGTAGTTGTAACATGTATTGTTGGGAGTAAGAGGTCTCCAAGTGGACTGATTTCCTTACCGGTTATAGTCATAACATTTGAAACATTGTAGAGCATGGTGGTTTGGCTTTTGACAAATTTGGCAAAATAAGACCTCTACCTCCTCGACCACGGCCTCACGACCACCTCTAAAGCTAAATCGACCATCATTGGGAGTAGAAGGACGAGTTTGACCAGAATATTGAGCATATTGAACAGGAGTGATTGTGGGAATAAGGAGTATACCAGAGGTTTAAGCTGGCGAATTTAATTGATCAAGACGGGTTTCATGCATCATTAATGCATATTGTGTATCTCGAAGGGTTGAAAGTGATACATTATGTGTTAAAGAGAACTACAACAATATCATATTCATGGCCAAGTCCATTTAACGCACTTAGAATCAGTTCGTGCTTAGATACTTTATGACCAGCAATAAGAAGAGCATCACTGATCATTTTAATTTGCTGAAAATAGTCTGAAATAAATAACGAGATGATAGTAGTTGTTTTAACTGCAGGGTCCTCATCATGGAAGTTTGTACATACAGCTTCTTAAGGAGAAGCCATGTAAGTGATATAGTATAGTAATTCACAAGACCAATAACTTCCTCACCAATGGTAGAGAAAAGCCAACACAACAATAAAAGGAGAAGCATTGTCTCAAGTGATGTAGTACCGTGATTTACAAGACCAATAACTCAGCTTGATCAGATCTCCGCCAGACACGATATGCAGGGTTGAGAGGAATAACAGATGTAAAAGAATCAGAGTGAGATGTAATCTTCTAGCTCAAGTCTTATCCTCCCTTTCCAATTCACATAACTTTTCCTATCAAGCTTGATAGGGAAATTAAAATTTAATGTTTTGCCTAATGTAGAAAAGTTAAAATTTTTAGATGAGGAGAGAAAGATTTTCACAGTTGAAGAAGATAAAGAATTAATCGTTAATGTTAGTCTTAATGAAATTCTGATATCATATAAAATGGAAAGAATTTTTATATAACAAAATTAAAATTTTTATTGATTAAAATTATACACAAAATACTTTAATATATATATAAAAAAGGCTCTGTTATAATTGGCTGTATACATCTCATTATATACGGTAATATGAATTTTATTTTGGATGAATTGAATAATCAAGAATATCCTTTGCTTTTAGAATATATTTGTAGTTGGACTGAGGACATGATTATATGTTTATCTTGGCCTAAACTACACTTTTGATCAAGCCCATATATTTCTTTATCATCTCTCACAAACAATGTTTAAGCTAGATATTTGAAACAACAATGTAAACTGAAAACTGGATTTTAATTTCAGTTCCGCAACAAAATATTATGTTAACTATTAACTCAGCTTATCACCATTAATTTTATACTTCAATACCCAATTTTAAAGCTTTAAGTTGATTTTATTCTTCTTCTTCTAGCCTATGAAAATTCAGATCTACTCCCTTTCAGAAGAAGACCTTCAAAGGTCCACAAACTGAAGTTTAGGTGATCCTTCTAATTGTTTCATCATCTCGTTCCCAAGTAAGCACTTATTGATGTAAACACACAGTTGCAAAGCTCCAAAAATTTTCGGTTATCTTTTCATAATAGTTAACTAAATTCTGTTCAAACCAGACAGACTAACAAAATAGATTAGAAATAGCAAATTAGAAGTAGACTTACTAGAACCAACTCATCCATCTAGTTTATTTTGATATTGATATTCCCCTTCATTCCTCATCTAAAATCCCAATAAACAAGAAACTATATGGGTTTTTTCCCCACTTTTCACACACTTGCTGCGTAACAAATATGCTGTAAATTCAACTTCAAACATATTATAACGATGAAGAAAGGGATAAGAGAAGAAAAGAATTACAACTGTGCTTAGGCTTACTAGACCAGCTTCAACGGAAAGCCTCAGCAAGTCTGAAGAGCAAAAGACAATTAATATACGAGCAGTTAAACACCTTCTTTGCTATCACATCTTCTGCAAAGAGGCTGCCTGAATTACTGCTCGAAATTTAATTTCCAAAGGAGAAAGGCAGAAACCAATCAAAATGATAATTTTTTTTTTTTAAAAAAAAAAAAGGCATTTTAAAGAATAAGAAGATGTATCAACCTCATAAAAACAATCCGCTAAAAGAAGAGAAAAAAATCATAGCGAATAAGAGTGAGAGTATGAGAAGATTGATGTAGGGAGCTGCATTCATCTCTATGGCACAGATAACCATCCAAAGAGCCAAACTCCAGCCCCATATTTTCAAACTCCATCTACACAGAAATCAATTCGCGCCCTACCCATGTGATTATGCTGTATAATCATGGATGCGGAGGCGCAGCCTGCTAAAACCCTAACTCTTGAGTGTTGTTGATGATGGAGAACAATTTATAGGCAAAATCGCGAAGCCCTTTGTCGTAAAATAATAATAATAATAAAATGAAATTTCTTTTTTGGCCCTCCTAAATTATCAACTCACGTTTATCGGTTGATATCTCAAGTTTTATTTTTATAATATTTTTAGTTTTTAATATATATATATTTATATTGTTTTTTTTCCCTTACGAGCAATGTTGATGGGCACCTCTATTTGTAGTTTTTGAAATTTGTTAAATTTAGTAGAAAATTTGCATCAAAATTCTTCACATTCAATAAAAAATTTTATTTTGATTTGAAAGAAAATTTTTATTAAATTGTAATTTTTTTTATATATTAAATGTTATAATTTTATTTATTATTAGTTTTAGCTAATTTGAGTAGTATGATATGGATGGGATGTAAACGATCAGATTTGGATTTTAAAAAATTTAAATTTAACTTATTAAAATATTTTTAAATTTTTATAGATTTAATTTGGTGATAAATGTATTTGAGTGACCTCAATTTTACTCTTTTAATTTTTAATTCAAAAATATTTTTAAATTTTAGTGTTATTTTAAATTCAAATAAAATATAAATTTATTTGGTTCATTTAAAAAATTAATTTAGACGAGTCAATAATAAATTAATTTAGATAAGTTAATTTTTTTATTAAATTTAATCTCGAATAATTTATTAATAATTTAATTTATTTATAAATATATTGAGTTTTAATTTAAAATTAATAAATTTAAATAAATAATTTTAACTAAATAAATATATGAGTTAGCTTGTAAATTTATAAAAAAATAAAATTTTAAATCTCAAAAATATAAATATATGTAACTCTAACTGTATAATTAAACTATATAAATATGAATTTTAAAAAAATTTGCTTTGGACATTACCATTCAATTGGATAAGGAGACCGGTAAATACTAGAGCTTCCAAGTTAGCTAAAACTTCATTTCATTTTGCTCAAATTAGAGTTTGGAATTGTATTCCCCTTATCTCCTATGAGTATTTTAAAGTTTTCATGTTTTTGTTAAAAAAGAAAAATTAGATCTAACTCATAAAAATTTATACAGAATTTAAGTTTGAAATTTAGATCTAACTCATAAAAATTTATACATGATTTAAACTTAGTTTTATCATGACAATAATTTCAAATTCCTTAATGAAAATATTATGAGTTTGTTTGACTGCCAATTTATGAATTAGAAAAATGATAAATTTTAAGTGAAATTCAAATTAAATTTATTTAAAAATAAATTGAATTTATCAAATTTTCATTAAATTAAATTTTAAATATTTTATTAACAGTTTAATTTATATACACGATTAGAAATAGGGTAGAGATTACAATTTATCCAAACTTGCCAATTGCCATGCTATGACCCAAACTCAACCGATTTTCTCTAGGTCGGTTTTATTTGGATTTTGTATGAGCGAAGATGGAGTGACATTCTCCTATTTGAAATATCATAATCCTCCCAATAATGATTTTATTATTATTTTTAAGTACATAAATATTATAATTTTTAATAAAATATATATGTACATCATTGATATTATGTTTAAAATTGATAATTTATTTTTTTTATAAAAAAATTATAGTTTACATTGATTAATTTATATTTTATTTGAAGGTATTTAACTTTTTCAAGTATTTTTTAATTAAAAAAAGAGTAATATGTTAACTTTATAATTGCTAAAATTATGTTTCGTAAAAGAAATGTATTTGTCAAGAAGTTTAGGCACTGTGAGTGAAATTTACACTCTCTCGGTGATGTGTGTTGGAAAGTCTGAACTACAACGGCCTAACAAACTCATCTAAGAAGATAACAAGTAAAGCACAACTTAGCTATGATAGAATGGATTTCGTTGTTGAATATATCTATTTTTTTATCTGTTACAATTCAATTGCTTTACACTTGGATAACAAATCTCACCAGAATGGAATGGATAAGGACAATGCCATTACAACAATATCTTATCCAAAAATTTTAATTTCTTAAGAATAATGCTTCAATTGACCTTCATCTTTTGATGATTGCATTGGAAAATTTGGTGGCAAATAGCAGAATTAAACAAACAGAAGTCCAATATACTAGAGCATCTTCACTCCCAAACAAAACCCACTCCCCCATATCAGTGTAGCGAATTCAAACTCACTAGTGCCAACAATGAGAGTTGAAGACAGTCGAGGAGCTTCCAGGAATCACCTAGTCTTCGCTTATTATGTCACTGGCCATGGTTTCGGCCATGCCACTCGTGTTATCGAGGTCTCTTCTCCCATTTTCTCACAGCAATGTTATTGTCATTATAGCAAATAATAACATTTTTTTTAGCATCCTTCCCCTCATTATAACAATCTTGTATTTGATTAAATTACTGGGTTTCTCTGTTTTTGATCGATGTAGATCTATAGCTGCATTATGTGCATTTAACTTTATATGATAATTACATGATACCTAAATGCCATGGATAGGTCGTCAGGAACTTGATTCTTGCTGGGCATGATGTGCACGTGGTCACCGGTGCACCTGACTTTGTGTTCACTTCCGAGGTACAGTCCCCTCGGCTCTTCATCCGCAAGGTGCTGTTGGACTGCGGAGCAGTTCAGACAGACGCATTGACAGTGGATCGTCTTGCTTCATTAGAGAAGGTATATCAATCTCCTAAGGCTGTGATTGTTTTATGCTATGTGGAATTTTACTTTTGTCATTTGGCAAAGCTTAACTGGATTTATTAATGGCTTATTTGTTATTTGCTTTATAATACTTTTGGGGGTTCCTGCTTTTTCCCGTTTCTCATGGGATGTGGTAGTATTCAGAGACAGCTGTTAAACCACGGGACTCTATTTTAGCAACAGAAACAAAGTGGCTTCGTTCCATCAAAGCTGATCTAGTGGTATTTGAATTCATCTTTTCTTTTTCATTCATATGATTCAACCTGTGATGCAATCTGTAATGCAATGCTTATTACCAATTTAATCTTAAATAATGAAAATGGCATCAATTGTCGGCACTTCTATGTGTTCATACAACAATAGGTGTCAGATGTTGTACCAGTTGCATGCCGTGCGGCAGCTGATGCTGGAATTCGATCTGTTTGCGTCACCAACTTTAGGTAAGTTGTTGTTACGAGTTTTCTTTTTCCTAGAGCACTCTGTCTCCTTATCAATAATTTTGTCCATAATTTCCTTCGCAACTGTTATGTAACTGAAAGCTTGTTATGGGATATTTTTTTTTTTTTTACCACAACACTTTTTTTTTAAAATTTTAAGAACAAAAAAGCAATTGTGAAATAGAATTGTGCGAACACACTTCTCTTTAGTTTTGCTTCTGTATTATTATTGAATCCAATGGATAAAAATGTTACATTGCTTTACTCATATATAATTTTATTTAGAAGTGTTTTGTCTTCCAAAATTCAAAGCTACACCATAACCGGTAAGAGCTTTTACTCCTTGAATGGACTGGCATGGAGTTTGGGTTTTGTGGTGACCCAGGCGTAAATTCTTTATCTGCCTTTCTTGATGTCAGCCAAGTTACTAAAAACTATTCTAGAATCTGTTCTGTCTCTGGCTTGTTTGCTGTTGCAGTTGGGACTTCATCTATGCAGAGTATGTGATGGCTGCTGGATACCATCATCGTTCTATACTGTGGCAGGTTATCTATATCCTCTTACTATGGATGTTACACTTTTCTGGTTGGTGTAATTCTTGCTAATTTCTAAGCATAATTTCATGAGTCAACTGTTTCAGTGATGCTATGGAATTGAAGCAAATGTCCAATTGAAAGCCATTTGATCATATAAGAAACATGAAATGCTTCATCTAGTTGTTTTCCATGCCATGTATATAGCAAATGTTACAATTATTTGTATGAGGAATAAGCATGGCTTATATGAAACTTGATGCGACTGTATTGGTCCTTAAACCTTTGCTGTTTTTCAGTTTGTTATAAGTTATAGAAAGTAAATATGTTAATATAGGAAGTAAATATTGATAGATGGGTTAGTTGCTTAATCTTAGGGATTGTATAATCATAGACTTGATTTTCCTTCCTATTTAGATACCCTCTCTCATGTATAAATAGATTGTAATCTCTATTGTGAAACAAAACAAATATTATCCTTCTACATGGTATCAAAGTCTTTCTCGTAGAGATTTAATTTTTCTCTCCCGTCAAAGTTTTTTTTAAGAAAAAAAAAAAAATTTTTTTTTTTGGAGACTTAGGTCTCTGTTTATTTGGGTTACCCATAACGGGTAATATTTGGATCTCACCATCGCTGGAGTCGCCACATCGTTCCCTTGTCAGATCTGAGGTTTATTTGCCGTTCGGGTTTTGGGGGAGGTGTTTTTATCGGTACTGTTCATCGGACTGTTCACGGGTACTGTTCACGAGTACTGTTCATCGACACTGTTCACGAGTACTGTTCACGAGTACTGTTCACGTGGTACTGTTTACGTGGTACTGTTCATCGGTACTGTTTACGTGGTACTGTTCACGCCGGGTACTGTTTTCTGATTCTGTGTTTCTTTTGTTGCTGTCGTTTTGGGTTTGTTGTCATGGTTGAAGTGAAAACCACCACCGTAACTGATGTGATTCCTATGATGACTAAAATCACGGAACACAAATTGAATGGATCTTCCAATCAAGGAATTTTGATATCTGCAGATGAGTATGCACAATTCGTCCAATACCAGGCATCTCTAAAATCCTCTAATTCCTCCTCTATCACTGCAATTGCCGAGTCAGGTAACTCTACTACATGTCTTGTGTCTTCATCCTCAAAATGGGTTATTGATTCTGGTGCTACCGATCATATGTCAGGTAATTCTACCCTTTTGTCCAATCTTGAGTCTCGTACATCGCCTTCTTATGTTACTCTTGCTGATGGCACTAAATCTTCTGTCATTGGTTCTGGTCATGTCAACTTAACCCCTTCTCTTTCTGTATCCTCTGTGTTATGTCTCCCTAAGTTCGCATTTAATTTGCTTTCCGTTAGTAAACTCACTCGTGCATTGAATTGTTGTGTCTCATTCTTTCCTGATCACTGTGTTTTTCAGGATCTTTCGACGAAGCAGATTATTGGTAGAGGGAGTGAGTCAGAGGGTATTTACGTCTTGGATCAGCAACTACCTCGATCTCCTCGATCTCTGGTATGCTCCACGCGTTTAACACCTTTTGATGTTCATTGTCGTTTGGGGCATCCTTCTCTCTCAGTTTTAAAGAAGTTATATCCACAGTTTCATTCTTTGTCTACTCTAGATTGTGAGTCTTGTCAATTTGCCAAACATCATCGTTTACCTACACTGCCTCGAGTCAATAAACGGGCTTCGTCCCCCTTTGAGTTAGTACATTCAGATGTTTGGGGTCCTTGTCCTGTTGTGTCTAAGTCTGGCTTTAAGTATTTTGTTACTTTTGTTGATGATTTCTCTCGTACTACTTGGTTATTTTTAATGAAGAGTCGTTCAGAATTATTTTCTGTTTTTTGTGCATTTTATGCTGAAATCCAAACCCAATTCAATACTTCCATCCGTATATTGCAAAGTGATAATGCTAAAGAGTATCTCTCTGGGGAATTTCAATCTTATTTGTTACAAAAAGGGATTCTTCATCAGTCATCTTGTGTTGCCACTCCTTCACAAAATGGAGTTGCTGAAAGAAAAAATCGACATCTTCTTGAAGTAGCCAGAGCTCTCTTATTCCAAATGAAGGTACCTAAATGTTTTTGGGCTGATGCTGTATCCACTGCTTGTTTTTTGATCAATCGCATGCCTTCCTCCATCCTTCATGGTGATATCCCTTATAACATTTTGTTTCCCACTAAATCTTTGTTTCCTATTGAGCCACGTATGTTTGGTTGTACATGTTTTGTTCGTGATGTTCGTCCACAGGTTACTAAATTGGATCCTAAATCACTCAAATGTGTCTTCCTTGGCTACTCTCGACGTCCGAAAGGGTATCGTTGTTTTTCTCCTGATCTGAATCGGTATCTTGTGTCTGCGGATGTAAGATTCTTTGAGTCCACTCCATTTTTTCCGCCATCATCTGTTTATAACCCCGAGGGGGAGGAAGATGACCTCTTGTTATACACTGTTCGCTCTTTGTCTCCTCAAACTACTCCTACACCTTTCGCTCATGTGCCAGGTCGCCCTCCCATCTTTCATGTGTATTCCAGACGCTTAGAGGACTCTGACTCCGTTCCGCTACCTGCTTCTTCGTCGACAGATCCTGCTCCCACTGATCCTTCACCGTCTGATTTGGATTTGCCCATTGCTCTTCGCAAAGGTAAACGTACTTGCACTTATCCTATTTCATCTTGTGTCTCTTATGATCAATTATCCTCCTCTTCTCGTTGTTTTGTCACTGCTGTAGATTCTATTTCAATTCCCAAAACTGTTATTGAGGCTTTGTCTCATCCTGGTTGGCGTGCTGCAATGGAAGAGGAAATGATGGCCCTTGACACTAATGGTACTTGGGAGTTGATGTCCTTGCCCCCAGGAAAGCGGGCTATTGGGTGCAAATGGGTGTTTGCAGTAAAAGTAAACCCTGATGGATCTATTGCTCGCCTCAAGGCCCGTTTAGTGGCCAAAGGTTATGCACAAACTTATGGAGTTGACTATTCTGATACATTCTCTCCAGTTGCCAAGCTCGCATCTGTCCGATTGTTTATTTCCTTGGCGGCTACTCATGATTGGCCCTTGCATCAATTGGATATTAAAAATGCTTTTCTTCATGGTGATCTTCAGGAGGAGGTTTATATTGAGCAACCACCTGGTTTTGTTGCTCAGGGGGAGTCAGGTAAGGTTTGTAGACTTCGAAAATCCCTTTATGGCTTGAAACAGAGTCCTCGAGCATGGTTTGGCAGGTTTAGTGAGGTGGTCCAACAGTTTGGAATGAAGATGAGTAAGTGTGATCACTCAGTGTTTTATAGAAATTCTGATAGTGGAGTAATTCTGCTTGTAGTATATGTGGATGATATCGTTATTACAGGAAGTGACATTGCTGGCATCACATCCCTAAAAGAATTTCTTAAAACACAGTTTCATACAAAGGATTTGGGTTCCTTGAAATATTTCTTGGGAATTGAAGTTATGCGGTGTAAGAAAGGCATCTTCTTATCTCAAAGAAAATATGTTCTTGATTTGTTGGCAGAAACAGGAAAATTGGGTGCTAAGCCTTGTAGTACCCCAATGACCCCTAACCTTCAACTTACCACAGAAGACAGTGAGCCATTTGCAGATCCTGGAAGGTACAGAAGATTAGTTGGTAAGCTGAATTATTTGACTGTGACTCGTCCTGATATTGCATATTCAGTGAGTGTGGTAAGTCAGTTTATGTCCTCTCCTACTGTTGCCCAGTGGGATGCTCTGGGACAGATTCTTTGTTACCTTAAAGGGGCCCCAGGACGAGGCCTATTCTATGGTAACCATGGGCACTCAAATATTGAATGCTTTTCTGATGCTGATTGGGCAGGCTCGAAAGTTGATAGGAGGTCAACTACTGGGTATTGTGTTTTTGTGGGAGGTAACTTGGTCTCATGGAAAAGTAAGAAGCAAAATGTGGTCTCCCGTTCTAGTGCTGAATCTGAATATCGAGCCATGGCACAAGCCGTTTGTGAAATCTTGTGGGTACGTCAACTGTTGGAAGAAGTTGGGTTTTCAAATTCGGTGCCTGCTAAGTTGTGGTGTGATAATCAAGCAGCTATCCACATTGCCTCCAATCCAGTATTTCACGAGAGGACCAAACACATCGAGATTGATTGTCATTTTGTTCGTGAAAAGGTTCAACAAAAGATAATATCAACAGAACATATCCGAACTGGAGAACAATTAGGAGATATTTTCACTAAAGCTCTAAATGGGACTCGAGTCGATTATATATGTAACAAGTTGGGCATGATTAACATTTATGATCCAACTTGAGGGGGAGTGTTATAAGTTATAGAAAGTAAATATGTTAATATAGGAAGTAAATATTGATAGATGGGTTAGTTGCTTAATCTTAGGGATTGTATAATCATAGACTTGATTTTCCTTCCTATTTAGATACCCTCTCTCATGTATAAATAGATTGTAATCTCTATTGTGAAACAAAACAAATATTATCCTTCTACACAGTTCAAGTCTTCCTCTTGGTATGGAACTTGTAACGGGGGCTCAGTTCTGGTTCGAGTCTAAACCAAAGCCAAACAATTTAGTTTCGATTCTTGGTACTTGAAACAATTTATGCAATTTTTTAATGAAAAGTTTAAGTTCTAAAGTTGATATACATTTAGTTACTTTTTAACTATATAATCTTAAATTATGGGGTGCATATCTAGTAAATTATCATAAATTATAATAATGTACTTATAATTAAGAATAATAAAATAATTTAATATATTTATAATTAAAGTTAATAAGAAAGCTAGTAGAATAAAAGATAATAATTTGTATATTGTCTACAATTATAATAATTGTAATGTACATATATTACAATCTTAATGCACTTAATATATAAGTACAATTTGGTACGGTTTGGAACTATAAGGACTATGCACACCCCTAATTTGTTAATGTGATTGATTTGCAACTACACTAAATATATCAGTAAGAGTTCATGCATGTGGCAAAGCATTACAAGTGCTTGAAATTGAAACTGTTTTCTCTTATGAACTTCAATATTTGCTTTGTTGCTTAGTAGTTTCTTTTGGTGAGTGATGTGCAACCCTGCTAAAATTGGTTATGCTGTCTGTTCAAAACTGCCACAGATAGCAGAGGATTATTCTCACTGTGAGTTCTTAATCCGCCTCCTGGGATATTGCCCCAGTATGTTTGATATCACAGAGTCTCAAAATTGGAGGATCTTTTGTATTCTCTTTTCATTTCCACATTTGGCGCTGGAAGTATTTGTGGGTTGGCATACAGTTGTTAATTTGATGTTTTCACTCTTTGCAGTGCCTGCTTTCCGTGATGTTATTGATGTATCTCTTGTTGTTAGGAGGCTGCACAAAACCCGCAAGGAGGTTTGGATTTGGTGTACTTTTGAAACCACTCTGTTTTTGACATCTATTCAATCTTGATGTACTTCTATATTTCTTACTGTAGGTGAGAAAGGAACTTGGCATTGGTGATGATGTGAACCTACTTATCCTTAATTTTGGTGGACAGGTGAGAATAATAAATCACTTGCTAGATTAGAATCTGATGAATATTGATATTGTAATTTTTGTTCATCGCTCAGGTAGTTCAATTCCTTCTATTTTTAATTCCCAGCTTTTGTCTGTTATGCAGCCATCTGGCTGGAAGTTGAAGGAATATTACCTGCCTTCTGGTTGGCTATGCTTGGTAGCTTTTGCAGCATAATATTTACATCTTTTTTTTTTTTTTTTGAACTAAATTCACTTTCACAATGTACAATGAAGAATTTGTTAATGCCATGTATGTTATTTAATCCAGGTTTGTGGCGCTTCTGACAGCCAGGAGCTTCTACCGAATTTCATAAAGCTTGCAAAAGATGCATATACACCTGATCTGATTGCAGCATCTGACTGCATGCTGGGTCCGTATGAAAATTTTGAGCATTTTGACTAAGTTAAATGGTTAGAAAGTAAAACTAATGGGATTTGACTATTTCAGGAAAAATAGGATATGGTACTTGCAGTGAGGCCCTTGCATACAAGTTACCATTTATCTTTGTACGAAGAGATTATTTCAATGAAGAACCCTTTTTGAGAAATATGCTCGAGGTGCAATTAATTGCTTGATTCTGCAATCATAGTCTTTTTTCTTTTCTGTTACATTTCTCTCTTCCTAGTCACATGGTTCTGATACAGACGAGATGTTATTTTAAAACAGTATTTTCAGAGTGGGGTTGAGATGATTAGGAGAGATTTACTTGCTGGTCATTGGAAACCTTACCTTGAACATGCAGTTAGTTTGAAACCATGTTATGAAGGTGGCATAAATGGTGGTGAGGTGTCATCTTCTTTTCTTGGGTTCCATGATTGTCCAAAGTTTCTGTTTCTTGTATGTCTTGCAAGTTTCAACTCATGTTTGAGATCATTTTCTCTTCTATTTTGTATGTAGTTGGCTGCTCATATATTACAGGAGACAGCTATTGGGAAATACTATGCTTCTGATAAGGTAACTATTTTTTACCTTCACAAGTCATAAGGTTAATCAAGTTGATATCAGCTCACTGATGCTAGTTTTAATTCCTGTGTCAAAACTGTGGTGAATAGAAATTTTGATGTCAAAGGTTTTAGTCCTATTGTCACATTTCATCCAAACTTTTTTCCAGTATTTGTGCATTGTCGGTAGAAAGAAGCCAAGCCTATACATTCCCTCTATTATTTCACAAGTAGTGTGACCGATAGTGATTTCCTTGGAGTACATTAATAACTATTTCTCAATGGTTATTACACTATATCTTCCATCACTAGAACTTTTGCTCTTGGTTCAGTTTGCCATGAAAAAGAAAATTGCATATGTATCTGAAGTATTGAAAAGTGGTTGCAATTTAAAATAAGAGGAAATTCCGTCAAATCATATGTTAGGGAATCCTATTGCTACTCTATGTAGGATCATCCCATCTTGAAAATTGTAGATTATCATTTTTATGTTAAGTATTTATTATAAGAAAAAGAAGGAAAGGAATGAAAAGAAGGAAAACAACTAAAATGGCTATATCATTACTCAATTTCCAACTTCTCTTACATAATGTGTGGAGCATATTTATAATGAAAAATTACCAAAATATAGATCCTTAAATTTAGAAAGACGAATTCCTTACATTATGAGTAGTCTTTTTAATTTAATATAATCTCATTGATTCTAACATTTCTGTTGTTAACACAACGCTCTATCTTCCCACTATGCCACTTAATCACTTATCCTTGTGATACCTTCAAAAGTTTTAGGCAGCGATTATTTTCTTTGGAGTTTCCAATACTTTTTGAGATATTGTAAATATGCCTTGATTCTTCTATCATCTTGTCCCTTCTTGTTATTATATCAAACATGTTTTGAGTATGACTGTAGGTAAAAAGATACTGCCGAAGTTTGGAACTTGTCCTGGTGATATACAATAAATCCCGCAGATAACTTGTCAAACATAACAAAAAAATTTCAAAAACTAAACAAACTTTTGGATGTCCATAAATGTCATTATGTTGACTAACTATTCCATGCATCTTTTCGTTTTTGCATTGCTAAATTTTAGTTAAGTGGAGCAAGGAGATTGCGAGATGCTATAGTCCTTGGGTATCAATTACAAAGGGTGGATGGACGAGATATCTGCATCCC
Source organism: Manihot esculenta (assembly GCF_001659605.2). Classification (NCBI taxonomy): domain Eukaryota; kingdom Viridiplantae; phylum Streptophyta; class Magnoliopsida; order Malpighiales; family Euphorbiaceae; genus Manihot; species Manihot esculenta. Next base: position 217,264 of record NC_035163.2, on the reverse strand, counting down.
AGAATGGTATGCGAATGCTGAAAATGAACTTAACAAGTCTACCAGATCACCAGTTGCCCAAAAAAATGAGGATGGACCACCAAGAAGCACGTGAGTTTCGTCATTCTCTGTACAGCCAGTCTTCAATTTGATGATAGATCTGTATTCATGCTTTGTTAACATGTTTCTGTCGCTTCTTTTAGCTGGACTGGAGATTTTGAGATTCTGCATGGAGATCTTCAAGGTCTTTCAGATACCACGAGTTTCTTAAATAGTTTATTAGAGCTAGATTCTGCATATGACTCTGGAAAGAATACTGAGAAGCTCCAGATGTGGGAGCATAAGGCTGCTGCAGGACTCTTTAATTGGGAGGTTTTTTTTTTTCATCTGAACCAGAAGCTGTTGCTTGTTAATTTATTTTATCTTTGCACTTGGAAGCAATTATGCACAAGGATATACATTACAAATACCTTCAATATGAGTTCTTTCTATTGCAATTTAGCAAATTAAAGTTCTTTTCTTGCCTTCTATTGGTTTTTTATTGTGGACTAGTGTTTAATTGCTGATTCAAAAATTTTTGAATTGGTGTTGATGTTGCTACCCTTTTTTTGTGTAGGAAGATATCTTTGCGACAAGAGCACCTGGCAGGCTGGATGTGATGGGAGGGATTGCAGATTATTCCGGAAGCCTTGTCTTGCAGGTTAGGTTTAATTTATCTTATTGATAAGGTTGCAATTTTAAAGAAACTTTGCAGCTTGTCTTTTTCAAATTACTTGTAGACAATTTGTGAACTCCTTTCATCATATGTAGTTCTACTGAGTTGATGGCTTTCATGCTTTCTCTTTGAAGTGGATTTTAATTGACCAGTCCCCCTTCCCCCCAATACCCCACACCACCCCCCCCCCCCAAAAAAAAAAAAAAAAAAAAAAAAACATTGGGGTGTACTCCATGGTTGTCTCTCTCATAGATGCCTATAAGAGAAGCTTGCCATGTTGCTGTTCAAAGGATTCATCCAAGCAAAAACAGGCTTTGGAAACATGCTGAGGCTCGGCAAAATGCAAAAGGACAAGGGGCCACTCCTGTTCTGCAAATAGTAAGTAATTTGAATTTTTTTGCTGTTTTAATTCCATAGACACTACCACCTACCCATTCCCTTTGTCAATTTGAAAGTAATTGCTATGATTCATTCTTATCATTTCCACTTGAAGTTAATGAATAAAACTGATGTAATAGTTGATATTTCACCTAGGATTAGGATATTTGGCTAAAATGTCAGGGGTGTGTCTGCTCATTGTCTAGTACCTAACATAAACAAAAAGAAGGATAGACAAAGAGGTGTAAATATGCATCTTAATGTTGATAGAGATTGAGACTTCGATTTCTCTCAGGTATCCTATGGTTCAGAATTAAGCAATCGGGGCCCAACTTTTGACATGGATTTATCTGATTTTATGGAGGGGAACCAGCCAATATCATATGAGAAGGCAAGGAAATATTTTGCTCAAGACCCATCACAAAAGTAGGCCACTGTTCCTTTTTTATTTTGTGTTCTACTCTTGCTTCATATTTTACTTATATGGTTTCTTCTTTAGGTGGGCAGCTTATGTTGCAGGGTCAATTCTTGTTTTGATGACAGAACGAGGTGTGCGCTTTGAGGATAGCATTAACATGCTGGTACAGATAGCATTTTTTCCTTCTTTAAAATATGTTCATGAGTTTTTACTTCAGGGAAATCCTTTTTCAATTGCAGCTAAATATGCTAATTGTTTACATTACTTCGCAACTACCTTAAGTGTAGTTTACATGAAAATATGTATGATTTTAGGTTTTCTTTTTCTTCTCTCTTGGTACTGGTACTGAAATATATTATATTAATTTTCTTTTTCTTCTCTCTTGGTACTGGTACTGAAATATATTATATTAATTCATTACGGAATCTTTTATATATACTATTCCTATGAAACAATTCACTCCCAAACTTTAATAGACAGTGATCAAAATAATATATGGCTCTGCAGCTTTTGAATGTGATATGCAAATTGGATCAATATATACTATTTCTGTAATAAATTTCAAATAGCTGAATAAATTTTGTAAAGAAAATAAAGACATGTTAGAGGCATACTGAAGACCAAATGCTTAAGGAGAAACATTAGGTTTGTTCGTTAATTTCTTTTTCATCTTGGTAGTGGTGCTACTAACAGAAGGCTTTTTTTTTTTTAATTTTTTTTTTTTTGAGAGAAAGCTAAAACTTCATTATCTAGCAATATCTGCATGAACAGTCGGATACTAAGAAGTCAGGGATCACATCCCAAACAGTAAAAGAATCACAACTAAGAAAATTTAGCAAGTCAATGAGCAACATTATTGGCATTTCTACCAACCCAGGAAAGAGAGTAATCCACTCCCTTGGAGAACAACCAGTACAGTCCTATATGACACCTCCAAACTCAGCTACATCCACATCATCAACATGCATGGCTTTCACAACCTTGAGTGGATCCATCTCAATCTCTAAATCAGAGGGAAAGTGATTTAATAACTAGGAGAGGGTCTTATGCAAGCCAAGCGCTTCAAAAATTTTAAGTTATGAAACAAGATACTCTCCTTGTGTTAACGAGTGTGGCTGCAGTTTTCTTGTTTTAGAAATGGTTTGAATTCAATGAAAATGGTAGAATCAGGTTCATCTTAGTGAAAATGGGGTTTTCTTGTGTTACATTCAGATGTGCTATGGATGTGGAAAGATAGACGGCCAACTACATATTTACGCATCTGTGCTATTTCAAATCAGTCCATTAAACAGTTGAACTAAAATTATAACCTATTAAATACCTAAACTTGTACAAGTCATAACAGTTAAATACAAATAACTGATGATTTCTTAAAGGAAATAAAAAATAGTTCAACTTATTAATAATTGTGCTCAAAATTTTATTGATTGGACTCTAAATTTTCATAAAATAATAAAATTACTCTTATCTAACTTTATCAATTGTATAAATTTATCTACTTTATCAATTTATTGATGAGACTCTGAATTGTGTTCAATTGTTACGATTTGTATGGGTTTAGGTGTATGTAAGTACATATTCAGCCTAAAAGATATGTAATTGGAATTTTGAAAAAAATTGACATTGGTATTTAGATATGACCGATATGATAACTGAGTTAACAAAAGAGGAATATGACTGCCAAAACATAGGAGCACACATGTATATGATCACAGTTTGGTAATCCTCTTATAGACATAGTTCCCAGCAATGGTGTTGAGTATGCTTTTCCTTTTCTACCTTACTCATAACTTGCAGAAATTCTGTGACAAAGCAACAGTTGCAGGAGGTTGCATAGGTTGATCACACATTTTATTGTTTAGATGTTTTTTCCTATCATATCTGTACAATAATATTCTGTCAGGGTATCCTGTCACCTGCTTTCACATGCAACATGTCCCTTTTCTTTAATTAATCATCTCCACAGTCAGGAGTTTAATGGCTGTATTCAGGGTACAGCTGATGCTTCTTATGTACAAAAATGCAGGTTTCTTCTGCAGTACCAGAAGGCAAAGGTGTATCTTCTTCTGCCTCTGTGGAGGTTGCTAGCATGTCTGCTGTGGCTGCTGCGCACGGTAATTGTTATTCTAATTTACATATGCAGTTCACCTTTTTTTTTAAGAAAAAAAAAAAAAAAACTATTGTAGCATGAAGCATTAACCAATATATTGCTATATGGTTGTTATTTCTTATTAATAACAGGAGGCCCTTTTGTAAGTTAAACTGAAGCATTTGAGTTTTAGAACAGAAGATTATTATGAGAAAAATATATTGTGATGGTTGCCATTGATTGAAGATCTTAGCTTTTTCAATATGGACTTCTAAATAGATAATGTTTGTTGTCAGTGATAATAAGGTTTTGCCACATTGGAAGCTTGCCAATGGTTGAACATCTTGAATTGACGTCAAATGACAAATTATTGTCATTTTTAATCAGAAATACGGATTTTGCAAGCTAATATTGAAATCAACCATAACTTACATGTGAATTTGTTTTTAGAAAAATGATGTTAGATCTATGCTTGTGACTTCAGATCGAATTTTTTCAATTTATGGAGAATAACTCCTCTGAATTTCAAGGCAATCATAGTTTTAGTGGAAAATTAATTTTTTTATGAATGTACCATTTTTAATATGGTCTTGGGTGCTTGGAAATTCATGTATATATCATTTATATTTGTGTGTGGTGAAGAAATTACGGACTTCAATCATCTTGTATGCTTTGCAGGATTAAACATCAGCCCAAGAGATATAGCATTGCTTTGCCAGAAGGCGGAGAGACACAGCCTTCTAATTGATATTATTCACTATTAACTCTTTAAAGTTATACAAATTATGTAGCTGATGAAATTCCTATGAACTGCTATGTAGGTGGAGAATCACATTGTTGGAGCTCCATGTGGTGTGATGGACCAGATGACTTCAGCATATGGTGAAGCCAACAAACTTCTTGCAATGGTGTGCCAGGTATGAGATATTAGTGCGACTCAATATTCCTCTACTGAAGTTGCTGTAAAGGTTGAGAGATAATATTGTGTTTTTGTGCAGCCTGCAGAAGTAATTGGTCTTGTGGAAATTCCTGGACATATTCGATTCTGGGGAATTGGTTCAGGGATAAGACACAGGTAGTTGATCTTTTTATATGTTTGTTCCATTTCCTTTATAACATATGATATCCTATTAAAATACCTTTTGCCAGACTGATATTGCATAGATTTCACTGGAGTGTCCTTTTAATGTTTTTTGTTTAATGCAACCATGGCCAATAATCATTGCAGATATTATAAGTTTTTTCCGATCACCATTCTAGTCATCTTCTCCAATCTTTGCATGTTACATAATCCTTTCTAACAAAGAAGTACTCTCACTTTCTCTTAGCTTTTCCAGCTCTTAATTAGTTATTATTCTGCTTTGGCAGTGTTGGTGGTGCAGACTATGGATCTGTAAGAATTGGTGCCTTCATGGGTCGACAGATGATAAAGTCAGTGGCATCTGCTATGTTGTCTAGGTCATTGCCCAGAGCTAATGGATCAATGCTCGATGAATTGGAGGACTACGGTGCTGAACTACTAAAACATGAGTCGTCCTTAGATTATTTATGCAACTTGACACCACATAGGTAAGGCCCATTGGTGGGTGGAATAATGGTAAACAAGGTAGTAAGCTGCACAAGGTGTGGGATAGTTTGTTAAATTCTAAAGATAATATTTATCTAATTTTACAGATATGAAGCTCTTTATGCTAAAATGCTTCCTGAATCCATTGTTGGTGAGGCATTTTTGGAGAAGTATACTGATCATAATGATCCTGTAACAGTAATTGATCCGAAGCAAACTTATGTGGTGAGAGCTCCTGCTAGACATCCTATCTATGAAAACTTCCGTGTCAAGGTCAGTACCAATGGATTAATATTATCAACTGTTATATATTTTTGTGACAACAATAATAAAAAACTAATCTTAATTCCAAACTATTTTGGATTTCTTTTTCAATGGTTATACACTGAGAATTTTGAACAACTCTGGATATGCTTTATAAGGTTCTGCTCTATCTGAAATCTTCTTTTGGTACTTGATAATAGGCTTTCAAAGCATTGCTATCATCTGCAACTTCAGATGATCAACTTACTGCTCTTGGAGAATTGTTGTATCAGGTAAATACTAAGTTTTGGCTTCAGTGGATTGCTGGAGTCTGTCGAATGATAGAGATATACGGTTTTATTCAATTGTTTAAATGATTCAGTGATTTGGAAGTAAGAACTAAATTGTTTTGACAAATACTTTACAATTGCTTTTCATGCGGGAGAAACTATACATTTGAACCATGTGCATTCCCCTTTTCTTTATAGGAATGAGTGTTAATTGATAGATCCATTGTAACCATTATTGTTGAGGGTTATAAAAGAATTCTTGGTGGATCTTGTTACGGTTTGCCAGGGGAATATATGATTATTACATTCTCATCTCGCTTAAGTCTTGGTTGAATTTAATATGGTAACATTCTTTTTTTCTAATTGTTGGAGAAAAAAAAATAGTACTGTAGTTAATGATGATGCTGATGTATGCTTTAGGCTTAACTATAAAGAAGTGCAAGTGAAATGTAGCTGTCGTACAAATTTGTTGCAGTGTCACTACAGCTACAGTGCTTGTGGACTTGGTACTGAAGGGACGGACAGGCTTGTGGGCTTGGTACAAGAAAAGCAACATAGTAAACCCTCAAAATCTGAAGATAGGACATTGTATGGAGCAAAAATTACTGGTGGGGGCTCTGGCGGAACAGTTTGTGTGATTGGTAGGAACTCTCTGAAGAGCAGCCAACAAATTTTTGAGGTAAGTCCTTTTGATATCCGTCTCTTTCTCTCTCTCTCTCTCTCTATCTCCCTGTCTCTTGTCTAATTTATTGGCGGGGATAACTTTTAGTGACCCAGGCTTCCTTTATGGATTGATTATGTTCTTAGTTTGTTAGTGATAGCAATTCATAAGTTCCTGTAGAGTTGTTGGTTAGTACAGGGATTTGATGTATTTGGGGTTTTGGATATTTCGAGATTCAGCAAAAGTACAAAGGCGCAACTGGCTATTTGCCATTTATTTTTGAGGGCTCATCGCCAGGGGCAGCAAAGTTCGGTAACCTGAGAATTCGCCGGCGCTTCTCTTTTTAAACTAAATTAATTGTCCTAATAATATTACATGTGATTTTTTTTTGCCAACAGCATATTTATAGGAAGTGTCTAGAACTAAAACAAAGGAAAATAAAATGATTGTTGTTTAATTGTAGAGAAAAGTATCATAAATGTATTTACATTTTTGGTTGTGATTCCAAAATAATTGGAGATTAGGGTGTGAACAAACAATTCAAAGTGCCTCCATTTAAGGACTTACTTTTCTACCCTATTCTACAACAAGGGTTGGATCGGAGTTTTTATCAATTTGGTGCTGAAAGAAAAAGATTTTCACAATTTAGATTTTAAAACAACTTAATTGTTTGACCGCCACTATTCCTGGCGTGTGCCAGATTTTTTTTTTTTTTTTGTTAATATGTAATGCCACATTGTGTTTTTTGTTTTAATTATTAATATATTATAATAATATATTTATATTATATTAATTTAATAATATTATTTACATTTTATTTTTTATTATAATAAATTTTCATAATTTTAATATATTTTATTATTAATATTTAAATAAAAAATTATTGGTACTATATATTTTATAATCATTCAGTTATAAATTTATTAATATGTAGTTATTATATTTTATATACTTTATTATTTTTAACATATAGGAGTACTGTAAAAGTTATATTTTCCTATTAAATGTGTATAAAATTATTGGAGTGTCTATAATTCATCAAGTATAAATAAATAAATTAATTAATCTAATCATACTTAATTTATTTATTTTTTTTATAAATTATAAATAATTCAATGATTTCTTACACATCTAATTACAATATAATTTTATTTTATAACTCTAAATATTAATATATTAATATATTTTATTATTAATATTTAAATTAAAAATATTGTTGATATTATATAATTTTAATATTATAAAATTATTTGACGTGTGCGGCATGTAAATTTAATTTTTATAATTTTTAATATTTGTATTAATTAATTAATTTGTTTATTTCACTTTAACCAATTATATACAATTCAATAATTTAGCCCTAGCCAGTTTCTTTGATTATCAATTTTATATATTAAAAATAATAAAATATAATAATTATATATTAATAAATTTATTAATGATATTTTTTTGAATAAATATAACTGATATTTTTTAATTACAGTATTATTATAATAATATATTAACAACAATAAAATGTATTATTCTAAAAAATTATATTATAAATAATATTATAAATAATATTATAAATAATATTATTGAATTAATATAATATAAATTTATTATTATAATATATTAATAATTAAAAAAAGTGACGCGATGGTGTTTGACCGCCCAAATCAATAATTTTTTTGCTCCCACCCTAAATAATATATTTTTTTTCTTTTAACACTAAATTGATAAAAAGCCCGATTGAATCGGCTTGAGCATAGTATAATTTCAAAGGCTATGAATCCGAAACTGGACTGAAAGGCCTCCCCATTTAAATTTGTCTCGATTTTGATTTCTGGTTTACTCGAATTTCATGTCTAATTATTTAGCAGTGAGGGTCAATTAATGACTCGATACTGAATCAATCAAAATGGCAAGGTCTATTTTCAATTCGATTCACACACGTTTTAAGTTTAACTCCAATTTTGATAGATTCCTAACAGATTTCAGTCCACGCCGGGTTCAGGATACGAAGCGTCCTTAAACGTTGTCCATTTTCACCTGAAACTCCCACGTTTTGATGAAATATTGCTCGCTCGAGCAAGTTCTGTGGACATTCTTAACTCATAAGAAAAGCACAAAGATTTCAGAGAGATTTTATTCGCACATAGCAACTGGTACAGATCATCTAAGATGCAAATTCTCGTGAAAGGGGCAATCTCTGCCTTCTTGCCCACCAAAAAAATTGAAAAACAGAATGATGAAATGCATTGCAGGGACATTATGAGCTTCCTAAAGATGGGAAAGGCTCACAATGTAAATCAACGATTGAATGACAGTTCTGAAATGCTGCTTAAAAAAAATACATATGATCTGCAGTTTACATATAAATATAATATCATCCTACTTAGAATAGCCAATGTAGCATGTAATTTTTTTTTCTAAGGCATGGAGGATCTGTTGTTGTCCTGCTGAAAGAAGGATTCATAAGTGGCTACTCTAGGCTTTGATTCAGGCAGCTCCAGTTCTTCCATAAAACCAGCAGTCATCTTGAGAAAATCATTCATATGTGCTATTTTCCATTCCTTTTGATAAATACACCAGACGAGAGGAGAGCATTAAGCAAAGGAGAAAAAAATTTAACAAAATAAAAATGTCATATTTGGAGATGCAAGAAAAAATTTAAAACCTAACTAGAAAAACAAAATTTCTAGGTAGAAGGGTTCAAAGTCCAGACGATCGGACTATAAGAACACATGATGAGAAGGAATGTAATATTGTATAACTGTAGCTACCAACAAGATATGTAATATTTAATGCAGAAAGGAGATGAATGGCATTAAAAATATCCATACAGCCACTTTCAACTAGTTTGGAAATAAGGCTTAGTTGTTGCAGTAGGCTTAATTGTTGTAGTAGCTAGCAACAAGGCTTCATCTAAAAATCACTAATAGTTCATTTCATCCAACACAGATGCAGGAAAATTTGGCATTGTAAGTTCGATTGACTAACAGGAAGCTAGTTTGGTCCACAAGAAAGCTCTGACACAGCCAAAATTCACTCTTACAACATTCAGCTTGGAATTTGTTAGCATGTGCAGCACGCGTTTGACACATTAAAAGGAGTTGGAATCTTTACCTCGAAATCCCACTCTCCAAACAAGTTGGGATCATTTTTGTTTTCCCAAACATAAGTATGTGCTTGCAATCTGTGAGAACCATCCTACAAAACAGCATTGGAGCAAGTGAGTATGTGCTTCAAATGGCAAAGTCAATTGGAAGAACAAAATTGAAAAGGGTACATGTAAATTGAAGTGATGAAACTAATAAGAGCAGATATACCATCAAGGAAACGTCAACAGTAGTCCTTTCATACTCAACGTCCTCGAACGTATCTAAAATATCCAATTCAAGATCAGTGATGCCAAAGAGGACCTGCAACCCAATTTGAAATGAAAAAATTAAGGCGAATCGAAATTAAAAGAATTTGAGATATATATACAAAAGAGAAAGAAAAAGCACCCTGCCGGTAACTTGCTTGTTGTGGACTGGAAGAATGGCTGGATAAACTCGCCCTTTTATGCTGAACCTGTGACTGCAAAATATTCATTGAATAACAAAACAGTACAAAAAGAAGATCCGAAGAATAAGAAGAATTTGATTGAATCGAAACCGGATGCTAAGGGAATCGCGAAAAATATAAATGAAAAGCGAAAAATAGAGAGAAGAAACAGACTAGCCGCTGAGAATGGCGGAGGAGGATTGAGGGACGCGTTTGAGCAAGACTCGAACGACGTCGTCAGCTAGAAGGCTTCCATACACGAAAACTCTGTGAGCCTCACTGCTACCACTCACTCCCGCGACCGCTAGTGAGGAAGAACTCATCGTTTCCTATTTTGACTTCTCTCTCTCTCTCTCTATAACAATTACAAATAGCACCCAGATGATCAAATCAAACGGCTTCACTAACGAAACACGCTACATTATTTCACCCACAATAACGACCACCCGAATCTTCAGTTTATAAAAATATATAACCAGATTTAGAAAAACAAAAACTATAACTAATATAATTAAATTAGTAAATTTTTAATATGTTATTTTATCCTTTAGGTGGAGAGATTGAAGGAGTGTATTGTTAAATTATTCTTAAAATACTAAAACTGATCCTTTGAAACCAAACTTCTAATTTTGTAATAAAATATTTAAATATTAGAGGCTAAAAACTTGATGTATGTCTTGTTATAAAATTAAGGAAAATTATAACCAAAATAAAAATACAAGATAAAAAAATAAAATAAAATAAAATTTAAAATAATATATTTTACATGTAGCCTTCTATTTATAGATTCTTTAACTACAAATATACATTTATATAAGATAATTAAATTACAAAATTATACCACTTAAATCTTTTGTTGTTATAGACATCCACATAATGGTAATATTCATACCATGTATATATTTAATATAATTTTCACCTATTGATAGATTTATTTTAATATTTCATATATTTTAAATTTTTATGGTAATTTATTTTAATATCTCTTATTAAGTATTTAATCTAATACATCTTTCTACCTCCAAATTTTACAAAAATATTATCATTAACACTCTAAACTTTACAAACGTTTTATAACATGTCTTCTAACCATCTAATAGTGGAATTCAGATAACCATGAATTTTTTTAGTATTCTTAAACTAATTTAAATTTAAAAAACATATTATTTGAATATAAAAAATCCAAAATGAATTTAATTACAAAATTTTCATATATTATACAATTATTTATTATTATTATTATATCATTAAATATTAATATTAAATTTAAACAATAATTTATAACTTATGCATATATCGTAAACACATGTAATTCATACTTTATATGAGGTTGGAAAAGTTATATTAATTCCATTTTAGTAGAGTTTAAATGCACCTTTTACGTTTTCAAACGTTAAAATAGGTTACTTTTAAAAATATTTTTTAATAAAATTAAATTTTAAAAATAAAAATATTAATTCTAAACATAAAGAGATAAATTCATTAATTATACTATATTTTAAAAATTAAAAAATAATTTTACCTTAAAAATATTTTAATAATGAAATAATATGTGAAAAGAGTATTGCTATAACTATATTTCCTTAATGCATAAGAAAATAAAAATAACTTTATAAGGACTAATTTTCACAATTATTATTAAATTTTTTAGTATAAAAAATTTAATTAATTAGTTTCTCAAAAATTAAAAATAATTAAAAAATCTATAATTATTTCCTTTATTACTTCTAACCATTAAACATTTTATTATTAATAAAAAAATTAATATAAAAATAACTACTAATTAACTCTTTCCTATTAATAAGATTTTAAAATTTTCTAAAATTAATGAATAAACGATTAATAAATTTTTTAAAACTTCATAAATATTTTAATACATTTTGTAAAACTGAAAGTATAAATAATAAATTTATCTAAACCATGTGTTAAATATTACTCTAAACTTTACTAATACACCAGGTAATTTTTATGCATACTCGCACAGTGATTGAGCCTGTGGAAAAGGAGGCGTCAGCTCCTAACCAGGGGCCCGTCAAACCTGTTCCCGATTAAGATTTTAGTTAACGTTTGACATTCCAAATTTTTTTATATGTAAACAAAGACAGACCAGCTTTTAATGGGTCGATACTGGCCACTAAAACTTCAAGTTCTCTTTCGCTGATTTCCCAGCGTGCTTATCATTGTGATGGCTATAGCTTTACTATAGCCGAACCAAAGAAAAAAACCACCACACATCTTACTCGGAGACCCATCACATTTAAATTCAAAAATGAACAGAAACCATTACAAATTCCATCCTAGGAACTAGGGTGCGAGCAATAAAGATAAATAATGTACCAGAAAATCTACTGATGAAAATACGATAAAATAGCTGGGCACTTTCACTTCATCATATGTTCATTGGCTCCGGACCAGAAGCATTCAGAATATCCAACAATGAATTATGAGGCTCCAACTCTTCATGCCACAGTGGAAGTTTGTCCCCAGGATAGAAGTTTCTTGTCACTCCCTCTGAATTGATCTGCAAGTATTTGTATAATAGCCACGGGATTAGAGTTTAAGCCATCTTGTGCCCTTGAAAAGAAAAAACACACTAGATTGCTTAGTAACTACTGCCAGAGTTCTAAGCATCTTACAATGACCGTACGAACAACACCACCACTAGCACCATCTCTTGCCATGGCCAGGGAAACTGCCTTTACAACTAATTGCTGCGAGAAAGATACAAATACCATCACCGTCAGAGCTTAAGCACACAAGTATGCAAGTACTTATTTATTTTATCCGTTGGTTAGAGATTCATACAAAAAAGAACACTGCAGCTTATGTTCTTCCCTCAATAACCATGACTTTGTCTAACTTGGAGCAAAAAGAAACAAAAGAAAGCCAGCCGAAACACTTTAGATTCATTTTCACTAGTCAAACTTAACCCTCATAGTGGCACAAGGTTGCAAATAGGTACAACATCACAAGTCACAACCAGGAGTGATCAGTCCAATAAACATCCAGAATGATTCATCAAACATCTGTTCCAGGTGTCAACTAATTTTTCCATTTGCATTAGTCAATAGTTACATACCTCAGCTTCATCCTTGGTCATCCCTTCTTTCCATACTTGATCAAAGAATCCATACAAGTAACTGGAGCCAGATCCTGAAAAAACCATCATTATGTTAACTATTCCCTCATATAGGAAAGAAAAATACGCTGCGAATTTTTTTTAACTTGCATTAGTTGTGTTTTTACATAGAAACTCATAATTAGACAATTCAAGACTACCAAAATTAAAATGAATATTTTATTTTATTCTTTTTAGTATTGTAAAAATAAACTAATATAACAGGTTTCTATTGGTCATTCTGGAAAAAACTAATAAAGTTGAGGATAAAACAGAGTTCCCAAACATCCACTAAACTCATGCAATTTAGCAAATTAACTCTCAGATAAACTCTTCTACAAGAACATAAAAACCCAAGAATGGCTTCATTCAAAAGTAGCTGGGTTCAGCTATATTGATCTGTCTCCTCCAATTTTAGGACTAGATATTCAGAAAGATCCTAGAACACTAAAATTTAAGTTACCCAATCTATGCTATTCAAACAATTCGGGACCGAATCCTGCATTTGTGGCCGACCTTCTGCGATAATTACATTCTTAAACTTATAGTAATCTCCAATATGATTAGAGGCTATAACAACAGACAGGGAGAAAAGCTCCTAACTTAAATAATTAGGAGGCAGAAAAATATATTTTAACAGAACCATCTAGTGCTGTGATTGCATGTATGATTATCTTGAAGACAATTTGTCGAGCCAAATTAAACCCAATCCCATTAGCCTTTATCAAAGACTTGGAACCCTCACCAACAATATCATTATCAATGGTCAAGGCGATATTGGCAAAAAGAAACCAAAAGGCTATCAGGAGTTTTATCTATCAAGGGCATGCAAAATTGATCAGTTTGGTTCCACACCAAGTTAAAATAACTGAAAACAATTTTTTAAAATTATGACAACTGAATCAAACTGTAAGTATGTAGTGAACTGAATCAAACTGTAAGTATGTAGTAAACCGAATCAAACTGGAAATTGGCAGATCAGTTTGGTTCATCATTTGGTACAGAATGTCACAAGATGATGGCGTTTCAGTTAACTTCCCTCCCTATCCAGCCTACTCAATTCACAAAACAGGATCGCAGTACAATTCACAAAATGAAACACAATTGCAATAAAATGCAACACTTCAGTTCCAATTACAATTTGCAATACTCAATAATCACAGAACTTAATCAGTCAAAGAAGAGTGAACAATATTTTCAAAAGGAGCACAAAAATCAAGAAGCAGAACCCATACAGCCATCAATGTTCATGGCACAGGAATGGCATTGTTGATACCCCCCGCGTGGCATTGGAATATGGAGATGAAGGCCCTATGGGACCCAGTAGCCATTGATAGCGCTGCGTCAAGAAGAAGAAGAAGGTGCGACCCACAGAGACGAGATGGGAAGCTAGCAACACTCATAACCGACAACTGCAGTTGAAACTCATTGTAACGATTCCATAAACCCGAGATCAAGAGTGGAGAATTGATAGAGGAACAAAAAGAGGCAACCCTTCAATATCTTGAGAAGGCAACGGGTGACAAGGGGCAGGACATTGGGTGTGAAGAAGAAGCTCTAGCCAGGACATGCGAATGGCGTTAGAAGAAGAGGAAAAGTTCTTGGATGCGTTAAGGGGTCCAATCGAGGGAGGGAGATAGGGTTATTATATTTGTATATGTAAATCTTTCTCTTTTTTTAACTAAACTAACTGAACTGAACCAAATAACCAATTTTTTTAAAACAATAAAGCCAAAACTGAAATTGTCATGAAAAACTAAAAAACCAAAGAAAAAACTGAATTATCGGCTCGGTTTTTCAGTTAAAACCCAAAGCAGATCCCCCTAATCACAATTATTAAGGGCTTAAGGAGCACTAAGGCGCAAGGGGAGGAGCCTAGGCACAAGGTGCTGGCACACGCCTGAATACGGTGAGGGACTAAAAATAAAATTTAGTAAAAAAGTAATTCTAGACACCAAGAAATATATGACCTAAATAACATGTTAATATTTCTTTCCTTTAGACTTATAAGGAATATAATCAAGAAATATATACCGCATTTTGATGACATTTTTGTAAAAGAAAATAAAGAATATCACATTACTACAATAAATTACTCCTATAGCATTTTTAATAATATTTAAAAGGATAATTTCAGGAAGCTAGAATACGGTAGTACAAAAAGTAGTTAAGATGAGAAAGATAATAAGAAAATACTGAAAATTATGTATGAGGAGAGAAATTAGAAGTGACTAGTTATCACTATTCACTAGTGATCCTAAGTCAGATAACTTCTTAGTCATCAATGCTAGATTCTAGTACATTGGCAAATTTCAAGTGGAGAAGTTTTCCTTTTTTCTTTTTTTTTTTGAATGCAAGTGCTTGCAGAAGGTGGAGAGTGCGCTGCCTTAGACCATTGTGACCGGAACAAAGTGCACTCCTAGGCACTCAAGGCATAAAGCATTCGAGCCTAGTGAGCTTTGGGCTGAGGCGCAGCTTTAATAACTATGCCCCTAATATCTATCGACAGTGTTTTGAATACATGGTACATGGCACAGACAAGATCCTGCTGGAATAGCCAGCAACAATCAATCATCCCATCAATGTCCATCAAAACCCTATTCCAAAATTCAACTTCAATCTCACCTTCAAGCCACTTCCACTAGAACAGTTATGGGTACAAACAGAATTTCCCTTTTCCAATGTTGTTAAGCCCTTTCCTTTTCCTTTTCTTTATACATATAGCAGTTGATGCAGCAAACAAATATGTATGCTATGCAGGGGTCAGGAATGAAAAAGTATGAACGAGAATTCATGCCCATTCGCATTTCCAATTTCTAATCCTAACCCTCACATGGAAATGCAAAGCCAGTAATAGAGACTTATTTTACTCATGATCTCCCATTCCCTTTTTCTTTCAATCCCTACAATCAAACATTTTTGGAAAGAGGGCAAAAGCTTGTTTCCAATTTTTCTACTCCGGATTTCTCATTTCCAAAAACAATTGTGCAACTCAATATTAGAAGAATAATTAAGGACAAGGAGGACTATGAAATTATAGGGATCAAACTGCTACATCCTATCAGGTACATAAAATGTGTAAGAACCCATTGGATAATTATTAATATTGTACTGCATGTTGTTCGGATCAGTTAGTTAATACATCTGTTTTAAACATGTGCAAGTTCAAATACATATTTTTAGGCAAAAAAAAAAACAGAAGAGAACTGGCAAATTCTAAACATTAAAGAATTATAGTTACAACTTACAAATAACATCAAAACATCCATTGTCACCTAATTCTGCACCTAAACCAAGAGATAGGATATGGAAGCTTCAAAGCATATGCTATGAAGAAGTACCAACTACCAACCACAAGGAACTCATATGCCCAAATACATGCGCCACACAGAAAGTCTAACAATTTCATCAATAGCACAGCTTTACCAGATATTACAGATTACATCAAGTATGAAAAGGTTTCATAGGCTGTCCAAACCATGAGGAAATAACTCAGTCCAAATAATAACTTTTCATGAAAAAAATGTACAGGTGATGCCAATTTTAATTAACCTACAATGTCAAATTAACATGCATCATTTCTCTTTTGTAGAGTAAGGGCCTCGTAAATGCATGAAATTTTATGCTTTCTGTGGTTTTAAGTTTCTCATTCATAGGATGGAGGGAAATATATACCTCCTATAGCAAAAGGCTGCTCTATTATTGTTCCGCCAAGAGGAATTCCATAAATTTTACCACCTTCATACTTGTCCCATCCACCAACAATTAGACCAGTTTCTAGCATGTTCTGCAAAGTCAAGAGAACTACAAGAAATCAAGCACGAGCACAGAACTCAAATCTTGTGATTTATCAGAAGCAAGAATACATAACGAGAAAACCAAAATAGCAACTAGCTCTCTCTCTCTCTCTCTCTCTCTCTCTCTCATCCACCAACAATTAGACCAGTTTCTAGCATGTTCTGCAAAGTCAAGAGAACTACAAGAAGTCAAGCACGAGCACAGAACTCAAATCTTGTGATTTATCAGAAGCAAGAATACATAACGAGAAAACCAAAATAGCAACTAGCTCTCTCTCTCTCTCTCTCTCTCTCTCTCATCCATCAGCAAGGCAAGCACAAACCTTGTTGTTATATGAAAGCAGCCTGACCAGATTTGCAGCAACCTTGACAGTTGCAGGCTGACCCAGCTGTATTCTGTACATAAAGATAATTGATGAATGAAAAAAGTGCAACGTATCAAGAAAAGGAAATGCTGACAAATGACTAATATATTGCAAACTGGTCAATCAAAGTAGACAGTTCCAATTATGACCAAACCAATACAATTACAAACACATAAGAATGTTGCATATGCTTTTAAATTAGATTTAGGGTAAAGAATAAGAGAGCAGGGCATCCGCTTCCTATCACTTAAATATTTCCAAACATGTCAAAGTTAAATCAATAGAAATGAATTCAATTCAATTCCAACTCTTTGATAGTTTCTGATAAAAAAAAAAAAAGAGACACCAAACAGAGGGCAAGCTAATGAGAATTGATGAAACTTGAAAAATTATCACAAATCACAAGTTGCCAACAAAAAAGAAAATCCTCACGTGTGCTGATGAAGAAAGTAGCGCACATAGTCGGACACAATCTGCGAATCAGCGGCCTGCAAAAGAATAGAGTATAAACAAAGAAACCCTAGGAAATACAGTGTTGAAGAAGAAAAAGTTGAAACTGAATATAAATCGAGGGAGAGTGATGGAAAGGATACCGATCCAGAACGACAAACGTAGACATTGTCAGTGAGCTGAGTAATTTTGTCCGATGCCCTATTAGCGATATACATCCCTAAAAGTAAAAGCCATCAAAAGAGTCCTCATAAATTATTTGATCTAATCTTTAAAAGGGAAAAGAAAATGGAGTAATAGCTAAGGAGCTACAAAGAGAATACCAGTGCTGGTCCGAGAGTCGGCACCCAGAACGACGCCGCCGTTATAGGTGACGCCGATAATAGTAGTACCCATGGAGTGAGGAGCCTTGAGATCCATTAGCCTGGTTAAAGATAATTTCCAACTCAATCCGAAGAGAAAAGATTTATATTGCAGATCAGTGAAGAAAAGCACAAGTCCTGAGAGGTTTTATATTTTCGCGGAATGCCTGCGAACCTGACTTCCTCCTCAAGCCCACTTCTTGTCGCCGACCAAAAGAAACAGAAAATTATATTATTATTATTAGAGAATTTACTATTTAGTCAAATTATTAGTTAAATTTTTAAAATACCTTAATATATTAATTGAGATTTACTAATTAATTTTTAATTAATTATTTTGTTATTTAATTTTATAATATAAAAAATTTAATAATTAATTTTTATATCAAATATATTTTATATTTTTCAATAATATTTAACTGTTAAAATTAATTAAATTAATAAAATTTTAAAATATTATAAATATATATTTTAAAATTAATATTATTGAAATATATATACATATATATAATTTTTAATATTATTGAACATACAATATTGTGTATAAATATTTTAATAAAACTTTTGATAAATTATCAGTGTCGATACTTAATAATATCGAATATCAAAAAATGCATATATAAAATTTGAGAGTTAAGAAATTAAAAAATATATATATATTATTTTAGTATTTTTTTATAAAAATTTAAAATATGTAAAATTTAATTAAAAATTAATTTTCACAAATCTTTAATTATCAAAAAGAAAAATAATATAATTAATAAAAGAGGGGCTGAATTTAATACTCATAAATAAAGACGCAACTAAAATAAAATATGTATTTTAAAGTTATAATAAAACAGAACTCTAAAAATTATATTATAAATTTACCATTAATATTTTAAAATTTAATTTAATTTACTAACTAAAATTATATCCAAACTTCAAGTTTTGGATTTATTATTAAAAAAATAAATTTTAAGATATAAATATAATTATTGTTTGGATTATTTTAGCTCAATGACACATAAATTGTCTGATAGTGAGTGTATTTGAGTAAATAATCTCAAGTTTTACTCCCTTCCCCAATCTCTAATCTCTAATTTCTATTTTTTAAAAAAAAATCTTAATCCTTCTCCATCATCTTAGTACTATTATTTTCAAAATAATAATAATAATAATTGTCATTAACAGATACTTATTTTATCCTTTAATTCACCAAGTTGGTTTTATAGTACTTTTTACATATATTAAAAAAATATAATTAATAAATAATTTTGACTCTTTCAAAAAAATAAATAATTTTTATATTACCACTTTATTTTTTTTACATCTATATTAACATTTCTAATATAAATAGAGCATATTAAAAATTAATAAATAAATTAATGTTTTAAATTAAAATATATTTTAAAAAAATAAAATTATTTTTTATGAAATGGATAAAGTAACTAATATATTATTTAAAACTATAATCAATAATGTTGAAAATATAAGACATCTATTATAAATACAATGAATAAAACAAACACTCCCACTCCTCAAAGAAAAAAAAAAAAGCATGCCATTTGCAAAAAACTATTCGATTCTTTGAAGTTTGTTTAAAACTAAAATTTGAAATTTTTTTAATGATTTAAATAATTATTTTTATTTTGAAGTTTTTATTATTTTAAAGAAATTTAATATTAGAGAATAAAACTCTATATACATATATATTTTTCAGTTTATACTACAATTAGCAAATGAAACAGTAACTTAAATACGCATTAAAAAATTCTAAATAATAATTTTGCTCATATGTGATCTATATAATAGAAATAGCTTAAAATATTGGAGTTTAAACTTTTTCTAATATTTTTTCTCCTCATTTTTGAAATAGAAACACAGTGATAAAGTAGATTCTGATAAACTCAGATTCAATTTATAATTCCCAATCTCCTACTAAAAATACTCAAAGACCTCCTTAACCATACATAGAAGACAAAAGCCAGAAAAAAAAAGGAAAGAAAATCAGAGTCATGGAATGTCTGAGGAATTTTCAGCAACTAGGTTGGCGTTGAATCCAATTTCCAGAATTAATGAAAGACAAGCTAGTAAATTGATCAATGGCTTGAGGGCTCAGCTTCTTCACCCAGTTCACCCTCTGTGTAGAGGCAGCTCCTGGTCCGTAGTTTTCATACTCTACATATGTTATCCGGTTCCTGTTCATTATAAAAATTCAACATTTTTCTTTACAAACTCAACCGAAAAAAAAAAAAAAAAACCAACAGTAAATGGTGAAAGAACTTACTCTTGGCCAAGAAAATTCCAAGGATTCCATCCCCTGGGGTCTATGACATTTGCAAAGTAACACTTGTAGAATATCACCCTGGAATACGCTCTCCATGGCCTCCCCAAGTAGGTTGGACCAGTGCCGAAGATGTTGCACATCTTGAACACAAATCCATTTGCATCATTTGGGTTGCTTCTTCCCTGTGCCGTTACATATCCACCTCCAAGTACCTTAATGGAACAACCCTGCAAGTACACATTAGAAACAATTAGGTATTTGTAGATGAATTTGAAAAAAGGGTGATGATTATCAAAGAAAAAAAATACCTCATATATAGATTGACCACTACCAAAGATGAAATCAACAGCTCCCAGAATGGTGCAATCTTTGAAGTAATGTCTGCCTTGATCATCCCACAAAGTATCTTGCACCCCAGCAAAATCACACTGGTAAAATGCAGATTTATCCCCAGAAATCATAGCAGCTACCGCTGGTGTTAAAGGTTTATTATTGTCAAGGAAATTGTACTTGTTCTGCTCAACCATTGTACAAAAAAGAAAAAGGAACATTTCATTATGATTGTCACTATTGAGGGCAAACTCTCTCATTTTAGTTATCTATATAAAGAAAGAAAAATGAGATGGTGATAATTTGCTTACCACAAAGCTAATGTTTCTAACTACAATGTTATCTGCTGAAGACATAAAAGTAGGACTTTGTAACGTGGAATCATGATCTCCCCAAACAATGAAAGTTGTTCTTTCCCCTTCTCCTTCAAGAATGAGGTATGGTTTGTCAGATGGGATCTTCACCTTCTCTCTGCACAGTATAATAATTTTTTCATAGCCAAATAATTGCAGAGATTTTATTTGAATAAATGACTTATCATATGGAAATTACCTATATATTCCGGCCTTGACATGGATACAAAACCACTGTTTGTTATTTGATGGAATGAAATCAATAGCAGCTTGAATTCTAGAGAAATTTGCCTGCCCTAACTGATCAACATGGATTGCTACATGATGAGGTAATGCATTTCTGTTCCTATACCAATTACCAGCATTGGCATGTTCCAAGTGAGAGCTACTCATCAATAGTGCAAACCATAAACATGAAACCCATTGAAGCAACATCTTCATCAAAGAAAATGGTGAAGCAGATGGGAATTGATCAGAAAATGAATTGCTAGCAAGGCATGTAAATCTTATATATCAAGCAACATTTTGGAATTTATTATTTTCATTTCTTTCTGTGATTTTTTTTGCAGATTTTCATTTCAAGGAGATAAGATTGTTTAGAGTAAGAAACGTGGTAGAAGAATAGAATTAAGTAAAAAAGATATGGTAATTAAAACAAAAAATATTACTTGATTAATTTGGACTAGATTGTTATTTTGCTCACTCTTTTATATCGTTTCTTAAATAAGTATTCTAATCAAATATCTAACTGAAAATACAATAAATCAAAATATTAATGAATTGACGTTTTATTTCAAAAAAAATTTAAAAAAAAAATTTGCATATTTCCATTTTACCATGCCAATAATTTTTGAAATTTTGTCGGTAACTTTTATACTTCACATTTGGGATTCTCATCTCATTCTAAACAGGTGTTACTATGGCTTTCTAATAATTTTGATCCATCATTTAAATAATATGAATTTGTTTAGACATATTTTTTAATTAAAGTTAATTACTAAAAAAATTATTGCAATTACACTATATATATTATCTTTTAAATTTGCTCTAATTGTATTTTACCTGTTATATACGCTGATGATCTGAGATCCAGAAAATAGGATTTTACAATGGGTTTTATAAGACTGGAAAAAACCTTAGACCTAGAGGAGAGTATTTCTCCTTTTATATGTTTCCTTTTGGCTGCTAGTGACGTGTAACAGAACGTGTATCATTGGACCACCTGTCCCTGCTACGTTGATACGGACATACGAGAGAATCAGATCTCTGTCCCATGCACAACGGCTCTTGATTCTCCCCAGGTACGCATGCGGATGGTCCCACAAAGCGAATGGGCTGAACTCCTTCTGGGTTCCGAGCTGGGCCAGAAGATAAGGATAAGGCTAGGCCCAGAGGGGATCTGTTCATTGGGCCGAATGAGATGGGCCGTCCTGATTGGAGAATCTGACTGGAGTATGGTCTTCAAGGCTGGCGGACTGGCGAGTTGGGTTTGGATCATAAGGAAAACCTGAGGGCCTCTAATTACTGGGCTGATATCCTGGGCTTGGCCCCAGGCCGGGGCGGAGGGATCCAGCGGTCATCAATTTCCCCTTTACCTTCTCGTCAGTTATTGTCTGGCTGATGAGGGGGTAAATACCGAGAGTCATCATGACCGCGCCGCCAAAGGGCAAAACTATTCAAAACATCTTTTCGGCTCTTTATTGTTTCACATTTCGAATTCTCTCTGTCTTTTCGGAAAGCTTGCTTCTCTTCTGCTCTCTGTTCTCCTTTGCCTTCTTCTTCTGCTTATCCATCTTTACTGTGTTTCAGGTACGCTTTCTTATTCCTCCATGGATAGTTCTAGTCTCCCCGACGTCGTCAACCTGGAGTCTAGCATCACCCCGTCTAACATTAGGAATTTCATTTCTAGGGAATACCTGGATACCCCTCTTTACCACATCCGGGCTCCTTACCGTAATGAGAGGATTGTTCTTCCTGATCCTTCTCCCCCTGGCTTAATCGACCCTCAAAGGGACGTCCGTTTAGTCTTCTTCCTCAAACAGAGGGAATACGGTCTGTCCTTCCCCTTTTCTTCTTTCTTTAAAGAGGTCTTCCAGTATTTCGAGATCACCCCTCAAATGCTAACCCCTAACTCCGTTCTTTTCATGTCTTGCTTTGAATCTGCGTGTCTGAGCTGGGGGTTTACACCCACAGTTCACCTGTTCGTTAGCTTTTTCCGGCTAGTCAAAGCGAGCCAGAGATTTTATTATTTTGCCCCTCGCGGAGGGTTGTCCATTTTCATGGGTCACAAAGACTCCATCAAGGGTTGGGTAGAGGGATTTCTGGTGGTGGAGTTGAAGAAGAACACGGGGTTGGCTTGGGAGCTCAATCTCCCCTGGGAAGGGGTCTCTCTGGGTTGTAACGACCTGCCCCAATTGAGTCTTACCGAATAGGTTGGGTTTCTTCGTCTGACTTCTGTGGGCAAGAAGTACGACGTCGAGAAATGTATGTTTGCCTGTAATCTTAAGGATATCCAGGATGTGGGTATTGTGCTTTGTCCAGCTGTTTTGCTTTTTCTTTGTGATTTCTACTAGGGATTATGCTAACCCGTTCTAATTTTGTATTGTTTGTAGCTTCTGACATCGAGATGGACCAAATTAAGCCTCCAAAGAACTTAGTTCTGTCTAGGGAGAGCATGAACGCTGCGCTGGACGCCCTCCGAGCTGGGCGACGTATCTCAGAGGCTACTGAAGAAGTGGCCCGGGTTATTTCTTCCAGGACGGTTAGCCGACTTCCTGCCCCAGCTTCTTCTCGAGCTCCTAAGCCGAGCTCTCAAAGTACCAAATCATCCAGGCCATCTAGCCGTAGCAGGCCGAGCTCGGCCAATCAATCTTCCCAGGCTCCAAAATCTATGCAAGTTGCGATTCCTAGGCAGGAGGGGGCTCCCCGGATTGCCACCGGGTCGATTGAGGACATTGAGCTGGCGAGGAAGGATCTGGTTGTGCCTTCTGAGGGTATTTCCGAGGGAGCAATTTTTCAAATCATGTATAATATAAAAAATATTTTTAAAATCATGCAGGATCCGAAAATATTTTTGGATCCTGTGTGTCAACGCAGATAGTTGGCCAGTCATACTGACGAACCCAGAAGTTGGCCATCAATGATGGCGAACTTCATGATGTTCGCCACTCATGGTGGCGAACATAACTTGTTCGGCACCCATGGTGCCGAACAAGTGGAACCGTGCCACATGAGCAGAGCAATCTGCTCGCGTGGCTGCAGCGTGGCATGTTCGGCAACAATGGTGCCGAACATGCATAATTCAATGCTTCGTCAGAGATTCCTGACGAAGCATTGACCGCGAAAAGAGTTCGGCACTGATAGTGCCGAACTCTTTTCTGTGCATGCAGAGCCGCGTGGCTCTGCATGCACAGTCCTGGACAGAGGAGACTTTGGCTTTAAAGCCGAAGTCTCGCTCTTCTTCTTCTCTTTCCCCCTTCAAAATTTTTTATCCTCCTTCTCCTCTGCGCAGCTCTCTTCTCTCGCTCCATCGCCGGAAGCCTTCATCTTCAGCAAATCTTCTTCTCCAGCAAATCTTCTTCTCCAGCACAAGCGATCTCTTTCCACCAGGTTTTTATTGATCTTTTTTTTTTTAAATATGCATATATAATTTTTTCACTTAATATATAAAAAATAAAATATTAAATTATGATAAAATAAAAAGAAGTTGTTATATAATTATTAGAAATTATTATTAGAAAAAGCCAAAAATAAAAGCCAAAAATATTATTAATATAAGTGGTTATATAAATATTAGAAATTTAAATAAAGTTAAATTTAATAAATTAAATAGTTAATTTTTTTAATGAGTTAATATTGTAGTTATAATAATTTTTGTTATAAATATAATAAATTAATTTTATATTTAAGTTATTATAAATTTTGTTGAATATATAATAAAATTAAAGATTTTTAAAATAAATAATAATTAAGAAAATTAAAAGAAATAATTTTTTTTATAAATATAATAAATTTATTATTAAAAATTTTTCATCCGTAATAATGTTTTATTGTTTTATTCTTATAATATAATAATAAATAAATTATATATTATTAATTTTATGTAATGTTGAAGTTTTTTAAATATTTTTTAATAAATAATAAAATTTAATATTTTTTTATAAATGTTTTAGTATTATTTTTGAAAATATTTCATCTGTAATAATGTTTTATTATTTTAAAATTATTATTTATTTTATTTTTATATCATATTAATAAATAAATTATATAATAGTAATTTTATTATATGTTTCAGTTTATGTAAATATTTTTGAAAATCAAATAAAGTTTAATATTTTTTTAAAAAGTATAATTTAAAAGAAAAAAATATGAAATTTTTTTAAGAATATATATATATATTTTTTAAATTATGTAATCCGATTGATTTTTTTTATTGTTTAAATATAACTTTATTTTTTGTATTATAATATTATGTAAATTGATTAGAAATAATTTTAATTTTTGTTTAAGTTATTTTAAATAATTGTTAATATGTAATGAAATTTAATTTTGCTAAATGAATATAATTAAAAATGTAATAAAAATTAATAATTTTTTTAATTGTAAACTTAAAATATTAAAAAAATATTATGTATTGTTTTATTTTTAAATTTGTAATGTGCTGTTAAATTTAGACTTAGTTATGAATGAAATTATGTTGTGATTTTAGGATGAAATATTGGTGTGATAGAATATTTATTGAGATTTTTAATAGAATATTTATTATGATTTTTGGTTAGAATATTTTTGAAGTAGTTGTATTTGTTGTGATTTTATGGTATTAATGTGTAGAATATGTATGTTATTGTAGTGTTAAATTATATACATTTATTTAGTGAGTAAATGATGTTTGAATATTGTTAGTGATTTTGAATATTGTTTAGTTGGTGAATGTGTATTAGTATGACATTTTTTTGTAGTCTGACGAGGCCTTGATCCTCGTGCGTGTTCGGCACCTTGGCTGCCGAACATGCCACGCCTGCAGCCACGGGAGCAGCTTCGTTGCTTCGGTGGCACGAATGAGTCTTGTTCGGCACTCATATTGCCGAACAAGCGTAGTTCGGCACCCATGGTGCCGAACTTTCCATTCTTCGGCAACATAAGTGCCGAACAAGAATGTTCGCCAGTATGACTGGCGAACTATCTGCGTTGACACACAGGATCCGAAAATATTTTCGGATCCTGCATGATTTTAAAAATATTTTTTATATTATACATGATTTGAAAAATTGCTCTTTCCGAGGAGGTGTCTGGGACACACCCTGCCGATGTCAACACCCCAGAGGGCGAGAAAGAGACCAGCCTGGCAGGGGGAGATATTCAGGGGGCTGTTACTGAAGTTGCCCCTGTCATTGAGGGAGTAGGACCCAGTCCGATTGATGACGAGGCCGTAGCAGAGGAGGTCGGAAGTAAGCGTCCTCCTCCTTCTGATGCACCTGCCCCTGCTCCTAAGAGATCTCGTGCTTCACAAAGGCCGGTTCTGGCCCTGCCCGCTATTGGAAAAGAGAAGGCTTCTGTGGTGTCTCTGTTGTCTGCCCCAGATAACGACATCCTGAATGCAGAGGACATCACTCACCAGTCCCCGGCAAGCGTGGTAGTTGAGTTAATCCAGGAGCGGATGTTTGGCAGGGTCACGGAAGCCTCAGACCCTCGCTTGCTTGCTCTCACTGGCCTTCTGGCCAGCTCCACTCGTGAGCAGGCGGCATTCCGATCTCGCCCTCGGGGGGAGCTAGGAGATATTATCAGGGAGATGCTCCTTATGGTAAGTTGTCCTTTCCGATTTCTGTCTATACTTTAGTTTTCTTCATTTCTTTGTTCTGACAGTTTTCCCTCCTTGCTAGGTGGTGGGTCTATTCATGGAGGTAGATGCTCGTGACCACGCTCTCCAGGAATCAGTGGATCGCCGGGTCGAGGAGGCACGTTTGGAGGAAAACCTATCTGCCACCAGTGACGCCCGAAGCAACCTCGCCGCAGCTCGAGAGCATTCCAAGTCCTTACAGGCAGAGCTGACATATGCCCTGGATGCTCTCAAGAGAGCGGATGAGAAGGCAGCTGAAGCAGACATTCGTTGTAAAGAAGCCCTAAAACAGTTGTCTTCTCTGGAAGAGGTCCAAAGGGAGAGAGATGAGGTCCGCCACCAGTATGAGGCCTTGAAGGCAGATTCTGAGGCAGCCCAGTTCTAACACGAGGCAATGATGGCTCAAAGGGAGGAAGTCCTGGCTCGGGTAGTGGTCCTCGAGCAGGAGTTGGTCAAGCGAGCAGAAAGTTTTAAAGACCTGACCTTGGAGGCTGAGACAATAAAACTCCAAAATCAACACCTCAGCCAAGAGATCGAGGCTTTGAAGAAGAGATGCTCAGCCCTGCTTGAGGATGCTAAGCTGGCTGAAGATAGGGTTCAGCTGGAGTGTGAGGAGCGCCTGCGGGAATTCAAGGAGTCAGCCGAGCTGAAGAAGGAGATTGAACAGGCCTGTGAAGTTCGTCTTCAAGCTTACAGGGACTCTCCTGAGTTGAAAGCAGAGATAGCTAAGGCTTGCCAGACGCGACTTGCGGAGCACAAGGCCTCTGATGAACTGAAGACAGCTATTTGGCAAAAGAGCTTCTGTTTGTTCGCGTCTGGCTTTAATCGAGGTTTGAGGGAGGCCAGATAGGCTCCTTCCACTCCGCTGTCTGAACTCCGAGCCAAAGAGGAAGACTCTGATGGCGAGGAGGTGCTTTATGGAGAGGATGACTTTCCCCTGCCTAAGGGGACTTCTCACGCTTCAGCTGGGCCCTCTGATAAGGACACTGGGCTAGGAGAAAAGGAAGATATGGAGGTCCTTGAACCTGGGGAGGACGACTCCGGGCCTCAAGAGGAGGACGTAGAACTAGGAGGGGAAGGTGCTGGGCCCCAGAAACAAGAGATGGTACTTTATGCAGGTGATGGGAGGTCTGGGCAAGAGGGCGCCAAACCTCCCCTAAGTAGTAATGTAAATACTAATGTAGAAGGCAGTAGTGTTGATAGTGAAATACCTAGGAATGTAAGTCCTTTGAGGACAATCTTTCCTCCCATAATCTTAGACGATTAGATTGTAAATTTCCCCTCCCTTTTATTGAAATTTTTGTTTTCTTGAATTCTTTTTTGTTTTTCATTTATATTCGAGCTGTTCTTGCCTCTACTTATCAAAAGTGAAACACTTAAACTGTGTGCTTCGTAATTTTTCTAAGGAATCCACTATACTGTCTTTCCTTTTTGCCTGCAAGCTCGTCAGTACTGAAATATTATCAATTGACTGGACTTTTGTCTTATAAATTTATCTATTTCACTAAGGCATACTTACCCGTATGCTCTTTCCGAGCTGGACTGGCCGTGCCTGCGAGCTCTGTTTCTAATAGTGGGTTAAACTTACGATCTTTTGAGGTGATGAGCCGGGCTGACCTTTTTGCTTTTAGTTCTGATTTGACAGGAGCTGAAGCTAGGGTCTCATTTGCTCACGCCATTGAGTTTCTCCTCAGGTTGCCCCTTTTCCTCCTCAGCAGTTATTACATGAGTGGTGAGGGGGTAAATCCCTAGATTTGTCAAGGCTTCCTACTGCCCCTAAGTGTTTTATGTGCTGTTTGCTTCTTGAGCGTTTTACAGGCTCTTTGCTGCCCCTGGATTTTACCAGGGTTGAGCTCACCTTCTTGAGGTCTGCACGGTGCTTTGGCGTTTTGGCTCCTGCGAGCCCTGCTTTAGTAGGTCGCACTGCTGTATGATACAGGCGTTGAGGTGCTTTGGTTTAGTCTTGTTATGTGCTGGTTACTTTGCGAGATTGGAGCCTTATTGGCTTTATTGATCCAAGCTCTTTTGAGGTCAGATCTGAAGTCTTTTTATGTTTGTTTCAGCATTCCTCTTGAAGTCAGCATGACGCTTTGATACTCTTAGCAGTCGAGATCAAAGTCTTATGACTCAATCTCTTTTGGGAGGTTGGAGTTTTAGCTTTTTATTTATGACCCTGTGCCCCTATCTTTTATGTGAGGTCGGATTTTTTGTTTTTGCGTGTGGTCGCTGTGTACCTCTGTTTGTTATGAGCATGTGTTACCGGGATATCTCTGGGGACCCCCTTTTTTGTTGCTTCGGGAGGTCTTTTTGAGATCCTCGCCGGCCATTTTTACTCCAGGAGATCTTACGAGATCCTGGCCATTTTTGCTCCGGGAGGTCTTTTTTGAGATCCTCGCCTGCCGTTTTTGCTCCAGGAGATCTTACGAGATCCTGGCCATTTTTGTTCCGGGGAGATCTTTGTGATCCCGTCGGCCTTCTATGCTCCGGGAGGTCTTTTTGAGATCCTCGCCGGCCGTTTTTGCTCCGGGAGGTCTTTTTTGAGATCCTCGCCAGCCGTTTTTGCTCCAGGAGATCTTACGAGATCCTGGCCGTTTTTGTTCCGGGGAGATCTTTGTGATCCCGCCGGCCTTCTATGCTCCGGAGGTCTCTATATTTCTAGGAGGTTTTTTTTGGTATTTGTTCTTTTCTTTTCCTGAAAGAGTTAATGCTCACAATAATAGAGTTTAATCACTGCATTTATAAGATGGCGTTATTTCGTACTTTTATAGTACAAGAATTTCTTTTCACAAATATTCTAAGGAAAAATACCTCTGTAGCTTGTTCAACCTTTTGTTCCTCCAATTACCATGTTGATGGTCCCATTGGATCCGTCATTCACCTGCCCTGCTCCCGCTCTTCTGAGTGTCTGTCCTGTTGGGTTTGGCTGAGGCCTTTGTTCTTCTGATTTCTTTATGAAGTTCTTGAGGTGTCCCCTCTTTATTAGCCTTTCGATCTCAGCAATCAACTGGAAGCAGTTATTGGTGTCATGGCCGTTCGTGCGGTGGTACTGACAATATTTGTCAGGATTTCGCTGGTTCGATTATGTTTTCATGGGCTTGGGCCACTGGAGGAACTCCTTGTCTTGGATGGCCATGAGCACTTCGGCTTTAGAGGCATTGAGAGGGGTTGGTTTCTCTAGAACCCACGGGGGGAGTGACCTTTGTTCTAAGGCCCGAGGGGAAGGTCCTTGGTCCCTGCGCTCCCAGGGTTTTCTATACGGTTCAGGTCTCTTGCCATGCTTTTTCTCGCGCCTCTCCGACCTTCCCTCCTCCGGTGCTTTCCCCTTATCTGTCGCTCCCTTGGCGAATCTGCTTGTCTCCAAAGCATCGTCCTGCCTTATATATTTTTCGGTCCGTTTCATCAGCTCGGCCAGTGAGGTCGGAGGCTTCCTGCTTAATGAGCCAAAGAACTCTGCTGAGGTCGTCCCCTTCTGCATGGCTTCGACAGCCCTTCCTTCATCGAGTTTGGAGATTTGCAAGGCCTCCGTATTGAAACGGGCGACGTATTCCCTGAGTGATTCGTCTTTCCTTTATCTGACCATCTCCAGATAGCTCATCTTTCTGTCTGCAGGCACCCCGGCAATGAATCGGCTGATGAAGCGAGTGGCTAGATCTCCAAAGTTACTAATACTTCCTGCCTCAAGGTTGTTGAACCACGCCCGTGCTGGCTCAGCGAGCATCGTAGGAAATACCTTGCACATCAGGGCGTCTGACAAAGTTTGCAGCTCCATGAAAGTCTTGTAATTCAAGACATGCTCCCTAGGGTTCCCAGCCCCGTCGTATGCGGCCATCGGTGGCATCATAAACTTCTTGGGGACGGTCTCCTACTGTACCCACTTCGAGAAGGGCGAAGAGGTGGGCAGGAGGGTCTGGTTATGATCCTTCGTTCCTAACTCGGCCAAGAGTTGCTCTCTCATCTTTTGCAACTTCTGGTCTACACTCTCCCCTTCCTGCCTGGGCTTCCTCTCCTGGTGGGCTTCCTCTTCCCATGTCTCACTCCCCACTCTTCCGGTGGTTCCGGCGGAGTAGCTATCGACTTCATCATTCTCTATCAGCTCCTTCACCCTCCTTCCATGAACTCGAGCTGCCGGCTCTTCCTCTTCTCCGGCTCTCCTCCTCCCGTCTTCAGTTTCTTGGCTGACAGTTCTGGGGTGGTTGAAGGTAGGCTGAGATTCGTTGGTCTGGGGTTCTTCTACCACCGGTGACACGTTGGTTTGGGTGCTAAGGCCCCATTACTGCATTATCTGCCCCAACCAGTGGGCGGTGCTCTGCAGTTGAAGGGCCATGGTTTGGAGGTCTTGGTTGGACAAGGTGGCGGCGGAAGTATTCCCCGCCATGCTTGGCGAGGGGTTGAAAGGGATTGGTGTTTGGTTATTTGGTGTTGTAGGACTGGAAAAAGAGAACTGCTGCCCCTCTTGGGCAGAGCTCAGGTCATTTGGAGTGACAAGATTGTTTTCGTTGTGGTTAGCCATTGTGGATCTCAGTGGGTGTTTATGAGAGTGGAACTCTGGCGATGAAAAGATCTCCTTCGTTCCCACAGACGGCGCCAATTGATGATCTGAGATCCAGAAAATAGGGTTTTACAATGGGTTCTATAAGACTGGAAAAAATCTTAGACCTAGAGGAGAGTATTTCTCCTTTTATATGTTTCCTTTTGGCTGCTAGTGACGTGTAACAGAACGTGTATCATTGGACCACCTGTCCCTGCTACGTTGATACGGACGTACGAGGGAATCAGATCTCTGTCCCATGCGCAACGACTCTTGATTCTCCCCAGGTACGCATGCGGATGGTCCCACAAAGCGAATGGGTTGAACTCCTTCTGGGTTCCGAGCTGGGCCAGAAGATAATGATAAGGCTAGGACCAGAGGGGATCTGTTCATTGGGCCGAATGAGATGGGCCGTCCTGATTGGAGAATCTGACTGGAGTCCGGTCTTCAAGGCTGGCGGACTAGCGGGTTGGGCTTGGATCATAAGGAAGATCTGAGGGCCTCTAATTACTGGGCTGATATTCTGGACTTGGCCCCAGGCCGGGGCGGAGGGATCCAGAGGTCATCATATGCCATTAAAAAATTAATAAAATTACCACATCACTAGCCACGTAAACATCATATCACTATACTATATCAGTTAAATTTAAAATTAATTATAAAAAAAATTCTAATACTTTACTTTTATTATAATTTTATCTTATATTTTTATTTTTTATCAACAAATTATGTGCTTTTAATGTCTAACTAAATGCACCTACCATTACTTATATAATTAAAAATTTATAAAATTATCAAATTACTCTTTTTTATTATTAAATATATTTAATAATTATTATTTATATTATTATTATTTTTTTTAATTTTTATCAATAATTTTATAATAATAATTTGTCTTGATCTTATTTTAACTAAAACTATTATCAACTGATTTTTCTTTAATCTATCTAATATACTTAATATTTAGCATTTTAAAAATAATATATAAATATATATTAGAAAATTTTAAGTTTGAAAAAATATTTATTTTAACATATAAAAAATAATTTTTAAATAATCTGATAAAAGAATAATTTTATGGAATTTAGAAATGAAAGAAGTTTTTTAAATGAAACAAATATTTCAATAGTGATTATAAAAATATTATTAATTAACTTTAAAATAATTTATTAAATCAATAAATTAAATTTTAAAACAGTTCAACTTTATAACTTTATTGAATTAGAAAGTATTTAATTTAACACAATTAATCAAATTAGAAAAAAAATTAAATAAAAAATTAATTTATTAATAATAATAATAACAACTATTATTATTATTTAAAAAACCAAATAAAATTTAGAATATATCCAAATAAAAATATATATTAGTAAAATACATAGCACGATTATTTTATTTTAGCTGCTTACAAACATATGTGTTTATATATATAAAATTATAAATTTAATTTTATATAAAAACACACTTAAAAATATTTGTATCAAAATTTTTATGCCTATAATAAATCATTTATACATTTTGATATAAATATTTAATTTAAAAGGTATTAGATATATGAGATGAATAAATAGAAAAATTAACCGTTAATATATTAAATATAAATTATTATCATATAAATAAATAAATATTAATGAAAAATTATGAATAACAATTACGTTAATAAAAAAATTAATATTATTTAAAGGATGAATAAAATTAAAATATAAAAAATAATTGTGATTAAAATATTAAAGGGAGCCACTTGACCACTTAAATACGAGAGACTAATAAATTATTTTATCGTTTAATTATATTTATTTCTGCTTTATATAATTTTACTAATTTTCTTCCTTAAAAAAAAAATAAAACTATTTTTTTAAAAGAATAATAATTATCTAAAAAAATTGAATAAAAATTTTTATTATAATTTGATCCAATTAATTTTTGGATTGCATATGAAAATTGAATTAAATAGGGAGAGAAATGGAAATTGCTAATTAGATCAATACCGACTTAATAAAATAATTAAATTCTTTAAATGGTTTTACCCATAGAAAAATATGAATGAAACTCTTCATATACATATTAGTGTACAATGAACAAAGCAGATCTACATCTTCTCCAGATCTCTTTGTGCTGCTGAGTTTTATTTATTTAAGGAAGGGTTAAGGTAAAGGGACTTGTGAAAAAAGAGACATTGCTCAGGACAGAACCACCGCTTTGCTCAGAATCCACATCACCAAAGAGAACTCAAATGCAAAGAGTGTATGAAGCAATCCGCGGTCAAGCGCAAATCCAAATAGTGTGATTCCTCCATTGTTGTGTTGCAAATATGCCACTGCACAAAATTACACTAGTGTGATTAATGTGCAATTAACAAATCCAAGAAATTTTTTCTAAAGAAAAACCATTAACTGAGCCCATGTGTCTGAATAATATAATATAATACTTACCGAAAGCCTGCCTGGTTTGGTAGGAAGATGGATCCTGTGAAGAATTATCTGACACCAAAATGTCTGATGAATCGGCATCAATATCAGCAGAGTTGGATACTAGAGTCCCATCAGCATCCTGGATAAGGCGTTTCCCTTGGTCTGATCTGTCGGATGCAGATGTAACGATCATATGCCATCTAGTTGCTACGGACACGATCCTTTGAGCTCTATGTGTGATTCTAGCTGCTCCCAGTAAGCATAAGAAGAAGCCACTTAACTGCACCACTGAACAAATCTGCATTCTCCCAGAATATAATTGTTGTTGATGATGATGATATTTGGTGTAAACCAATTTGTCATCTTCCATAATTCACAGTCGTTTTTGTAAAAACAAATTACTTACCACAAGATCCCCTGAATTAATGAAAGTTTTGTCCGACTTGAATGCCAGAACCAGCAGCAAAGCTCCCAATTGACTAATGGTAATGGTAACTGAACAAGCAATGATAAAGAATCTATATCTATGACTGGTAACAGACAACTGCTTCTTAATCCTAACATGCTCCCTGAATATGACTCCAGCATCCGATTCACATCCATCGAACAACTTATGAAGCCCTTCAAATCTAAGTATTTGGAGCTCACAAGTCAGCCGAAACAGAACGCAGACCAACAGGAAAACACCTGTTCTGTAAACCCACGAAGCCAACACCAACACAAACATGATAGAATTCCAGGGGACACCTGAACCGATAATGTAAGGTAGTGATATTTTCACCGTGGAGAATAAAGTGATTTTGTGTGCAAGTTCCACCAAAAAGGATGGTAGTAAAATGCATGCCAGGTATCGAAAAGCCTTATCAAGCTCCCGGGAGTATCCACGTCTCACAAATAAAGAATCGTCTTGTAGCCCATCCAGGAACAAGAGCTGGCGAAGACCATATTTTCTGAAAAAGCCGGATAGGGTCAAGAAAGCTATTAGAGCCAAGCCAGACTCAGGAAACTGCACCAGTTTGTTCAAAGATATGGGGTAATCGGATGGTACTTGAATAGAGAGGGAGCTTATGATGGGGACAATAATGGTGAAGAATATGCATGTCAAATATGATACGAATTTTCCTATGCAAGAGGAGTGATCAAGGGCGCACCATTTGAGGCTTATTCGAAAATTGCGCAGTTCATCAAAGAGTAGGGATTTTGATCTTGCATATGATGGCTGGAGTAACAAAGGGACGTTAGAATCATTGTTTTGATCAGGTAACCCCATCGTCACACGTCGATCGGAGAATTGAACATCGATATGGGTTTCATCAGAAGTGGTGGAGGTGGGCATGGTTGGACGGCCTTTTGTACAGCAGCCAGCGGCAAGTAGCCTGTGATTCTGTGAGTGTATATATACACGCGCGCGCGCACACGCACACACAAAAAAAAAAACATTTTGGCCTTTTTTTTTTTTTAAAATAATAATGCAACGTCTTTGCGTGGGTGTATAAGCTAGCTTAATATGCCTTTCTTTTTTCTTTTTTTTTTTTCCAAAAACTTAATATGCCTTTCTATGAAGAAGAAACCACCTTATATTCCTAAACGGTATCGGTTGATTAATACATACTTTTTAAAGGCAAAGTTGTTTACTAAAAATGAGTAGAGACAGTTAAAATTAATTAAATCAAAAAGTCATGATATGCTAAGTGCAAAAATGTGGTGGTAATTACTTGGATAATTTGTTCCCATTTTTAGTTATGTGTTCTCTTACATATATAATAACAACTTTATGACTAACCATTTCAGCAATTAATTTAATAATAAAATATAAATTAATGCCTCTTTCTTTTCCGACGAGAAAGAAACATCTAGTGAACTCCTTACCAAAAAAGAAAAAGAAAAAAGAAAAGAGAACATTAGTGAACAACTCCATCTGCAACTTGAATGATATGAGGAGCCGAGAACAAGCTGTAAAAACTAAAAACCTGGCTTTATCCCGTGAGTCCTCTACACTCAAAGCCTTTTACTAGAAGCTTCAAATTTTCAATCAAGTCAGGAATAAAGAGAACTAGACAAGGACCTTTTCCGATTTCTTCGTTGTTGCAACTCATCAAATAATATTTTATATATTCGTTGCTTCATGCAGCCAAGATGG
Organism: Manihot esculenta; assembly: GCF_001659605.2. Lineage (NCBI taxonomy): Eukaryota > Viridiplantae > Streptophyta > Magnoliopsida > Malpighiales > Euphorbiaceae > Manihot > Manihot esculenta. The sequence goes on along the minus strand of NC_035163.2, from coordinate 181,434 downwards.
CCAAAGCTATTTTCTTCATTTAATTAATTCACTTTGAAACCGAAATGTTTATGCTGCTGGCATGCGGATTAGTAGGTGATTGGGAGGTTGCCAAGATCACGGGTCCACGTCAATGGCATTTAATACGTGGTTGGATACCAATCACAGAGGGGGTTTACTGACCTTTGTTTAGGAAAAGATTTTTTTAAGGTAACGAGAAGTTTTTAAAATTTACAAATCTTAGAAAATGTGTTTGGTTCCGACTGCTCTTTTATCAAGAGTAGCAAAAGTTAAAATAAAAATAAAGAACTTGGCAGGAATCTATGGGGGCTTCTTCATAGACAAGGTTTTTCTATAAACAAACCTCCTCTGTTTGGTTTGGTAGAAATTCGATCAAGTAAGTTCGTGATTAAAAGAAATTACCACCAGACACACTCACACAAAAATTCCCAAGCAAGGATTCTTCATGTACATTGTATATATAATCTGAGTATTCATAAATAGATTGTAATGGATAATGATTTCAAGGTCAAAGAACCTTGACCTGTTACCCGCCAATGATGGGCGTTCGGTAATTGCATTTCACTAGTCCGTAATTAAGGAGGTGAGGAGAGATTTAAGGAATTGGGTGATTTGAACAAGTCAAAAAACAGTTAAAAAAAGAGTTCCGGCCCTCTAATTTAGAATTAAGGCTATCTTCTTTTCGTTGCCAAATATATGAACTAAAAACAAATAACTTAACAGACAATTGAAGTGCGCAAACCAGGGATTCTTTCTCTCTCTCTTGTCCCACTGGTCTTGGGAGAGGAAGAAGAGATCCTAAAGCTGTTTAGTCTTTACTTACTATTTATATTTAAAAACAAAAACAAGAAACAAGGAAATCAATATATACAGAAAGCAAGATTGAAGATATGTGGATGGCGAGAACCCAAACAGAGAAAAGGGAAGGATATGGAAATGGATTAGTGGCTGTGGCAATAGACAAGGATAAAAACAGCCAAAATGCCCTGAAATGGGCAATCGACCACATTCTGCAGCGAGGTTCGACGGTTGTTCTGATCCACGTCAAAACCAAGTCCTCTCATGGTTACTCCCTTTCTAACTCGAGTATGCGCAGTCCCCCTCAAAACACTAATATTTATTCAGATATGAAAAGTCTTTCTCAAAGTTGTTGGGTTTTTGGTTTCAGGGGCGAACCAAATTGCAGATGCCAGTGGAGAGTGTCCGTTGGTGTGCAAGGATCCAGATCCCCACACCAGGGAGCTATTCCTTCCATTCCGCTGCTTTTGTACGCGTAAAGATGTACGTGGTCTTAATTTCACAGTTTTCTTGTAAAAGAGAGAAAGAAATTGGTTAATTTAAACACAATTCCTTTGACAAACAGATTCAATGCAAAGATGTGGTGCTCGAAGAATCAGACATAGCAAGAGCTCTAATTGAATACGCTAATCACTCAGCAATTGAGACTTTAGTCATTGGTGCTTCCAACAAATCAGGCTTCCTTAGGTACGCACCCCTTTTCAATAATTTTCCTTCTCATTAGAAAAATTACACCACGAAAATTCCTTTTCTTTACCTAGCTAGAGTTTCTTCTCAGAAGATTCAAAGTCACAGACGTGCCAGGTAGCATTATAAAGGGAGCGCCCGATTTTACTACTGTTTACGTCATATCCAAAGGGAAGATTCAATCCACACGATCTGCCTCTCGCCCTGCTCCTGCTAACTCTCCTCTTCATACCCAACTTCTTAATCAAGGCAGTATAAAACCAGCTCCTGTGGAGCCAGTTCCCCAGATACCATGTAGTAATAAAAAAGGTAATTAATTAGTTGCATACTCGTATTTTTTTCCCTTGCCGTTTCTGTTGATATCTCTTGCTTATAAATCCATTGAACTCAATGGATCAGCTATTGAAAAGCCACCATTGGAGCAACCTCGAAGATCCAATGATGAGTCTGAGTCCTTCAGGTCCCCCTTCACTAGGAAAGGCAATACCAAATCATATGGAGAGCTCTGTGTTCCAGATACTGATATTTCTTTTGTCAGCTCTGGCAGACCAAGTGTTGACCGCATGTTTCCTGCCTTCTATGATGTCCTAGAAGTAGGTCGCCCCACCAACCGCCTTTCCAATGTCTCTGACATGGACAGTGGCCTTAGCTATGAATCCTTGCAGTATGGAAGGAAATCAGTAGACTTTGGCTCTCCAACAGAGTTATCAATGTCTTACGAGAGTGATAGGCTATCCACAGCATCACAGTCGATGGATGACGTGGAAGCCGAAATGAGAAGGCTAAAGCTTGAGCTCAAGCAAACCATGGAAATGTATAGTACAGCCTGTAAGGAAGCACTCACAGCAAAACAAAAGGTACCAGTCTAACTTTCTATTCCACCTTCAGAATAATTTATGATACACTAACAACTGCATTCCAGGCAAGAGAGTTGCAGCTATGGAAAATGGAAGAAGAGCGGAGATTAGAAGAGGCACGACTAGCTGAGGAGGCTGCATTGGCAATTGCAGAACAGGAGAAAGCTAAATCCAGAGCAGCCATTGAAGCTGCTGAGGCAGCTCAGAGGATAGCAGAAATTGAAGCACAAAAAAGAGTTAATGCAGAAATGAAAGCACATAAAGAATCAGAAGAGAAAAAAAAGGCACTTGATGCTCTCGCACATTCAGATGTTAGATACAGAAAGTATACTATAGAGGAGATTGAAGCTGCAACAGAATTCTTTTCAGCAACTCGCAAGATTGGGGAGGGAGGTTATGGACCTGTATACAAGTGTTATCTAGACCATACACCGGTGGCAATTAAGGTTTTACGTCCAGATGCAGCTCAAGGAAGGTCGCAATTTCAACAAGAGGTATGTTGTCTGCAGCTTGCAGGTGCAGGTAGTTCTTAGAAAGTTTTTTAAGGGCGAATGCGCCTGTTTATATGTTCAACTTATGATCACTACCTTTTGCAGGTTGAGGTGCTCAGTTGCATAAGACACCCTAACATGGTCCTTCTCTTGGGAGCCTGTCCAGAATATGGATGCTTAGTGTATGAGTACATGGCCAATGGTAGCTTAGAGGACCGTCTCTTTCGACGAGGAAACACTCCAGTTCTGTCTTGGCAGATGAGGTTCCGAATTGCAGCTGAGATAGGAACTGGATTGATGTTCCTACACCAAACAAAACCAGAGCCACTGGTGCACCGCGACCTAAAGCCTGCCAACATCTTGCTTGACCGCAACTTTGTGAGCAAGATTAGTGACGTTGGGTTGGCGAGGCTCGTACCGCCATCGGTGGCTGACACTGTGACGCAATATCGCATGACATCCACCGCCGGGACTTTTTGCTATATAGATCCAGAATATCAGCAGACAGGCATGCTGGGCATAAAGTCAGACATATACTCCCTTGGGGTCATGTTTCTACAGATATTAACATCCAAACCGCCGATGGGGTTGACTCACCATGTAGACCGCTCCCTTGATAAGGATACGTTTGCCCAGATGCTAGATCCAGCAGTCCTCGATTGGCCAATTGAAGAGGCCAAGTGCTTTGCAAGACTAGCTCTCAAGTGTGCAGAGTTAAGACGGAAAGACAGACCAGACCTTGGCACGGTCATATTGCCAGAACTCGAGAGGTTGAGAGCGATTGCAGAAGAAGCCATGCGTCCGGAATTGCCAACCAATGGTCCTGGCCACTCTCGCAGCTCCAGCCAAGTTTCTGTCCAACTAGTAAGTATAATGTTAAAGCAATTAGTAACACTTCGTTTCTGTTAGGCATTTATAGGATTACAAGCACATCAACTCAGTATATGAATCCTATTAATGACATGAATCAAAATTAATAACAAATGCATGAGTATATCAACACACTGAACTTGAACACACACTAATCAAGTTACATATACTTAGAAATTAATTTCTAATTAGTCTTGTACCCATTAACGTCTTGTTGGTTGGTTATTTTCTTGGCAGAGCGATGCAAACTTGTCTGATGTAAGCTCAAGAAATCCTTCGAATACTGTAGAATCACAGACATGATTGATCCGGCTAAAAGGGGGAAAATGTGTTCATGATTTATCTGAATCATGAATAACCTCTTTATGCAAAGGTTTTTATTTCCCAACATGTACAGAGAATCAAGAGACATCCCAAGGTTCATGAGGATGGACATGATTTTTTCCAAAAAAAAAAAAAAAAACAAATTTTATTCCTTTTTTTTTTTTCTAAAAAAAAAAAAACTACGGTCTTTGTTTTAACTTAGCGAAAGCTTTTGAATTACCAATTCTCTTCTCATCTTCGCAAACATAGAAGATAAGTACTACGAGGAAGAGGCTGGCAAAGAGCTTAAATTTGTAAATTGAGACAAAAATTGACATTTCTAGTAATAGGTAGCAACAGGCATGAAGATCTGCATTTATGGTACGATATATTAGAAATTTATACATTTTATCAGATGGTATTCACTTATTAGTTGGCAAAATCAAATTAAAATTAATTTTGAATTTGACCTAAAGTTCTCATACATATGATTTCTATACCAATACAAAACTGTTCGATATGTATATATATATATATAACCCACCTGATCATTAAATTTATATAGACCTAAATGATAAATCCCAACTTGATTTATAATGAACACAATCTTTTATAGTTAAAAAACTCAAATAGCAAACCAGTATATCAAAAATACCAATTACAAATCCAACTCAAGGAAGATCGCTATAAAAAAAATAATAAAATTAAAGCTCCGTTTGTTTGATAAAAATAATTTTTCAAGAAAAATAAATTTTATTTTTTGGGATATTCAAGAAAAATTTAACAAAAATTATTTTCCTAATTACCAGAAAAATTAAGTTAGTTGAAAAAAAAAATTATTTTTTGCATTTTGAATATCTTATTAAAATTTCTATACATAAGTTATATTAATATATTTTATTTTTTAGATTAAAATTAAACAATAAAAAATAATTTATTTTATTAGAAAATATTTTTCATAAAAAAATAATTTTTAAATAAAAATTATTTTCCTAAAACCAATAGAGCTTAAAAGCAAAAAATTTTTACTACCAAAAATATTAGTTTATAGTATTTATAATATAAAGGCTATAGGTAGATACTATAAAATTATAGCTGCATCTATTTTGCAATAAAAAAAAATTATTGACGAAATAAATATTGCTGTTATTTTTTTTATTAATATCCATCATTTTCATGATTATTGTATTTTTTTATCACTAATCAATTATTTATATTATTACTATATGTTAATTTATATAACAATAAAATTAATATTACTATAAAATTTTTACAATTAATTTTAATATTTATTATCGTGATATGAAATTAACAATGTATTAATTAAAAAATTGGATAAGCCTTTTACGAATTCTGAAATTTTAGCAAATTATACCAAGATTTAAATATGAATTAACAATTTATTAATTAAAAAATTGGATAAGTCTTTTACGAATTCTGAAAGTTTAGCAAATTATACTAATATTTAAACATTTTAATTAGATTATCACAACATGATAAACTTGGTTTATTATTGTAATTAGATTATCACAACATGTTGTTTTTATTTTTTTTTATTAATTAACGTATAAGGAGTGTTAATTAAAAAAAATTCTTTTTTTAATGAATAAATAGCGTTGGTTTTGATATTTTAATTAGTGTTTTAATTAATTTACAATATAATAATATAATTTGCATACCTATAACTAGAGGTGGACCTCGATTTTAATCGACAATTAAATCGAATAAATTGATTTAATTCACATTTTTTATTGTTTAGTTTTATATTGATTTTATTATTTTATAAAAAATTAATTTTTTAATTTAATTTGATTAATTGAGTGAAAAGTTAATAAACTTAACCAAATTTATTTTTTTTTATAGGAGGGAGAGGTTCAATTATATTAATTTAGACCAAACAATTTCAATACAATCTGCATTTAGCAGGATTATTCAACCACACAAATTCAGTCTCTCCTGTCACTGCTAATCTCGCAAAATGATCCACAACACTATTAATTTCTCTAAAAATCTTTTTAACTTTCACCTCCCAATTTTACTACAAAAAACTATTGATATTTCTTAATAAATTAGCAATTCTGAAAACTCATTGACCTTTTCTTTGCACTAAAGCCACAGCAGCTGATTGTAATTCAATCTTCTTCCTACCTCTGTCCCAAACCAACCTTAAAACACTATAAATCTCCCACAACTCCGCTTCAAAAGAATTACATATATCCAAAGCAAGCGTAAAACCGTTAAACTAGCGACCACTTCAAAAGAATCACATCTATCCAAAACAAGCGTAAAACTACCAAACCAACGACCAAAATAGTTCCAACACAACCTCCATCATGAGAATTCACATTACCATCTGTGTTGGCAGTTACTCATCCTAAACCACTTGGTTGCCAAGCAACGAAATATAAATGCCATGCCACCTGAACCATTTTAGCCTCCTTCAAAATAATTATTTTTTTAATAATTATTAATTATAAATTTTTATAATAAAATAAATTTTAATATATATTAATAAATTATATATATTTATAAAATAAATATAAATATTATAAAAATACACATATACATTAAAAAATTATATTATATATGCAATTATATTTTTTAATACTGTGTATATTATATAATAAATTATTAATTATATATATATATATATATATATATATATTATTCCTTATTTTACATATTAATAACATAAATTTTACATATTTTAACAAAGTTTAAAATGTTTTAGTCGCTTATTAGCTATATCATATCTATCAAATGTATATGACCGTTAAACCGAACAGCCCTACGTTTTAAGATCATTTGTCTTCCTCCGTAGCTCAAACTACGAACAGCCCTTCATCTCCTTCCTCCTTTTTCCTCATCTCATCTACAAAACAATCCCATACTATTTCTTCTACTTTCGAGTCGCAATCCCTTCTCTTTTTTTCCATTTTCTTCCTTGCAAGCATCGACGGATTCAGGGTGGGATAAAGGGTCATGAACATTCTGAAATTTTTTAAATTACTTATAATTATTTAGATAATTTTTTAATTTTAAATAAATAAAAAACTTATTATTAAATTTTTTAAAAATGTATTATTTCATCTATTTATATTTTTAATTTATATAATTTTAAATACGATGTGATCCTTTAAAATTTTCTAAATTATCAATATGCGTTTAGATAATTTTTTTTTTAAATTTTAAATAAAAACTATTATTAAATCTCTAAATTTTTAAAAAATTTATTAGTTTATCACTATTTAAAAATTATACCATTAATCTATATTAAATATTTATATTTTTATTTCATATAATTTTAAATATAAATATTATTTAGTATTTAGTCTTTGAAATTTTTTAAATTATCTAAGTGTTTTCAATTAATTTTTTTAAACTCTAAATAAATAAATAAAAACTTATTATTAAATCTCTAAATCTTAAAAAAATTTATTAATTCATTTCTATTTAAAAATTATATCACTACCTATATTAAATATTTATATTTTTAATTCATATCATTTTAAATATGCATATTGTAAAATATTTATATTATTTATTTTTTTACCAAGTTTAAATAAATTTTTACTAATAATTTTTTAATAAATTACTAAACAACTTAACTTTTTAAAATATAGTGATGTTTTTATTCGTATAATTTTAATATAAAGAAGAACTAATAAATTTTTAAAATTTATAAACTTAATAATCATTCTAAGATAAATAAAATCACAATACTAAATATTATTTTTATACAATAAACTATTCTATTCTATTTCAATTCAAAAATTAACTTTTAATCTTTGATATTTCAACTTCAAAATATGCTAATATTTTTTCATTTTAAAAATATTTATAAGCTAAATTATTTATATTTATTTTTTACAATCACTTTTTAATAATAATAATTAATAATAATTATTTTTATTTATGCAATTAAACTTATATATTAGATTATATTAGATTATTTAAATTTATGAAAAATAAATTTTTATTTTTTTAAAAAAATACTATGAATAATAGTTAGATTATTTAATATTTTCATAAATTATTTAAATATAGAAAAAAATTTTTAAAAAATGAGTTTAATAAATTATGAGTTAGATTAATTTTATTTAAAAAATAAATTATAAATATAGATAAAATTAAATAGTCGTAATAAATTAAACTATTTAAATTAAAAAAAATTAGATTAGAAAATTCATTTAACTAGTAAAATTTTATATATATAAATTTTATTTTTAATATCTATATTAAAAAAAAAATTTTGTAAAATAAATAAACTTAAAAATTTTGCTGAAAATCGAGATTAGATTCGCTAATTTAAATTTCTAGGTCAGTCACTGCTTGCATGAATGGGATTTGTGGGTTTGCATGACTGAGTTGGGTCCACTGCGGAGGGTCGAACGACACACCCCAAGCTAGTTGTCGTATCTACGAGCCAGTCGTTGCGAGTCTGTTGCAAGCGGGCGTTGTTGTGAGCTAGTCATTATTGCTGCGAGCTAATTGTATTTGCAAGTCTACTGCAAGTGGGCGCTGCTGCTATGAGCCAATCGTAGTTGCGAGTCGGGATTCCAGTCGGCAAGGCCAATTAGCGTCAAGAGGTTTGTTTGCTTGTGCATCTGGATCTATTTGTCTTTTCATTTGTTTGTGATTTTGTAATTTTAAGATAATATTGATAGTTCATTTTGAGATGTGTTAATGGATTTTCTTGAAATCTAAAGAATTTAGTTTTATTTAGTTTTTCTATTTTTATGATCTGTAATGGTGGATGTGATCTGTAACGGTGGGCTGCTTGTGTTCTTTGTTTTTGAGAAAGGAAGAAGGATTTTGTTTTATTTTATTTTTTTCAATTCTTCTAATATGTAATATTTGCTTTTTTAGTTTGCGGCTGAGAAATGGAAAATTAAAATAAATTGGTTCAATTCAATTTTGTTTAGTTTGTAAAAAAGTAAATTCAGTATTTGGGTTTTTGAAATTCAATTATCTTTGATTGCATATCTAAAGGGGCATTTTCGACATGTAGCGACAGGACAAATTTTGTCACAAAAAGTTAGCGACGGACAAGAGTCATAACAAAAAAAAAAGTTGTTTTGATATATAATTGCCACGGTATTAGCGGCTTCCTTCACTAGGGGCAACAATATAGTTGACTTCTAATTTGTTTATTTTCTTAAAGAAAAATTATATAATCACTTATCAGTATTGTGTTGCTCATTGGGAGAGCTGTTTTCGTTAATAACGGAGCTTTGGGCTTTATTTGAAGGCGTAAAACTGGTAAAGCGCCTCATGATATACCTAATCTGACTATCTGAGTAGAGTGATAATTTGCTTGTAGCTGAGCTAGTGAATTTGATCCTTTGGTAGTGCTGTCTCCTTGGTTTCCTTGATCAAGGGGTTGTTGCAATGTTTTGCTTGTTTGAAGATCCTCCAAATATGGCGTGTGGATTATAGGAGAGCCTGTTGGTTTTTTGAGAGACTGAGGAGATTGATACTAGTGATAATAATATAGCACGAATTCTCATCGCCATTCATTAATTATTATAAGAATTGCATCTATTTAATTAAAGGACTCTAGTGCAAAGCAACATAATCCGTTACGGACACTAGCAGAATTGATTAGTAGTATATCTCTGAGCTTCCAAAGTCTAAGCACCTGACCCGACTGCCCGCCAATGCTGGGCTTCCACTAAATGCATTGCGTTGCCATTGCCGGTAATTAAGGAGTTTAGGAGACACTGGAGGAAATGGATGCTTTGAATAAGTCAAGAACAGTTAAAAAAAGAAAAAGTTCTGATCCCCTAATTTAGGAAAGATGCAACTAAGGCTCTCTTCTTTTTGTTGCCGAATCGAAGAACAAAAAACAGATGATTTGACATACGATTGAAGCACGCACACTGGGGGCTCTCTTTCTCTGTCTCGTCCTCCTGGTCTAGGGAGAGAAAGAAGAGATCCTAAAGGTGTTTTGTTTTCTGTATATACATTTTTTTTTTCATATTATTTATATTTAACAAGAAATAAAGTAACCAGCAGTACCTAGTTACGCCGGGCCACATTAAGAATGTGGATGGCGAGAACCCATGCAGAGAAAAGGGAAGGATCTGGAAATGGATTAGTTGCTGTCGCAGTAGACAAGGACAAAAGCAGCCAAAATGCCTTAAAATGGGCAATTGACCATGTTCTGCAGCGAGGACAGGGGATTATTCTAATCCATGTTAAAGTCAAGTCCTCGTCTCAGGGTTCCTCACATCACCTTTCTACCCCGAGTACGTCCCGCTCAGACATTTAATATTACGACATTGAAATCTTTCTCAAAGTTCTTGTGTTTTTGGTTTCAGGGCTAAACCGAATTTCAGATGCCAGTGCAGAGTGTATGCTCGCATGCAGGGACCAAGATCCGCAGACCAGGGAGCTGTTCCTTCCATTCCGCTGCTTTTGTTCACGTAAAGATGTAAATGATTTTAATTTCATTGTATTTTCTTAGTAAAAAGAGAGAGAATGAATTTGTAAATTTAGATTCAATCCATTGACACCAGATTCAATGCAAAGATGTGGTGCTCGAAGACACAGACATTGCAAAAGCTATAATTGAATATGCTTCTCACGCAGCAATTGAGACTTTAATTGTTGGTGCCTCCAACAAAACAGGCTTTCTTAGGCACGTACCTCTCTTGAATAATATTCCTCCATTTATAAAAATTGCACCCCCCAAAAAAAATCTTTTTCTTTACCTAGCTACAGTTTCTCCTCAGAAGATTCAAGGTCACAGATGTGCCAGGTAGCATTTTAAAGGGAGCACCCGATTTTTCTACTGTTTACGTCATATCCAAAGGGAAGATTCAATCCACACGATCTGCCTCTCGCCCTGCTCCTGCTACCTCTCCTCTTCATACCCAACTTTTTAATCAAGGCAGTACAAAACCAGCTCCTGTGGAGCCAGTTCCCCAGATCCCATGTAATAGAAAAGGTCATTAATTTGTTGCATACTAGCATTCTTTTCCCTTGCCATTTCTGTTGATATCTCTTGCTTATATATCCCTGGAATTTAATGTATCAGGTTCTGAAAGGCCACCATTGGAGCCACCTCGAAGATCCAGTGATGAGTCTGAGTTCTTCAAGTCCCCCTTCACTAGGAAAGGATACAATGCCAAATCATATGGGGAGCTCTCTGTTCCAGATACTGATATTTCTTTTGTCAGCTCTGGCAGACCAAGTGTTGACCGCTTGTTTCCTGCCTTCTACGATGCCGCAGAAGTAGGTCGCACCACCAATCGCCTGTCCAATGTCTCTGACATGGACAGCAGCTGTAGCTATGAGTCCATGCAGTATGGAAGGAAATCAATAGACTTTGGCCCTCCATCAGAGTTGTCAATAATGTCTTACGAGAGTGATAGGCTCTCCACAGCATCACAGCCGATTGATGACGTGGAAGATGAAATGAGAAGGCTAAAGCTTGAGCTCAAGCAAACCATGGAAATGTATAGTACAGCCTGTAAGGAAGCACTCACAGCAAAACAAAAGGTACCAGTCTAACTTTCTATTCCACCTTCAGAATAATTTATGATACACTAACGACTGCATTCCAGGCAAGAGAGTTGCAGCTATGGAAAATGGAAGAAGAGCGGAGATTAGAAGAGGCACGACTAGCTGAGGAGGCTGCATTGGCAATTGTAGAACAGGAGAAAGCTAAATCCAGAGCAGCCATTGAAGCTGCTGAGGCAGCTCAGAGGATAGCAGAAATTGAAGCACAAAAAAGAGTTAATGCAGAAAAAAAAGCACATAGAGAATCAGCAGAGAAAAGCAAGGCACTTGATGCTCTCGCACATTCAGATGTCAGATACAGAAAGTATACCATAGACGAGATTGAAGCTGCAACAGAATTCTTTTCAGGAACTCGCAAGATTGGGGAGGGAGGTTATGGACCTGTATACAAGTGTTATCTAGACCATACACCTGTGGCAATTAAGGTTTTACGTCCAGATGCAGCTCAAGGAAGGTCGCAATTTCAACAAGAGGTATGTTGTCTGGAAGCTACATGTGCATGAGGTTCTTGTACATATTTGACCTTGAGATCATGATCATTTGCAGGTTGAGGTGCTTAGTTGCATTAGACACCCTAATATGGTTCTTCTCCTGGGAGCCTGTCCAGAATATGGATGCTTAGTGTATGAGTACATGGCCAACGGTAGCTTAGAGGATCGGCTCTTTCGACGAGGAAATACTCCAGCGCTTTCCTGGCAGATGAGGTTCCGAATAGCAGCTGAAATAGGAACTGGATTATTGTTCCTGCATCAAGCAAAACCAGAACCACTAGTGCATCGCGATCTGAAACCTGCCAACATCTTGCTTGACCGGAACTTTGTGAGCAAGATTAGTGATGTTGGGTTGGCGAGGCTAGTGCCACCAAAGGTGGCTGACAACGTAACCCAATATCGCATGACTTCCACCGCGGGGACTTTCTGCTATATCGATCCTGAATATCAGCAAACAGGCATGCTGTGTATAAAGTCAGATATATACTCTCTAGGGATCATGTTTCTACAGATATTAACTGCGAAACCCCCGATGGGATTGTCTCATCATGTAGAACGTTCGCTTGGAAAAGATACTTTTGCTCAGATGGTAGATCCTGCAGTCCCCGATTGGCCAATTGAAGAGGCCAAGTGCTTTGCAAGACTAGCACTCAAGTGCGCAGAGCTAAGACGGAAAGATAGACCAGACCTTGCCAAGGTTATATTGCCAGAACTCAATAGGTTGAGAGAACTTGCAGAGGAAAACATGCATCTAGAATTGCCCACTCACAGTCCTGGCCATTCCACCAACACTAGCCAAGTTTCTGTACAGCTAGTAAGTCCAAAATGCTAAAGCAATTAATTAGTAGTGTTTCATTTTTGATTTACCTACTAACGGCTTATTGGCTGGTTGTTGTTTTTTTGGCAGAGCGATGCAGTTTTATCTGATGTAAGCTCAAGAAATCTTTCAAATATTGTTGAATCACAGATATGAATGGCCAGCTAAAAGGGGAAGGGGGGGGAGAAAATGATGTCATGCATGAATAAGCTCTATGTGCAATGTACAGAGAATCAAGAAGAGGTCCCAAGGGTTACTGATCAGCATGGACACCATGTTTAAATTTTGTATTCTCTTAATTGTGATTTTCTGTTATAAATTAGCCAAGGTTTTGAATTGCCAAAATTCTTTTTTCTTGTCTTCACCAATATTAGAAAATAGGTAGGCTCCAATCAATAATAATCTATTACTTTTAATATATGCTATAATTAAGCTTTCAATGTAAACTTGAATTTTTATACAAAGTGACAATTTATTAATATATAATTTCAATTATTCAGTTTTTGTTTAATTGAAATTAATGTAATTTTAAGACATTTTAAAAGAATATTAAAATATTTGATTAGTTGGGTCACCTCACACTAGAATTTCATTGTGTACATGGGTATTATACTAACTCATATAAAATGTTCTGCTATTCTATATGTAATTTTGCAATCAGGTATCAAAGTTTTTTTTTTTTATGGATTCTTAATTGAAATCTAAAAATAGTATGTATGGCGGGTCTAAAAAATTTGCTCTTCAAACTTTAAGTTAAAAACTTTTTGTAAAATAATTAAATATTTATCTCTTAATAATTAATAAATTATTTACTGGAAATGAATTAAACCACTTTATTTATTATTGAATTGCTTAATCTTAGGATTGTAAATCCATTCTTTTAATTCTTCTAAAGTGCATAGTGTTCGAATGACTATGTCATAAACTATCTTCTCTATAAATATGTTCATGTATTTATAACATGGTTCTTTTGTGTAGTAAAATTATATATATATATTTTGGACAAACTTTGTTTAACTTCTGGATTATATTCTGTTATTATAGATTAGAGCACAAGTTTAACAGATAATAAGTATATTAGAGTAAAATTTGAAAGCTCTTAAATTTTATTCTTTTAATTTTCAATCTCTTTATAATTTCAAAAAAAACTTCAGTTCGCTTCCGCTAATAAATATAAGATAACGATTTAATTATTTTATTTATATAGAATAAAAAGCGCGACTAAATTTATAATTAAATTATAGACATATAATAAATATTTTATTAAAATATGTTTTTATATATAATAAAATAATAATTTTTTAAATAAATTTAACGCTGCTAAAGTGTTATTTTAATAGTATTAAAACAATAATTCTATAAATGTTGTAAAAATACCAGAAAATGTACTGGTGATAATTTATTTCTGGTTAAAAACCATCTATTTAGTCCTTAAACTTTTTCTTTAAAAAAAAAAGCACAAATTAAGTTCTTATAAGGAAAAATTACAGTTCAATCACCATTGTTGTATTATTTTTAAGGACTAACTTATTATATGTATTTTAAATTATAAAGAATAAATTGTTGAAATGTATGAAATTGCATATAGAGAGTAAATTGGGAATGGAATAAAGGAATCAAGTTGCATATAGACTAATTTGTTGGTTTTTAAAATTTCAATGACTAAAAAAATATAAACTAATGAGCTAAATTATAATTTAGTTATTTTAATAATTTTATAAATTTAAAAATTTTTTAGATAAACTTATACGTAATGGAGTTAAGAGATATTGAAGTATATTTTATTTATTTTTTTATGAAAAAATTCATTATATATTTTTAATTTATTTTAATATATGATAGATCGGTTCGTATAAGTAGATACAAATTCAATTAAACCCATTTAAAACCAAATAAACTCAATTCAAAAATTTTAAATTAATTAAGTCTCTGTACTATTATTTAAGGGTTAAATGAGCCATCATCTAATATACTATTATTTTTTACTAATAAAAATAATTTTAGTATTTTTAATGGTAAAAATTTTAAATTTATAAACTTTTATGTTATTTTAAACTAAAAAATTAAGTTAATCGTGTTGTGCATATATATAATATTAATTTTTATAAGAATAATGATAAAGTAATTTTAAATAATAAATTTAATCACAAAACGTACCTTGAGTTTGACACGATAAGAAGGATAAAGGAAGATTAGTTGGTTTACCAAAAAGGCAACGGGTAAAGCTTTGGTTGCCTCGATAAGAAGGGTAGCGTTGACACCAACTATCTACCATATATGGAAGGAGAGGAGTCTATTGATTTTCCAACAAAAAAATGCAGATGCTGAAAATATTATGAGGAAGATTAACCTTGCAGTTAAATTGAAACTAATGTGGGAAAATAATGCAAGTGGGATGGATTGGAGTAAGTTCAGTAGCTAATTTGGGATGGGATGCCTGCTGTAGCTTTAACTAGTTTTGATCTTTTTGCAGCTTCAAGTCCTTTACTGCTACTGTTGGGGTGTTGAAATGCCATTATGTAAAAGCTATTATTTCTATCACAGTAATTTTTCTATTAATTAGAATTGGAAGATTTGAAAGGAAGTTTGTTGTTATTTTCTGCTTGAAAACCGAGGGAGTAAAGCGCTGAAAGATTTTGTGCTGATGATGTGATGCACGATGCATCTAGTTTTGTGATGATGCTTGTATCCTGTGCTCTTTTTGCTTTGTTGGTTGGTATTAAATATGCAGCATGTGGTTAGCCTTGTTGGTTGGTATTAAATATGCAGCATGTGGTTAGCCTTGGGAACTTGCAGCACAGTGACTTCTTTGGCAATAAAAATTTGACCAAAAACACCTTGAGTTCGACAACCAATTACTAAAAAATATAACAAATAATATGAATGATAATAATGATACTTAAAAATAAAAATAAAAAAGAATTAAAAACTTATTATATGTGAAATTTAAAGCTAAAAGCAAACTCATTATGTGGAAAATGCCATGTGATAAAATTTAGAAAAATTTACATAACTTTAGTATTTTATACAATTTAATCATATCCAGTTTAATTAATCATAATAAATTATATATTCTCATTATAACTTTTCTAAATTTCTATTCAACTTATTTAATTTTATAAATAAGAAATTACAATACTATATTAATTAAAATCTTTAATTTGTTTCATTACATTATTCTGGGAATGAGGCTTACTTCAATTTAGCATTCCAATGAGGTTTGACATGTCATTTTTGGAATTCACCATATCTCCAAACAAGTTGAATAAGTCTAGGAGAGGACGTGCATATAGTTGACAGTTCATAATTGGCTTCAGCATTTCTCCTTGTACCCTTCGCGCAACGTTTCAGTTTGTCAAATATCATGCTTCCCCAACCTTTGTTACTAGTCTCTATGCAAGACATAAACAATGAAATAAAGCGAGCCTCATTTAACCAAAGAAGAAGGATAACCCAACAAATGCTCATCGGTCATCACCTATGGTATCATAAAACATAACCACACCACACTTGACTGCGATGAACGAATTCACATTCCCATACTTCGAAATCATAACAGGAACAAAAAAATGAAGTCCCAACACGAGGGAAAGTACTCGGTCAATAAAAGTTTAGGTCATAATGGCTGATCATCAACGATAATACATGAGCTGTTGAGCCGAAGAACTGTTAGGATATCCATCATACAGGCCATGGGACCCACCAGAGTTCAAACCCATAGAAGCAGCAAGACCATGTTGTCCAGTCAGCTGTACTAGAGCTTGACCAGATAAGCCCGATGCAGTAGCTTGGCTCAGGGCAAGTTGACGCTGGTAGACCAACAAATCAGTCGCAGAATAGCCTTGGTTAATTCCAGATGGAAGCATTTGATAAGGTTGAGTCGGAGGCGGTAAAGGATTTGAAGCTGTCCCAGGGGGTGTTGGCTTACTACCCCATGAACACTGTACAAAATGCATTAGCAAATCAAAACCAAAAGGCGCATCGAATTTTCCATAATTGCAATATCATACTATAAGAAACCAAACTGAAAATTTCCACAATACCAAAGCAGGCACTGGAAGGTTAACGGTCAGCCTCTGGGTAACAGGAAATGAAAAAGTTTGTCTTTCAAGATGGGACGGGCATGCAAACCTGGTGGCTACCACCATAGGATCAAAGTTAATGGCATGCCAGCTAAACTGAAAGGTTTGCAAAAGTGGCAAGATGGGGTAATTTTGGACTGCACATCTTAGATATTAGGCCTATTTTATTCAAAATTTTAATGTTTAATGGTAAATTATAATATAGCTCCTAAATTTTTTTTAGACTAATAAAATAGTCCTTACAATACATATTTTTATTTCAATAATGTCTTTTTCGGCTAATCTCATTATTAAATTCTCATTCCGACTTTTATATATATATTGTAGGGTAATAAAAATTAAAGTATAAAAAAATTTAGACTAAAATATATAATATTTCATTTTATTTAATATTATTGACATGAAATATAACTTTCTACATATTAAAAATATGCACATAATTTATAATGTTGAGCATAAATATTCAGCGATATACTTTAATATATAATATTTATATGTGATATTTTATGTAATGGAAATTTATTTGTAATAAATATTTATTCAGTATAATATATTTAATATTACATATGATAAATATAAAATAAATTTTTAATATAAAATTTAAATTAAAGGACTATATGTTTTATTAATATAAAACTATAGAAATTATATTGTAATTTACCTCTAACTTTTCTAAATTCAATTTAGACCTCTCAGTTGTACTATGACAAATTGATGATGTTTGATTTTATTATCCAAAATTAATAGTTTTAGATATAAATAAGAATTAACGTAAACTTTAGATTTTTTTTATCCAATGAGTCTATATTATTATGGCCTTGAAAAGGCTCCTGTCCACAGAGCAATAAAGAACATCAAATAATGTTCAACTGACCAAGAGATCACAAGAAAATATAATAATAAAGAATGTGATTCTATCAACCTGACCTTCATGGGTTTCCCACGAATTATTTTCCCGTTGGCCATCTGAATGGCAGAGGCTGCTTCTTCATGAGTACTATATCTTACAAATCCGAAACCTTTATCTCTCTGAACACGAACCTCTTCAATTACCCCCGCCCCAAGAGCATGAAATTGACAGTGAAGTTCAGCTTGAGTTACCTGGTTGCACAAACCAAATTGTCAAGGAAAATTAGAGAGTTCACATCAGCGTTTGCACTGAAATGCTTTAGATAATTATAATTAATCATAGTTCCAGAATGAAGACAACATGAAAACAGAGTTCTATCAGAACAAAACGAGAAGTTGCTGAAGAGTGAGCAATGACATACTGCCAAAATTGCAAACAGACTCAAGGTCATTTAAGTGGAGCACCCAATAAAGAAAGCATCCATCGCAGGAGCTCTCAAGGATGTTTCTTGACTCAATGTTGCAACTAGCTATACCAATAGGAATCTACTAATAGTTCACTAGTTTAGACATTTGATCCAACTAGGACTATCTCATAAAACAACAGCAGTAGATATTATAGAAATTCTATATAACAAGGGGAACCCTTATTACTGAAATTGTTTTCTTCTAAAATACTTAAATTACAGTTTGCAATTTGAAAATATACAGAGCTGATTGTAACCTAGAGTCTTATAAGAGGCCACTACCTTATCTTTTATCTGAAAACTGATACGGAAATCAAATTTCCCTCAGGGATACAAGTATTAGAAAAGTTTAAATGTATGTGCGAAGCACAAAGCAAAAACGTTGTCATATGGATTCCTTAATACTACAAATTTCAATTACCTCATGGGAAAGATTACCAACATAGACAGTAGTATATGCGTGATTGTTTTCAGGAGCATCCTCATTAGTATTTTCTTGAGCTCCTTCTGCATTCAAAGATGCGCAATGAAAAATTTATCAACATCCAATTGTCCACCAGGTCTCTTGTAAAAGGTACCTTTAGAAGGACAAATTTTAGCAGGCAACGGATACAACTGAAAATTAGAACTTCGAAGCAGAAAAATAAGAACTGAATGAAATAGGAAAGTGATTGTCACCAACATATAATTTTACCTAAATAAAGCATAAAGAGACCCTACACTATACTGAACGAAAATGGTTTAATAAACCCCCAAAAGGCTCATTCATAGACTTTGGTACCAGAGTATAATTATCTAAATCATGAAACATTCTAACTGAATCAGAAGGGATAATTATCAAGCACCCCAGTCTATGCTAAATGATATGAATGATCTACATGATGAATGTTCCATGCTCCGAAATCTGCAGCCTATTGTGAAAGTAATGACCCTGTTGAAGCATCTGATACTTTTTGCTTCAAACTCAAAATTTTCTACAAGTTCCAAGATTTTACTTTATGTATCTTGTTTGTATTTATTTCTGAAATCTAGCTGCAAAAGTAGATATGATAGTTTTACTAGCAAGACTAATCTTCTAAGTATGGCTCCATTGCTCTTTAGTTGATTAGGTAGAAGCCATGTGATATTTTGCTCTATAAATATACTTGTACTGCTGAAAGTATATATGAAAAGAAAAGGAATAAAAAATCAGATCTTGTTCCAGCAAACTTTTCTCTCATTTTCTTAGCTTTTCTCCCTCCAAATCCAACAGGCCCCAACAGCAAACTGGGTGAACATAAATTTCTAGGCAAGAAACCTTTGACTGCAGAGTTTGCAATAACATGAATGAAACAAATTACTATTACAAAAGAGCCTCATTACACCTGAAGATCCAATGGTAAGTACAACTGCATTTTGGTTATCACTAATTTGCTTGTCTTCACTGGACCCAGAGCCTTTAGTTGCCCAGTTGCATCTTATTTGCCTATTCCCTAGCCATTTACCTACAATTCAGGGTGTGTTACACATCAATCACCTATTATAATACTTTCATATAGTGCAGACTGCAGAATAATGAAACCAAGCAAAGAAGAGAAGTTCTCAAATGCCAAACCAGTCAAGTCATTGATAGCACTCTGTGCATCCTGCAAATTAAAGAGTATCATAAAGCACTGATATCAGTCTATGGCATCAGCAAAATCTTAATAAAATGTCAACATCCTGGACTGAAAATTCAATCAGCCAGTGACCATGGCACAAGTTGTGCTACAAGATTTGCCTCCAGTTTGCTTTTCTTTTTCCAAATTAAAAATCACAACTATTTTTTTTTTCTATCAAGTTTAGCAAAATAAAAAAAAAATATAAAGAAATTGACAGAAATTAATGGTTAAGGGGCCCTGTAATAGTTGAAAGTTTCAAACAACCACTGACGAGCGTGAAGTTGCCTCTTCCTTCAGCAACTTTATTATAGGCATTTCAATGTGTTTATAAATAGGAGAGAATTATTGCTTTACCAATAAATCTACTTCTCTAGAATCTGTGATTTAAAAAGTCACTCCGGCAAAAGATGGCAAAACTGCAAAAGAGAGGATGAGTAAAAAATGACTCCTTTTTTAGAATCCTCAACCAAACCCCTTACATCCTAAACTCTACCATTAAATGTATCCAGGGAACTATTAATTATGTTTAAGAAGGCAACTCTCCAGCTCTTTGTCCAATACATATGTGCATGTGTGTATCTACCTAGTTACCTCGGACCTGCCTCTATTTATCATTTTGGGCTTCTATTAAATTCACAAAAAATTTCATTGGGTATCCATTAATAACAAAACAGGCACCTGCTGATTACGGAAGGAAACAAAGCCATATCCTTTCGTGCGGCCATTTTTATGATCCCACATCACCCTTGCATCACTGCAAAGTGCAAATCATAAAACCACCAGAGAAAGAAACATCAACCTTCATGAACAAGTTATTCTACAAACCTCATTTGGTAGAATTGCATTTAGAGGTTCATGAGCAAGAACACCAACATATGTATGCCAACAAGTTAGGTTACTTCGGATACTTGACCCTAGTATCCTATCCATGCTCATTATATATAATTCGAGTATTCATAAATGCTATCCATGCTCATTACATATAATTCGAGTATTCATAAATACACTAGGATGGGTAATGATTTTAAAATAAAAACCATTTTGGATTTATATAGGATTCCATATTAGTGCATGGATATTCACTACCCAAACAAAAGATGGATTCAAATATTTTACAGAGTTATTAATGAAAAATTTCAAAAACATTTTATATAATTACTTGTTTATATATCTAAATTTCACAGTTTTGGGCAAGTTTGCACAATAAAAGGGTTTGGGATGTGTATAGGTAAATTGGGATAAATTTTAGTCAGATTTCAAGCAAGCTCAGATAGTAGGAGTGTTGAGAAGGTTGGTGAGTTGAGTTAGAATGCTAGAATAGACTGAGATGAGATGAGAAGAAGAAGATGATTGGGACGAGAGATCAGACCAGAATTGAGAGAAAGAGAGAGAGAGAGGGAGAGAGAGAGAGAGAGAGAATTGGGAGGGAAAGTTGTTATTTAGCAATTCCATGCCAAACAGCTTTACTATTCAATCCTATACACCCGAATACCCCAGCTGTCATATAACAGAATGTGTATTTAGAATCCCTATACTAACCTCCCAACAAACTCTAACAGACTCTTTTCTCCCACTACTTATTTCTTCTAGAATATGTAACAATACCCTCTAAGAGATTCTTCTAATCCCCAAGAAGATCTAAACTCAGGAAACTGCTTGAAAATGAAGTGCTGATCTTCCCAGGTAGCTTCCTCTAATGGCAGATTACACCACTTAATCAGGCCCTGTTGAAATGTTTTCCCATTCCTGCTAAGAGTCTTTAAAATTGCTTCAGGCATAATAGTCACAGAATCTTCATCAAAGGAAGGAAGATTTTGAATGATAACAGCCTGGTCTCCCACTTTCTTCTGTAACAATGAAACATGGAACACAGGGTGGACAGTCGAATTTGAGGGTAGCTATAGTTTATAAGCCACAGGACCAACCTTGGCTATCACCTGATAAGGACCATAAACCTTGCAGCAAGCTTGAAATTCTTCTTGAGGCCAAAGAAGCTTGTCTATATGGCTGTAATTTTAAGTAGACCATATCTCCTACTATAAATTCCCTTTCAGACCTCCTCCTGTCTGCATACTATTTCATTCTGTTCTATGCTTTCAACAAATTTTCTCTAATTACATGGGCTGGTCTGAAGGAAATCTGCCATGGTTCCCACTGTAACTCCTCTACTGGAATTAAGGCCAGAGTGGGTGGTTTATATCCATACAATGCCTCAAAAGGACATTTTAAGTGCACTATGGTGGCTAGTATTATACCACCATTCTGCCATAGGTAACCATTTCAACCAGGAATGAGGTTTCTGAAAAGAGAGACACCTCAAGTACCCTTCCAAACATTGGTTAAGCCTCTCGGATTGGCCATCTTTTTGTGAATGGTATGCAGAGCTGTGTGATAGAGAAGTACCCATCTTTCTGAATAATTCCTTCCAAAACAGACTAGTGATAATCTTGTCTACAAATGGAATCCATAAAAACTTGAGCAACACTAGAGGCAAAAAATGGGTGCTGAAGGGGTAAAAAGTGAGCATTTTGTATACCTGCAAATTACAACCAGAATAGTGTCTTTCCCTTTAGACTTAGGGAGTCGCTCTATGAAGTCTATGGCAATCTGTTGGCATGCTTGAGAGGGAATAGGTAAAGGTTGCAATAATCCTAGAGAAAGACAGTGTTCACTTTTACATCTAGCACACACCTCACAATCTCTAATCTAATCCATGACAGCCTGCAACATCTGTGGCCAATAGAAATGCCTGCTCAACTTTACATATGTGGCATTAAAGGCAGAATGACCTCGATAAGATCAAGCAACTGAGTCCTTAACTGCTTCCCACTACCCATATAAAGCCAGGAAAAATGGAAGTTTAGGTGCACTGGAGCCAATCTTCCCCAGCTGATGCCTCTTGTGAAAAGGTTCAAGATATAAAGGACCGTTATCCACATTTTAAGCTTGAGGACAAGCTTCCTAAGGGGACGGGAAGTATTGATACAAAGCTATTACAAGTGTATACACGTTACACCCACAGTCAGAAGAAACAGCCATGTGTACAGCCTACTGAAGATGGGGAAGCAGTGAGGATTGAAGGTTGACCAGTTTAGTTTCTATTTTTAGTTGTTGAATTTTTCTTTAAGCATTTGTTAGTATTTCCGCAATGTAAGGAGGGTATCTCCACTTTCAGTTATTTCCATTATCTTAGGAGGTTGTGACTCCATGATTCCATTGACGTAGCAAAGGGTGGTTTACATCCTGTATAAATATTCAATAATTATCAACGAAGAAATCAGCTTGGAAATCATTACAGTTTTGAGTACTTTAACTCAGAGGTTTGAGATTCCCTCTAATTGAGTCTTCTAATTCTTCAAGATAGGTCACAAAAAGAACACCACGTCCTCACCCTCACAAACACCTTCCACTTCCATCTACGAAAGACCCCTAACTCGATCTCAGGTTCAGGACCCTAACATTTTGGTATCAGAGCCAACAGTTATGGGGGAATCCGTTCAAAATGTTAGGGTCCCAAACCTGAGATCGAGTTAGGGGTCTTTCGTAGATGGAAGTGGAAGGTGTTTGTGAGGGTGAGGACGTGGTGTTCTTTTTGAGACCTATCTTGAAGAATTAGAAGACTCAATTAGAGGGAATCTCAAACCTCTGAGTTAAAGTACTCAAAACTGTAATGATTTCCAAGCTGATTTCTTCGTTGATAATTATTGAATATTTATACAGGATGTAAACCACCCTTTGCTATATCAATGGAATCATGACTTGATCATGGCGTCACAACCTTCTAAGATAATGGAAATAACTGAAAGTGGAGATACCCTCCTTACATTGCAGAAATACTAACAAATGCTTAAAGAAAAATTCAACAACTAAAAATAGAAACTAAACTGGTCAACCTTCAATCCTTACGCTTCCCCGTCTTCAGTAGGGTGTACACGTGGCTGTTTCTTCTGATTGTGGGTGTAACGTGTATACACTTGTAATGGCTTTGTATCAATACTTCCCATCCCCTTAGGAAGCTTGTCCTTAAGCTTAAATTGTGGGTAACAGTCCTGTATATCTTCAACCTTTTCCCAAGAGGCATCAGCTGGGGAAGATTGGCTCCAGTGCACCAAAACTTCCATTTTTCCTGCACGGAAACGATGACCCAAAATAGCAAAAGGAGCCGGAGGTTCCGGACCAACAACAGGTGGAAGCACCGTCTCAAAATCATCATTGCCAGCATGATACGGTTTCAGTGTAGAGACATGAAAAACTGGGTGTAATTTTGACTCAATTGGAAGCTTCAATTTATAGGCCATAGAACCGACCTGTTCGAAAACTTCAAAAGTGCCAAAATATTTTGCAGCAAGTTTTTGGTTTTTTCTCGAAGCTAAGGTAGATTGGCGATACGGCCGGAGACAGAGTAGAACCATCTCCCCAACGTTAAACTCCAATGGTCGGTGTGAGCGGTCATAATGAAGTTTCATTTTGTTCTGAGCTGCTTGAAGGTTGGTGTGGAGAAGTTGTAACATCGAGTCCCGTTGCTGAAGAATAACATCTACAGCCTCAACCGTAGAACTTCCAGGCAAATAAGAGAGAAGCCTAGGTGGTGGTCTCCCATATACAGTTTCAAATGGCGTAGACTTGAGGGAGGTATGATAGCTTGTGTTGTAATAAAATTCTGCCCAAGAAAGCCAATCACACCATTTGTCGGGTTGAGAGCCAGTGAAGCCCGTAAGTACATTTCCACTTTCGATTAGTCACTTCTGTTTGACCATCCGATTGTGGGTGATAAGCCGAGCTAAAACATAATTTAGTACCACACAATCAAAATAATTCCTTCCCAAAGTTGCTTGTGAACTTGACATCTCTATCACTGACCATGGTTTCTGGCAGTCCATGGAGTTTGAAAATATTATCAAAGAAAATGCGAGCGATACTTACGGCGGCATATGGATGGGAGATTGCAACAAAGTGCCCATATTTAGAGAACCGGTCAATGACGACCAAAATAACATTCTAGCCTCTGGAATTGGGAAGCTCTTCAATAAAATCAAGGGACACATCTGCCCAAATTTATTGTGGAATGGGCAAGGGCTGTAATAACCTGGCAGGCTGCAAAGATTTTGTTTTGTGGCGTTGACACACATCACAAGCATGGATGAAATCTTGCACCATTTTTTTCATTCCCCGCCAAAAGAAATCACGAGTAATCCGATGTAGTGTCTTTTAGTAGCCTTCATGTCCTTGAGTGTGAATGGCAGTAATCACCAAAGGTATTGATGGAGACCCAGTGGGAATGTAAACCCAGTCTTTAAAGAAAAGAAGACCTTGTTTAAAACTCCAATTGGCTGCAGCAGTGCCATTATTTATTGCCAAAATGAGCTGCTGAACTTCAAGAGATTGTTGTTGCTCCTGTCGGATTTCATCAAACAAATCCAGATGAAGCATGGAAGGGGCAAAGAGACGGTTCTGGTCTGCATCACAGCGTGAGAGAGCATCTGCCACTGTATTGGATTTACCTGCCTTGTACTACACAGTGAAATCGAAGGGCATCAATTTACTCACCCAGTGTTGTTGAGGGGAGGAAAGTGAGCGTTGCTCTAGTAAAAATTTCAAAGTGTAGTGGTCAGTTCACACCAGAAACTTTTTGCCCCAAAGATATGATTGCTAGTGTTTAATTGCTTTGACAAAGCCAATAAGCTCCCTTTCATATGCCGGAAGACTGACATGTTGGGCCGCCATTGCTCGGCTAAAGAAGGCCACTGGTTTATTTTCTTGTAGTAGCACAACTCCAATACCTGTGTCAGATGCATCACACTTAAGAACAAACAGTAGCTCAAAATTTGGAAGAACTAATATGGGTGTGGTAGTCAGGGCCGTCTTCAGAGTTTCAAATGCCTGAATTGCTTCTTCAATCCATTGAAAAGAGTTTTCCGCAACATGGCAGTGAGAGGAGCAGCTATAGTACCCATAGTTGAATACAAACTTCCGGTAGTAGCCAGTAAGTCCAAGGAAACCCCGCAACCACCGGAGAGTAACAGATCTAGGCCATTCTGTGATAGCTGCGATTTTGGAATTGTCCACCTGCACCCCCTTCTGTGAGATTACATGACCCAAGTATGAAACCTGAGTTTGGGCAAAGGTGCACTTGGAGCGTTTTAGGAACAATTTATTTTTTGCCAAGATGTGGAATACTTGACGCAGGTGTTGCATATGTTTTTCCCAAGATTTACTGAAAACAAGAATGTCGTAAAAAAAAAACCAATACAAATTTACGTAGGTGTTCCTGGAATACCTCATTCATTAAAGTCTGAAAAGTGGATGGTGCGTTGGACAATCCAAACGGCATGACCAAAAATTCGAAATGACCATGGTGAGTTCGAAATGTTGTTTTTTCAATGTCTGGTGGATACATGCCGACCTGAAAATATCCAGAAAGCAAGTCTAATTTGGTGAAGAACTTTGCCCCTCCCAATTCGTCCAAAAGCTCATCAATAACGAGAATTGGGAATTTGTCTTTGATGGTCTTGGCATTGAGTTCCCTGTAATCCACACACAAGCGCCATGATTTATCAGCTTTGGGAACCAGAATTACCGGAGATGAAAAAAGAGATCTGCTCGGACGGATGATTCCCTGTTTGAGCATAGCAGTACACTGGCGTTCAATTTCATCTTTTTGCCCATGGGGATATCTGTAGGGGTGCACCACCATTGATTTAGTGTTGGTTTCCAAAGGAATACAGTGATCACAGAACAGGTGGGAGGTAGCCCTGTTGGTGGATTAAAAAGAGAGGCATATTCGATTAGTAATTTTTGGAGTTGGGTATCTGGGTCGGTAGCAGGTAAGAGAGAATGAGGATTTGGCTGCGTCCCTGATATGGAATTTATGCCGTAGAGTTCCACCTGTTTCCCTTGGACGAAGAAAGACATCCACATAATGTTAAAGTCCCATAGGATGGGGCCTAGCGTTGTCAACCAATTAATGCCAAGGACAATGTCAAAGCCAGTCAATTGCAAGACAAATAATTCCACCGTAAAAGTGGTAAATCCCAATTTGATCGGTGCCCCTTTGCAAATTCCAAGACTGCGGAGCTGCTCGCCATTGGCGACATTGACACATAACCCATCTTTCTCATCCACTTCTGCCTGCAATTCATCAACTTTGGAAACAGAGACAAAGCTGTGAGTGCTTCCAGAATCAACAAGTATTAATACCTAGGTTCCCTTCCAACGTCCAAGCAAACGCATGGACTGTGGATTGCGTGTTCCAGTAATTGCGTGGAGAGAAATTTCAGGTGGTAGATCTGAGTTAGCATCTTCCTCTGAATTAGTTCCGTCTTCTAGATCAATCCAAAACAACCATTTACATTGATGCCCACGCACAAACGGTTCATCACAATTAAAACACAACCCCTTTTTTCTCCTTTCATCCATTTCGTCTCTAGTGAGCCTTTTAATTGTGCGGTTGTTGCGTGAATTCGGAAGCGGGAAAGTGCGTTTGATATCTTGAGTGGTGGAGCTCCTGGAGTAAAGCTTCCGTTCATACAAGCGAGACATGTTCATTGCTGTGACAAGATCCTGTGGTTGGTGGAGCTCGACTTCAACAGATATGGATTCCTGCAAGCCACTGAGATACAACTGAACCTTTTGGTTCTGAGTTAAGGTTCCAGCTCTGGAAACCAAAACTTCGAATTTGTTTTGATACTCCTCCACTGTGCCCGTTCCGTTTGTTTTAATTTGGCAAGTTCGCCCAGTTTGTTGCTTCGGATAGGGGGTCCAAATAGCAAATTGCATTGGTTGACAAATTCAGACCATGTAGGATCAGGAGTATCTTGAATCATCTGTAAGTACCGTAGCTGTGCAATTCCCTCTAGGTGGTAAGAAGCTAAACTCACCTTTTCCTCTTCAGGAGTGGATTGGTGCCGGACTTTGGGCACAATGACGTTGCCTCCAGAAGCTTCAGAGACTGTTGCTCCAATAGGTCCTTTTTCGCGCTGTGTTCGAGCTTGACTTTCTGCACCTGGAGAAGAAGATAGTCCCTTTCTGGCAGATTCCAATTCGAGAGACATAGCCTCCATTTTAGCGTGAAGCTGCTCAACCTTTTCATGGCGGGCCTGATTAGCTTGCTGTTCAAAAAGGACAAGGTTGAAAAGTTTTGTAAGTTGATCTTGAACGGATTCCCCCATAATGGCTGGCTCTGATACCAAAATGTTAGGGTCCTGAACCTGAGATCGAGTTAGGGGTCTTTCGTAGGTGGAAGTGGAAGGTGTTTGCGAGGGTGAGGACGTGGTGTTCTTTTTGCGACCTATCTTGAAGAATTAGAAGACTCAATTAGAGGGAATCTCAAACCTCTGAGTTAAAGTAATCAAAACTTTAATGATTTCCAAGCTGATTTCTTCATTGATAATTATTGAATATTTATACAGGATGTAAACCACCCTTTGCTACATCAATGGAATCATGACTTGATCATGGAGTCACAACCTCCTAAGATAATGGAAATAACTGAAAGTGGAGATACCCTCCTTACATTGCGGAAATACTAACAAATGCTTAAAGAAAAATTCAACAACTAAAAATAGAAACTAAACTAGTCAACCTTCAATCCTTACTGCTTCCCCATCTTCAGTAGGCTGTACATGTGGCTGTTTCTTCTGACTGTGGGTGTAACGTGTATACACTTGTAATGGCTTTGTATCACAGTCTTTATGAAACAACAATCCATTCTTATAGGAATATGCAGATGTGCCTTCTCATCTAGTGACAAATGAGATATCAAATCAGTGACTTGTTTATCCCCTTCATAACTATCAATCACTGTTGCATCCAAAGAGGCCGTATGTAAGAAGTTACTGCCATCACAATGCTGGTTGGAGCTTCTGAAATTCTGGATAAAGCATCAGCTGCTTTATTCTCCGCACCCTTCCCATATAGTATCCTCACAATGCTTAATACTCTCATTGTCTGTTTTAATGAAGAAAAGGCCTTGCTCCAAACAATGCCTCCATTTAGAACTGCAAAAGTGATAGCCAAAAGCTCCCTTTCATAGACTGAAAGTGCCTTGGCTCTAGGACCAAAAGCTTGAGAGATAAAAGCAATGGGATAATTCTTCTGCTCCAATACAGCTCCTATTCCAATCCCACTTGCATAAGTTTTCACTACAAAGGGCTTGGATATATCCGACATAGCCAACATTGGAGCTTGAGCCATAGCTTCCCTTAGCTGGTAAAAGGCTTGCAGCACAAATTCAGGCCATTGAAAATAATCTTTTTTAAGCGTATCACTGAGGGGCCTACTGATCATACCATAATTTCTAACAAATTTTCTGTAGTAACCAGTAAACCCAAGAAAACTCCTTCAACTCCTTGATTGATTTAGGTTGTGGCCATGTAAGCATTGCTTGCACCTTAGTAGGATCAGTGGAAACACCCTGTTTGGAGATTATGTGGCCCAAGTAATCAATCCCAAATTGCCCAAATGAACACTTGCTGAGCTTAGCTAGTAGCTGTTGTTGCCTAATACTGCAAAAACTTGCTCCAAATGCTGTAAATGTTCCTCCCAAGATGAGTTGTATACTAGAATGTTATCAAAAAACACCAAAACAAATTTCCTCAATAATGGTCGAAATTTATGATTCATCAAGGCTTGAAAAGTAGTTGGTGCATTTGTCAAACCAAAAGGTATGACTGAATTCATAGTGGCCATGGTGTGCTCTAAAAACTGCTTTATGAACATCTTAAAGGGACATTCTAATTTGGTGGTACTCTGCCCTCAATTCAATCTTAGAAAATATTATTGCCCCATGAAGCTCATCTAATAGATCATCAATAATAGGGATAGGGAATTTATCCTTTACTGCCACATCATTCAGTCTTCTATAATCAATGCAAAATCTCTATGTGCCATCTTTTTTTTTTTACTAACAACACAGGGGAGACATAAGGGCTTGTGCTAGGCCGTGTTGTGAGCCCTAAAGGGAGGCAAGACCTTAGTTTCTTTAAACAAGTTGTTGTACTTGAGTAACAGTTTCTGTAATTCTTGCTGGAAAGCTTCCTGTTTGGCTATCTTAGGATTTACTGTCTGTGTTCTTCTTCCACCAAGACCTCAACTGCCTTAATGCAGAATATAGGGAATTCAAAATCCCCTCCCTTTTTACTGCATAGTTGTTCACCTGAAACAGAACTCAATCCCTCAATCATCAGGTCCCCCTCTCGCACTCCTAGCAGCACCACATCCTTCTATTGCCATTGAATACTTACAGTGGTGTTTTCAAAATCAAATACTGGGTTGTGCATCTTCACCCAATCAACTCTTAAAATCATAACAAAACTTCTCAATGGCAACAGTCTCACATCAAAGGTGAATGAGTGATTCTGGATTTTCCAACTAAACCCAAGAGACATGTTGGTGCTTAATACTTTCCTGCCATCTGCCACTGTCACTGTCACTCCTACTGTAGGAGCACGAACTATAAGAATCTTTATCTCCTTGACCACCCTTTCATCTAGGAAGCTGTGAGTGCTACCATTGTCCACTAGAATCACTAGCTGCCTAATTCTATGTTGTCCCAACACCCTAATAGTGTATGAACCTTGACTCCCTTCCAAGGCATGTACAAACAAAGCTGCCTCCTCTTGTTCTCCCCCAACAACCTCTCTTTCCAACACATCATGTGATTCCTCCTCCCCTTCCTCTATACCTTGCCCTTGCTCCAGGTCCACTTTTTCCATTTGCAAAGTCATCACAGACTTTGCGTTGCACAAATGGCCTGGAAAATACCTTTATCCACATTTTTAAAGGGTCTATGAGGTTTATTAGAAGAATTCTGGCTTACAAAGTTTGACTAGTGGGTGGTAAGTGTTTTTTGTAGGCTGTTGGTTTTGTTTGGAAGTGCAGTGAATTCACTGTTTACTGGTTTGGAAGCATGAGGAAAATTTTGCTGTAAGGGTGAAGTTTCAAAAGGATTGCTAATGGTAGGGGCTGTACTGTTTGGTTTAAAATTGGTAGAAGCGGATCTAAAATAGGTATTGGTTTTCTTGGTGCTGTTAAAGAACTGTTCCTGGAATTTGGCTATTTGGAAAGCATTGGCCAGGTTGTTCGGCCTGAGCATTCTCACCACAAGCCTGATTTCGTGCCTCAATCCCCCAACAAAAGCAGACATGAAATAACCTTCTCCCAAATTAGGCATCACCCTTTCAACTCTTATCCTTATATCTTCAAATCTGCCTTGGTACTCTCCTATGCTCCCTTCCTGCCTAGATTTCACTAATTTTTCAATCACATCCGCTAAACCTTCTTCTCCAAACCTTAGACACAATTCCCTTTCAAAATCTACCCAAGCATGAGCCCCATCTCTCTGGATCCAATTATGGTACCAAGGATCCACCCTATCCACCAAGAATAAACTGGCTATAGACATCTTCTGCTCATCATGAATGCTATAAACCTCAAAATACTTAATACATTTTCTAATCCATGATCTAGGTTCTTTGCCATCACAAATCACCAGTTTAATCTTAGGAATGAATCGAGGCATAACTTGCATATCAGTCTATCAGTCATATGACAGAAGCTACTTGATTCCCTTAAAATTGGATATCTGAGATTTCTCGAGCTGGGCAGGATGCCTTTTAATCCAATAGCCACTGTTGGACCTGCGGCAATCATAGCAAGTTCTCCTACCCTTTCACTGCCTTCAGCAGCAATTCCCTTTCCTTTATGTAGGTTAGTGATCCCAAAGATGCTTCTAAACTCCTCCAGAATTCGTTCCTTGTTTCTGTGGCATTTTGTTTGATTTCTTCCCTGAGTTCTTCCTTATCCTTCCTCGCGTTTTCTTGCAACGATCTAATTTGCTCCTCAATTTCCATTATCCTCGACTCCTGATTAACTGCAGTGGATCGGGTCATCGCTGCGACGGGAGAGAATCAAAATTTGATGAATTCCAACAAGTCTAATCTTGCAACCAATGTGAAAGCCTTTGGAACCAGGCTCTGATAACAATTTGTTGAGAAGGTTGGTGAGCTGAGTTAGAATGCTAGAAAAGAATGAGATGAGATGAGAAGAAGAAGATGATTGGGACGAGAGATCAGATCAGAACTGAGAGAGAGAGAGAGAATTGGGAGGGAAAGTTGTTAGTTAGTAATTCCATGCCAAACAGCTTTACAATTCAATCCTATATATTCAAATACCCCAGCTGTCACATAACATAATGTGTATTTAGAATCCCTATGCTAACCTCCTACAGGACTCTAACAGACTCTTTTCTCCCACTACTTATTTCTTCTAGAATATGTAACAGATTGCTAACAAGTTTAGGTATGGATAGGAAAATTTTTGTGGGAAGTGGCAGCTAGCTTTATCTTGTTTTCAAGGGGAATCCATGTCCTATCTGGAAAGGGTTATTGGTGCCTTGCCCCAACTTGGAATGGCAGCAATCACAAATTAATATATGCTCCATACAAAATAGGCAACAAAAGAAACTGAAGGCAAACATAATCAAAGGTGTGGCAAAGCACTTTCCCTGGCAAGTTTTGGTTGTGATGTCAAAAACTATACTAGAATTGTCCACATCTCCCACCCCCCCCCCCCCACCCCGACAAAAAAGAATCAACAAAATCCATTTGAAATATCACTTGACCAATATCAAAAGAACTTACGAGCAACTATCATAGACTGAGAAGCATGCAAATAAAGTTGCATCAGTAACCTCTGGACTCAAATCACCAACAAATATATGGAAGTGGCCTGACAAGAGCAAAGGAGCCCATTATCAACAAAGAGGCAACCAACTGAAAGAACAGGAGGAGAAAAAAATTGGAGCTTAAGAGTAACCTGATGTATCTTCCCTTTGGCTATTTGCATATGCCCAATTCACCTTAAGTGCCTGACCATAACTAGAAAGAGTATATTGATATAGAATTAAAAGAATAAATTTAATTCTTAATTAGCAGCCTGCATAAATTGGGAAAAGGGTAGAGAGAGAGAGAGAGAGAGAGAGAGAGATAGAGGGATGAAAGTACTATAAAAACTTCATGTCACCAAGAAAAAGAAAAAGAGGGGCCTTTGACAAAAAGTTGATCTTTCAAAAACTTATTCATCAAAAGGTGGCGTGCTAAAACTTAATTACCAAAAGGACATATTTTTTAGCCAAAAGCAACTTAAAATCGTGTCTGGGTATTTTTTTTTCAAAAGCAAAATAAAATATTAGGCTGGACGTAACTCAAAGTCGAGTCCAGCTTGAATAAAATAAAAAGGATAAATTACACTTTAGTCCTGAATTATACCATAATTAACAGATCACTCCTTGTATTTTTAAAATCACACTTAAACCTTTCTATTTTCATTCCATCCAAATGCACGGTCAGTCCATCCATTTCTTTATTAGTTCAAAGGTAAATGGCTGGTCAAACCTCTAAAAGTTATTTTTACTTCCAACAATACCCTTATTGCACCATAAAACATACAATGCATATAAAAGAAACTTTTACATCTAAAAATCCAAATCCTTCTTCCTTTCTTAAATTTGCTGCAATTTTCAATTTCATTTACTTCAAAATTCAAGCAATTTTAAATACTTAAGTCCTATTTTTATACATTAAAACATATCAATCCCTAAAAATAAAATTTACATTTTTCTTAGATTTCCTGCCATTTTCAATTTCTTTGATATAAAATTAAACTAATCATATAACAATTAACTCCATGTTTTATACATTAAAAAACACGTTATTGTCCAAAATAATTTAGAATTTTCCGGCTTGCTGTCATTTCTCAATTTTTTGGGTTTAAAATTCAACTAATTATAAACACTTAAATCCTTCATATTTTATATATTAAAACACATCGGTCCCTGCAATGCAGTTTCCTCAAACTTTCTGCCATTTTTAATTCCTCTTATCTTTCACAGCAACAACAACGATTAGAAGACTAACACTTTCATTCACTCAAACTTTTTAAACCATTAAAATAGTTTTACTACTATCACAAGTAATAAAAATATACAAATTAAAAATAAAATTTTCAAATTTCCTAATATACATTCAACCCTCCCAAACTTTTCTAAAACAATTTTAGGACCCTCCTTAACTTTCTTCACATCATAAAATGCCCCATAACCATTTGAAATAGAGATTTCTCAACCTGCAACTATCCTTCAGAGAAGAGAATTAGAGATAAAGGAGGAGGAGTTGTGTTTTCAAATGTAAAAATTTCCTTCAAATATATTGTAGGATATAGTAAGGGTATTATGAGAAGAAAAATATCTTTTATTAGCTTTGACTAGCTAACTAACGAAGAAATGGATGGAGGGACTGTGCATTTGGATTGAATGAAAATAGAGGAATTTAAATGTTCAGTTTTAAAAATACAGACACTGATCCGTTAATTATGGTATAACTCAAGGACTAAAATGTAATTTACTCAAATAAAAATAAAAGACAGGACAAGTTCCAGACTGGAACATGTTTAGTTTTTCATTTTAATCTAAAACTATAATATTAAAATATTTGTAAATTAGTAATTAATATATTAAAATTTTTCATAAATTTATTATTAATTTTCATTTTTTACTCAAAATTTTATTTTCATTTATTATATTTTTAATTAATTAATTTTAAAATTTATTAATTCTTCTATAGAGTTATAAAATAAAAATATTAAACAAATAAATTCTGCATGTCCAGTTCTGAATTCAGTCGCGAACTTTTAGAATAGCTTTTTTTATGAATAATTCAATACAAAATTTAGCGTTATTGGTTTATCTTCTCTAATTAAAAAATCATAAATGTGGATAACTTTTTAAATGCACATTTATTTATTGGTGAAAAAGAAGAATCCCCACAGTCCTGCAACAAATGCAGCATATACACACATAATTTTTAATAAATTAAAATTATTTTTAAGTTATAAAATGAAAATATAATAAATATTTTATACTAAATATTTAAGAAAACAATAATTTTAATATTTTGAGTTATAACAATATGTAAAAAATTATAGCCATAAATTGTAACAAAATTTAATAGGTGATGAAAAGTTATCTAAGTATCTCCTTTGTGTGTCTTTACTACCCCAATTTATAAAAATTATCCACTTGTACAACCCATTAATTAGAAAAAACAAAACAATGACACTAAATTTTATACTGAATTATTCATAAAAAAACTATTTCACGAGTTCATGACTGAATTCGTAACTAAATAAGCTGAATTTATATATTTATTATATCTATTGTATAGCTCAATAAAAAGAAATTAATTTAATGAATTTTCAAATTACATATTTAATTAAAAATATAATAAAATAAAAAAAATTAGTGAAACAAATATTAATAATTTTTTAAAAAAAAAATATATTAATTATTAATTTATATATATTCTAATATATAAAATTTTAAATTAAAAAAGAAAAAACAAACAAACTAAACTAAAAATGTTACAACGCTGGAACATGTCTAGCCTATCAAGACAGGACTGGACGTGACTCCAACCTATTTATTTGTTTTATTCATTCTTTGAAGACCAATTCTGCCATTATTGAATTGGCTATTCAGCCAAAGAATGCCTTAAAATAAGAAGAACAAAAAAGGATTAAGTATAGAAAACAATTATGAGCATTTATTTCCTTTTCTGACAGTAAAACTTCTACAATGGCCCCCAAACAAATCAATAAGGGCTTGATGTAAAATACATACTTACAGTTGCCGTCCATGAAGTGTCATAATTGCAAGCGCTGCAGATGATCGATCATGGTAGTCCACAAAACCATATGATGACTGCAATTAAAAGCAAGGAAATGAACCATGCATTACTCCAAGGCAATAATTTAGCATTAAGGTTTATTGATGGATTAACAGAAGAATTATTGTTTGCTTGAAAGTGAGAAATGTCTACTGATAAGGATGCAATTCATTGAATGGATATACTAATTGAATCCCTTCTTATCAAAGTGCATCAACCTTGTGTATCCTGACATATAAAGTTCACAGGGAATTAATTAGGTATTTACAGACAATTCTACATATATAGTCTCCCACTGGCCATAATGGACATCCATGTGTTACAAAGCCAATGGCATATCAACAATAACACATTTACAATGAATTAAAGAAACCTGAAAGTCTGAAAGAAATCATCAGGTATTGCAGACCAGCCAATAGTGGAATTACGGGACAAAAATTAAGTCTTAAAGAAGTTTGAAGGGTCTTGAGTACTAATCATACCTTATCCTTTCTGATGAGCTTGCATCCTGCAAGAGGACCAGCAGTCTGGAAAACTTCAGCAAGAAGTTTCTCAGTGACATTTACATGAATATTTCCTACATAACTACAAGTCATCGAGCTATTAGATTAATAAGCATGTAAAACAAGGAAATACAACATATCTATAAAATGCTAATATCACACAACTGCAGCATTTCATCTGCCACAGCTTCTGTAACATCCACAAAAGAACCTTAAAACTCTTTGACGACGAAACTCTGTGGAGGTCTTTTCAGTAGAAACATTCAAGATGCATAAATAAGGAAAACTCAGAAAGCCCCCAAAGGTAGAGAAAAAGAAAAGTAATGCTTACACACTGCGGCATGTAGATGAATCAAAGCCAGGAGGAAGATTTCCGCTGGGGATTGGCTCCATCTGAGATTAGAAGTAATAAAAATAAAAAATAAATAAATAAACAGAAATCCTGAAGTTGAGTGAGTAACACCTGACATGATTGCATCTTAGGAAGAATGAAATGAAGAAAAAGAGACATGAAAGGAGCACACAATTCAGATGAAAATTTTCATAGCAAGCACTCAATTTGC
Source organism: Manihot esculenta (assembly GCF_001659605.2). Classification (NCBI taxonomy): domain Eukaryota; kingdom Viridiplantae; phylum Streptophyta; class Magnoliopsida; order Malpighiales; family Euphorbiaceae; genus Manihot; species Manihot esculenta. Next base: position 144,770 of record NC_035163.2, on the reverse strand, counting down.
TCTCTCTTCTATAAGCGGGCATTAATACACAAAAAGATACTGTTTTAGGGGAAGGGATGAAAAACTCCTTTAAAAAAAAAAATTACTGGGTTATATTTGTTATCAATTCAGCACATAGCATTATCATTAGGAGCATTTATTTGAGTAACAGGTTCCAAATTGTGATCGAACAGAATCGAAAAGTCAGATTCCAAAAGCATGGAGAAGGGGAAAAAGGAAAACCTGAGACATAGCAGCAGCGAGGACACCTGGGTGGTACATGTGATGTTGTTGAAGCAAAGCTTGCTGCATTAGGGCTTGCTTTTATCTTTGTTGTTCCGATCACCAGTGCATGTCAATATTGTCTTAATCCTTTTCTTCCCCTCCTCCGGTTTTCCTCTAAAAAACAAGGAGATAGATTACAATCTATGCCCAATCAAAATCTCTTAATTAACATAATCTATTGCTCAACAATTTCTAGCAAAACATATAAAAATGGGATCTGAATTATCCATCACGTACATAAAAATAAAATATTGAGAGAATCAGAGACCTTAATCGATAGAATTTGACAACTGCAACTCTCTTCGTTTCTCTTTCTGCCTCAGCCCGGAAGTAAAGACCGTTTCGCTATCTCGAGGTTGCCTTTTACACTTTTCAGTTCCAGTATTCCTTAAACCTCTCCATTTTCATCTATTTTTATTTTATTTAAATCTCTCTATTTTTATTTATTTTTATTTCATTCAAATGTACATTTCCTCTGTCTATTTTCTCCCATTGTAAAAAAATATTTATATCATCCCTCCTTAAATAAAAAATTTTAAAAAATAGGATTTCTTCTGCCTTAAATCACGGTCTCTTTTTCCCCGAGTTCTCTCTTTTCAGTTTCTCTCTCAAAATGGAAACTATCAGGGCTCTGCTTAAAAAAACCCATTATCACACACAGCAGCTGAGAGCACTCACAACACAAAGTCAAACCCAAAAGCAAAATCCATAAAAAGAGCTGCAGCACTTTCAGAGCTCCCCTCTCTCTCTCTACAAACAACTTCTTCAAAATAAGAGCAGCCAGCTCCCTAGCCATACCCATAGACCATATTGGAATCAACAATTAGCTTTCGGGGTTCTTGGGTCCCCGATCTATCACCCAATTCACCAACACTTTCTTTTTTTTGGGTTTCCTCAACATCCTCTCCACACTATAAAAAATAATCATTCTTGCTACTGTTACCATTTTTAGCACACCAAGTGTTTATTTGCTTTACTTTGCATGACGGAAAATTCTCCACCTGAGGGATTAGGAGATGATTTCTTTGAGCAGATATTGGCAGTGCAGCCGGGCTATGGTATGGTGGTGGTGATAGAGGTGGAGTAGAGATGGTGAGGTCCACCATGCCCATGATGGGTTCGCGATTGGGGACCCCTGGTGCTAGTGAGTTGAGGACTAATAATATAGGAATGATGTCTATAGGGTTGAAATTAGAACATCATGGCTTCTTGAGGCAACAAGAAGATGATGGTGGTGCTTTAGATGACATTAATCATGCAAATAATAATATTTCTTAAAAATCAATGCAAGTTCTCTCTCTTTTCTACCTCTTGTTTTGTGCTTTTGGATAAAAGCTGTTGTTTCTGTTGTCTATTTATCTAGCGTATGCTTTCTTCGTTTGTCTATAGTTTGATGTTGGGTTTTAAGTGGATTATGTGTTTGTTGGTATGCTTTTGCTCTTTGGTGGTGTTAAGAGTTAAGATAAGCATTTGGGTTTTCATGTTTGAGTTTTGCAGTAGTAAAATCATCGACCTCTTGCCGCGAAAGCATGCGCAAGTTTCAAACAATAGCGTCCTATATTGTTTATACCGGGAAATGCCCGTGTTTTGCACAAAGGTTAATAATAATTTTAGTAAATAAATTTAATTTATTATTTTTTAATTTAATTATATAAATTCTATGCATTTTTTAAACTTATTATCAATTATATGTTTCTATTACTCATTATGATTAAATATATTATTTCCTAAATTTTTTGTGAGAAACTCATAATAAATATAATTTAAATATATAATACTGATTAAATATATATGATTTTAACTATTTATATATATACATATATAAAACAATATCATCACTCTAATTTTTTACTTTCAACTACATTATTAATTATGTACTCTTTTTTTTAATTAAAATAAATTTAAAAAATAATAATTTAGGAGTTGAATTAATTTAGAATTGAATTAATAAATATTAATCCAACAAAACTAAAAAATATAATAATATTATTAAATATTTTAATTATATAAATTTTAATTTAGACAAAATAGTAAAAAAAACTATGAGCTTTAAAAAAATTTTACAATTATGAACTTTCAAAATTTATCAAGTAAATCTTAAATTTTTAAGTTTTTATCAATTATATTTTAAATTTTGCTAATATGGCAATATATAATAATTCCAATAGTCTCTAATGATAAAAATAATGATAAAATGTAAAATTTAATTAATTATTAAATTAATAGAGTACAATTGTAAAAATTTGTAAGATTAATTTTTTTTTGTAATTAGTTATTTAAATAATATTTATTAATTTTTTTGTGTAAGTATTTATTAATTAATTAAACATATACATTTTGACTGTAGAGAATTCTCATATTTTAGGCTTTGTTTTTTTATTTTTCGTAAAAGTATATTCCGAAATGACTGATTTAACTACTTATTCCTCTTATACATGAATGACAAGTAAATCTGGTCAGTTACGTTGTTTACGCGAATAACTGGCCCGCACCGTATCAAACATGCATATAACAGCAGATTAGCAGAGCATCACCATGAAGGTTTTTGCCGTAAATTTAGAGTTCCATATCCTCTTTGAAGGTAAATAATATATAGAAAACCGAAACTGCAAATTGCAGATTCCAACTGCAAATTGCAGATTCCAACTGCAAAACTTATCCCCATTTCACCACTATGTTGTTACATTGTCCAGGTAGTTCAAATTAAAAGAATAGTTGCAATGAAGCTTCAATTTGAATACATGTTCATGGAAAGACAACTCTACAAAATTCACGTTTACCTCGAATAACTAATGTGATTCCCCTGTGAACACGACACCAAAAAGATAACGATAACCCCAAAAAAAAAAAGGGTTAGCAGATGACATCATAAAAATTTGTGGTCATTATCCAGAACAACTCTCTCCATAAATCAAATCCCTCGATACCTCTGCAGGAGATGAGACGCATCTTGGCAAGAAAATGATTTTTGTCGGGGAAGTTGCCTCAAACAAGTGATTATATCGTCAATGCCAACAGAACAACTAGCTTGTAGTTACTATTTGCCAAGGCTACAAAACCTCCATGACTTGCTTAACCTTCGGTTTCCCCTTAGGTCGACCGATATGCCTCACATTATCACCTGATAAAAGCTCCAGTGCTTTCTCCAAGGTGATGTCATCTGGCTTCATACTCTGCACATATATTGAAGTATCACATCAGCTTGTCGCACAGTTGTGCTACAAAACCAAGTAGTAACTTAAGTTGCCCAGGAAAATTTGTTGATGCCAAAAAATTCTGTTAGGTAGCAGTATGGAACCCTTCGGAAAGAGGTAGAAGAGAGAAGAGAGGAGAGAGAGAGAGAGAGAGAGAGAGAGAGAGAGAGAGGTATTATTGATTATTATTTTCAGAATGAGCACACAGCTGAGAGCTTCTCCTTTTTATACAGCTTAACAACAGAAACTACCTCTCAACAGATAACTACCTTTTCCCTCCATTTTTCCAATTCAGTTATTTTCCTCCAAAGCTAACTATTTCCCCCATTTACTTCTTCTCTTCTTCCTATAATGCGTTACAAATTCCTCGACAACAGAAGGGTACCACAGGGGGTTGTCTGGTGTGCAAAATCTCATAATCGAGAAAAGTTTAAGCTATATAGAGATGTATTGCTGCTGGTACATGAAATTCTCATTTGACATCAATTTCACACCAATTTCCCAATGCAACCCGTTCCTGTTCTAATCCCTCCAGCATTGCCTATAAATTCATACCATTTTCAATCTGGGGCTATGCTACGCAGCTTTTCCTCCTATTTTCCCTCCAACAAGCTTACATGAATAGCCAACAATACATTCAATTACACTTCTGTAGCACTGTTAAGTAGCAATTGATATTCTGTATGTCTAATCTCTAAAAAAACAAGAAAAGAAAAACAAAGATAAGGTAAATAAGGCATACCTTGGGAACTGAAGCAATTGTTCGCCGATGTCTAACAGCAAATCCAACCTTTGCAAGCTTTAAGATCACAGGATGTCCATCCTTTGGATGGTTACCCTAATATGTAATTCAGCTCATGAGCAATTAAAGTGCAGAATGAAAGCATAAACTCTAAAAAAATCGGTAAGCATACCAATGTCACAGGATAACGCAGTAACTGCAGTGCACCATCCAATGTAATACTATCTACGTCCTTTATCTGCATAGAAGAGCAATATCACCAAGTTTTATTACGTCGTTCATTTTATCGAATTGAAAGACTTCCAATCTGGCACGGCAATTCCAGTTATAGTACATTGTTCATTTAATCAAATTGAAAGACTCAGAGTCTGGCATGGCAATGCATCTCCAAAGCCAGGACAGAAAAGAGGCATATGTTACAAACAACCCATGATACATAAGCATTTTAGAGAGCTGATCAACAATGATATAAATCAAAGATTAAAAAAAATTATAATATTAATGAAGAAAATTAGCAATAGGCATTCATGTGTATTAGGCTGCAATGAGAAATATTAATGTCAAAATTGCCATAGTAAAGAAAAATTCTGATTCACAACATGAAGGATTTGAATCAACAAAGACGGGAACCATTCTAAAACGGCTGCAGGATAGCATGGAAGAAAAAACATTACATGAGAAACAGAGGCTCTTTTTGGTGTGAAATCCTTCCTGTCTTCACCAAGCTGTACATAGAATCCATACGGACCATTCTTCAAGAGAACCTGAATGGAAACTTGATTGTTCAAAAAATGCCACAATAATTTCGAAATTCAAACAGGTCTATGACCCAATAGACTAACATATAAAAAGACTTAAGAGTCAAAGGCATGCCTTCTCATTAGAAACTGGATGAACACCCAGCAACCTTGGTTCTTCCATAGACTTGTTTTGAGGTGTTTCTTCTTCTTCTTCTTCATCACCATATAAAGTTTTAGCAATATACCTACACATGATCCTAAGAAGTCAACCATTGCATTTACCCCCAAAAAAAAGGATGGTCCCTCAACAAACTAACTTCATAATCATAGTTAGTATTATATTAAATCAGGCTAGAACAGAAGTTGCTGTTCGGCCTATTGCAGTGAGCTTTATATGGAATGAGCTTATTTGGTTTGGTTAATAAATACGGGTCATAATAATGCATATATGCATCATAACACTTATAGGCTCTACATATCATCTTCAACGAGCACAAATACCTACATTAAATTTACCTTGCAAACAACTTTTATAATGGACACATTAAATTATCAAAACAGCTTTCAGGAATTTGTCACTGAACATATATTTAATTCATTAACACGGAAAAGAATTTAAGAAAAAAAAAAAAGGCTGTTGATGCACCACATTACTTCTCAGCTTTGTCAAGTTATTAAGACATGGGAATGAATATTATTCTCCTTCCTATTATTTTCATGTTTTACCTTCTGATATTAGATTAAAGGTCAAGAAAAAGGCAGTACCAAGCTCCATGCTTTTGAGAAAGTGTGGCTGAATATGCTAGATCAGGTATGTAATTTAGACGGATTCAATATTTTGACCATGCAAAAGAACTAACTAATAATTTCTTTTTCAAAAGAAAGTAGAATATCAAGGTTCATAGACAAGGAGGGAACTGCAAGACTTTCTAAAAATAACCATTGATCAAAATACTTAAATAGTAAACAGACTATTGCCACAGGCAGGAAAATATATCCTTCAATCACCTTTAATGTCATTTGCCAGTGACCTTGGACATAGGCATATAAGAAATAATAAACCTCTTCCATAGATATGCACATGTAAATGTACACAAGCCACAACAAAAATTAGACTATATCAAACTGTTTCATACTCACTTGCACTTTGGGTGTTGATCACAACCTATGAAATAGCCTGCACCATACCTACTTACTTTGAAGATTAAAGTGCCCTCCAGACAACTGCAACAAATTTAAACAATGATTAGATTCAAACAATTTTGATCAGAAAGGTGAAACAAATCGAATAGAGAAACATAAAGGAGGCTCTCTTATGGAATAAAGGGATCATGATAAAGGGAAAGTGCAACTCCACACAGGTTTGTAACCTAAGATGTACCACACAATGCAAAACTTCTGAGTTCCAAAACTTAAATCAATAATGATCCTGGCCAGACAACAGTTAATTGAAAATTTTTTGAGAACCTTCTGAATTGACTGGTAATTAACAATACATTGGTTTCAATGCTCCACAATAAAGAGTTTTCCACCCATTTTGTAAATTCAAGTAAATGTAAACTGAATAGGAAACTTTTGCTAGCATAGTGTCATTACGATAAGATAGATTGTCTAAAAAGGTTTGCACATGTATGAGCACTCATTGTACTTTCTCAAGCAAAACTTAAGGAATTACGGTGGCAAATAGTTGAATTATGCTTAAAATGACAGAAGTTCACTAAGAGCCCCAAAAGTAATATTCTTCCACCAATCTAGAGAAGTGTAGAACATTTATCTACAAATTGCAAATGATATTAACTTCACAATTTTTTGCATTACCTAGGGCATGCTCTGCTGTTATCAGGGAGCGAACCAAACAAAAAATCCCCAAATGCTTTCTCTAGCATCTTCTCCACCTGCAGATAAATTAGAACAGACAATAATTACTGAAATTCCTGACTGGCAAAAAATCCTAAAAATTCTGAAGGGACAATATTACTGGAACCTTTAACAAACAATTGAGAGTACCTGATGAATATGGATGCTTTCAGCACGATTGCAGTATGAACTAAATCGGGTCCAATAGTCTCTGAGAAGCCCTTTCCATTCAGTTAAGCCAGCAGAAACATTATCAAGCTGTAGAAAAGATAGAAGACAATAATTAATAGGCACCATGAAGAGAAGGGCAAGCATAACATTTTAAAATTAAAACCCAAAACAAAATGCATGTATAAGTGAAAATGATAGGAGTTTCCTCCAACATGTTTTTGAGGAAATAGGGTTTGAGCATGTTGAATCCCACATTGGTTTGATATAGGGGTAATGTAACTCTTATAAGGATCTTGGACACTCCTCCCATTAAACTAGTTTTTGAATTAGATTTTAGATTAAGTTAGACCTGGCGAAATGGTTTGGGAGGCATATTTCCTTTTACCTATGTTCTCTATTCCAATTCATGGGTCTCCTAGCTATTTTTTTCCTTCTAGGGGTCTAAGGAAATAGATCAGCTGATAAAGATTTTAGTTAATTGTTCTCCGAGCCTATGAACACTGTTGAGATTATTTCTGTATATTGAGATTATTTCTATAAATAGCCTAAATTTGTAGTGATAATTAGGGATATGATTGAGATATGATTAGGATATAATTAGGGAATTAATTTATTTTCTTACCTAATATGTACTCTTGTAAGTAGTATATATACCCCAATTGGCTTGATGGGAATAATCAAGCATTTTCTCTCAAATCTTCTACTCTTTTTTTCTTCTTTTCATCAAAGTTTCATGGTATCAGAGCCAAGAAATTTGGTTCACCTTTAAGTGGCAGATCTGCCACCTTACTTCGGTGACTTTCTGGAAATCAGTTAGTCTCACCACCCAGCCCATTCCCCACGCGGCCTCCGATCTATTTTTCGGCGAAGCACCGCCCTCCGGACGCGCCTCCACGGGCCACCCTGCACAGATTGCTTCCGGCCATGCACCGGCGCGTGCACCACTTTCCGGCAACCGTTTTACGCCGGCGATTCTTTTCCCAGCTTCGCCCGGCTCCGGCGACCACAGCCCAATAGGTCTGGTCGTCAGATCAGCCCGCCTTCACAAGTCCGTCATCCACGCGCGAAGGCGTGCACATCCTCCGGCGACCGTTTCACGCCGGCGGCAATTCCTCCAACCTCGCCTGATGCCGGCGACCCCAGCCCAGTAAGTCCGGTCATCAGATTTACTGTTCACAGGCACTCTTTCTGGCAGATACGGCTCCTTTTTGCAAATTCGGGTCCCTACTTGGTCCCTTGATGTTTCAGAATCTCTCTCGACATGTCTGAGAAGCAAAACACCCTCAATACAGGTTCTGAGTCTCTTAAACCTGTCTTTTCAATTGCTACAGTTAAGTTGCAAGGGAATAATAATTATGTGTCTTGGGCTGCATCCGTAGAATTATGATTTGTGGGACAGGGATATGATGATCATTTAACAAAAAATGCCACTGATATCACTTGTCACTGATAGACCCAGCTGGGTTAAGATTGATGCTCAACTATGTAGTCTTTTGCGGCATTCTTTAGATCCAAAATTGCTTGCTTTGTTTCAATCTTGCAAAACTTGTTGTAAGGTTTGGAATAATCATTTAACAAATCGGCATTTGATTGAAACCACCCGCACCTTACTTATACATCATAATGTTCCGCTTCGTTTTTGGGGCGAGGCGGTCCTTACTGCCTGCTATTTGATCAACCGTATGCCTTCCTCTGTTTTGCAGCATCATAGTCCTCATTCGGTTCTCTTTCCTAACCAGACCTCCAACCAGTTGTCACTGCGAGTTTTTGGATGTATATGTTTTGTTCATGATCATACCCCTAGTAAAGATAAACTCCAGCCCAAATCAGTTAAATGCGTCTTTCTTGTCTATTCTCGGCTTCAAAAAGGTTACAAATGCTATGATCCCACTACTAACAGATATTTTGTCTCTGCAGATGTCACCTTTTTTGAAACCTCCCCTTACTTTTCTTCTAGTCCAACGCATACAACCTTTGTTCCTAGTGCTTTGCCTGTACCTACACCTCTTATATCTCCTTGGCCTCATGTCAGTCCACCCCTTCAGGTCTACAACGCCTTAAAGCTTGCCAGGAGAGGGGCCATAGGTGATGCCTCACTGAAGCAAGGGCAACTCTATGTGCTTTTAAACAGTAAAAGAGAAACTCTAGCCACTCTCCATCTCTTTCAAATAGCAAACACCACTCCACAGCGGCCAAAACACAAATATTTTCCTCTTTCTTGCTCCTTACACCAGCAACGGGTATGTCTTTCCTCCTCCTTCCTTTCTCTTTCTCTCTTCTCTCCCTGCTAAACCTGACACAGCAACATATCCTTCTTTTAGAAAAAAATCCCTCTGCTTCTCCCTCCATCTCCTCTTCTCCTTTTTCCTTTCTCTTTCTCTTCCTCTCTTCCAGAGCTATTGGACATGGCACAGCAACAATTCCTCTCTTTTTTTAAAAAAAAAAATTCTTTCAACTCTCTCCTCCTCCTCCTCTTCTTTTCTTCTTCCATTCCCTTCATGCCTTCCCAAAATGACATTGTGGCAATAGGTCTTTGTTTCTTTATAACAGCAGCATCCTTTTATGCTTTCTTGCTTAGTGCAATTATAGATGGCCGTTGCTCTTTTTTTTTAGTTTATTGCTTATTGCAATTATAGATGGGTGTTGCTTTATTTAATTTGTTTCTTTTTAATTTTTAATATTTCTTTTCTTTTCAATATATGTTTTTTTAGTTAATAAATTAGTTAAATTGTCATTTTTATATTAAAAGAGCGTCAAAAAAAAAACCCTCACCTCAGCTACCTCACACCTAAGACCACAAGTTACTTTATCGCCTTAGTATTCCCTCTCTCCTCAATAAAACTGCTAATGATGCTTCCATTGGTGCATTGATACAACAAATGGTCTAATATAAAATGTGTTGTACAATTCTAATCTGCATTGCAATAGGTCAAGCATGGTGCCAAATAACACCCAATAAGTAATTTGACAGCCTCAATTTAATGGAAGATGAAGGGACTATCACCCTTAAGGCGCATAGTAACAGCATACCAAATTGCAGCAGTAATGGCCATACTGGCCGTTACATTATGCCACTTGTTAACAACTGTAGAAGGCCTTCTATTTTTGCAGACAACCTAGCGCTTGCCTTACTTTTGTAGAAACCAATTTTCCCTTTCTTTTGACATACATCAACTCTATCACCCAAAACGCTTGCTAACACAAATGTTTTACTCAACAATCAGTCGAACTTTAGGGAATGATTTGGGTTTAATAATTCCAACCACTAACTTTGAGGCATTTGGCAAATGTAGTTACCTTTTGGAGCAACTTTTCAAAGGTCAATTGTTCAAAAACTACAATTGTAACTTTGAAAATAGAATTTCTAGCTATAAACTTCTATCCTTTCAACTGCTGACCACAGTTGCCCATGTCCCAATACCCTCCTAGAGATTCCTTAGAGCAATAATGAGGTTGGATCTTAAATATTCTTTTTATTATTCACTAGTTCTTATAGTTTATTAAATGTATAAACCATTGATTCAATGGGTTCTAATCATAATAGCATTTCTTAAATCTTTAACAACTTCTTGAATATGTAAATGCAACCATAACTATGATTACGAATGCAACCATAATTTATATGCATGGGGAGACCCCATTTTGGTCCAATCTGGGATTACTCGTATCCTATCCAGGCGCTCCCTTCGGAGCTAAATTCAAAGGCAAGAATAATTTGATCATCAAAATTATTTTGTACGTATTCTTTTTTTTCTTTAACTGAATTATTGAAGTTAAGTTTAACTATGTAAGTTGGATCTATCAAGGGTAAAATACACACAACCAGTAAGATTACTCTCTCCAGTTTTCCTGGTCTAGTTTATACATTTTTCCACATTCCCTATTCTTATTGTTCAGTTGGAAGGTTGGAGGATATTCGGAAAATAAGGGGCATCAGATTTACCCTGATATCTTTTAAAGACAGTAGCGGGAGTAGATATTTAGAAGGATTTCAAATATTAGTTGGTGAGGTGGGTGTTGTTAAACAACCTATAAAGAAAGAAGGTTCAACCGGAAGGGAGGGGTGTTCAAAGTAGTGGTCATGGATGCTCAAGCCAATAGAATTGCAATATATATATATATATATAATCCGCTAGGGAAAAAAAAAAGAGATACTAGTGAGTGATTATCTTTTTTTTTTTGGTCGATAAATCTTTTTATTGCCAAAGAGCCACACTGTACAAAACAACCATCCAATATTTATACATATTTCCAAGCATATCAGCCTTCCTCACCCAATCTAACAGTAAACAAGTAAAAGAAAAAAACAAGGACTAACCAGCAAACCCAGCTACCAATCATTTTAAGCATCAAAAGATCCCCCAAGTGCAGGACTCAATCTCCTTGCCATCCACAACCTCATCTCAGAATATCCAATCAGCAATCACGCACAGTACAGCATCATCAAGTGACTTCAATACCATAAACCTCCAAACATTCAAAAGCATGCATACAAGCAAAGGGGAAACAAAAAAACATATTAACCTGAGTAGCGCAGCATTCCCTATCTGCATAATATAACATCTCCAACCTCTAATCCAAACCCATACAGCCCATTTGGAAGAGCCCAGGAGTTCTTGTCCATGCTTATGTCCACCTGCTCCAGTCAACTCCTCTTTCATTAATTTTAATTTCACAACAGTTGCTACTTTTTTTACAATTGATCCTGCATCAGCTTCTGAATGATTAATCACAACCTTCTCTCCCATCATACATAATACAAAGTAACAGTGAACACAACTCTCCTTATGACAGCTAGCAAGGATTTTCCAGTAACCTTTCACCTTCTGTGTAAGCCATCTAATTTCCCTTCTCCATCCCACAGGCCCCCTCTTAATCTCAGATCTCTGCAGCCCTTCTTCCAGACCCTATTTGATAAAGCACAATCAAAGAATAAATGCTCCAAGCTGCACTTATCATCAGACACCAGCTTTCATTTAACCAGTTACTAACCTATTTAGGATAGCCATCCACAATAACGCCATGTCTAAGCAACACATGTGTACCCCAAATCAGCTCCCACCACTTGACTTTGCCAGCTTTCTTCCTCAACACCTCTCAAGTTGCACTTGCTATTGTATACCTGCTAGAGTTGGTTAATCTCCACTCTATTTTATCCTCCAGATTCTTCCACACCCTATATCTCCTCACCTCATTCCATGCCAGCTCAATCATATTGTCTAGAGGGTCAGGTAATCTCTACTACCAAGCTCTCTAGAGATCATTCACCTTTTCCTTAAAAGGGATATTGGTGTCTTCAATTTTAATGAAAGGGAATCTATCAATAATACCGTATCCATCCATCCAGGGGTCAAACCAGAAGGAAAAGTCACCCTTCTTTCAGTGGTTTAGTTATGCCTCACTAGCTCAGTTGCTTCAGTTTATTCTGCACTGCCCATTTTTCCATAGAGATGACTTTGAGAAAAATAATTCCCATATTTGTTTCCTAACAGCTGCGATCTTCCATGTCCCATCCCTTTTACCCCTAGACCTCCCTTTTTAGGTCTACATATAAAATCCCAAGCTACTACTCTTTTGTCCCTTTCCAGAGTCCAAGTCCATCTTCTGCATCTCCTATCAATTTCCTAGATAGGAGCTTTAAGAACAATGAAAACACTACACAGTACATATGCAAGATCCTCAACAATGAGTTAATAAGTTGCACTCTACCAGCATAAGAAAGGTGCTTACCTACCCAATTACTTACTCTCGCATTTATCTTATCAATCAAACACGTGCAGTGGCTCTTTTTAATAGCAGTTGACACCAAAGGGACTCCTAGATAGGTGACAGGCAATGTACCTTCCTGAAATTCAAGGTATGTAAGACCTGCCTCTTCACTTGATCTGGTACTCTAGCAAAATACACTAAGCTTTTGGAATCATTAACTTGTAACCCAAAGACAACCTCAAAGTGTTTTAGGACATCCCCCAACCCTTCACAAACTCATAATCCACATGACTAAAAAGAAAGAGATCATTCGCAAAGCACCAGTGATTCACTTTTACCTCTTTGCACCTTTTATGAAACTTGAAGCCTGCTGGTAATTTAACTGAAGACTCTAAATAAGTATTCCATGGCTATAACAAAAACAAGTGGAGATATCCGATCTCCCTGCCTAAGTCCTTTACCATCACCGAAAACCAAGGGGTTCTCACACATTTCATAACCCAACCCTCAACTTATTTGGAAAGTATATCCCCATCAACATTTCTTCTATAAAATCCCATTGGACAAAGTCACAGGCTTCCTCAAATCTATCTCCATTGCACAACTAGGAGTACCAAAACCTTGATGGTAATTCCTCACTAGCTCATGAGCGATAAGATATTCTCAACTATTTTCCTTACTGGTATAAAGGAAGACTAAGCCAAATTGATTATTCCACCAAGAACTTTCTCCAACCTGCTTGCAATGATCTTTGTAATGACCTTGTAAATGACAATGCAATATGCAATAGGTCAGAAATTTGTCAAGCCAGCAAGACTTCGAGTCTTGGGTATAACAATTAAGGTAGTAGCATTGAATCGCTTCAGAAGCCTAGCAGTCTCAAAGAATTCTTTCAATGCCCTTGTAACATTTGCTCCTATACAAAAGTTTGAGTCGGGATGTATTTCTATTAGTTTTGTTAACTCGAACGATCAACTAACTGATGTTTTCACAAAATCTCTTCGAAATTCACGAATCGAGTATATTTGTAACAAGTTTTGAGCATATGACATGTATGCTCCAGCTTGAAGGGTGTGTTGAGATTCTTTCTATAAATAGTCTAGATTTGTAGTGATAATTAGGGATATGATTATGTGATAGTATTGAAATATGATTAGGCTATAATTAGGGAATTAATTTATTTTATTACCTAGTATGTACTCTTGTAAGTAGTATATATATCCCAATTGACTTGAAAGGAATAATAAAATATTTTCTCTCAAACCTTATACTTTCTTCTTTCTTTTCATCATCGGTTTCACAAGGTATACTCATACCATTTGCAGTAGCTTGAATGGATTCCTACAACCTCTTCCTTTCTATACACAGATTGCAACCATTAACTACCGTCCAACAAAACTCAACACCATCAACCATCACCTTGCAATGTATAAACTACTCAGCCTTTGACTCAACCTGTATTTGTACTAATCGGGCATTACAAGCAACCCAAATTCTCCCAACTTCTCTTCTAAGCTTCCAGTATCCAAGCGCTGTATATTATTATCATTCACACCTATTTTGCCCTTTCCTTTCCATTTACCAACCATGATCCTAGGCTCATTTTCCTCTAACTCTTCATTGTCCTTAATAACCACATCTGTTATGTCATTTCTTCTCAACTCATCCCTATTTTGCTCACCACATCCCATACTCTCGCTTCCAACTGTTTCATATTCTTTGCACCCAGACCTACTACATCCCTTACACTTCAAAGGTTTCCACTCATAGACAACCTGTTGGATCTCCAGGACTACATTCTCAGCGAATGCACCATTTAATTCCATCTCCACAAGAACTCTAGCATATCCTAGCTTTGATTTATTCCCAGTACACAATATGAAAATAGGGGCTTGCCTAACCCACTGCCTATTTCACTCAAAATTAAGCTAGATCAAAATTCCCATGGTAACCCTGGTAACTGAATCCAAAGCAACTTTTGAATTGATTCAAAATCTATTCTCAGTCTAGGCTTCCATGGAAGCAATACTAAGGGCCTCCTATCAAAGGTATAGAGTCTATCTTCTAAAACATTATCATTAACAAATTGCACAGAAATTAGACCAAACCTTTTCCATCTACCCATGGCAAAGCTCTCCATTCCTGTGAACGAGTCCTCCATCCATATACACTGCCAATTAGAGCACTCTTCCATTTTTCCATACCTGAATCAACCTCATCAGGTCTAAATTTTACAATTTTTTGGCCATTGGAGACAGCCGGCAGAATGTATTTCAACTCATAACCAGAACTTCTGATCCTATTCTTAGCAAACAAATCCACCCACGTTCTCTTCCCATCAACGTTCCCCTCCTTCACTACATCTTGTTGTTCTCCATTCTTCCTCCACTCAATGTCTCAATCTTAACTATGATTTCCGGCCCAAACTCGTCGATTTCTTCCAACTTGGAACCCTTGCCTACCACTTGTCTTCCTTCCTCAAGCGACAGCATATATTTGCATTTCCCGACGATTGACAACCTTCTTCCTCATAATGGAAGCAGTGTATGTTAACCCAAGGCTAAATGTGCACCGAGAGAAAGCTCAACATCACTGAGAAAAAAATGATGTTCAATGGTAAAGCAACTTGATTTAGGAATTTTTAGCAAAACACTCAAATGACTTTTTTCAAAAAAAAAAAATCCAAGCTTCTTTCACTGTATGAGTTGATAGTGGATAATGGGAAATGACATTAAGATTAAATGGAAGGAATCTAATAAGGTTTGTTTAGAAGTAAGGACACGTAAATTAAGGGCTGCGTTAGGAGAAGAGTTAAGCTTCAGAATTCAGACAATGGTAGAGCAACTTCCAATCATAGGCCATATGCAAACCAATTGCACTTCTCAAGTCTCCATAAAAGGACACTTTGATGAATTAGCCTTCATTGCAAAAAGAAGTGATCAAGCAATTAATCACTCAAGACATTAAATGATTATGATTTTGTCACATAGAACAGTTATCATCCATCATTATTCATTCCATCTCCTTACTAAGGGACACTGTGTGTGTATATATGAAAAGAAAATCAAGAAACAATCCTCTTTTCCTTACATCATTTAGTAAATTGTGCAAAACACTGCATTCAGTTGCTATCGCTAGGTTATGACAAGGTTGGTTCATAAGAAGCATGGACTTCTAAAGGTATATAATGTTGTACAGAAAAACAAAGAAAAAAAAGGTTACTCCTATATCCCTCTAATCACTCCTTGACAAGCTTTGAAAGAACCCAACAAAAGGAAGATGGGGAAGTGCTAAATGCTTTTTCCACCAATTCTTGGTGTAGAACCATAGGTTTGTTGTATAGATTACAATTTCTTTTTAACTCTTTATATTTTGCAATCTCACTTGTTTTGTGTCTTTCTTTTTGAGCTTGGTTGCCTCGCCTGGGCTAGGCGACCCTGCCTTGCCTCGCCACCTTTCAAGAGGCGCTCGCGTTGCCTCGCGAGGCGCTAGGCGGGGCTAGCACCTCTTGCTGAATCCTTTTTTTTTTTTTAATTTTAAAGGGTTAAAACCCAAAACCCTTAAATTGCGACTTCTTCTGCATTCTCCAACAGCAGCCAGCCAAGAGAGACAGCCTTGAAAAGCAGCCATCGACACCAGTGACCAGTACACAGGTATGTGTCTCTCCTCTGTCCTCTCTTGTCTCCTCTCCTCTTTCTTCTTCTTCCTTCTCCTTCTCCTTCTCTCGCCTCTTTCTTCTTCTTCCTTCTCCTTCTCCCGAATCCCAATTTCCTTCTTCTCCAAATTCTTCCTTCGCAATCATAAGCTCCAGCCTCCAGCATTGCAAAATTCATTCATGATTCAACATTGCATAAATTAATTATAATGGGTCATTGGTTATTGATTTTAAATTATTGTTTATTCAAAATTTATTTTGGTGGTGTGAGTGTGACAGTGATACTAGTCTAGTAGTATGCCTAATGCCTTGTATTTTTAGTTATTTAATTTGATTAGATGACAATACTACAATTGATTTTGTTGCTTGCTTTGTTCATATTTAACTTGTTTCTAATATTTATTAATGCTTTATTTTATATTTGAAATCTTGATGAGGATTGAGTAATCGACTATGCTAGTAGTTCTATTCAATAGTCTTATTTTATACTTTATTAATAATGTTTTATTATATATTTGATGTTTATATTATTCTAAATATTCTGTGTACATTATATTTATATGCATATATCTAAAATAGCGAAAAATTTTAGCTTTTGTCGACTTATGGAAAAAGGCATCGCATCGCCTCTCGCCTAAAGTGATAGGAGACTTCGGCGCCTTAGTGTCGCCTCTCGCCTTGATAACACTGACTTGCACCCCTTCTGGCACTCCTTAGTGCTTCTGTCTATATATCACACACACACTAACACCCAAAAACAGAAGGAGAAAAAAAAAAGGTAAATCATGGTTACTAGGAAAGCAAGCAAAGAAGCTAAACGACAATATCAAATTTCAAAAACTACCACTTAAACAAATATACAGCATTGAGAACAAGACAAACAGACTTTTCAATCCAATTTAATGAAATCACCTCAGTCTCCATATCAGCAGTAAAGCTGTAGTCTGTGACCTCCGTAAAATGATGAGAGAGAAATGCTGAGACCTATTATCATTCAAAAGAAATGACATCAAATAGGTTTATCAATTATATCGTTGAAACTGCAGCAAGAAACTGGAAAGGGGAAGGGGCAGGAGATATCATGCATGGAGTACAAGAAGAGTTGATTGACTAGCAACAATCAATCATAGTGAATAAAAATGCAGGCGTAAGTCAAAGAATCATAAATAAAAGGTCCAGATGTTATTGGACTTGCAGTGGAAATTGTAGGTTCACATGAAATCATTAAATTTGGGGGCTTTAATGTTGCTGAAATCTTGTCCATTGCAGATTATCTACAATCTCTATGTATCACGGTTTTGATTAAAGGCCATACATGTTAGCTATAGGTCTTTAGCCCTCCAGTTACCATGGCACTCATTATTTAGAAACACAAAGGAAATTTTCCTGCAACACCAGTTAATAAATGTAACTTTCTTACTGCCATTATGCACTGTTAAGTAACAGCAATAGTCCATTACGTCACTTATTTTTTCAAGCCAGATTGGGGCAGCAAGTACTCCGTTTTTTTTTTCCTGGTTGGGGAGCTTTAACTTTAAGTTGTGCTTCACTCTCAAATTTCAATCTAAATTTTTCTACCTTTCTACACATATTTCACTTCTTGTATCTTGAGCTAAGATCAACTATCTATAGAACTCTACCATCTAATCTATATTACAAAAGGTGAGGGGTCTTTCTTTGTATCAAAATACATCTGTATTTATACAGTTAATTTAGCTTTAAATTGACTAATGCTAATAATATCTTAAAATGATGAATTTGATGTATTTATACTTGCTAACTAGTTGTATATCTTATCTTTACTTGTATTTTTAAATATCTAGTCATTTCATAAACCTCGCAAATTTTTCAAAAAAAAAAGGGCACAAATGTAGCAATAAGCTGTTACTGTTACGTTAAGGTCATTACTCCCACAAGTGCGGCCACGACTTAAATCCATGCTATGCATAGACTTTCTAATCATGAGATTTTAGAAAATTGCTAACTTCAAAAGATTTTCCAACATAATATTGGAATTAATGGGCTTGTAATATTTTAAATTATACTAAATCCAGAGTTGAATTGATATATTCCAGATACAATAGTTATACTAAGTTACTATTCAAAGTCATAATAAGTTACTATTTGAAACACATAACAATAAATTAAAATGGAGTTCCAGAGTTCCTCCAGCCGGCAAAATGAACACTCTTGACATGTGGCAGTGACATATTGAAATTTTTATCTAAGAAAGAAGTAGAATGTAAATTTCTCATGTAACCGAACCATCTAGATTATTTTCTTTGAGAGAACAGAAATCGTAGGCAACTACATTGTTGGATAAGTACTTGAAAGAACTGTAATTACTGAGTACTTCAGTGAGAGGACCCAAAACATACCATGCGACCACGGAATTCTGGATACAGCACACGGCTTTTTACTGTCACATAGTGCCTATCCTGATGCCACAAAAAATATGTCAACATGACTACATCAAATAAAAAAACTAGAATAGAAATATGATAACAGTTTATCATAACTCAAAGATTAGATACATTTTAAAGAAAAATTATGACATGAGTCTCCAGTGACCAATCCCCAACAGCTCATAATTGCTACTTCCTTGCTAAACACAAATTCAACTTATGGATAATATGGCAAAAAAGAAATCCTTATTATATTGACACAAATTTTTTGGCCATTAACCCAGACGCTAGACCTCAAGCTATCTTTACAATAAACCAGATACAGTTTTAGCCAATAAAACAAGAACTTGTTTAACCAATACTCAACCTCATAACTCATAAGAGACCATATTTTGAAAATCCCTACCCTTACCCAATTCTCATCTTCCACAAGTCCCAAATTTCAGAAATGCTCACGGTTCATGCATTTGTGGTTTTAGCTGGATAGCTTTTTGCCATGCTTTACCTTGTCTTACAGCATTGGAAGGTTCAGACTTCCACATCTTTCCAAATCTGTTGCTACAAAATCAATGGTAGGTCCATTCATTCATTTAATTGGCAGTGACACTTGCCTTTTACCTTTTCCTACCCCAATCTGATGCAGTATTGGAGATTGATTCAGCCTAATATATTTAGGAATTGAAGTCATTGGAGAATTCGGAAACTAGAGCTTTATTATTTAGTATTTTTATAATTTATATTATATCCAATATTTAGGAAGCACTTATTTTGTTTGAAGTTCATTTTGATTTTGTATTAGACTTGAAATAGGGTATCTAATGTAGTCAGGATTTCAAAATTCTATAAATATGTCTTAGTTTCTCTAATTTATTTACAGACTTATTATGATCTGGAATTCTAGATATTGATTTGAGAATTTGTTCCTCTACCCTCTATTTCTTACTTGTTTTACATAACCACCTCTTGTGGTTCGAATATATTGCAGAGTGAGTACCATATTGTGACTTGCATGTCCATTACGCTGGCAGCTCAAATGAAGAGCTGAAAGAATCCAATAATAAATTACCTGCAACACTTTCAAAGTGCTTGCATATGTTGAAGGTCTTCCAATGCCAAGTTCCTCCAGTTTCTTAACCTGTTTCATAATCACAAAGTAGGACTTAGGGGAGCCAAGAAGAAAAGGAGCTTAAACAAGTAGGAAGTTGATGGTCTTCTAGACAATGTACATATGGATGAATGAGATTGGAAAAAGAACTATGTTCCATCACTAACATTATTTGTATTAATATGAAAGATAGCAAACATATAATCCGCTTCACTACATTCCTGGATATTTCTTCCCACATACATAGGCCAACTTCACTATGCTGAATTACATGCATTTATACATAGAACAATACCCATCAGTGTTGAACTGATTTTTTTATGATATAAATATATATCTACTAGTATGTATCGTAATCCGAATTCTAAAGTGCAAGCCCACCATTTATACTAGTTTTTTACTCAAATCTGTCATATACAGACACAACATGGACGTTAATGTGTCATCTCAGCTAAATTTAACATGGAAAGAAATCTATACCTTCAATATTAAAAATTATTTTGCTAGATATTTTGACTTTTTTGGCAAAGGAGTAGGAAGCATCATAAAAAGAAACCAAAGAGAAGAGAATTATCTGTAAATGTTTCTGGTATTAAGCATAGATGACAATATTGTACCAATGATCCTTCGGAGTAGCGAGGTGGAGGCTGGGTAAAGTGCTGCTTGAGTTTTACTTCACCAAGATTCAAAAGATCCCCTGGCTATAAGCAGGCAAGTTAGAGGAGGCATACTCTAAACCACTTCTATGAGTAATTAACACTATGTTTTTTTGTTTTAAGAAACAAAGAGCTATTTTGTAAAGTAGAAAACAAGATAGAAATAGACCTAAAATGAAATAGTATATTCACCAAATAGCTGCAGCATAATCTCTCTTGTTTCAGACACAAAAACGCGCATATATGCAAACAAGAAATAATATCACTAGCAAGAATTAGCACCTTCAGTGACTTGAGACTTGCAAAGGCTTCTTGATGATCATATGCCTCATTCTCCTTGTATCGTACTGCTCCGGCCTTAATGTCCTATGAACAATAGAATTAGGCCATTTCCAAATTAAACTGATCTCTTTCTAAGCACTTGCAATTCTAATTGTTAAAGAGAAATAATAAATGAAGCCATTTTGAAACGAATAGAATATACAGACAGCTGTTGTGATAAAAAAACTTGTTATACCTCATAAACTGCCTGATATCCAAGAAATCCAACTCCTGAGCATGAAGATCTCAGAGTGATCGACCCATCAGCATTCCTGATGTCAACTTGCATCTGATTAGATCTGAAGAATGTCAGTCAAAGTGTAGATAGCACAATTCAAAACTAACACATTTAGAAAAAAAAAAAAGGGAAAATTAATTGACGAACAAGATTATGTGGTATTTGGAAGGTTTGCTTGGCTAGATAGATTCTGAAATCTGAAACCTAGCCTCTCCTATCAGGAGAGGTCAAGCTAGGCAAACACACACCACCATGTGGTTGGGCCTAAAGTGAACACTGAGGACAATGGTGTTTCAATTTTATTTCTGTTACAGTCTACAGATTACTTATCTAAAACTGTTGTTGGCGTAACATTCAGTTTTGATGACACAGTAAATAGCTGTTTGTTATGGATCAGAATCATCAGATAATGATTGCAAAAAAAATGCTGAATATCACAAAACAAAGCCAACAAAACCACAAAAAAGTATATATTCAACTTAGAGAAGCATATTATATAACAGCATCCTAAAAGATTTACATTCTAACCTGGTTTATAATAACAGGTTCCATTTGGCATGCCACTGTCCGTGACCAAATAAGAGTGTATAACTTCAAGGAATCTTCATCAAGTACATCAACAAGCATTGCTACAAGTCAATAAGAAAGAACCCCTTGTTATTTTGCTGTGCTAGTTGTAGAGCAAAAAACAACAAATTTGCACCACATTCAAATTAGAAAAGATAAATGTTATGCATCATGTTGCTTGCAGAATCTGTGACTTACATGGTAGCATCCAAATATTGGTTGGTCTAATGGCTTCATGGGCCTCTTGAGCATTCTTCACCTTCTTAAAATATCTGAGTTGGCCCCCAGATGCAAAATCTTTTCCGTACCTGTAGGAGTAAGCATTTGCTATTTGTAAACAAGCATGACTGACAAAATAGCATAAAAGTGTAACCCAAGAAAGAAGGAAGGAAAAGCAAAATTAACAAAGAGAAAATCTCCCTTTCTGGATGATGTACTGGAAAAAGGTTCACAAGATCTCCCTGATGTAGAAATCTTAGGGAAATATTTATCTTTTAGAAATCAAGTTCAGAGCTTGTACAACTCGAGAATTAGAATCAGAAGATGGGTGGCGATCCTATTTTCTCATAAAAACAAAGAAAAAAAATTTTTGAGCAGAAAAAAATCAATTTCTAGCCTCATATCATACTAGCAGGATCTAGGAAATAGGAATATGAATATCTCCTATCAAGGAAGCATAAAACCTTATAGGATTAGAATTGCGTAATTAAAAGAATTGATGGAAGTTATTCACTGCAGAACTGAAAAAATAAAGCATTACAAGCTTTGATATTTATCGACTCAAAAGAATCCTGTGCTTGCCTACTGGAACTCATAATCCTTATAGGACTTGAAATCCAAACACAAAACTATCATTACCTGCTAGACTTTTTAGGACTCTGTGTTAAGAACCTTACCAAGTAGACTTAAATAAGACTCAAGGCACTAGATCCCAGATCATACCAGAATGAAAATAAAGAATACTTGGATGCCACTGAATAAAAACAGCACGTGACTGTGAACAGTAACTCACTGATATGCCGTTTAAGTGTTCGGTGGAGGTATTTTTGGATTGGATTGCATTTTGGGTACTGTTCACTCCTGGTACTATTCACATCTTTTTTTCTCCTGTGCCTTTTGTTGCCTTTGATTTGGATGGATTGTTTTCACGGCTGAAATTAAAAACATCGCAACTGATGTGATTCCTATGATGACTAAAATCACGGAACATAAATTAAATGGATCTAATTTTCTAAATTGGAGTAAGACTATTCGTATTTATTTATAAAATATCGGAATGGACGATCACCTTACCAAGGATCCTCCAACTGATGACACTAAGAAAGATTAGAAGAGAAATGATGCTCGATTATTTTTTGCAAATCCAAAATTCCATTCATAGTGAGGTAATGAATTATTTGGAGTTTTTATACTCAAGAAAAGGGAAAATTTCTCGCATTTAGGAGGTGTGTAAGACATTTTATTGAGCTAAAAAACAGGATAGAACTCTGACCTCATATTTTATGGATTATTTTATGGATCTTAAAGGAGTTTACGAGGAACTTAATGTCTTAATATCTTTTAGCACAGATGTGAAAACTCAACAAGCTCAACAAGAGTAAATGGCTACTATGAGCTTCCTTGCATAATGGCTACTATGAGCTTCCTTGCAAGTCTCCCTTTAAAGTTTGAGATAGCTAAATCTCATTCTTTCTAACTCTGAAATTTCATCATTAGATGATGCTTTCACTAGGGTGTTGCGTACTGAATCTTCCTCTCCAATTCCTTCACACACCACTAGTGTCCTTGTTAGCCGCAACGACAATGGCAGACAAGATAATGGAGGTGGAAACAAGGGAGGTTTTAATAGTAGTAGAGAATCTCATTGTCCTGAGAAAGCAATTCCTACTTATGACTTGGTGAAAATCATTTGCTATTACTGCCTTAAATCTAAACACACTAAAAAGACATGCCTGAAACTTCAGAATGAGAATCAGCGCTCATAAAGGACGCACATGACAGTTGAGGCTTCTCCTAACTAGACATTTTGATATCTACAGATGAGTATGCACAATTCACTCAATTCCAAGCATCTCTAAAATCCTCTAATTCTCCTCTCACTGCAATTGTTGAATCATGTAACTCTATTGCATGTCTTATGTCTTTATCCTCAAAATGGATTATTAATTCTGGTCCTACCGATCATATGTTAAGTAATTCTATCCTTTTGTCCAATTTTAAGTCTCGTACAATCTTAAGCTTCATAAATCGTCTTCCTATAATACTTTTGTTGATGGCTCTAATCTTCTGTCATGGGTTCTAGACATGTCAACTTATCACCTCTTTTTGTATCCTCTGTGTTATACTTTTCTAAGTTCTCCTTTAATTTGTTTTCCGTTAGTAAGCTCTCTCGTGCACTAAATTGTCATGTTTCATTCTTTCCTGATCATTGTGTGTTTCAGAATCCTTCGACGAAATAAATTATTAGTAGAGGACGCGAGTCAGAAGGTCTTTACATCCTGAATCAAAAAATACCTAAATCTCTTGCATGTTCTACAAGTTTAACTCCTTTTGATGTTCACTGTCGATTGGGATTCACTGTTGATTGGGGCATCCTTCTCTCTCGCTGCTTTAAAAAAGTTATGTCCACAGTTTCAATCTTTTATCTATTTTAGATCGTGAATCGTGTCAATCTACCAAATCTCATCGTTTACCTACAATGTCTCGAGTCAATAAACGGATTTCATCCCCCTTTTGAGTTAGTACATTCAAATATTTGGGTTCCTTATCGTATTGTGTCTAAGTCTGGCTTTAAGTACTTTATTACTTTTATTGATGATTTTTCTTACACTACTTAGTTATTTTTAACGAAGAGTCCTTCAGAATTATTCTTTATTTTTTGTGCTTTTTATGCTGCAATCTAAACTCAATTCAATCTTTCTATTTGAATATTGCAAAGTGATAATGCAAAAGAACATCTTTTCGGGGAATTTCAATCTTATTTGTCACAAAAATAAATATTCTTCACCGGTCTTCCTATGTTGACACTCCTTCACAAAATGGGATTGCCGAACGAAAAAAATTGACATCTTTTTGAAGTAGCCAGAGCTCTCTTATTCCAAATGAAAGTCCCTAAATGTTTTTGGACTGATATTATGTCCACTGTTTGCTTTTTGATCAATTGTATACCCTCTTCCATTTTTCATGGTGATATCCCGTATGACATTTTGTTTTCCACTAAATCTTTATTTCCTATTGAATCACATATCTTTAGGCATACTTGTTTTGTTCGTAATATCCATCCACAGATTACTATATTGGATTCCAAATCACTCAAATGTGTCTTTCTTGGCTACTATCAGCTTCAAAAAGATATCATTCTTTTTCTCTTTATCTTTATCGGTACCTTGTATCTTTATCGGTACCTTGTGTTTGCTGATGTAATATTTTTTGAGTTCACTCCATTCTTTCCACCATCATCTGTTTATGACACAGAGGAAGAAAATGACCTCTTGGTATACATTGTTTGCTCTTTGTCTCACCTCAGAATCTTCCTGCACCTTTCACTCATGTGCCGGCTAGCCCTCCATTTATCATGTTTATTTCAGACGCCCAGAGAACTCTGACTTCGCTCTGCTATCAGCTTCTTCATCGACGGACTCTACCCCCACCAATCTGTCACCGTCTGCCCATTGCCCTTCGCAAAGGTAGACATACTTGCACTCATCCTATTTCGTCTTTTATTTCTCATAATCAATTATCCTCTTATTCTCATTCTTTTACCACTGCTTTAGATTCTATTTCAATCTCCAAAAATGTTATTGAGGCTTTCTCCCATCTTGGTTGGCATGCTGCAATGGAAGAGAAAATGATGGCCCTACACACTAATGGTACTTGGAAGTTGGTGTCCTTGCCTCCAAAATAACGGGCTATTGGATGTAAGTGGGTGTTTGCGGTGAAAGTAAACTCTGACGGATTTGTTGCTCGCCTCAAGGCCTGTTTAGTGGTCAAAGGTTATGCTCAAACTTATAGAGTTGACTATTTTGATACCTTCTCTCCAGTTGCCAAGCTCGCATCTGTTTGATTATTCATTTCCTTGGCAGTTACACATAATTGGCCTTTGCATCGTCTGGATATTAAAAATATTTTTCTCCATAGTGACCTTCAGGAGAAAGTTTATATTGAACAACCACCCGATTTTATTGCTCAGGGAGAGTTAGACAAGGTTTGTAGACTTTGAAAATCCCTCTATGGCTTGAAACAGAGTCCTCGGGCATAGTTTGACACGTTTAGTGAGATGGTCCAACAATTTGGTATGCAAATAGTACGTGTGATCACTCAGTATTTTATAGAAATTCTGATAGTAGAGTAATTCTGCTTGTAGTCTATGTGACACAGGAAGTGATGTTGCTGGCATTACATCTCTAAAAGAATTTCTCAAAACACAATCTCTTGCAAAGGATTTGAGCTCCTTGAAATATTTTTTGGGCATTGAAGTTCTTGATTTGTTGACGGAAATAGAAAAATTGTATGCTAAGCCTTTATTTATAGTGCACCAATGACCCCTAATCCTCAACTTACTATAGAAGACCACTAGACATTTGCAAATCCTGAAATGTATAGAAGATTAGTTGGCAAGCTGAATTATTTGAGGTGACTCATTCTAATATTGCATATTCAATGAGTGTGGTGAGTCAGTTTATGTATTTTCCTACTATTACTCAATGGAATGCTTTAGGGCAAATTCTTTGCTACTTAAAAGGTGCTTTAGGATGTGACCTCTTCAACAGTAACCATAGACACTCAAACATTGAATTTTTTCTGATGTTGATTGGGCAAATTCAAAGGTTGATAGGAGGTCAATCACTGGATACAGTGTTTTTGTGGGAGGTAACCTGGTCTCATGGAGAAGTAAAAAGCAAAATGTGGTCCAATGTTGAATTTGAATATTGAGATATGGCATACTTGTCAACTATTAAAAAAGGTTGGGTTTACAAATTCGATGCCTGCTAAATTATAGTGTGATAATCATACAGCTATCCACATTGCCTCACATTACCTTTAATCCAGTATTTCATGAGAGGACCAAATATATCGAGATCGACTGTCATTTTATTCGTGAAAAGGACCAATAAAAGATAATCTCAATAGCACAAATCAAAACCAGAGAACAATTAGAGATATCTTCACTAAAACTCTAAATGGGACTCGAGTTGACTACATATGTAATAAGTTGGATATGATTAACATTTATGCTCCGACTTGATGAGAAGTGTTATTGGAAGTAGATATGTTAATATAGGAAATAAATATGGATATATTTGTTAGTTGTTTGATCTTAGGCATTGCATGATTATAGACTTGATAAAAGGATTCCCTTTCCTTTCTAGATAGGTTTTTTATGTATAAATATACTGTAATTTCTATTGTAACAGACTCAAGAAATATTATTTCTCTACAGCAACCAAAAAATCAAACATTTCAAAACAAACATTAACAACAAACCAATTTCAAGAGATATCAGAGAAATTGAGGAAATATGTTAAAAATCTAAATGAAGTCACCTTTCAATCACCAAGGAACGTATTTCCTTAACTGCTTCTTTGGATATCTGAGAGCAAAACAAGAAAGATGTTAGAATTCAACTGGAATTAAAAAAAAAAGCAGTGAACACCTTTTAGCAATATTTCTACGGCACTAGAAGGTGTGAATTACCATTCCTTTCATTTATGTTATCAACTAATTTTTCTAGCCAACTAAAAGGAACTATAACGAAAACTTTTGCAACCTCGATACATCAACCTATTTACTTCAAGTATCAACTGTATAACAAGAACATAACTATCTTCTTCCTGTTCAATTTATTACAATATCTTCTTCCTGTTCAATTTATTACAATCTGCTTGGAGCTTTAGAATAGCAGCCATACACCAGTATCCCTTTGTTTCTAGAGTATGCATACCAAATCAAACCCTTCTCAGTTATCTCCTACAATTCTGGAAGGAACCCTTATTATTTCCATGCTAGCGTTAGTAAATCCAGTTGAAACCAAATGACAGATGCTGAACCATTTACTCTTTAAACTCTAACCCTAACATTACTTCCCCTTACTGCCTAGAGAAAAGCACTAAACTGTCCTATGTGAAAATTTCAAAAAGTTGCATAAAGCCTTTATGCAGCATGAATGCAGAAAATTGTTTAGATACCAGCATAACACTGATAACAATGTGAAGACAACTATTTTTTATACAGGGCACAAGATTGCATGAAATCTTGACTCCAGAAATAAGGCAGTAACAACTGCCAACTTCACAAAAAAGCTATAAATGATAAAAAGATAAAAGATGATGAAGATATGTAACATGTCTGGCCATCACCCCACTTGCAGACCACAAGACACCTCATCAAGTGCAGCTGAAAGGGGAATGTCCATGCAGGCACAATGATACTTACATGCAGTCCATCTGTTCTGATGTATGTTATCAAACCCATTGCCTTCCCATCTGATAACTGAATCCCTTCATAAAGTTTTTGCGCAAGCTACATCCACATAACTAAAATAAGTATGAAGGAAATGGGGAAAAATAAAATTAAAAAATGAAAAAAAGAAAAACATCAAGAAAAATGATGAGGAAGAATAAGGAATTTCAAGGTTTATTGCAAAGTCAAGGTGCTAGCTAGAGAGAACAACAGGAATAATAAGATATGTGACATGAACCAGCTCAAGGTAGTGTAAATATGTGTAAATGTAATTTCTCTCTCGAGGAAATGAAATGTAACTCAAACCTTCATTGTGTACATTGAAGGAAAATGTAATTTGTTTGCAGCATCCTGCTGAAGTGTTGACGTTATATATGGAGTGGGAGGATTTCTCCTCATTTTGCTTTCTTTAACACCAGCAACTAGAAAACTTGTGACTTTTATCTTCTGTTCAATATCTTTTGCCTCTGAATGAGAGCTAATTGAAAGCTGATTCAACTTATTGGAGTCAAAATGGGTCAAGTGAGTATTCATTGAAGAACCTGGATTACTTTTGTACAATTCAACCGCAATAGTCCAGTATTCTTGTGGCTTAAATTCATCGATTTCCATTTCCCTATCACATATAAGAGATAATGCAGCAGACTGGACTCGACCAGCTGACTGGCAACCTGGTAATTTCCTCCATAATAATGGTGAAATGTTGAATCCAATTAAATAATCAAGAGCACGTCGTGCAAGGTAAGCATGAACCAAGTTCAAATCAATTTCTCTAGGAGCTTGCAAGGCATTTTTTATGGATTGCTCAGTTATTTCATGGAAGACAACTCTGGCCAGAGTAATCCCTTCATGTAAAGCATCTTGTTGTTGCAACATCTCAATAATATGCCAAGCAATTGCCTCTCCTTCCCGATCAGGATCTGATGCAAGGATAAGATTTTTTGCTCTGTGAAACAATGCAAAAGGATGAGAGAATTTAGAGATAATATAACAGAAGCACAAAAGAATAGGCAATTACCACAAGTCGAAAGTCACATTGAATTAGTTAAAACTTAGATTGACAGGAATAAGCACACATTGTATTACTTTCAGCCCAGTTACACCGTACATAAACATTGTTAATAATGAGAATTTTAAGTAAAGCAGCATACCCGCTTAGGGCAACCTTGATGCTCTTAAGATGAGTCCAGGCAGCAGAAGGAACCTCCCATACCATACTGAAGTCTTCATCAGGTCGCACAGAACCAGACCTTGCGGCCAAGTCCCTTACATGGCCATAACTGGGTAAAACTTCAAACATATCACCAAGGTACCCCTGAAAGACCTTTGCCTTTGTAATGGACTCAACCACCACAACAGATTTCCCAGTTGGAGGATATAGTGGCTTTTGTGTTCCTTGAACCAAAGGTTTCAGTTTGTCCATTGCTTGAGGTTTCAGTTTCTCTGCTGATTCATTAACTGCTTTCACAGACTTACCCTTTCCGCTCGGGTTTCGGTTTTTCTTGTTGGACTGTTTTTTTGTAGATGCAGAACCATCAAGCAATTCCTTGGGTGTCTTCAGATTTGATTTCTTCTGAAAAAAATGGAGTGTTAGTTAAAATTTTGCAAGTGGGTAAAGGAACTAAATCTTGACTCTTCCACCATTTAATAGCTGCTAACCTCTAAACCCTCTGTGGGACTCTGGCTATTTATCATGGTGGTCGAACTCTTTGGATAAGAATCCACGACAGCAGCTTCATCTGAAGCAATGACGCCAGAAGGTTGTCCCTTTTTTGTATTAGTTCTTGATTGCTTCTTTTGTCTTCCCCTCACTTTGGATTTGGGGTTATTATTGCTCAAACTAGAACTGGAAATAGAGGATCCCAACTTCATATCTCCAACCACGTCTTCAGCCGATGCCATGGCATTGACATCATTGGAAGCTAAAAGTCCAGAATCAATATCTTTCTTCACATGAGACTTCAAAAGCTTTGCCTGCTTAAACAATTTACCAAACCCACCATCCTCATTCTGACTTTTTGCCCTAGAGACTTGAGAAAAATGCCGCCTAGCAAAACCTCCGCAATCACGTGAATTCAGAGCGATAACCTTGTTCATAGACGAACTAAAACATCCAGCTCTTAGACATGAGTCAACAGCTGATACACTCACAGACCCGTCAGCGAGGCATAGTGGAACCCTTGAATAGCTGATAGAGATCATGGATGACACTCTGGGTTTTCTCAATCGAAGCTGAGAGCATTGTCCATGTTTGTGAAACGTACCAAATGGTGAAGAAAGAAAATGAAAGGCTGGATGATTCTGAAGAGCTCCACAATGCAACTGCAAACCAAAGCCATAAATTTGAAAAACGAAAAAGAAATATAAAATGAACATAAAGACAAAAAAGAAAAAGAGTATAAACGTATTTGCGACTGCAAGGAAATATGGTCTACACCATTCACATAATAGAGAAGCTAGACATGAACTTTACTCACGTAGTTCAACTGCAACTGAGAAAAGAGAAAACCGAATAAAAAAACAAGTGAAATTTGAAAAAATCTAATTGCCGGTGCTTTTTCCTACACTATGATATCCATTTCTACATACGCAGAGAATTCAGCAGCGTTCAAAAACCAAATTTAAGCGTTCTATGAGCGTGTGTGTGTGTGTGCAAGACAGAGAGAGAGACACCTTGGTCATAAAGGGACAAAGAGGCGAAGGTGAAGAAGTTCTACAGAAGAAGGACGAGGGACAAGTGGAAGCGACTAACAAGCTCCTAGGCATTTGATTCATGGCCTCTCATTCATTTGCTTGCAATGAATTTGCTTTTGTTCTTTTATCCTTTCTCGCAGTTAGCTCTAACTTTTGCGGTTCGGAATGGATTTTAGCCAGAATGGAGAGGAATAAGAATTAGATGATATAGAGTTTTGCTGGCGGTGGAGAAAAAATGAAGAGAGAAAGGGTTTAGCGCGACTAGCGTAAGCAGAGGTTTTGGAGTTTTCTTCAGAGAGCTGAACTTATGAGGGCAAGAAAAGTTGGGTCCACTTTAGGGGCGGGAGGCAAACTCAACCCAAGCCCAGCTCTCAACTAGGACTCCACCCAACCCAAGTCCTCTTAGTGAACGCCATCGTCTTCCCCTCGGAACCCTAAAAGGGAATTCTTCACCCAATTTCCCAAGAGGGGGAGCGAGTTTCTTAGTCATGTACTGGACTGGACTATGCATTTATGTTTGTAATAGTCTATGTTTATATATACATATCTTTTTTACTAATCAATTATGATTTATGTATTAAATATTATTTCATCAATAATAATTATTTAGTCACATTTTTAATGATTAGTTAATTACTGATCAAAATTAAGTACCTCAATACTAGGTAATAAAAATCAAAATTATTGTCTTACCATGTTATGTTAACGGAGTTCATGAAAGAATTTAAACTACTTAATTTTTAATAAAAGCAAATAAATGAAAAAATAAACGCAATCACATAGTTAAAAATTTTATGAAACTAAAATTTCTCATATTTTATAATAAATTAATATTAGTTAAATGTATTTTACACGTTATTAATACTCGTAATTTTTTATATATTTATATTTATTATATTTTTTACATAAAATAATTTTTAAATAATTATTGGTATTATAAATAATAAAAAAATAATTGATAAAATATAAGCATTAATATAAAATAATATAAAATTCTAATTAATCCAAATTTTTTTGTGAACATTAAAATAATAAATATTTAAATATGTCAACTTTAAATATAATATTTTTATTTTTATTTTCTATAAAAAATAAATGGTTATAAAATTTATAATAATGAAATAAATATAAAATAGATGAAAATATAATATTTATTTTGAAATTAGCTAATATTAATTTTTTTTAATTGGCTGAATCTATTTTTAAATTATATAACTGAATCAACAATAAATTTTAGTTGTTTTATTTTTTTACTAAAATTATAAATTATCGATGAAAATAATTTATACATTGATTATTATTAGTATTATTTTTCCATATTAATAATATTATCTATAAATTAACTATAAAGTATAAACAAAATGAAATTATGTTGAAAATAATTAAGATTTATAAATTAAAACAATATATTAAAAATTTTTAGAATAAAGAGATGTACAGAAAATAATAAAAATGATAAATAAATTACCTAATTATCTTGAAATTTAATTTAATATATTAAAAATAATTTTTATTGATATAAACTATCTTTTTTATGACTTTTTTAAATAAATAACAAATTAATTATATGATTATTTAATTATCTTATTTTTTCTAAAAAAATTAGATTAATATTACCAAATATATAAATATATATATTATTAAAATTTTACTTTATTATCTTATAATTATCATTTTATAAATTTAAACTTTTTATTTTATAATTTAATATTATAACTATTATTTTAATATAATAATACTATTATTAATGTAAATTAATGTTATAACTATTATACATATATATTGAAATTTTGTACATTTTTAGTGTATTTTTGTACATAAAAACTTGATGTCAATAAAAACTTGATGTCAATAAATAAAATTATTCATTTTAAAAATTATTATTGCTTAATAATACTTCAAGATACATAAGCATAGAGTTAAATAATTCTAAGGTTCGTTCTATTTCTCTACAGTCGCAATATTCGTTATGGTTTGTAGTATGGTAATCACTAATAAATCTGCCTTGTTGAATTAAACAATTTTTAAAACTTATTACTTCTTGTTTATTAGTTAAATCAATTAAGCTTAAATTTTCTAAAGCTGATTTTATAAACCTCATTGTGATTTAGTAATCAACTTGTATATGATACAAATATATAAAGTAATTATTATTATTACTATTCCGTTGATAAATAGAATATTTATACATGGAATTATATTGATCAATATATAGAAAGATAGCATAATCCATCAGATAATATTTATTGAATCAATTAATATAGATTCTACATATTCCAAACATTGGATACAAGTAAGATCTAGGCCATTGTAGTAATTGTTTAAGTCTACAGTGTAAAAACAATTACATGTAAAACAAAAATTCAGAATGTAATATTGATTACAAACAGTACAATAATATATTCCTATTTCCATTTTGATGGTTTGAACAGAATTTCTGATGTGCCAGATCAGTGTGAACTGCAAGCACAGAGCATACTTATGGTTAAGGTTCCTGCACTGTTAATCTGGATATCCCAGAATTAACTCAGAAGGATGATCGAAGAAAGAGAGAATAATTGCCGTCAACACGGACTTATACAGTAACAGTTGGTAAATGGTACTTGTATTAATAATAAAATACAAAATACTTTGTACTACCTTGGTACTTAATTACACAATAACTGGTACTACTGCTACTACCGAGTTGTCATAAACTTCGGTATCCTTACATGAGAAACATGAACTGGAATATATTTAAGAGAGAAATTTTTCTTGAAGATTTTTTCCGTGTCCTTCTAATGGTCTGAGATTATCCTTTTATAGGCGCTTCATTTGCATCGGACTTCAAATTGGAATTGAATTTGTTTGAGCGGTCTTTCATCATCAGTGGAGAATGAGTCACTACTTTTTGTCTTTTCTTTCTTTTTCTTTTTATCTTGTCGGCCACTTTGTCTGCTGAGTCATTTGTCCGTTGTGCTTTTGGTTTTGTCGGTGTCTGCCACTTTTGTTGCTTGTGCTGTATGACATCATTGCTTATCTCAGATTTTTGTCTTTGGTGGCTATGACATCACTGCTTGCATCACTGCTTGCATCATTATTTTTGTCACATTTCTGCTTGTGTGAAAAAATCATCATTGTCATCTGCCAGGTCTACTGGTGATGGTGATGCTGTCGAACTCCTGGTTTCTTCCATTAATTGTTCATATTCTTGTTCAGAAGTGCAGGCTGCTAATTGTGCCATTATTTGACTTTTTCGGGCCAAAAATGTTTCTTGTTTGGTTATTGTAAATGAGCTTGGGCTTTTGCACAGTTGTGGGTATTTTGCAAAAAATGGTTCTAATGCGTCTGGGCCACAACCTTGGAGATTAGTTTTAGGCCACCATTTGGTTTTATATTTACGAACTAACATAGGTATTTGAAAATTGTCTAAGGGTTGGTCTGTTATCTGATATTCGATCATAAAGATCCAAGGTATATGAAAATAATGGCTATAAATTAACCATCTGGGAGAACAATTAACAAGGTCTGGAAGGTTGATTGTGTCAAAAAATTGTTTTTGGGCTGTTTGAATTTGGTCAGGGATAATGTCTTCAGAAATACCAAATTTGTTCCACCAGTGATGAAACCAATAGGGAATTGGGTATTCAAAAGTATCAGAAATATAGAAGAAAAATGAAATAGACATTTGGTCATTTTGCTTAAGGAATGTTCGTTCCCAAGCAAGCTGATAATCATAATAATTATACTTTGCATTTTGTCCATTTGTCAAAATAAATTCTTTTGTCTGATGGGGCTCTTGTCCCCATTCTGCCAGAGTCCATACTTTAACAAGTCGGACCTTACAATATCTGATTTTGTTGGGAATTACTGGATCATAATTGTTTTGCATAAGGATGGAATTTGTGTGGACAAGAATAGTCTCATAATATTTTTGAGATTTGGTAAAATTATCAGGAATATAGTAATGTGTTTTGGGAAATATAGATTCACATAGGTGATAGGCATTCAAGTTTGGGTTTTTAGCCCAATATTCTGGTTCTATAGTGATGATATGATCTTCAATGATTTTGTATTTGTAGTCTGTGGATGGAGAGTCTTGTGAAATTTTTGGGCTTTGAGAGGATGGTAAAGTAGTTGTAATAGCTTGTTTAAAGGTAGAAGGTGTTATGGGTTTAATAGGAGATTGTAATGGACTATATTTGTTTAATGAAACAAAGTTGGAGGCAAAAGCTGGTCTAGGTGATCTTGGTCTTGGACTATTGGGCTGGATAATTAAGGCACTTGAAATTGGACTCATTGGTCTATTTAAAATACTAGTACTGCTAGTATAAATTGGTCGTTGAGTAGTAGATGGTCCAGAAGTAAATAATTGTAATTTGGTTAAATTGGTCTTTGCAATATTGGTCTGAGATCTCAACGAGATTTTCTCAGTTTCTTTACCTTTTCCTTTGTCAGTCATCTTCCTTGCAGGAATTCCCGAGTCAAAAAATCTGCAATAGAATTGTCAGTTCCTTTTATATGTTCAATTTCAAAATCAAAAATAGATAAAAATGCTTGCCATCTTGCAAATATATGTTTAGCAGCTAAATTTTTAACATCTTTTGTTAACACATCTTTTGCTGCCTTACAATCTACACGAATAGTAAATTTTTGGTTTAATAAGTCACTTTGAAATTTGGTTACACATAGGACAATGGCTAAAATTTCTTTTTTTATGGTCGAATATTTTTCTTGAGTTTGGTTCCATACTCCTGAATAATATCTTATGATATGGCTTTTATTATTGATATTTTGTTTGAGTATGCCTCCATAACCTTGGTGAGAAGCATCTGTTTCTACTATTTTTGGGACATTTGGGTTACAAATATTTAAACATGGTAAAGACTTTACATGTCTCTTTATTTCTTGAATTAGTTTAGTATGTTTTTCTGTCCATGGTTGAGGATTCTTTTTTAATCTATTATAAAGAGGTTTGCATATTATTCTTAAATTCGGTAGAAAGTCAGCAACATAATTTAAAGATCCTAAAAATCTTTGTAATTGATTTTTGTCTTTGATTTCATCTGGAAATTTGTCTGCAAAGTCTATACTTCTTTGGATTGGTATGATCGTATTTTGGTATATTTCATGACCTAAAAATCTAATTTTTGTTTGAAATAGTTTCATCTTTGGCTTTGATAATACTAAACCATTTCTTTTTACTGCTTTATAAAAAATATTTAAATGTTTAATATGTTGGTCTATATGTTGACTAAATACTAATACATCATCAATATATGTAATGATAAATTCATATGGATTAAATATATCATTCATTATTTTTTGAAATTCACTTGGTGCATTTTTTAATCCAAATGGCATTATATTCCATTCATATTGTCCTAATGGTACAGTGAAAGCTGTTTTATATTTATCTTGTTCAGCTATTTGTATTTGCCAAAATCCTGATTTCATATCGAATTTTGAAAATATTTGTGCATTATATAATCTGTTTAATAAATCTTGTTTATTTGGTATAGGGTACCTAATCCATTGTAATGCTGTATTTAAGGGTTTGTAATTAATAACTAATCTTGGTGCTCCTCTTTCTAGTTCTGCATTTTTCATGACATAAAAAGCCGCACAGGACCATGGTGATTTACTAGGTCTAATTAATTTCTTGTTTAATAGTTCTTGTATTTCTTTTTTACAGAATTCTAACATTGCTTGGTTCATTTGTATTGGTCTTGCTTTTGTAGGGATATTTTGTTCTTTAAAACTTGGTTCATATGGTAATGTGACTATGTGCTGTTTTCTGTCCCAAAAAGCTGATGGTAGATCTGAACATAAATCTTGTTCAAATTTTTCTTGAATCTCTTTTATTTGTTGTTGTATTATGGACGTTTCTAATTGTTCTTCTATCTTTATTAAATGTAAATCTTTCTTTAAATATTGTATTTGTTTTTCTAAATTATTAATTTTGCTAATATTTTCTTTTTGGAATGAACTTATGTCATGGTAATTTATAGGTGTTATAAATTCAAATATTATATTTTGTCCTAAAATGTTTGTTTCGATACCTAATTCAGTTACCTTGAAAGGGTAAAGCATTTGTAAAAAAGGATTTCCTAGAATAACTTGAGTATTAAGATTTTTTATTAACATAAAACTTGTGTTGAAGCAAATATTGTTATTACATATGTGAGCACTAGGTATTTTATACTCTATGTTTACTTTTGTTGAATTTGCAGCTGATAATGTCTATTTTGTTTTATGAAAGTATTTACTTGGTATAATACCTATGTCTATACAGTTCATGTCAGCTCCTGAGTCTAACATTGCAATTGATTTCAATTTAAAATCTTTTATTGTAAGATTAATTTTAACATACCACTTTTGGAATTTTATCCTTGTGATGTCATTGAATTTTAATTGTTGTTCTTCTTCAGTTTCAGTTTCAGTTTCTTCTATATCTTCTATTTTTTCTTTGTTTTTTGTAATTTGTTCATATTTATGTTGTAATTGTCTTACTTCGGTTTTTAATTGTTTTACTTCTGCTTTTAATTGTCTTATTTCAAATTGTAAATCCATGGATGATACTGTTTTTATAGGTTTCTTTGTAAACATTTGTTCTATATCTTCAAAGGTTGTTGGTATGGTTGTGCCTATTTTTATTTCTTCATTTATAATTTTATTTAGTTTTTTAAAAAATTTTCTTTTTATACTAGGGTCTTCTACTTGTTCTAATTGTTCTAAAATTTTAGTATAGTCTGTTAACATATTTATTTTATTATTACAATTACAGATTTCTCCTTTGCAATCATGATTACTGTCTGAATCTTTTATGGTTTGTGAAGAATTGTCACTATCGTAATCCTCACTTAAATCTGAAGAGGATAAGTTTATTTGGTCTATCTTTTCTAATAATTGGTCCATGTTATCTATTTTTAATTCTAAACCTAGTTCATGTATCTTTTTTCTAGCAGGGCATTCCCTAGCATAATGTCCTCTTTGGTTACATAAATAGCATGTTATGTTATCCTTTTTGTTTGGCTTTTTATGCTTCTTGTAATTAGTTTTCTTAAAATATGTTCTTGTTAAGGGTTTTTTATATATTTGTTTATTATTATACTGCCTTTTTCTATAATTGTATTTCTTATAAATTTTCTCTGTTTTAAAGGGTTTGTATTTTTTATGTTTATGTTTCTTCATTGTTCCAAAACCAAATTGTTCACACCAATTGCCTAATTCTTTTCTAGATTGTCTATTTTCCATTTTTAATTTATTTTGTAATTTGATATCCCTACACAATCGTATCCCTGTTAAATTTACACACGTTATTAGGTCTCCATAAGTCAAATCATCATAAGAAATATGTCCATATTTTTGTTCAATGGTTTCTTTAACCTTTGTTGAAAACAATCTTGGTAATCCTGTTAAAAATTTTTCTTTCCAATGATAAGCATTTGGATCTGCTAATGCATATACTCTTTTTAAAAAATTATCTTTATACCATCTAAAATTTTCTAATTTTCTGCATCGTAGATTTTGTAAAATTTCACTATTTCTTTCTGTATATAAGTCTAAATCTCCTATAAAATGAGTTATTATATTATAAATAAGATATGCTATTATAAAAGGTAATGGTTGGCCAGTAGCTGGATCAGTAGCTGGTTCTCCTGTGGTACTATCTATTCGTCTAGCATCTAAAATATTGTTTTTTATGTCATTGCTTAAAAGTTTGTCCCACCATGTTCTAAGTTCTCCTGTGAATCCTAAAATGATGTTTTCAGCAGCTTGTTTTTCTGTAATTCCTACTCTTTGTTGATATATATTACCTACTATTACCATTTCTTTGGTTATTTTAATGATTTCTGTTTCAGATTTGTCGTCTATATTCCATTCGTATATGTTTTTAGCATTATATTGTTTCTGTTTTTTATCTATTGTGATTAAGTCATCTGGTTGGTGATGGTATTGTTTTCCTATAGTATTTAAGGGCATAATACTTTCTTGTTCTGACTCATCATCTGTTATTGTTAAAGGATTGTCTATTGTGTCGTCTTCTTCTGAGGAAGAAGTATCATTATATTCTGTTAATATTGTTATTTTCCCTTTATCTTTACTAGTACTTGTACTTTCTTGTTTTGAAATTTGTACGGGTTCTTGTATTTTAATTCCTTTTGAGGTAGTAGTTTTAACGGATTTTTGTTCATTAATTATTTTTTGTAGTGTTTCTGATATACTATTTAGTTCTGTTTTAGGTGTCATATTTATTATTTCTATTGGATTTTTGGATGGTGGTATTATTTTTGTGAAAGGTTTATTTGTTTGTTTTCTAGCAGGATCTATATTATATGGTTTTGCATCACTACATCTTTGTGATAAATAAGTTGTATTTGGTTTGGGTATTGTAGGTGATGGTGTTTGAGGTGTTTCTATATGTTCTATATTTGTTATAGCCTCATAATTTCTATCTATCTTTTCTTCCATTCTATCTAATTGTTTTCCTATGATATGTACAGTTATATTATTCCAATTGTTTTGTAAATTGATATTTCTTATGTCACTATTACGTATATCTTGTGTATGAATTATAGGTTGTATGGCCTCATAAGCATGGTCTTTTTTAAAAAAGGCTTTTTCTAAAGGGGGTTTTTCTAATTCATTATATTGGTCAACTACTACTTCTCCTGTATCTTCATGTACCTTATGCCATTTGTGTAATTTGATTTTTAACACATTTAATTTGTTTTTGTGATAGTATCTTAAGTATGTAAAAAATGGTATTGTTTCTTTCACTTGTTCACAGAACTTGAAAAATTGTCGTTTAATTTGACTCTGTTGTTGGCGTGTATGTAATTTGATATCCCTACACAATCGTATCCCTGTTAAATTTACACACGTTATTAGGTCTCCATAAGTCAAATCATCATAAGAAATATGTCCATATTTTTGTTCAATGGTTTCTTTAACCTTTGTTGAAAACAATCTTGGTAATCCTGTTAAAAATTTTTCTTTCCAATGATAAGCATTTGGATCTGCTAATGCATATACTCTTTTTAAAAAATTATCTTTATACCATCTAAAATTTTCTAATTTTCTGCATCGTAGATTTTGTAAAATTTCACTATTTCTCCATCTCCCCTAACACCCAAACCAAACACAACATACTTATCTCAAAGATATAGCAATGCAAAACCATATGATATAGATCCAGCTCGAAAACAATTAAACAAGCCATTTACAAAAATGATACCACCATCAAAAAATCCAATAGATATAACAACAATAAATCCAAAAACAGAGCTAGATGATATGTCTAAATTATTACAGAAAATTATAAATGAACAAAACACTTCTCCACGAACTAATAACTCAAGAGGAATTACAATAAATGAACCTTTACAAACAATGCCAACAAAAGAAGAATCAAGTACTAGTAAAGACAAAGGTAAAATTACTATTTTAACTGAATATAATGAAACCTCTTCTTCAGAATATGAAACTATATACAATCCCTTAGAAGTATCAGACTCTGACCGAGAATATGATATTCCCTTAAATACCATAGAAAAACAATATAATAATAAATCAGATGATTTAAAAATTTTCGACAGGAAACAAAAACAATATAATGCAAAAAATATATATGAGTGGAATATAGATGATTTATCAGAAACAGAAATCATACAAATAACCAAAGAAATGGTAATCGTAAGAAACATATATAAACAAAGAATAGGAGTTACAGAAAGACAAGCAGCTGAAAATATCATATTAGGATTTACAGGAGAATTAAGGATTTGGTGGGACAAATTATTAAGTAATGAAATAAAAACTAATATATTAACAGCAAGAAGAATTGATAGTTCTACAGGAGAACCAGTTATTGACCCAACAACAGGACAACCACAATCTTTTACCTTGGCATACCTAGTATATAATATTATATCACATTTTATAGGAGATTTAGATTTATATACAGAAAGAAATAGTGAAATATTACAAAATCTAAAATGTAGAAAATTAGAAAATTTTAGATGGTACAAAGACAATTTCCTAAAAAGAGTTTATGCTTTAGCAGACCCTAATGCATACCATTGGAAAGAAAAATTCTTAACAGGTTTACCTAGATTATTTACAACAAAAGTAAAAGAAACAATTGAACAAAAATTTGGCCATATATCTTATGATGATTTAACCTATGGAGATTTAATAACATGTGTAAATCTAACAGGAATTAGATTATGTAGAGACATGAAACTACAACAAAAATTAAAAATGGAAAATAGACAATCTAGAAGAGAGTTAGGAAATTGGTGTGAACAATTTGGTTTTGGAACAATAAAGAAACATAAACAAAAGAAATATAAACCTTTTAGAACAGATAAAACATATAGAAAATATAATTACAAACATAAACGATATAATAAACAAATTGACAAAAAACCCTTCAGAAGAAAACAGTTTAAGAGAAATAATTATAATAGAAAAAATAATTTCAAAAGACCAAATAATAAGAATAATATAAC
The DNA here is from genome assembly GCF_001659605.2 of Manihot esculenta. Classification (NCBI taxonomy): domain Eukaryota; kingdom Viridiplantae; phylum Streptophyta; class Magnoliopsida; order Malpighiales; family Euphorbiaceae; genus Manihot; species Manihot esculenta. The sequence continues at coordinate 103,497 of NC_035163.2, read as the reverse complement.
ATGTTATTTATGTAACCAGAAAGGACACTATGCAAAAGAATGTCCTGCAAGAAAGAAAATTTATGAATTAAGTTTAGAATTAAAAATAGATAACATAGATAAACTGTTAGATAAAATTGACCAAGTTAAATTATCCTCTTCGGAACTAGATGAAGACTACAGTAGTGATAATTCTTCAGAAACAATAGAAAGTAAAGATAGTAATCATAATTGTAATGGTGAAATTTGTACTTGTCATAATAAATTAAATGTATTGACAGAATATAATCAAGTGTTAGAACAAATAGAACAAGTACAGGATTCCAATATCAAAAGAAAATTCTTTAAAAAATTAACAAAACTAATCAATGAAGAGATAAAACAAGAAACTGAACCACCAACTAAGTTCGAAGATATTGAACAAATGTTTAGACATAAAAAACCAGTGACAACAGTCTCATCTATGGATTTACAATTAGAAATAAAACAATTAAAATTAGAAGTAAGACAATTAAAATTAAGATGTGATTATTTAGAACACAATCAAAAAATAAAACAAAATCTAGATATAGGACAAAGTTCTGGAAAAGATACTATAAAAGAGGAACAACATCCAGAAAAAATAGATTCAGACAATGAGAGTGAGAATGATAAAGATCTGAAATTTAATGACATTACTAGAATAAGATATCAAAAATGGTATGTCAAAATTATTTTAACAATTAAAGATTTTAAATTAGAAACCATAGCTATGCTAGATTCCGGAGCAGATATGAATTGTATAGACCAAGGTATCATACCAAGTAAATACTTTCATAAAACAAAACAAACCTTATCAGCAGCAAATTCTACAAAAGTAAAAATAGATTATAAAATACTTACTGCTCACATTTGCAACAATGGAATATTGGCCATATTATCTTATAATTATCATTTTATAAATTTAAACTTTTTATTTTATAATTTAATATTATAACTATTATTTTAATATAATAATACTATTATTAATGTAAATTAATGTTATAACTATTATACATATATATTGAAATTTTACTTTATAATTATTTATAATTAAATAAATTTTGATTTTTTAATATATATATATATATATCATAATTTACAAATTTATTTAATTAATTTAAATAAATATAAATAATAAAAATTATTATTCACTTTAAAATTTAAATATAATTATAAATAATTAAAGTAACAACTTATTATATAAATATTTTATATAATTAAAATTATTAATCTTTTGTAATTACATAAAGAAGTTTTTATATTATATTAAAATTGTTAGATTTTTTTTATATATATAGTTGATAGTTAATTTTTAAAATTATTATAATCAGTTTAATTATTAAGTTATAATTTTAATTTTATAAATTTAGACTTATAACCTAATAATTTAATATTATTATAATTATTTTAATATTCTTAATTAAAAATTAATTTGTCATTATTTGAATTATATTATCATTTATTATCTTATAATTTCTAATATTAAAATTTGAATTTTTTACTATTCATGTATATCCTAAAATTTACATACTTATTCATCAAATTTAAATTAATTTTGATAATAACAATTATTTTTACTTTAAAAATAAAATATAATTGTTATAATGGGTTTGAAAAATTGATGGTGACTAATGGCTTTTTAAGAATTTTTAAAATTAATCAAGGGCTAATTTCATACTTTTATAACTGTAGTTTTAATGGAGGAATCTTCCATTGGAATCGGTAATAAACATACGGATTAAAATGTTATGTCCTAGAGCGACACGTCCATTAATTGTGATCTATAATAAAAGTAAAAAAGTAATTTTTCCTATAAATAATATTAATAAGTAATCATGTTTTAAAAAACAATTTTCATTTATTAAAATTAATATATGAACATTGACCTCCCTCAATCCCTATTTTCTTTCTTAAGTAAACTATTTTTTAAACTAATTTTGATTTATGTTTATCTTATATATTAATAGTTATTTTTTACTTGATCACTTTTTTATTATGTCGTAAACTAATTTAGTGAGACACTAAATTAGCTTGCTTTCTAATCTATGACATTGTTCAATTAGTCATTTGAAGGAAAAGTTATCTATATTCATTAATTACTTGACTAAATTCAGACCGATCATCTAAATTAGCACAAACAACATCAACAATAACTTTGACACCTATTTCAAAGCACACATTTGAGATGTGGGAATCACGAAACTATGTAAAATTTTCTTTTAAAACTAAGACTTATAGAAGTTTGATAGGAAGAATAGATTCAAAATAGTCAGTCAATCCCATAATAAAAAGCCCTTTTTATCATTTCTAGTATTGCAATAAAAGTAGAGCAGTTATATTGATAACATACACTATTATCCAAATTACACTCTAGCTAGCCTTGTTGCGAAGCCATCCAGATGAAAGGAGAATTATTCTTGGAAGGTGGTTGTGCACGGTCCTGTACTCGAACATTCTTCCATTCTCTTAAAACTTTAAGTCTTGAAACATAACTTCTTACGCATTAGAGGGTGCACCAAATACTCCAAGCTATAACACACATATTCTCTTTATCCTTTTGGGTAGACAATTGTCAAATAGACAATAGTAAGGATCGAAAATTAGTAGGTTTTAGTGACTCAAGCTGCAACCTTAGAATTTGCCAATATTATTTGGCATGTGGGCTATGTAAAAATACACGACCAAAAATTTTAAGATCTGGATAGTACAAACAACAATGATCAATATCAACTGATTTCTACCATAAATTAACTTTGATGGGCAAAATACCTTGTAGAAGTCTCCGCATAAAATTCTTGAATTTTGGAGGCATATAGAGTTTTCAATCTTGCTTCCACTCATATATAACAAAAATATTAATAGTATTGTTGGCATGAACAATGACATGCTACTCTAATTTAACACTATATTTATGTGACCTTATAAAATACCAAATAAGTTTATCATCCTGATTAGGCACACATAGAGGAATTTGAAAGACATTGTGCACATCATTAGGGAGATAAACCTTTGAGAGTAGATCAAAATTATAAGTTCATCTATTCATCTTGATTATACCACATATCGTAAGATCCTCTAGTCCATCAATTTGTGAGGGTCTCAATAAAAGTGTTTTTCATCATTAAGCCACGAGTCAGCCCAAATTTTGACACTTTACCAATTTCTTATTTGCCATCTTATTTATTTAACAAGCAACGATTGAGTCTGCAATAAACTTTTTTGAATGAAATTAAGATTAGATCATTTTTTGATTGTAGAAAATATTTAGTTTTAAAAATTTTACTAAAAAGGTGTAGGTTCAAAGAAATTTTTCCAGCCTTACCTTGCCATATTTAAGTGATAAAGACTTCAAAAATCCAATCCACAATATTTTTTCCCCACACATTCTATAAATTAGATTAGATTAATCCCATCTTATTAGATTAATCCATAATCTAATTTATAAATTAGATTAGATTACTCTCATCTTATTAAATTAAATAATTCTATCATTATTTTTGTATTGATTATTTTTTATATGTAAACACTAAATTTTTCATGATAAATAGATTATAGTATTTTTTAAATTTGAAAAAAAAAATTTTTTATCATTAAATTCAAATAAAAAATATTATATATTGTCATATAAAAAATATTTTTTTATATAGATTTCGTATGTAATTATAATATCACATTTACTTTTATGGGGTTGGAGTGGAACATAATTTATTTTTGTATTTTGTTTATATTTTTCTGAATTTATTATTATAAATTAATTTAATAGTTTAGAGATTAACTAAATTAATTATATAATTCTTTTTCTATATATAATATTATGATATTATAATTTAATATTTTATTATAGAATTAAAGTATAAAATATATATTATGATTTGTATAATAAAATATAAAATTAAAGTTTTTTTAATATATTTTTATATTATATTTGAAATATTTTTTCTATTTTAATTTTAATTTTTGAATTTTATTATTATAAATTAATTTATATACATAAAAATAATAAATTAGATATTAATTGAGTTAATTATATATTTAAAATTTTTATATATAATATTATAATTTTACTATTTTATTATAAAATATATATTATAATAAAAATATAAACATTAAAATATTTTTATAATATAATTTTATATTATATTTAAAAGTGGTGATGAATTTAAGAACACATGTTAGATAAAACTAATTTAATTAAATATATGAAAATGAATGAAAAAAATTTGTTTGATAAGGATATTTTAGCCACAAATATTATTATATTAGTTGTGTAAAATTCATTTCCAATTTCATTAAACTTAAAAGAAATGACTTTAGTTATAACGGATTTATTAAATCCTAATTTCGTTTTAAACAAGCACATAAATTTTTATGAAATTAAATTAAATTCGCAAAATTTTATAAAAAACATAAAATATGAAATTTAATTAAATTCCACCGTATTATATAGGAATCAGAATTCAACACGGCACTCTTTTTCATTCCAAGCCGACAACAGCCCCTTCCCACTCTCCACAGCAGACAGCCCCTTCTCCCCCACTTCACGCCGACAGCCACCATCAGTCCTCACCCACTCACCCAGCCGACAGCCCTTCCGGAGCAGCAAGGGAAGGAAATCGGCGAAGGAAATCGCAGCCACCATTCAGCGGCTCACCACCAGCAGGTCGGCCACCATTCACTCTTTAATTATGTTTTATGTACACAATCTGAATGGTATGAAGTCCTTCCATTTTAATTGATTTGCTTTAGATAATGTTGAATCTGGTTACTTGTTACGGGATTGATACCTTTTGGTTGAAAGGTCAAAAGCACGTGAGAGAGAAGACATTAAAGAAATTATTACTACTAAAATTAACTCTTAGTTTTCTCATCTCTGTTTGCAAAAATCTAGAAATAGAAAGAAACTCTGCTTGTATCGTGACTGCATGAATATCTCTTGCATCTATTTTTAAGTTTTTGCGCATTCCAATGCCATATCCAACAATTAGATGGTGTTGTTTTTGAATCCTGATTCGCCTGATCTTTAATTGGAATTTCCTTCATTTCCAGAATGGATTTGGCATCATCTCATAAAGATCATATTTGTTGATTTTCGTTTTCCCTTTTTTTCCCCCTTCTAACTTATTTTCTATCATAAATGCTGGACTACTGAGTTCTATTTCTATCAGGAGAGTTAGAAGTGGTTATAAGTTTGTGGGACAGTGATCTAATTTTCTTCAGGGATTGAGTTATTAAAACATGTAGTTAGTAATTCCATTATATGTTCATTTTGAGTTGATGAATTTGTCAACATCTGTTATTGTTCTTCATCTTTATTTGCTTTTAAAGGTGTTCAAGGAGAATCCAGTATTGGAGATTGAAATTTGGAAGTTCAATATTTATGTTTTATGTAGTTCAACGTATCATTGTAGTTTATTTTTAAGTTTTGTTATTTGACGTATTGTTTGTTTAATATTGTATGTGTTGGGTAGAGGACTAATTCTGTTTTATGTGTTGTTATGATTAATTTGTATTATTTTTATTTGTTTTAATTATTTTTAAATTTTCAGGTCTTATTTGCATACTTTTGGGTTTGGTATTCAGGTTCAGTTACCGGAATTCTAAAACTTTGTGCTTTTGAATTGAAATAGAAAAATCGGGTTTGGTTTAGTGAGGTTCGGATAGTATGTGGGTATTATTAAATGGGTTCGGGACAGGTATAGGTATTGAAATTAAAATTCTAAAAGGGTTTGGGAATTATATTTATAAATGGGTTTGGGGACCCTCAATTTTGCGGGTACCCTATTCGTTTACATCCTAATTGGTGCTTCTTTAAACAGTCATTTTCTGTACTACCTCAAATCAGTTGGCCGTTCAATAAAATTGAAGCAGAGCAATTGAATACTTGCTTTTAATGGCATTCCAGGTTACCTATAACATCTTGCTTTCTTTTCAGTGATCTATTTTGTTCTATTTCCTCTTTTCTATGAAATTTGAGTTGCTAAAATATAGGTTTCTGATAGTCCTATCTGTGTTAGCTTATCTTCCATTGACGTTGCAATCAACTTCAGCCTTTTAGTTATGCAATGTCTATTTCATGGTGATTCCTCCCTTTTTCCCCTTGAGTGCTTGGCGCTTATTTCTGATTGTACTATTCATTCATCAACTAGGTACTAGCCCCTTGATAATGATCATGATGGAAAGGCCTTCCACTACAGTAGACAATTTTAGCATTTCACTCCTTTTTTTGGGTTATACTTTGGACAGCACATATAATAGAGCTTTTATAAATTGTCCAATCTCTCTGTGCACGCCTTGCCCACATGATAATTTGATTGATTGACGGGTGATTGCTCTCAATCCATTGGCACGCAAACTCTTCCTTAGCTCATATGATTCTATTTTGCTGTGTTTTAAGATATGCAATTTTTCTAATTTTCCATTTGGTTTTTAAATGGGATATAAAAATTACTTTAAAAAATATGCGTGCTTATTCAAGTGTTTAGGTTACAACTTGATAAATGTTTTATACTGCATTATATAATTCCTGAAGAAAAGTAAAATTGTTAAGTTTATGTTTAATATCCTGTGAGGGTATTGATCACTCAGTATGCAGTAAATAAGATTGAAGAATCATAAAAGTTATGTATGTCCCTTGTTTATAGTGTTTGAACAGTCAGGAGCTGTGTCTGCAATAATCTTTTAGGATAATCTAGTTAACTGCTTTTGAACAACCGGCATATTCACATTGTGGGAAATCATAGCTTCTATGTATATATATGATCTCATCTTTTCCGACATCAAGTTTAATGCATTTATATTATCAATTACTGTTGTCCAGTTTTTGCTTTAACTTTTATTGTGAATGTCAGAAAACAGCCAAATTGAAGCCTTTGAAGACTTAAAAATTGGGTATAATGTGTTTTCCTTCTTTATTTTTTAATCATTCTGGTTTCTACTGAATTATATATAAGCCTGTCTCATAGTAATAACATGGTAGTTAATGATGTTTTTGTTGAAAAGTGACAAATAGTTGGATATCTTATTAGGTTGATGGACCGACAAGCTCATGATTATGCAGCAGCAGCTTCTGCTATGGCATTTGCCCAGCAGCAGCAGCAGCAGCAGCGACAAACTGGCAATATTCAACCACAACAGCAACAGTTTGGATTTCATCCTCAACATCAGCAGTTTTCTCCACCTCCCTTTATGTCTCCCCATCCTTCCATGCAACAATTCCCTTATCCACACCAATTGCAGCAGCAGCAGCAACCTCAGCTCCATCCTCACCCTCCTCCCCATCCTCACCTTCTTCATCAACAACATCCTCCCCCTCCTTTTCCTCCCCATTTGCCACCTCATCTCTATTCTTCTCCTTTCCATGGCCATTATGACTCTGCTCCCCCTCCAGCTCCTCCTCCATCTGATGCAGAGCTCCAAAAACGTATCGACAAACTTGTTGAGTATGCCACCAAGAATGGCCCTGAATTTGAAGTCATGATCCGTGAAAAGCAGCAGGATAACCCTGCTTATAGTTTCCTTTTTGGAGGTGAGGGCCATAACTACTACCGTTACAAGCTTTGGTTATCTACCCATCCCCCAGGTGGGCCCTTCAACCCTCCTTTCACCCCTTCTTCTATGCCAATGATGCATCCACCTCTGAACCCAATGATGAATCCTGTGGTTGGGCCTTCTGCTTCAATGGTGGGTGCTTCAATGCACCAGCCTCCTTTTCCTCCTTTTTATGATCCACAGCAACATCACCATCAGCATTCTCAGGCCTTTGGGGCTCATGGACGTCTAGATTTTGATCAGCCATCCAAGTCCTTTAAAGGTCTTTCTGGTCCACTTCCTCCTGATGTTGCACTGGAGCTAAGTAATGTTCTTAACAGTCTTAATGGAACCAAGGAGTCTATTAAAGGTGCCAAAACTTGGTTTATGCAAAGGTCTCCTTTTTCACCTGCACTCGCTGAGGCATTGAGGGACAGGGTTTTTGCTCTAGATGATTCTGAAAGGCAGCTGCACATTATTTATCTCGCAAATGATATTCTTTTTGACAGGTATATTTCTAGGACTGCACTTTGCTGGTTTAGCACATTGAAGCCTGGTTGCTCGTCCTTAGACTAACTTAAACTTTCAGTTCATGCTTTATCAGCAGGTTGTTTTCCTTTTCATTTGCTTTTTTCCTCCTTATTTTATAACTTAGGTGAAGGTTCCTTGCTACCATATTCGAAGTTGTGATCGGTTCTATTCATTAAAAAGAAATGAGTCGATACATTTCTTATGTATCCATAGGTACCATATGGGATTTATTAGATTTAGGATGAATCCATATTGATGGACTGCCTTCATTATGTTGTTGCTAGCAAATACCACTATTTTTACCTAAATTTCTATAAATATTACCTAAATTTATCACTCTTATTTCTATGAAAGCTTAAATTACTATTTTTGGGGATGAATGAACATTTAACTGCAGCACAGCTTGTTCTGTTTTATGAAATAAAAAGGGAATGTGGAACTTTACTCATCATGAAGTGTGCTACGGTTGGGGCAGGTTCTCCATATAAGTAACTGGGAGTAAACATGTTATCCTGAATTTAGGAGACCTTTTTTGAGATTGTGTAATGAAAATGATATATAGGCCAAGCACCATACTACCATAATATAATGGAAAAAAAATGATCATGAAGATTCTCTAATATCCTCTGGATATGATAATCAGTTATTGCTCCATGCTATAGGAACACTTAAAATTATAAAAAATCGTCAAATATCCAAAATTCTTGGCATTATAATACCAAAGAATCCAAAATGTGTGTGGGTAAGAATGTTTACTTCTTTGCCTCTATCACAAAACCTTAGGGGTGTGATGAGTTCTGATGACACTTGCACTAATTAAATTAAGGGTGAGGCAAGCACATTGTTTTGGTATTTCTGAGACATTGTCCTTTCTACCTTTGCTTTTTGTCTAATATTTCATCCTATTTTGGCTGTACTTTTTTCTAGTTTGGTTCATCTATCTGCTGTGAATGGTTGGCAGACTTTTTTTTTTTTTTTTTTTTTTTTTTCAATTGGCTAATTGCTTGGATAGCACAAATAAGCAACTAGAGGAAGAAAGGAAATTTTTAGTTGTCTAGGATAATCTAGCTAAAGAGCACTTGGTTTTAATTTAAGCACCTATAGATTTTTGTTTTTGCTCCATAGCATTTGGCTTCCAATCTTTGCTTTTTAATGTCTCTGAGGTGCATCATTTACATTGATAAGCCTGTAGTTGCGGTTATTTTAATTTACATTGATAAGCCTGTAGTTGCGGTTATTTTATTTCAATCTTCTGTGACCTCTTTGCTATTCATACCCTGAAGTTTGCAGAGGAGGGTCAACCCCCATGAACTTGACAATGAGGCCCTTGCATTTAAGCCAGTTCTAGGTCCCATGCTTGCTAGAGTCTATCACAACCCTCAAAATAAGGATGAAAATCAGCCACGGTTACAGAAAATTCTGCAGTTCTGGGCTTCCAAGGAAGTTTATGATCAAGAAACTATTTATGCACTTGAAGGGGAGATGGTTGGTGGACCACCAGCAAATTCTTTTCCTGGCCCTCCAAAAGAATTGACTGCTGCTTCAACAGATTCCTTGACTGCTACAGGTAACTTCTTGCTCTCGATAATTGTTGCAAGCCTACAGTTTTAAAGAGTGCAAGTTGGCCTGAGATAAGTTTTTGGGAGTTTGAACTCTGTGGCCTAAACATTTGTCTTCAATTTTCTGTTTCCTTGCAGGCTTTACACAGCAACCCTCAAACTTTAATGCTTCACAGTGGCAGCCTGATAGGCAAAGTGTACCTGAACATGATCATCCTGATAAACCAGCGGCCCTAGCTATCCCACCATCCCTAGGAAACCAACAATTCATGCCAAATTCAGTCCCAGCTGGAACATTTTCAGGGTCCCTGCCAATAAATTCCTCTGTTCAACCAGCCAATCAACAGCTTGCACAACATTCACTGCAAACACCTCCTCCTATTGTTGGTGAAAAATTGCCGCCATATCCATTGTTCCCGCCTGGTCTTATTCCTGGGATGGTTAAAAAGATGCAGATTGGCAGTGGGGTGCCCTACTCTCCTTTGAGTCCTTTGGACATCCCAACAGTTATACCCCCATCCAATGTATCCCAATCAGAAATTCTAGAGAGAGTGTCAAAATTCTTTAAAGATATTGGAGAGATTAATCCATTTGAGGGATCGATAAAATCTCATTTGAAAGACGAGGATGATGAGTATGAGAGAGATCCTCCCATTCGTAAAGGAGGGGCTTGTATCCCCCCACCCCCCAACTTACATGTTGACCCTGAGACGGGGGCTTATGCTGATGGAAGTGTGGAGAGGAAACCAGGATCTACGGGCTCAGGAAGATTGGGTCTCGGGGCAACAGCTGACCCTAATGAGGCAAGTCAATACGATGATGTTTACACATCTTATAGGAAACAACGAAGCACTAACTATCATTCATCCATGAGTGCAAGAGCTGCTACGAGGTAAAATCTTCCGCTATGTTTCCCCAATTAGTTGGTCAAGTGGAACAATGCAGTACAAAAGCAACTGAATTCTGCGCAGCTTTCATTAAACTTTTGTGGACTCTGTAAATGACAACTTGGATTTGTAGCGGTAAAGTCGATTAATCTTGTATTATGCGACTTAAACTTTTGATTTGGGATAACATTACTTGTGAGAATTTGATCAAGGGTGAAGTAATCATTTGAAACCAGACGAGTACTCGGGTGGAAAGGTCAAGATAATTAGTGTAGAGTTCCTTATCCATATGTAGATCGTCATGGACTTTCTATCTCAGACGACTAAAGGAGCAGCAAAAGACTTTTTACAGCAGTCTTAAAGGTAGTCTATTATGTCCTTAATAATTACAGGACGAATTAACAAGTGGAAAAGACTTTTTACAGCAAAAGAGCTGCTTGCTTAGCAGAATTTTCTACGGTGGTATTTGGTAGTTCAAAGTTCGTTTTTTCTTGCATTCTAACCTGATCAAGATAAGCATCATGCTCTTCAACCATGGTTATTGTTGCTGCACTTAATTAAATCTGAGAAACATCCAGACCTGCACTTTCACCTAGTCTTCTACAACCACCAGACTTTGATCTCCTTCAGGTGGCCTCTCACGTCCAATATCGGGATTCAAGTAACGACATTATGCATTGTAGCAATTTTTTCTCCATCAATTAGTATTTTATTTGTTTCTTTGCTTGCATACTATATTTCAGCTTTTGAGTTTTGTTCTACTACCTTTGCCTCATCTTTTCCTAGCTGTTCAAATTAGTAATCTATTCTTGAACACCCCCTCAGCTGCCATAAAATAAATTTAATAAAGTAGGGTGGTTGTAGTTTATTTGTGTGAATTACTATTAAATTTCAAAAATTTTTAAAAAATTTATTAATTTGTTCCGATATAAAAATATGTTCATATATTTTATAAAATTAAATTATTTAGTAATTTATTAAAAAATATTATTTTGATATTAAATAATATGTATAATTAAAATTATATAAATTAAATAAAATAAATATTTAATATAAATTGATGAATTTTTGATAAAATAATTAAATAATTTAAGTTCATAAAATATAAGATATTCTAATTGTATAATTTTTAAATAAAAATAAATTAATAAATTTTTAAAAAATTTAGAAATTTTGATAATAATTTTCTTATTTATTTAAAATTAAGGAAAAAATTGTCTAAATGGTAATTGAAAATTTTTGAGGGAGGCCATCAGCCCCTATGTGCATCCGCCAGTGATAAATCAAGGGAGTGTAAAAAGCAGCAATATCAAACAACACCAGCTAACCCAGCAACCCTTGTGTGTTGAGGAAAAAATTTGAGTATCAATGTAAGCTTGTTGGCAATCGGTGAGGCGTTCGAAGGACATTCTTTTTGTTTTCACTTCAGTTGTTATTTGGATTCTGAGCTGACCCGATTGAATCTCCCTAGACATCTTTTGAATCTCCTCTTCAACACAGCTTTTAGCGAAAAGATAAATATCACTGGAGTTGTTTGAGGTAGACCAATTGTTTGGTAATCGCAGCGTGACCTTATAGAGGCTGTGGTGATTAACATAGAGAGAGGGAAAGAAATGGGGAGTTAATGAGAGGAAGAAGAAGAGAGATGAGAGAACAACATCTGCATTTTTAATTTATTCAAGGATAGAAATATAATGCAATTTATTTTTTTATCTTCAACAAATATTTTTTCGTCAATAAAATACTATAAACTGATTATATAATATTTTGTGAGAAGTTAAGTTAATTTTAAAAAAGGTCTCCGAACATTCAAGAAAAAATGAAAAGATACGAGAGTTCAAATCCACTAAGAGGTCTCCAAACTCAATATAAAAGAGTTTAAAGTAACTAAACTATAGAGACCCAACAGGATTGACCTGACTCTAAATCCGGTGTACAACTCATTCAGTGCTGCTTGCTGCTTTTTGCTTTTGGAGAGATCAGCTATCGATGTTAGCAGAGGAAAAAAGAAAAAACTTCGGCTGCATTAGTCCCTAAAAGCCATGAAGAACATACTGAAGATATGAAAAAAAAAAAAAAAAGAAAACAGCAAAGCGAGTCTTATAAAAAACAACGAGAATAAGATAAATTCTTATTAGCACATGTAACATAGGGATAGGTTGGAAGAGAGATAACAAAAACTTTATTTACCATGTCGAGTGTACCAATGTTTGAAACAAAAAAAGAACGATCCTTAAAAAAGCGAACACCAACGACAGGAGGTGTACATGACCCATTTTCATTTTTTTAGTCCCAGCTTGGAGCTACTAACACCACCTTCTTTCTGGAATTCTAGCCTCAAAAAGTACAGATTTAAGGAGTTCTATGGACGTTTCATAAAGATGAACTACTAATTGAAAGTGAAGAGGCACATGCAGCAAAATCAAACATGCAAACTAAACAATAAATGCATACAAAAGAACAAGAAATAACAAGTAAGGTAGTCAGAATGATAATTTCCATTGAAGTACCACCCTAAAAACAAACACAAATAAAACATTATTTAATGCTAAGAAAATGGCCGTAAATATAGAAAACGTAATTTAGAAATAGACAAAAATGCATTTCTAATTTTAGCTCTAAAAAATTGATAGAGAATTTAGGTATGGATAATTTGCTACTAAATTGGAAAGGGATTTTAGAGTTTGGTTTTAAATTGTGGAACTTGAAAAAAACTCCAAAATTTTAAAAATGAATTTGAATTCACATTGAAAAAAAAAAAAAAAACAAAAGAACAAAGTAGAAATGAAATTTAGAAATGCATTTACTAGAAAGTTTAGAAAGTGATTTCAAATATGCTTCTGAATTAGAAAAGGATTTCAAAGTCCCTTTCTATGTTTTAAGATTGAAAAAAATTGAAATATTTATTTTTTATAATTGAAAAACAGATTACCTCCATTTTAACTTTTAAGTTGTAGACCTTAAAAATTATGTAGGAAAATATTTTGGTTTTAAAAATTTAAAAACAAGCTTTGAAATATATTTGTTATGTGTTTAATTTGTTTAGGGATAAAACCCGTGATTTTATAAATTTTCCTGTTAGGTTGCTTATAAAAATCCTTTTAATTCCCATCTTACCCATTATTCTTTTTTCTTTTCTCTAGTTTAAACCTTTTCTCATCTTTTTTTTTTTTTTTTTTTTTCATTCATATATATTTACATTATATTTTTCTTTTATTTTAATTTCTCGTTCTTATTGAGACTAAATAACTTGCGTATATTTAATTTTTTTTAATTCCTTGACATTTGTATGGCACGTGGATGCATGCCAAATTTGTAGGTTTAATTCCGTTACAAAAATTGCAGTTATAGATCACTAAGTATATATTGAAGTGAAGAATCAAATTAAGAATATGGCTAGCAACCAACATTTGATGTCTTGAGAGAGAGAAAGATGTAGTTAATATTAATTAATTAGCGAAGGAAGTGAGTTTGGCTTTGATCACAACACCAACAAAATCAGACTAATTAATTATTTTTTCTATCTCATAATCTTTATTTATTTTATTTTTAAATATATATTAAAAAATATATTTTTTTAATTGTATTACATTAAATTCTATTAAATATTAAAAAATATTTTAAAAAATTTTATATAAATAAAATAAAATGAGTAATTATCGATATTTTGATTTTGACGTTCCACAATCAGGAGGAAAACTTTAATATGCAGAATAAGCATTCCCAGCCGGCCTAATATATGCAGTTAATATTAATATTATACATTGGGTGCCGCTTCTTAACTTTGGTCTTGCAAGTTTGGCTGTATTTTTTTTATACCGTGTAGATCCTATATAAACCCAATGCCCTGGCTCAAATTTCCACTCCACTTATCAGTCTTTCTTTCTTTTCTTAATTTCTTGTAGAGTTAACAAACAAACAGACGAAAAGGAGAAGAAAAATGGGCATTTTTATTCCCTTTGCTGTCTTCCTCATCACTCTTTCATTCTTATTCATCATGTACAAACAAAAATCCAATGTCTCCCGAGGGAAGGGTCTTCCTCCTGGCAATACTGGTTGGCCGCTTATCGGCGAAAGCATAGAGTTCCTAAGCACTGGGCGAAAAGGTCAGCCGGAGAAGTTCATATTCAATCGAATGGAAAAGTTTTCAAGCAAGGTATTCAAGACCTCATTGTTTTGCGAGCCAGCTGCAGTGTTTTGTGGGGCAGCGGGGAACAAGTTCTTGTTCTCCAATGAGAACAAGCTGGTCACTGCATGGTGGCCCAACTCTGTCAATAAAATCTTCCCTTCCTCTAATCAAACCTCTTCACAGGAGGAATCGAAGAGAATGAGAAAGCTTCTTCCGCAATTTCTGAAGCCAGAAGCACTTCAAAGATACATTAGTATCATGGATGATATTGCACAAAAGCATTTGGCATTTGACTGGGATAACAAGGAACAAGTGATTGTTTTCCCTCTAGCTAAGATGTACACTTTCTCATTAGCTTGTCGCTTATTCCTAAGTATGGAAGACCGCGAGGAAGTGGAAAAGTTTGCAAAGCCATTCGAGGTTTTGGCCTCAGCGATTATAGCAATACCTATTAATTTTCCAGGGACACCCTTCAATCGAGGGATCAAAGCATCGAATTTAGTGAGAAAGGAGCTAATAAAAATGATCAAGCAAAGGAAAATTGATGTATCGGAGAATAAGGCATCTCCAACATAGGATATATTATCTCACATGCTAACAACAGCAGACGAGAATGGGCAGTACATGAATGAAATGGACATAGCAGATAAGATCCTTGGTTTGCTTATTGGAGGCCACGACACAGCCAGTGCTGCTATAACTTTTGTTGTCAAGTATCTTGCGGAGTTGCCTCATGTCTACAACAAGGTTTTAGAGGGTAATTATATATACGTGTCCAAGAAAACCTAGTCGTCTAACAATATACATATATTTTTTATAAATCTGTATCCACAAATTAACTGAAGTTGTATAAATATGTAGAGCAAATGGAAATCGCGAGAGCAAAAGCACCGGGAGAGCTGTTGAATTGGGAGGACATACAAAAGATGAAATATTCGTGGAACGTAGCATGTGAGGTAATGAGACTTGCTCCTCCTCTGCAAGGAGCTTTCCGAGAAGCCATGACCGACTTCACTTATGCTGATTACACCATACCTAAAGGATGGAAGGTGAATTATTTTAATTAATTAATTAAGCTACTGAGTTCATGTTTATTGCTGTTGTTTTTTCAAATTAATTGGTGCATATATTTGGACGACCTGCAGTTGTACTGGAGTGCAAATTCCACACACAGAAACCCGGAATATTTCCCAGACCCGGAAAACTTTGAGCCATCGAGGTTTGACGGGATCGGGCCTGCTCCTTATACGTTTGTCCCATTTGGAGGAGGACCTAGGATGTGCCCTGGTAAAGAATATGCTAGGTTGGAAATTCTGGTTTTCATACACAACGTTGTGAAAAAGTTTAAATGGGAGAAGCTCCTTCCTCAAGAGAACATTATTATTGATCCTCTCCCAATCCCTGCTAAAGGCCTTCCCATTCGCCTCCATCCTCACAACCCTTGATTAACGATTGCGTACACACTCCTCCTTATTGTACTTCTACAATATCTTGGTTTTTCTTTTCCTAATTTTTTTTAAAAAAAATATCTTGGTTTTCTTTAATCTGCTCGCACTGGATGTAAGATTGGCTCTCTTTTTTTACATCCTTCATTTTGTATCTGTGTGCATACTTTTGTACTTTTTTTTTTTGTTTGTCTACATCCTTTATTTACTGTTAATTTTTAAGTTGCAAGTGGGCGAGGGATGATTAATTGTTTAATCATTTTAGTATAAATTTTCTTTCATAATAAAAGAATAATTTTATATATTAATGTAGATGGAAGAGTTTATATAGATTCTCTTAGTTAATGCTTCAAACCCATAAGCAGCCTCTTTTGAAATCTTTTTTTATTGATTTAACAATCAGTAAAAAAAAATTAATTCAATTCCTACAGTTTAATTCGAATGATATATTTTATTTTGTAAATAAATTTTTGTTTTGGCATACTTTCAAAATGATATATTTCATTTTAATTTTATTATTTTAGATAATTGATAATATTTATTGATTTCAAAATGAGTGTTCAATAAAATTTTTTATTAAATTCTTAAAAAAATATACTCAGACACGAATTCATTGCTTCCAAAGAATTAACATAATTGAATTTTAATTTAATTTATTGGTGGTGAACTTATCTTTAACAATTAGAGATTTGATATTTGAATTCAAATTAAAGTAAGTTATAACAAAAAATTTAATTGATTCCATCAAAATCCTTGCTAGAAACTAATCATGACACAAAGTCTTTACGTAGAACTCCCATTGTACTACCAATGATGTCCAAACTTGTCGTGTGAAATCAATCATGTGAGATACAATTCAAGTTCTATAATGAGGGCATGAGTATTTCCTTATACACTTTAGCCCTTTCGCTACAATGTTGCTTTGGAATAGGGACTTATGGGATAAGCGACAGTCTGGTCTGTTTATTGCTTTGATCAATCCACATATTATGGGGTTGGGGGATTTCATCTTGTCGGGAATGAAGTTTACTAATATTAGATGTATATGTCCTAAAGCCATATGTGGTATCATATTTTGTAATTTTGGCATTCTCTAAGCTAATAAATTATTTTTTTATTTTAATATTGAATGTATTTAATTGAATATAAAGTTATACCCTCTTAACATTTTATAGATATTCCATTCCCAAAGAATTAGGAACAAGTATGATGAAATATTTTTATACTATTCAAGTCGTATAATGTCTCATTTTCAACGTAAATTGTCACCTTTATCTACTTCTTCTGATCAGTATAGTAATACTAATACTAATGGTAACAGCATTATAAAAAAAAACAATGATTTAACAATCAAATTTAATGATTAAAATAATTTGATTGCTAATTAATGACTAATCTGTGATCCTATTGCAACAATGTTGACGCGAGGATGTAAAAATCAAATCAGCGACCATTTTTTGTTGCTATTTAGTTAGCATATAGCGACCAAATACGCTTTTGTTGCTAATTATGGCAGAAAATATCAGCAATCAATCACAAATTTAGCGATTATATTGTGACGAAACAATTATTATATAGACGACAACACGGTAACCGATATGGTCACTAAATAATTTTTTTTATGTTAGCGACTGAATATTTATGGCAGCTAGGTCAAAAATTTGAGTAAAATAACAATTTAAATTTTGTGACTTAATTAGTAAAAAATTAGATAGTCAC
The DNA here is from genome assembly GCF_001659605.2 of Manihot esculenta. Taxonomy (NCBI): domain Eukaryota; kingdom Viridiplantae; phylum Streptophyta; class Magnoliopsida; order Malpighiales; family Euphorbiaceae; genus Manihot; species Manihot esculenta. The sequence goes on along the minus strand of NC_035163.2, from coordinate 85,700 downwards.
TAAATATCACGACTAAAGAATAAAATAATGATTAAATCTTTAATTATTTTAATTAAAAATGTAATACTCGGCTAGATTAGGTATCGGAATTTCTACTGTCCGGTGGAATTCGAGGATGTCAGAGGTATCTAGAAGGGTAAGAGAAAGGTTTTCTTAAATGTTTTAAGTATTTTAAAGGTTTAGAATGGAAAAGGACTTGAGTTTTGAGGAGAAAAGACCAAAGGGCACAAGTGCAGGTTCGGCCGCCGAAGGGCAAGTTCGGCCGCCGAACATTGCAGGGTTTCGGCCTCCGAAGTTCAAGTTCGGCCGCCGAACGTTGCATGGTTTTGCATGCAGTTTCGGCTGCCGAAGCTGAGGCGGTTGTTCATCTATAAAGGGCACCGAGTCCAGAAAATGGAGAAGGTTCTTCTCTCTTTCTGGCCTAGGTGAGTTCTTGATCTCCTTGGATTGTTTTTATGATTTTTCTTCTAATCTTTCAAAGTTAAACAAGTGTTAAGTAAGTTTTATGTGTTTTGAAAGAGTTTGAAAGCTTGGAGAAGTTTGGAGCTTGGATCTCCATATCTTCGAGTTTGAATCACACCAGCCTTTGTTCTTCAAGAGGTAAGTGTTGATTTTCAGCTTTTAAAATGTTTTAGATGAGTTTTATGAAGGGAAAAGGAAATTTATGCATGAGTTGTGCATATTAGGGTTTATGTACCCTTTGTGCATGTTTGATGTGTAAGATGTTAGTTTTTTTGGGTTTTTGAACTTGTTTTCAGCCCCTATGAGCTAGTAGAAGTGTTTGTGCATGTTTTGAGAGGTTAGTTGCATGTGGTGAGAGCTTAGCAGGGATTGGAAGGACTGGAAGGCGTCCTTGTGCACGAAGCTGAGTTCTGGATGAACTCAGGTTCGGCAGCCGAAGGAGGATTCGGCCGCCGAACATGCCCGACTTTCGTCTCTGGAGGGAGCCTTCGGCCGCCGAAGGTTCCGCCGAAGATGCTCTGTTCAGCCTTCCTTTGCATGATTTCTATGATTGTTCTAGGAGGTTTTAGAGGGTTTTTGGGAAATTGTGTAAGAGTTGTTTTCAGTTGTATAGAGTATGTTTGATACCTCATTTGAGTCCTCCATTGTAGGATTGGACCCGAGGAACCGAGGTGTTTAGCAGTAGTACCTGCATCAGAGTTAGAGGTGGCCCAGAGTTAGCCAAGCATTGGCTACAGGTGAGTGGAACTAAACTTAATTCTTTTAATTGAGAACTGAAATGCTTTTAGCATAATTCATGCATCATGAGTATGCAGTAGGTTGATTGCATTAGAATCCACGAATATGTTGCATTGCATAGTTATTTGTTGGTGTGGGTGAATGCTAAATGATCCAATAGTCTCTGAGAGAAGTCCAAGAGCCTTTGACTACGCCCTGGCAGGTATAGAAAAGTCCAGGAGCCTTTGACTACGCCCTGACAGGTATAGTAAAGTCCAAGAGCCTTTGACTACGCCCTGGCAATGGTAAGTACAGAGGTGTTATATACACATATACATATATAACAGGAAGACCAGGTGCTCGATTGTACGCCCTGGCACGGCAAAGTTACCAGGACTATGTGGTGACAGGTTTACCCTTGATGTGGATTGTCTGTGATATGATGCATTCCATAGGAGCATGTTTTAATGACTTGTTTTACTGTTCTACTCACTGGGCTATAGAGCTCATCCCACTCCCTTAACCCCAGTCTTGCAGGTTTAGTGTACAGTGTACAAGGGAAGTCCAGCAGAGTACAGAAAGAGTAAAGAGATTTGTAATAGCTTAGAGTGGACATGTACTATTAAAGAGATGTAATAGTTGTGTATAAAGTTAGAAATGTGCTTGACTTAGTGATGTTTGTTATGAACATGATATGTATATGTATATATGATTTACAAAGTATGTGAAAAACCAGGCTTAACAGGTATGAGTTAACCCATCTAGAGCAAGCTCTAGTCAGGCGTACAGAGTACAGAGATAGTGCATGCACAGGTTAAGCCTTGGTTTAGATAAAAGTTTTTATTTTCACAGAAAATGTATGATCATGTATGAGATTTACAGGTACACAGAGAGTATAGCAGGCTTGCTACGGGTTCTGGAGGCCTTAAGCCGACCTGAATCCTAGCGCCGGTGACGGTCCATTTTAGGGTCGTTACAGATTGGTATCAGAGCATAGGGCCTCTAGAGTACGATGTGCTGAGTAAGTATACTCAGGGATTAGAGATATCTCACATCGAAAAGAGGTTAAGATGTCAGAGTTTTAGATCTTAAGAGTACGGTGTGTTGAGCGAAGATGCTCAAGGATCAGGGATCTCACATCGGAAAGAGGTTAGAGGAAGTCAAGCACAATAGGAAATCATGTCCACTAGGATAGGCTATAGAGTCCTGTTTTGAGGATGATGTGACATGCCATGATTGTATGCATGCGCATTTATGTTATGTTGTGAATGGATGTTGGAAGATCCTCTAGCCCTTAGTATGCATGTGATGACATGTATGAGATGAGCAGACCAGGATTGGCTTAGTTGCCCCTGGCATAGAGTAAGAGAAGTCCAGGTGATGCTTTAGTGCCCCTGGCAGTAGTAGAGGGCTATTGGTGACCAGTTCATCCATGATATGCTATGTATGTGATATGGGGTTCATGTATTACTACATGGATCATATTATGATGATATGCCCATATGATACTATGTTTATAGTATGATATATTATGATATGTTGTGGCTTCTGGGTGTGTTCTTTTCTAACTGGCAGGATATGAGGTACTCGTTGATCTACAGAGTGACAAGAGTTCCACGTGAGAGGAAAGGTATAGATATTTTTCCTTGTTCTGCCAAGAGCGCAGTAGTGTAGCAGTAGCAGAGAGGGTATATCAAGGGACCCTAGGAGGTCTTTTGATACAGTTAGAGCAGGACTGGACCCTCGAGGATGTTAACTGATATAAGAGAGAATAGAGAATAGAAAGTAACAGAGACAGATGTTTAGAGAAGAGATAATAGTTAGCAGTTAATGTGCCCTTCTCTAGCATGAGAGAGTTGCTAGGAGATGCTATGGTCTCGGGTTTTATAACCCCAAGTATAGTGAGAGTTGATCTCTCATTTCTGAGTTCAACCCTTCAAGAAGAGTAAGAGTAAGAGAGAGTTCAGGTAAAGATGATGGATTATTTAAGGTTAGATGTTTCTAAGTTGAAACAGGTGATGACCCTTTTGAGTATCTCAGAACGGTCAAGATGATAACTGATGAGTTGGGAGTCAGTGAGAGTAGAGCCATTCAGATGGCAGGGTTCACATTGAAATGTAAGAAGGCAAGGGAATGGTTCAACCATTATGTGGACCCGAGGGTGGACAGCTTATCCTGGGAGCAGTTTACTAATGAGTTTGTAGGATGGGCTGTTCCAGATAGCTCAAGGGAGCGTAAGGAGAGTGAATTTGAGCCGCTAAGGCAGACAGAAAACTTGAGTGTAGAGGATTACCCAGAGAATATTGATCTTTTCCCTCTGGGCGAGGCTGTCGCAAAGAGTAAAAAGAAAGTTAGAAGCCTCAAAAGGTCACAGAATAAGGAGTACTGGAAGCAGATAAAGTCTGGTCTGGGAATAGGTGAGGGGTCGAGCTCTGGTTTGATCGACTCCAGATGTTTTAGGTGCGGTAGGCCGCACAAAGGAGTCTGTCTGGTAAGGACAACAGCATGATTCAGGTACGGACAGGAGGGACACATAGCACGTGAGTGTTCCACCGCGACAGTGATATCACAGTCCCAGCAGACAGCCTCAGACAGAGTGGCTCAGCCAGGAGTGCTAGCCATAGTGCAGGGCAGAGGCAGAGGGAGTGAGATCACTCCTTCTTCCACAGGTTTCCCCAGGTGAAGGTCCATCAGTACCAGTACGGATCTTTGCTTTGACGCAGCAGGAGGCTCACACATCGGACATGGCAGTGATAGGTACTTTTCACTTCCATATGTTTTGATGTGTCTGCTATTAGAGACTCTGATGTTTCACCTTCCGTAGGGCCATGAGAGCCACAAAGAGTAGGGGTTTGATAGCTTCTGGGATTAGAATGTCCTCTTTGGGTCAGTGGACTCAAGTGTGATCCATCAGTGGCAGAGTCAGTCTGCCAGTTGAGTTCAGTGCTAGTTGTGAGTAGGTGCCTTCCAGCTGACCTAGTGGTTCTAGAGTGATTGTATGATGTCATTCTAGGGGTGGATGGGCTAGCTACTCATAGTACTGCCTTAGATAGCAGAGACAGAGTAGTCAGGCTTAGAGATCAGGGTGGATCACAGGTAGTTTGTTGAGGGGATAGTGTAGAGATACCTGGAATTTGATATATAGGCTCTTAAGCTGTTCAGGAGAGGTATCAGAGGTTTCTCGCTTGTGTCAGAGAGCATAGCAGTTAGTCAGATCAGGAGGGGAACCAGTTTTAGTGCCCGCAGCCAGAGAAAAGTTTTAGACGTTGTCCCAGACAAGTCGCCAGGTTTACCACCTGCTAAGAGAATAGAATGGGATATAGGAATGGTGTCTAGACCCAGAACCAGTCCTAGTCTTCTCTGCAGGATAGCACCAGTAGAGTGAGAGAGATAGTAAAAGCCAAACGAGTAGTAGCTAGAGGTTAGTAAGCCAGGAAAGAGCTCGAGAGTGTTGCTATGAGATGCTATGGCCTTGGATTTTATCCAGGTATAGGGAGAGCGATCTCTCATCTCCGAGTGCAGCCCTCAAGTATAAGAAATAATTCAGAGAACAGAGTAAGAAATAGAAGAGAAGAGTAAGAAAAGAATAAAAGTAAGTAAGAGAGAAGTAAGTGAAATAGATCAAAATAAGAAAAAGAGAAGAGTAAGTAAACTAGAGTAGAACAGAGGAAGAAAAGAGTAAGAATAAGTATAAGTTCAGAAAGAGATTTTAGTTTAGTCTGGGATTAGGTGGCGGTTGAGGCAGAGGAAAGGGTTGGCCTTTCCATTAGTAGATTCCCGAGGGAAGTTCTGTTAGCTTTGGCTCGGATCTTCACCCTGACTCAGCAGGAGGCTATCACATCGAACACGGTGACGTCAGGTACGTTCACTTGTAGATGTTCGGATGTGTATACTGTTTGTTTTGAACCCTAGTGTTTCTCTTTCCTTGTTGCTTTGAGTGAGCTGTTGATAGAGTGGGTTTGATGACTTCTGGGCCTAGAGTGTTTTCTCTGGGTTAGTGGACCCTAGTGTGATCCATCTGAGGCAGAATCAGTCAGTCAGTTCAGAGTTTGTGATGAGTAGATGCTATCCAGCTGACCTTATGGTTCTAGAGTTGACTATTTGATGTCATTCTAGGGCGGATTGGCTAGCTACTCATTGTACTACCTATGTCTGCAGAGACAAGGTAGGAGAGTTCAGAGTGCTGGATGGATCAGAGGTAGTCCTTGGAGGGGACAGAGTATAGGTGCCTAGAAGTTTGATGTCAACCCAACAGGCTCCTAGTTTACACAGGAAAGGTTGTCTGAGGGTTCTAGCTCTTGTGAGCGAGTTTAGTAGTCAGATCAGGGAATCAGCCTCAATGTCTGTAGCTGGTGAGTCCTAGATGTTTTTCCCAGACAAGCTGTCAGGTTTACCATCTGTCAGGGAGTTTGAGTTTGGAATAGAAGTAGTGTCTGGACGTGGAACCATTTCTTTCCTTCTACCCTACAGGATGGCACCTGCAGAGAGAGAATAGTCAGAATAGTACAAAGAAGCTTGGTAGATAAAGGTTGTATCCGACCTAGTACCTCACCCTGGAATGTTCCAGTGTCGTTGTGAGAAACGAAGGATGAAACCTTGAGATTTTGTAACGGCTGTGAGCAGTTGAACAAAATCACTACCAAGGACAGGTGTTTCCATGTAGGATTGATGATCTATGGATGATAGATCTGAGATTCGGGAACTATATGTTGAGAGTTAGAGAAAAGTCAGTTTAGCAGTTGAGTAGAGATGGACAGAGAAAGACAAAGACCAGAGTGCGCAGCGGATGCGTAGAGTAGTTCAAAAAGAAAAAGAAGAAGAAAAAATAGAGAAGCATGCCCATTGTCTAATAAAGATGTTGCAGACTCTAAGAGAACACGACATAGAGGCCAAGTTCTGTAATATGAGTTCAATTAAGGGGCATGTCTGTTTGAATCATGATGTGTCACAATAAGGTTTCTGTAGAATTTCCTTAAAGTTGTTGTTCCTGTGACCGGGTTGAGTAAAGAGAAGCAAAGGGTAATGTAGCCAGAGTAGTGTGAATAAAGCTTAGAAGAGCCAAAGAGAAGGGAAAGTCAGTAGTCTGAAAGAAAAGAATTAAGTCGGTTGTGTACTGGCAGGAGTGATAAACAGTCAATGTAGAGTATGGACGCAGATCAAGAAGTTAAGAGTCAGTAGTATCTGTGTCTCTTTTCAGAGGAAGGTTTTAGACTTTCCTTGATTACTTACTTGCATGTTTATTTGTTTGAAACATTCGAGGACGAATGTTCTTAAAGGGGGGAAGAATGTAATACCCGGCTAGATCAGGCATCGGAATTTCTACCGTCCGGTGGAATTCGAGGATGTCAGAGGTATCTAGAAGGGCAAGAGAAAGGTTTTCTTAAATGTTTTAAGTATTTTAAAGATTTAGAATGGAAAAGGACTTGAGTTTTGAGGAGAAAAGACCAAAGGGCACAAGTGCAGGTTCGGCCGCCGAAGGGCAAGTTCGGCAGCCGAACATTGCAGGGTTTCGGCCTCCGAAGTTCAAGTTCGGCCGCCGAACGTTGCATGGTTTTGCATGCAGTTTCGGCTGCCGAAGCTGAGGCGGTTGTTCATCTATAAAGGGCACCGAGTCCAGAAAATGGAGAAGGTTCTTCTCTCTTTCTGGCCTAGGTGAGTTCTTGATCTCCTTGGATTGTTTTTATGGTTTTTCTTCTAATCTTTCAAAGTTCAACAAGTGTTAAGTAAGTTTTATGTGTTTTGGAAGAGTTTGAAAGCTTGGAGAAGTTTGGAGCTTGGATCTCCATATCTTCGAGTTTGAATCACACCAGCCTTTGTTCTTCAAGAGGTAAATGTTGATTTTCAGCTTTTAAAATGTTTTAGATGAGTTTTATGAAGGGAAAAGGGAATTTATGCATGAGTTGTGCATATTAGGGTTTATGTACCCTTTGTGCATGTTTGATGTGTATGATGTTAGTTTTTTTGGGTTTTTGAACTTGTTTTCAGCCCCTATGAGCTAGTAGAAGTGTTTGTGCATGTTTTGAGAGGTTAGTTGCATGTGGTGAGAGCTTAGCAGGGATTGGAAGGACTGGAAGGCGTCCTTGTGCACGAAGCTGAGTTCTGGATGAACTCAGGTTCGGCAGCCGAAGGAGGATTCGGCCGCCGAACATGCCCGACTTTCGTCTCTGGAGGGAGCCTTCGGCCACCGAAGGTGCCGCCGAAGATGCTCTGTTCAGCCTTCCTTTGCATGATTTCTATGATTGTTCTAGGAGGTTTTAGAGGGTTTTTGGGGAATTGTGTAAGAGTTGTTTTCAGTTGTATAGAGTATGTTTGGTACCTCATTTGAGTCCTCCATTGTAGGATTGGACCCGAGGAACCGAGGTGTTTAGCAGTAGTACCTGCATCAGAGTTAGAGGTGGCTCAGAGTTAGCCAAGCATTGGCTACAGGTGAGTGGAACTAAACTTAATTCTTTTAATTGAGAACTGAAATGCTTTTAGCATAATTCATGCATCATGAGTATGCAGTAGGTTGATTGCATTAGAATCCATGAATATGTTGCATTGCATAGTTATTTGTTGGTGTGGGTGAATGCTGAATGATCCAATAGTCTCTGAGAGAAGTCCAGGAGCCTTTGACTACGCCTTGGCAGGTATAGAGAAGTCCAGGAGTCTTTGACTACGCCCTGGCAGGTATAGTAAAGTCCAGGAGTCTTTGACTACGCCCTGGCAATGGTAAGTACAGAGGTGTTATATACACATATACATATATAACAGGAAGACCAGGTGCTCGATTCTACGCCCTGGCACGGCAAAGTTACCGGGACTATGTGGTGACAGGTTTACCCTTGATGTGAATTGTCTGTGATATGATGCATTCCATAGGAGCATGTTTTAATGACTTGTTTTACTGTTCTACTCACTGGGCTATAGAGCTCATCCCACTCCCTTAACCCCAGTCTTGCAGGTTCAGTGTACAGTGTACAAGGGAAGTTCAGCAAAGTACAGAAAGAGTAAAGAGATTTGTAATAGCTTAGAGTGGACATGTACTATTAAAGAGATGTAATAGTTGTGTATAAAGTTAGAAATGTGCTTGACTTAGTGATGTTTGTTATGAACATGATCTGTATATGTATATATGATTTACAAAGTATGTGAAAAACCAGGCTTAACAGGTATGAGTTAACCCATCTAGAGCAAGCTCTAGTCAGGGGTATAGAGTACAGAGTACAGAGTACAGAGATAGTGCATGCACAGGTTAAGCCTTGGTTTAGATAAAAGATTTTATTTTCACAGAAAATGTATGATCATGTATGAGATTTACAGGTACACAGAGAGTATAGCAGACTTGCTACGGGTTCTGGTGGCCTTAAGCCGACCTGAATCCTAGCGTCGGTGACGGTCCATTTTGGGGTCGTTACAAAAAAAAATAATTAATTAATTTTTAATTGAAAGCTTAATTAATTAATTTTTAATTGAAAACGAATACATTTCTAAAATTAAAAATTTTAATAGTTTTTTTAAATATATTTTTTAATTAAGTGGTAAACTATTTTTTTATGAATATATATTTTTATCAATATATATTAATATATATATATATATCTCTAATCAAATTATAATTATTAATTCTACTTGATTTAAATTAGGGAAAATTACTTTGTAGTCCCTGAGATTTAACGTAATTAACACTTCTGTCCCTCTATTTTGGCGACCAAACACTTAAGTCCCTCACTTTCTTTTCTGTCCAACTTCATAGTCCTTCCGTCCAAAATAGCCGTTTGGGACACGTGAATTGACAAAATTAACCTTCTTCTTCTTCTTCTTCCTCCTTTTTCTGCAACTTCTTCTTTTTCTTCTTCTTCTTTCTTCTTCTTCTTCTTCTTTCTTCTTCCTTCTTCTTCTTCTTCTTTCTTCTTCCTTCTTCTTCTTTCTTCTTCCTTCTTCTTCTTCTTCTTCTTCTTCTTCCTACTCTTTCTACAGCAGCTTCTTCTTCTTCTTCTTTTTCTTCTTCTTCTTCTTCTTCTTCTTCTTCTTTCTTCTTCTTCTTCTTCTTCTTCTTCTTCCTACTCTTTCTGCAGCAGCTTCTTCTTCTTCTTTCTTCTTCTTCTTCTTCTTCTTCTTCTTCTTCTTTTTCTTCTTCTTCTTCTTCTGCAATTGGAGAGAGAAAGCATGAAAGAGAAAAAAAAAAAGGAATTTCACATTAAGAGAAGGGTATTTCTGGAAAAAATTATCACCTCTCACTTTTGACTCTTTGACCAAACGGTTTAAATGGACGGAAGGACTACGAATTTGGACGGAAGAGAAAGTGAGGGACTTAAGTGTTGGGTCGCCAAAATAGAGGGACAGAAGTGTTAATTACGTTAAACCTCAGGGACTAAAAAGTAAATTTCCCTTTAAATTATTATTATATAGGATAATTTATGATTTAGTCCCTGGGTATTACCATTATTAACAAGTCAGTCCCTGTATTTTTAGAAACCTATTAAAACGTCCTTATGTTTTATTTCCGTCAACGAAATAGTCCTTCCGTCCTATTTTCCGTTAAAATTAGATAAAGGAGGGGAGAGAAAATTTTTAAAATCCAATTTTACCCTCAAATAAAACAATTTATTTAGTCCTTACATTTTCAAAAATCTATTAAAATATTTTTATCTTTTTTCATATCTATTAAAACGTCCTTATCGTTTTTTTATGTCAATTAAATAGTCCCTATCTTTTCTCAGATCTATTAAAACGTCATTATCGTTTCTTTTTGTCAACGAAATAGTCCCTGTCTTTTCTTTCGTCCTCCTCCTCCTCCTCCGAAAAAGAAGAAGAAGAAAAAGAAGAAGAAGAAGAAGAAGAAGAAGAAGAGAAAGAAGAAGAAGAAGAAGAAGAAGAAGGAGGAGGAGGAGAAGAAGAAGAAGAAGAAGAAGAAGAGAAAGAAGAAGAAGAAGAAGAGAAAGAAGAAGAGAAAGAAGAAGAAGAAGAAAAAGAAGAAAAAGAAGCAAAAGAAGAAGGAGAAGAAGAAGAGAAAGAAGAAGAAGAAGAAGAAGAAGAAGAATGAGAAGAAGAAGAAGAAGAAGAGAAAGAAGAAGAGAAAGAAGAAGAAGAAGAAAAAGAAGAAAAAGAAGCAAAAGAAGAAGGAGAAGAAGCAGAAGAAGAAGGAGAAAAAGGAGAAGAAGCAGAAGAAGAAGGAGAAGAAGAAGAAGCAGAAGAAGAATTGATGAAGAAGAAAAGGAAGGAGGAGGAGAAGGAGAAAAATAATGGGGGGTAATATAGTCTTTTACTATATTTTTAACGGCAAAAATAGACAGAAGGACTATTTCGTTGACGGAGAGAAAACATAAGGACGTTTTAATAGGTTTCTAAAAATACAGGGACTGACTTGTTAATAATGGTAATACCCAGGGACTAAATCGTAAATTACCCTATTATATACTATATTAAGTTAATTTAAAAAAAAAGCAACTTCATATTGAAACTCTAATTATATAATCAGATTGTTCTCCTGTGGACTTGCTCCTTTCTCCTTCCGTCACTCACCCTCCTTACTGCCGATAGCCCCTTCCCTCATTCACCTTTATTGTCGACAGCCCCTTCCCTCACTCACTCTGCTAATGGACCGACAACTTATTCTCTTACTCACTTCCTATCGACCGACGGTCCCCTCCCTCACTTTAACTCGCTTGAGCTCTCTCTCTCCCTCCTCTCTCTCTCTCTCTCTCTCACTCCTTCTCTTTTTCTCTGGGTAATCTTTGCTTCGTGAATTTGAATCTTTACTTTATCACTTTGATTCCTTTGATTTTTTTTTCTATTTCTTAAATTTGGAACTTATATTTGATTTCTTTTTGTATAGATGTATTGAAAGAGTGTGCTTCCAAAAAATGTGTGAAACTAGAAAAGCTCCTGAAATATATAAAAAGACTTGGAGATGCAGCAAAAATAGAGTTCTCTGGTGGGCATAGTTTTAATCTGAATCCAAACCCAAACCTAAACCCCAACGCGGTTACTAAATCTGAGGCCTGCAGCTCTGTCAAGGTAGCATGAAAAAAGCTCAAACCTTCTTCAACTCTTATAATTTGAGTAAAGTAATAATGATCAAATGGGTAGTTTAGCCTGTTCATTGTCTGAAAGAAATTTGGAGTTGTTAAATTTGTATAAGTAATGATAGCTGGAAAACATTAAGTGTTAGAAAATCATGACTTCTTTTTGGGTGCATTTAAGAATCTCTACTTGCATAAGGTGTACTTGATATGAGTATGAGAATGAGTTTAATAACATTTGTCTCAAGGAGAATGAAACTTTCTCTGCACTATCAATTCAACCTTTTTGTTATTATTGACTAAGAATTGCTTCTTGATATATGCTATTAGTAAGCTTCATCAAAGAATCTGGGAATGGGATTTAAGGGTCTGGGAGTAATGCTTGAGTCTTGAGATGGGACGAGATGCCTAGTGTGGTAATAATGAGAAGATCAGTCCTATGATATATTTAAGTAGATGCAAATTCCTTCAAGTTGATATATAGCAATCATCAATGCTGTTTGGTAGTTCCTTTTTATCTTATATTCGCATGAATAATGAGATGCTTGCGCTGTTTCCTCATTTTTGTGGTAAATCAAAAGGCAACTTTACAATATGCAAAATCTGAAGCCTTACACCTAATAAGAGCCTCTGACAGCAGTTTTGAAATGGAGACAACAGTTTGAGAAAAGATATGGTCCACAGTATGCAAAACTAATTAGGTGGACCATCTGAATCACAAAACCAAATAAGAGCACCCAGTTGGGACCATATCTTTTGTGATTCAGCATCTGCATACTATAGACTAGTTTTGTGCTCAACACCTAATAAGAGCACCTAAAATGAATTAGCTGTTTATCAAGTTGTTTTAAGGCTAAAGTTGCTATTAAAATGATGAAGAGATGTAGACAACAATTTTGAGAAAAGATATGTTGTTGTATTACTTGCAATGATTTTTATGGTCTTTATGTATCCTTGATGCAGTTGTATTTCTTGGCAATAACTCTTCTATTATAGTGGGTATGCTACCATGATCTTAGATTTGTGTTAATATCCTTTTAATTAACAACTTCACAACTAGTCTTATATTGTCCTAATTCCTGAACAAGTAATCAGACCAATTAGTAAAATAGAAAAAATATTATATTCCTAATGGGCATAGCCCGTAGATATTAAAAACCAACAAAACATGTGATAATCTAAAAGTAGGCACATGAAGCTTAATAAAAAAATTTCCAGTGGCCTTAAAATCTTTGTGCCTCCTGTAAAATTGTTTACTCTTTTTTAAAACTAAAGAACAGTATCATAAGACTAATAAAACCCATAAAATTAAAGAATATAATCATTTTCATACCATATGCTCAGTTGGAAAAAAGTTCACCTGATTTTTTTTACTCTACAGTAATTACTCATTTTTCTTTGTATTTTTATTACATAATTACTAACCTATCAAAATTAAAAGATGAATTAAAATTATTTAAAAATAAGATATTCATAAAAACCACTATGATGACGAGATGGAAATCATAGGATGTGATTGTAACTAGAAATAACCACTATGCCTCTGGGCCATGAGGCATATACCTGAGTTAAAATCTTCATACCAACTAAGAAAAACCATTATTCATTGAAGCTTTTCATTACATTTAAATTAATATAGTATAAATTATAATATCAATTCAATACCTCTAAATTAATCTAAACAATTCAATACCTCTAAATTATAATATGAATACATCACATCTAAAATCCATTGTTGATGGATTAAGTATTTCATCACAACTTAATTCATATCATTGTAATGAGCAACTTATTAATTATTAAGGTTTTATTCTATTAATAAAATAGTACTTATAATAAAATTTACATGAATTCTTTTAAGCAAATTCTTTTAATCATATATTGGAGTCTAATATGGTATGTCTCACTGCTTATAAGTAAATGTGTAACGACCCGGAAACCGGACCGCTACCGGCGCTAGGATTCAGGTCGGCTTAAGGCCGCCAGAACCCGTAGCAAGCCAAACATACATCCTGTGAACCTGTTTAATCCCATACATGGTCAACAACATACAAAAAAAATTAAAAACTTTTCTTTCATTCAAACATTTTTTTGCCAAGCCTAGTCTGTGCATGCACAAACATAACATAAACCCCTCATTGGAGTTCTCATCAAATACTCCAATGGGGTAACATAACATAACATGGGCTTGGATTACATAGGCATCATAAAAACATTATATCTCGTACAAGACCATGAGTACAGGGAATTCAACAGACTCTAGTCAAGCACATTATCAAACTTACATTACATTACATCTCATACTTTTACATTACCAACAAACCATGTCCACAGCTAAGCTATTACATAAACTTCTCTTACTCTGCTGACTTCTCTATCTACTCTGCACCTGCAAGACTGGGGTTAGGGGAGAGGGGGTGAGCTATAAAGCCCAATGAGCAGAAACTAAAAAAAAACATTCGCTTTATTTCCTCCATTTTTAGGTATATTATTATTCATTTTATTATTATTATTATTTTAACATATTATTTAACCTTTTTCTTTCTTTTTCTTATTCATGCTTTCATGAAATGCAACACATCACAGCTAATCACATAAAGGATGGTATTGTCACCATTAGTCCTCAACATCTCCAAATGCCAGGGGCGTAGAATGGGCCTCACTGGTCTTTCTCTTACATAACATAACATTCTAAAATGCCAGGGGCGTAGAATGGGCCTCGCTGGTCTTCCATAACATATCATCATAACGTAACATCAGAGGACTATGGATCACCCAACAACCATCCACATCAACATCAATTTATGCAATGCAGCATATTCGTGAATTCTAATGCAAACATCCTGAAATATTGCATGGCATAATGATGCATGGGCAATGCTTTATGATTCATTCATTTATTCATTTACTTTACTTTAAAACTTAAGGGGTTGTTCCACTCACCTGGTGACTGAAGCTTTAACAACGAACTCTGAACGACTATCTCACAACCGGGGGTCTCGGTTCCTCGGGTCCGAACCTACACAGGTGGACTCAAATGAGGCACCAAACAACAAGAACACAACTCTAATCATACCCCCAAAAACCTCCTAAAAACACCTCAAAACACTCCTAGGAAGCATGCAAGAAAAGGCTGGACATGACACTTTCGGCGGCACCTTCGGCGGCCGAAAGTCCTGGACAGATCCGAAAGTCAGGCAGGTTCGGCGGCACCTTCGGCGGTCGAAAGTCCCAGACAGAGACGAAAGTCTCTTTTCGGGGGCACCTTCGGCAGCCGAAGGCTGCCTCCACAAGAGGGGTTCGGCGGCCGAAACTTCCTTCGGCTGCCGAACCTGGTTTCTACCAAACGGGCAGAAACTTGGTTCACATGAACCTCCTGCCTCCCAAATCCACAAATCATGCATATACTTCAACCAAAACATGCATACAACTTCCTAGGGGCCTCAAAACGTCAAATACCCCAACTACAACACTTCAAACACCCAAAATCAACACACATTGACCAAAACATCATTATTAACCCATAACTCAACATATAACCTAACATGCATTTCTACCCATAAATCTTGCATAAAACTTGTTTAAAACATAACAAGAGTTCAAGATCGACCCTTACCTCTTGAAGATCGAGAGTAGAGGCGACCTAACTTGGAGTTGGGAGAGATTTAGCTCCTTGGGTCTCCAAGCTCAAAACTTGCTCAAAACTCACTAATCTTCAAAACCAAAGTTATAAACTTGTAAAAATCATGGAAAGGGGAAGGAAAACCTCAAGATTGGAGAAAGATGGCGGAATGCTCACCTTGGCCGAAATGGGGAGAAAAAGCTCGCCCGTTTTTCGGCTAAGGGACCCTTTTATAGTGGCTGGCCAGGCCACGTTCGGGGGCCGAATGTGCCTCCGCATCCATGCAATGTTCGGCGGCCGAACTTGACTTTCGGCGGCCGAACCTGGACTGCCCTCACTCATGCTTTCGGGGGCCTAACATGCCTCCAAAACACATGCATGTTCGGCGGCCGAACTTGGCTTTCGGCGGCCGAACCTGGGTTCTCCTCCCAGGACTTTTCATGTAAAAACTCATTTAAGTTCATACTTGAAACCATTAAAAACATGAAAACATTTTACAAAAACATGATTTTACCCTTCTAGAGGTCTCCGACATCCGAGATTCCACCGGACGGTAGGAATTCCGACACCGGAGTCTAGCCGGGTATTACATTCTCCCCCCCTTAAGAACATTCGTCCCCGAATGTTCACCAAACAACACATAACATGGCAAAGAACACAACATACATACAAGGCACAAAAACACATAGGGATCTAACCTTTAAAGAGATGAGGGTACTGCTGGAGCATAGACTCCCGTGTCTCCCAAGTGCATTCTTCCAAGTTGTGGTGGTTCCACAGGACTTTTACCATCGGGATTTCCTTGTTTCTTAGCTTCCTGATCTGGGTGTCTATGATCCGTACTGGCTGTTCAACATAAGTGAGATCCTCTTGGACCTCCACATCAGGCTCACTAAGAACCTTGCTCGGATCTGACACAAACTTCCTCAACATGGAAACATGGAAAACCGGATGGATTCTTTCCATCGAAGCAGGTAAATCCAGCTTGTACGACACATTCCCAATCTTTTGCAAGATTTCAAAGGGTCCGATGTATCGTGTGGCTAGTTTACCTTTCTTCCCGAAGCGAACCACTCCCTTCATTGGAGACACCTTGAGCAATACCAGATCCCCCTCCTGAAACTCTAACTGTCTTCTGCGGACGTCTGCATAGCTCTTCTGTCTGCTTGCAGCAGTCTTGATTCTTTCTCTGATTATGGGTACCACCCTGCTGGTGATCTCTACTAGCTTAGGCCCTGCCAAGGCCTTTTCTCCAACTTCCTCCCAGCAAACAGGTGATCTGCACTTCCTTCCGTACAAAGCTTCATATGGAGCCATCCCAATGCTAGCATGATGGCTGTTGTTGTAGGCAAACTCCACCAAAGGTAGATGCTGCCTCCAAGAACCGCCAAAGTCCAGCACACACATCCTAAGCATATCCTCTATAGTCTGGATGGTCCTTTCTGACTGTCCATCAGTCTGGGGGTGGAAGGCAGTACTGAAATCCAACCTAGTACCCATGGCATTTTGCAGACTCCGCCAAAACCTGGAGGTGAACTGGGGCCCTCTATCTGACACTATCGAAACAGGAACCCCATGCAGCCTGACAATCTCATCCACATACACTTGCGCCAACTTGTCCACAGAGTAGCCACTCCTGACAGGGATGAAGTGAGCAGATTTGGTGAGTCTGTCCACAATTACCCATATGGAGTCCACTCTGTTGGACGTCGCCGGTAACCCTACTACGAAGTCCATAGCTATGTTTTCCCATTTCCATTCTGGAATCGGTAGCGGGTTAAGCATTCCAGCTGGCTTCTGATGTTCCAGCTTCACCCTCTAACACACTTCGCAGGCTGACACGAACTGTGCCACTTCTTTCTTCATCGCTGGCCACCAATAAACTTTCTTCAAATCTTGATACATCTTGGTGGCTCCAGGGTGAATGCTGTATCTTGCATTATGAGCCTCTCTCATAATGTCTCCTTTTAGCCCTATGTCATTTGGTACACATAATCGACTCCCATAGCGGAGGATCCCCTTGTTATCAAATCTGAACTCATCATTCTTGCCTGACTGAACAGTCCTGGCAATCTTCACTAACTCGGGGTCCTCATGCTGTTTCTGAGCGACTTGCTCAAGGAACACGGGTGTCACTTTCATCTGAGCCAACAAGGCACCTGTACCCGACAACTCTAACTGTAGCCCTTCTTCGATGAGCTTGTAGAACTCCTTTACTACTGGTCTTCGTTCTGCTGTGATGTGGGATAGACTGCCGAGTGATTTCCGGCTTAAGGCATCAGCTACAACATTAGCCTTACCCGGATGATACTGGATTTTGCAATCGTAGTCACTGAGCAGTTCTACCCATCTTCTCTGTCTCAAATTCAAATCTCTTTGACTCAGGATGTACTGCAGGCTCTTATGATCTGTAAAGATCTCACATTTTACCCCATAGAGGTAGTGCCTCCACATCTTGAGTGCAAAGATTACTGCTGCCATCTCCAGGTCGTGTGTGGGGTAATTCAACTCATGCTTCTTCAGCTGCCTAGAAGCATAAGCGATCACCCTCTCATTCTGCATCAGTACACAACCCAGTCCCACACGGGACGCATCACAAAAGACTGTAAAGTCCTCATCACTAGAGGGCAGAGCTAAAACTGGTGCTGAAGTCAACCTCTTCTTAAGCTCTTCAAAACTCTCTTCGCACTGGTCGGTCCACATAAACTTCTGATTCTTCCTGGTTAACCTGGTCAGAGGAGCTGCTATCCTTGAGAAGTCCTGAACGAACCTCCTGTAGTAACCTGCCAAACCCAAGAAACTTCTAATCTCTGTCACTGAAGTGGGTCTAGGCCAGTTAGCCACAGTTTCTGTCTTCTTGGGGTCCACCTCAATACCATTCTCTGACACTACATGCCCCAAGAACGAAATGCTCCTCAGCCAGAATTCACATTTAGAGAACTTGGCATACAAGCCATGTTCCCTCAAAGTCTGCAAGACCAACCGCAGATGATGGGCATGCTCTTCTGCATTCCTGGAATACACTAAGATATCATCTATGAAGACAATAACGAAGTGATCCAGGTATTGGCTAAATACTCTGTTCATGAGATCCATGAATGCTGCAGGGGCGTTTGTTAACCCGAACGGCATCACTAGGAACTCAAAATGCCCATATCTGGTCCTGAATGCTGTCTTTGGCACATCTTCATCTCTGATCCTCAGCTGATGATACCCAGATCTCAGATCTATTTTGGAGAAACAACTTGCTCCTGCTAGCTGGTCGAATAGATCATCGATCCTAGGCAACGGGTACTTGTTCTTGGTAGTAACCTTGTTCAACTGTCTATAGTCGATACAAAGTCTGAGGGATCCATCCTTCTTTTTCACGAACAACACTGGAGCACCCCAAGGTGAGGCACTCGGTCGGATGAAACCCTTGTCTACCAGCTCTTGCAACTGTCCTTTAAGCTCTTTCAGCTCTGCTGGCGCCATCCTGTAGGGAGGGATAGAGATCGGTCTGGTTCCTGGCATCAATTCTATTTCGAACTCTATCTCCCTAGGAGGAGGTAAACCTGGCAGCTCGTCTGGGAAAACATCTAAGAACTCTCTAACCACAGGCACCGAGGCGGGCTCTCTGACATCTCTGTCTAGCTCTCTCACATGAGCTAGATAACCCTGACAACCCCTCCTGAGCAGTCTACGAGCCTGTAGGGCTGATATCAAACCTCTAGGTGTACTCCCCCTGTCTCCTCTAAAGACAACCTCTGACCCATCCTGACATATGAACTTAACTACCTTGTCTCTGCAATCCAAGGTAGCACCATGGGTAGATAGCCAATCCATCCCTAGAATGACGTCAAAATCTGTCAAGTCTAGAACCACTAGGTCGGCGGATAGGCATCTTCCCTCTATGAAAACTGGACTGTACTGGCAGACTGACTCTGCCACTGACGGGTCACATTTGGGTCCGCTGACCCATAGGGGACACTCTAACCCAGAGACCATCAAACCCAACCTCTCGACCGCTCTCGGAGAAACAAAAGAATGGGATGCACCCGGGTCCATTAAGGCATAAACATCTGAACAACCAATGATGATATTACCTGACACCACGGTGTTGGATGTGTTTGCCTCCTGTTGCGTCATTGTGAAGATCCGTGCTGGAGCTGACGGACCTTCCCCTCTGTAAACTGATGAAGAAGAGGCTGACCCTCTCCCTCGGCCTCTGCCACTAGCCTGTGTTGCGGCTGAAGCTGCTGGCTGTGCTACGCTACCCGAAGTTGTCTGCTGGGGTTGTGCCGTAGGAACTGCTCTCGGACATTCCCAAGACATGTGTCCCTCTTGCCCACACCTGTAGCAGGCTGTCGTCCCAAACCGGCATACCCCCCTGTGTAGCTTACCACACCTTGCACACACTGCATTATCAGCACCAGAGCTTGAGCCACCTCCTAATCCCAGACCTGATTTGATCTTGCTCCAGAACTTATTCTTCTTTGGTTTCTTAGTGGTACTGCCCCACTTCTTACTAGCTGAACTCAAGGATGAAGGGTCTATCCTTCCCCCACCTGGGGTCTTAGAACCAGAAGGCTATGCCACTGACTGCTTGACTTTTCCCTCTATTACGGCACTAGCCTCCATTCTCCTGGCCATGTCTATAATGGCATGGAAACTTTCTCTATCAGCTGACTGAATCAAAGAGGAATACCTGGAATTGAGCCTCATGATATACCTCCTCGACTTCTTCGGATCTGTGTCCAGATGTTGCCCAGCAAACGGCAACAACTCTAAGAATCTATCGGTGTACTCATCGACACCCATCTCATCTGTCTGCTTCAGCTATTCAAACTCAATCACCTTCAGCTCCCTGGAACTGTCAGGGAAAGCCCATCCTGCGAACTCATTCGCAAACTCCTCCCATGACAGACTGTCCACCCTTGGTTTCACATAGTTCTTGAACCACTCTCGTGCCTTCTTGAATTTCAATGTGAAACCAGCCATCTGAATGGCTCTACTGTCATCAGCCCCTATCTCATCTGTAATTGTTTTGACCTTCTCCAGGTACACAAACGGATCATCACCGGTATCAAACTGGGGAGCACCCAACTTCATATAGTCGGTCATCTTGGCCTTGCTCCCTCCAGATGAGGTAGGTTGAGGTCTTTGGGTTTCTGTAACTGCGGTTTCTGCTGGTGGTGGAGGTGCGGCATCCCCTGGGATAGGGTTTGCTGTGCCTGGATGGAAGGATGGAGGTGGGTACATAGGGTACTGTGGATACTGTGGGTAGAAAGGTGGGTATGGCATGTGAGAAGGGTAAGGATTAAAACTGGGGTAATCCGATGTACCTTCCATCGAATACCCGGGGTATGGTGAAAAAGGTGGGTACTGGGGTGGTGGAACAAACCCCGAGGCCTGAGTGCCTCCCTGAGACTCACCCATGCCCTCTTCTGGCATGCTCACACCAAGACTACCATCCCTCCTCTGGTCCACATCCATCTCTTCTCCCACATCCACTGACCTGCCTCCTTGAACCGTTCCTCTTACTGATCTGTTTCTACCCAGATCCAGAGATCTTCTAGGGTCTCCCACTGCTCTGTCCCTGCTGGACCTACTTGACATTGCCCTTGGCAATGCTGGAGGACGGGCGCTCGTGCCCTCATCCTCCGGTGGTACTCTAGTCAATCTAGCTGATCGACGAGTTCCTCGCATTCTGTTTACTGAAAAACAGCACAGATAACAAAACATTAGCATCCAATGGTTCATGTGGAAACACATGAACCCACATCATATACATAGCATATCTCATGGCATAGCATACTTTCATTCTAGACAGGACTCTACATCCTATCCTAGTGGACATGATTTCCTATTGTGCTTGACTTTCTATCACATCTATGAGCCCGATACTCTAGGTCCGACCATATGAACCTAGGGCTCTGATACCACTCTGTAACGACCCGGAAACCGGACCGCTACCGGCGCTAGGATTCAGGTCGGCTTAAGGCCGCCAGAACCCGTAGCAAGCCAAACATACATCCTGTGAACCTGTTTAATCCCATACATGGTCAACAACATACAAAAAAAATTAAAAACTTTTCTTTCATTCAAACATTTCTTTGCCAAGCCTAGCCTGTGCATGCACAAACATAACATAAACCCCTCATTGGAGTTCTCATCAAATACTCCAATGGGGTAACATAACATAACATGGGCTTGGATTACATAGGCATCATAAAAACATTATATCTCGTACAAGACCATGAGTACAGGGAATTCAACAGACTCTAGTCAAGCACATTATCAAACTTACATTACATTACATCTCATACTTTTACATTACCAACAAACCATGTCCACAGCTAAGCTATTACATAAACTTCTCTTACTCTGCTGACTTCTCTATCTACTCTGCACCTGCAAGACTGGGGTTAGGGGAGAGGGGGTGAGCTATAAAGCCCAATGAGCAGAAACTAAAAAAAAACATTCGCTTTATTTCCTCCATTTTTAGGTATATTATTATTCATTTTATTATTATTATTATTTTATCATATTATTTAACCTTTTTCTTTCTTTTTCTTATTCATGCTTTCATGAAATGCAACACATCACAGCTAATCACATAAAGGATGGTATTGTCACCATTAGTCCTCAACATCTCCAAATGCCAGGGGCGTAGAATGGGCCTCACTGGTCTTTCTCTTACATAACATAACATTCTAAAATGCCAGGGGCGTAGAATGGGCCTCGCTGGTCTTTCTCTTACATAGTGCCAGGGGCGTAGAATGGGCCTCGCTGGTCTTCCATAACATATCATCATAACGTAACATCAGAGGACTATGGATCACCCAACAACCATCCACATCAACATCAATTTATGCAATGCAGCATATTCGTGAATTCTAATGCAAACATCCTGAAATATTGCATGGCATAATGATGCATGGGCAATGCTTTATGATTCATTCATTTATTCATTTACTTTACTTTAAAACTTAAGGGGTTGTTCCACTCACCTGGTGACTGAAGCTTTAACAACGAACTCTGAACGACTATCTCACAACCGGGGGTCTCGGTTCCTCGGGTCCGAACCTACACAGGTGGACTCAAATGAGGCACCAAACAACAAGAACACAACTCTAATCATACCCTCAAAAACCTCCTAAAAACACCTCAAAACACTCCTAGGAAGCATGCAAGAAAAGGCTGGACAGGGCACTTTCGGCGGCACCTTCGGCGGTCGAAAGTCCTGGACAGATCCGAAAGTCAGGCAGGTTCGGCGGCACCTTCGGCGGTCGAAAGTCCCAGACAGAGACGAAAGTCTCTTTTCGGGGGCACCTTCGGCAGCCGAAGGCTGCCTCCACAAGAGGGGTTCGGCGGCCGAAACTTCCTTCGGCTGCCGAACCTGGTTTCTGCCAAACGGGCAGAAACTTGGTTCACATGAACCTCCTGCCTCCCAAATCCACAAATCATGCATATACTTCAACCAAAACATGCATACAACTTCCTAGGGGCCTCAAAACGTCAAATACCCCAACTACAACACTTCAAACACCCAAAATCAACACACATTGACCAAAACATCATTATTAACCCATAACTCAACATATAACCTAACATGCATTTCTACCCATAAATCTTGCATAAAACTTGTTTAAAACATAACAAGAGTTCAAGATCGACCCTTACCTCTTGAAGATCGAGAGTAGAGGCGACCTAACTTGGAGTTGGGAGAGATTTAGCTCCTTGGGTCTCCAAGCTCAAAACTTGCTCAAAACTCACTAATCTTCAAAACCAAAGTTATAAACTTGTAAAAATCATGGAAAGGGGAAGGAAAACCTCAAGATTGGAGAAAGATGGCGGAATGCTCACCTTGGCCGAAATGGGGAGAAAAAGCTCGCCCGTTTTTCGGCTAAGGGACCCTTTTATAGTGGCTGGCCAGGCCACGTTCGGGGGCCGAATGTGCCTCCGCATCCATGCAATGTTCGGCGGCCGAACTTGACTTTCGGCGGCCGAACCTGGACTGCCCTCACTCATGCTTTCGGGGGCCTAACATGCCTCCAAAACACATGCATGTTCGGCGGCCGAACTTGGCTTTCGGCGGCCGAACCTGGGTTCTCCTCCCAGGACTTTTCATGTAAAAACTCATTTAAGTTCATACTTGAAACCATTAAAAACATGAAAACATTTTACAAAAACATGATTTTACCCTTCTAGAGGTCTCCGACATCCGAGATTCCACCGGACGGTAGGAATTCCGACACCGGAGTCTAGCCGGGTATTACAAAATGCTACTGCAAAGATATTTGAAACATCATCAAAGCTACCTTGACAAATCTGAGCTATGATTTTTGTTAATGTTAGTGTTTTGTGTAATTTTAATATTGATATTTTACTTTAAAATATATATTTTGTATAGAAAAATAAATGCGAATCGATAGTGGATGTATATTAGGCTTAAGGATGGATGTATTATTGCTCTTTTAAAGACGTTTTTTTTTTAAATTAGCTCATGGGACCAAGTAAATAAATAAATATCCTTAAATAACCAATATTGTTACTATGTGATCTTTCAAAAAAATTATTTGAAACTAAAAGAATAACGGGTGAGCCAACATGTGGCCTTTGATGTAGGAGGAGTTGGAGCAGTAACTAAGGGTGAGCAGTATTCGGTTCAATTCAAACTGAAAAAACTGACCAAACCGAATTAATTTAAAAATTTGATTCGATTTTTTATTCAATTCGGTTTTTAATTTCAGAAATTTCGGTTATTTCGGTTATGATAATCTGAGATCCAGAAAATAGGGTTTTACAATAGTTGAGTAAGCTTGGTCTGAGAGGAAGGTGCTCCCCTCCTTTTATTCTTTTTCTTGGTTTGTCAGTGACGTATAACAACCTTCTCGTCATTGGGCCACCTGTCTCTGCTATGCTGATCCTTATGTACGGAAGAATCAGGCCTATATGCCATGCTAAACGACCATTTAATTCTCCCTTTTAGCACGCGTGTGAACCGAGCAGTTCGGGACTGGGCCAGTGATCCTTATTTTGCTAAGCCTCTGGGCCGGGCTCGGGAAGAGAAGGCTGGGTCTTGAGCAAAGCCCGACCTCAAGGATGAATGGGCTGGACCTTCTCACTCGTGGGACTTCGCGGGTCCTGGGCCGGCTCTGTCATTGTGGGCTCGGCCTCTTACCAGAGTAGTGAAACCCAGCGGTCATCAATTGCCCCTTTACCTTCTCATCAGTTATTTCATGAATGATGGGAGGGTAAACGCCGAGGATCCATTATGACCGCGCGACCCGAGAACTTTCCCCCTTAAAACATTTCTCTTTCTTTGTACTGTTTCAAAATTTGAAATTTCTCTACTTTTCTAGAACCCTTGTGCTTCTCTGTTCTCTGTGCGCTTTGCTTGCTCTGTCCTCTTGCTCTAACCACTCTCAAGGTACGCTTCTTATTTCACCATGGATAGCCCTAAGCTTCCTGATGTCTTTGATCTTGAGTCTAGTATTACCCCTTCTACCCTGACAAATTTCTTTTCTCGGAAGTATTTGGACACTCCCCTTTATCATATTCGAGCTCCTTACCGGAATGAGAGGATTGTTCTTCCCGATCCTCCTCCTTCCGGCTTGATAGATCCCTAGAAAAATCTCAGTCTAGTCTTTTTCGTTAAACAACGAGACTACGGTCTAACTTTCCCCTTTACTCCTTTCTTCATCGAGGTCTTCCGGTACTTTGGGATAACCCTTCGGATGCTGTCTCCCAATTCCATCTTGTTCATGTGTTCCTTCGAATCTATCTGCTTGTGTAATACCCGGCTAGACTCCGGTATCAAAATTCCTACCGTCCGGTGGAATCTCGAATGTCGGAAACCTTTAGAAGGGTAAAAACATGTTTTTATAAAATATTTTCATGTATTTTATGGTTTTAAGTAAGAAAGAAATTGAGTTTTGAATGAAAAGATCATTGAGGGAAATCCAAGTTCGGCCGCCAAACCTCATGTTCGGCCACCGAACATGCATGAGTTTTGGAATCACCTTCGGTTTCCGAAGGTGGCCTGGCCAGCCACCTATAAAAGGCCCCATGGCCGAAAATGGGCGAGCTTTCTCCCCTATTTTCGGCCAACGGTGAGTCCATACCCTCCCATGGTTGGTTTTGATGATTTTCCTCAAATCTTTCAAGTTTTAACAAGTTTTAATTTGGTTTTGAAGATTTTTGAAGCTAAGATCAAGTTTTGGAGCTTGGAGACCCAAGGAGCTAGATTTCTCCCATCTCCAAGTTAGGATTGTCTCTCCTCTCGATCTTCAAGAGATAAGCTTAGATCCTACCTTTCTTGTATGTTTTAAACAAGTTTTGAGGGGTTATGGGGTAGAAATGCATGTTTAGGTTAATGTTGAGTTTATGGAAAATGTATGTTGTTTGAGTTGCTATATGTGTTTGTATTGGGGTTTAGGTTAGTTTGAGACCCCTATAAGCTTATTTGCTTGTGTATGTATGTTGTAGAATAGCTAAATGCATGTTTGAATGGTTTGGGAGGCAAAATGTGCATGAGGAGGCTGAGTTCTACCCTTTGGAAGAACTTAGGTTCGGCAGCCGAAGGACTTTCGGCCGCCGAACCTGCCTGTGGAGGCAAGCTTTCGGTTGCCGAATCCTGCCTCCGAAAGTTGGACTTTCGGCTCTGGAAGGGAGTTTCGGCCGCCGAAGGTGCCGCCGAACATGCACGAGTTTCGAATCTGGAGAGAACTTTCGGCCGCCGAAGGTGCCGTTGAAAGTGCATGACTTTTGGATCTGGAAGAGGGTTCGGCCGCCGAAGGTGCCCTGTTCAGCCTTCCTTTGCATGTTTTCTATGATTGTTTTAAGATGTTTTAGGGGGGTTTTTGGGTAGTAGTTTAGAGTCATGTTCATGTATGTTTGGTCCCTCATTTGAGTCTACCTATGTAGGTTCGGACTCGAGGAACCGAGGACCCCAGCAGTGAGATAGCTGCTTCAGTGTCTTTTCAGAGCTAGCTTGAGGTGAGTAGAATGGATCTTTACGTTTCAAAGCAAATAAATTTCGAGCATGTTCATGCATCACGAATGCCATGTGATATATTAGGTTGTTTGCATTAGAATTCACGAATATGTTGCATTGCATAATATAATGTTGATGTGGATGGGTGTTGAATGATCCATTAGCCCTCGTATGATGACATGATATGATGTGATATGGTATGGTATGTAAGACCAGTGAGGCCCATTCTACGCCCCTGGTACGGTGTAAGAGAAAGACCAATGAGGCCCATGCTACGCCCCTGGCATATTGGAATGTTATGTTATGTTATGTAAGAGAAAGACCAGTGAGGCCCATGCTATGCCCCTGGCACTATTGGAATGTGTAGAGGGCTATTGGTGACAAGTCCATCCTTGATGTGATTTTTTTGTGATGTGATGCATTTCATGAAAGCATGAATTTTAATATAATGTTTTTACTATTCTGCTCACTGGGCTCTAGTAGCTCACCCCATTCCCTTAATCCCCCAGGTTTGCAGGTACGGGATAGATCAGAAAGTCAACAAGATAAAGTCATGTTTTATGTAATAGCTAGCTGTGGACATAAGAAAGACATTGTAATGTAAAGTATAGTAATGTAGTGTAATGTAAAGAATTGTATTGAGGATAGAATTGTGCTTGGCCCTAGAGTATGTTAATCCCTTTTTGGTACATGATCTTCTTTTTATGAAATGTTTTATTGATGTTTATGTAAGCCAGCTTAATGTATGATATGTTGCCCCATTGGAGCATTTGATGAGGGCTCCAGTGTGGGGTTTTATGTTTATGAGTTTGTGCATGCACAGGTTAAGCTTGGTAAATGAAAGAAAAAGTTTAAGGTTTTATGTATAGGTTTGATCATGTATGGGATTTAATAGGTATAGAGGATGGATGTTAGGCTTGCTACAGGTCCCGGCGGCCTTATGCCGATCTGGATCCTAGCGCCGGTAGCGGTCCGGTTTCCGAGTCGTTACAGATTGATATCAGAGCTTTAGGTTCATATGGTTGGACCTATAGTGTGTCGGGCTCATAGAGGTTATAGAAGGGCAAGCACAATAGGAAAATCATGTCCACTAGGGTAGGATGTTGAGTCCTGTCTTGAATAATGATGTGAAATGCCATGATTTTATGCATGTGCATTGATGATATGCTATGTATGTGATGTATGTGATGCGGGTTCATGTGTTTCCACATGAACCATATGATGCTAATGTTTTATGTGATGAGTGCTGTTTTTCAGTAAGCAAGATGAGAGGAACTCGTCGATCTGCACGATTGACTGGAGTACCACCTCAGGATGAGGGCACGGATGCCCGTCCTCCTGCATTGCCTAGGACAATGTCCTGTAGGTCTAGTAGGAAGAGAGTGTCAAGGGACCCTAGAAGGTCTTTTGATATGAGCAGAAGATGAACAGTTCAAGGTGGAGTGTCAGAAGATGTGGGGGATGATATGGATGTGGATCAGAGGAGAGATGGCAGTCTTGGTGTGAGCATGTCGGAAGAGGGTATGGGAGAGTCTCAAGGAGGCACTCAGGCCTCGGGGTTTGTTCAACCACCCCAATACCCACCCTTTTCACAGAATCCCGGGTATTCGATGGGAGGTACATTGGATTACCCCAGTTTTAATCCTTATCCTTCTTACATGCCATACCCACCTTTCTACCCACCATACCCACAGTACCCTATGTACCCACCCCCATCTTTCTATCTAGGTATAACAAACCCTAATCTGGGGGATGTTGCACCTCCTCCACCACCAGTAGAACCTATGGTCCCAGAAGTCTAAGCACCTAAACCTAGCTCATCTGGAGGAAGCAAGGTCAATATGACCGACTACTTGAAGTTGGATGCTCCTAAGTATGAAACAGGTGATGATCCGTTTGAGTACCTCAGGACGGTCAAGATGATAACAGATGAGTTAGGGGCAGATGACAGTAGAGCCATTCAGATGGCTGGGTTCACACTGAAGTGCAAGAAGGCCCGAGAGTGGTTTAAAAACTATGTGAACCCGAGGTTGGATAGCCTATCATGGGAGGAGTTTGCTAATGAGTTTGCAGAATGGGCTTTCCCTGATAGCTCAAGGGAGTTGAAGATTATTGAGTTCGAACAGCTAAGGAAGACGGAGGAGATGAGTGTAGCTGAGTACACAGATAGATTCTTGGAGCTGTTGCCGTTTGCCGGGCAAAATCTTGACACAGACCAGAAGAAGGCTAGGAGGTATATCATGAGGCTTCATTCCAGGTATTCCTCCTTGATCCAGTCAGCAGAGAGGGAGAGTTTCCATGCCATAGTGGACATGGCCCGGAGAATGGAGGCTAGTGCAATAATTGAAGGGAAAGTGAAACAGTATGTGGCATAGTCTTCTGGTTCCAAGACCCTAGGTGGGGGAAAGTTAGACCCTTCTTCTTTGAGTTCAGCAGCTTCAGGCAGTAAGAGGTGGGGCAGTACCACCAAAAAGTCAAAGAAGAACAAGTTCTGGAACAAGATAAAGTCAGGTCTGGGATTAGGAGGTGGCTCGAGCTCAGGTGCAGATAGTGCAGTTTGTATGAAGTGTGGGAAGCCGCACAAGGGAGTATGTCGGTTTGGGACGACAGCCTGCTTCAGATGTGGGTAGGAGGGAAACATGGCACGGGAGTGTCCTAGAGCAGCTTTTATGGCACAGTTCCAGTAGACAGCTTCTGGTAGTGTGGCTCAGCCAGTAGCTCCAGCCTCGACTCAGGCCAGTGGTAGAGGTAGAGGGAGAGGGGCAGCCTCTTCTTCAGCGGGTTTCAGGGGTGAAGGTCCATCAGCTCCAGCACGGATCTTCACGATGACACAGCAGGAGGCAAATGCATCAAACACCGTGGTGTCAGGTAATCTCATCATTGGTTGTTCGGATGTTTATGCCTTAATAGACCCTAGTGCATCTCATTCTTTTGTTGCTCCGAGAGCCGTCGAGAGGTTGGGTTTGATGGTCTCTAGGTTAGAGTGTCCCCTTTGGGTCAGTGGACCCAAGTGTGATCCATCAGTGGCGGAGTCAGTCTGCTGGTTTAGTCCAGTTTTTGTTGAGGGAAGATGTCTTCCAGCCGACCTTGTGATTCTAGATTTGATGGATTTTGATGTCATTCTAGGGATGGATTGGCTATCTACCCATGGTGCTACCTTGGACTACAGAGACAAGGTAGTCAGGTTCAGAGGTCAAGATGGGTCAAAGGTTGTCTTCAGAGGAGACAGGAGGGGTACACCTAGAGGTTTGATATCAGCCCTACAGGCTTGTAGGTTGCTCAGGAGGGATTGTCAGGGTTTTCTGGCTCATATGAGAGAGCTGGATAGTCATGTTAAAGAGCCCGCCTCAGTGCCCGTGGTCAAAGAGTTTTTAGATGTCTTTCCAGACAAGCTGCCAGGTTTACCACCTGCTAGGGAGATAGAGTTTGAAATAGAATTGATGCCTGGAACCAGACCGATCTCTATACCTCCCTACAGGATGGCACCAGCAGAGTTGAAGGAGCTTAAGGAGCAGTTGCAAGAGCTAGTAGATAAGGGTTTCATCCGACCGAGTACCTCACCTTGGGGCGCTCCAATGCTGTTTGTGAAGAAGAAGGATGGATCCCTTAGACTTTGTATCGACTACAGGCAGTTGAACAAAATCACTACCAAGAATAAGTACCCGTTGCCTAGGATCGACGATCTATTCAACCAGTTAGCTGGAGCAGGTTGTTTCTCCAAGATAGATCTGAGATTCAGGTACTATCAGCTGAGAATAAGAGAAGAGGATGTGCCGAAGACGGCATTCAGAACTAGATATGGGCACTATGAGTTCCTTGTGATGCCGTTCGGGTTAACCAATGCCCCTGCAGTATTCATGGACCTCATGAACAAAGTTTTCAGTCAGTATCTGGATCACTTTGTTATTGTCTTCATAGATGATATCTTAGTGTATTTCAGGAATGCAGAGGAGCATGCCCATCATCTTTTAGTGTATATGCCATAGGTCATTATCTTGGGCCTTTTTGTATGTCGTTTTGGTTATTAATAAAAGAGATTTTTATCATTATTATTTGTTTGCATGTTACATAATAATGATTATCATCCCTGATTACTTATTATTATGTTGATAATAATAAAATATAACTGGTATGATTATTGATTGATAATCATGAGATGATTATGTATATGTTGATATAATTCAATAATCATAAATACTTGTTAGAGAACAAAGTATTGGATGGACCCGCATTGAGATCACTACATGGGTCATTGTCATAAGTGAATATCAAAGTAGTTATGTCTTAATCCTTTGACTTGAGATTGTCATAGTTTCCAACATAAGGACTATTATGTTTTGACATAACCAAATGTTGTCTTTAATCGGACAATCATAAAGGTTATGATTGAGCATGATAGAAATTATGTCGAGGATAATGAACAATCAAGATAGGATTTGTCCCTCTCTTTGAGACAGATATCTTCTGGGCCCCTCGATAAGTGAGACTGAGAAATGCATGGCCGTGCTTAAATGAATTGATAGTGTGATCAAAATCATTTGAATTTATTAGTCTACTTAGAGATCGAGAAATCATAAGTTTGAACATTATAAGTTTGACATTGACCATGATTTATGTTCAAACTAGATATCGTGTGACAAAATGATTAATACATGTTCTATTTAATAGGTTATATCGGACTATTGATCATCATATTAGTTGGGTAGTCATAATGTCTTGCTAGAGGTCACTTATGACTTATAGGCCTTGTTGGACTGGGCCTATTGCCAATTAATGTGAGCCTATTGGGTCACACATAAGAACGTTATTGATGTGCTATATTAATGGGCTAAAAGCCCATTAGTATAATTAATAATAATAAAGTGTTATTATTATTAATTATTTATTATTATAAGATAATAATATTTAAAAGATCTGCAGTCTATCTGTAACTGTTACAGATAAAGAACTCTATCACATAAAGATATTTGAGTATCTGCGAGATTGTGATAGTGGGTTCTGAATACAATTCTTTTGGGAAAAGAGTAGTACAACTCTTTTAGGAAAAGAGTTGTGGGAAAATAAAAAGACTGAAACATATAAATACTCTTTCTACGAAGAGAGTGTTGACGACAATTTTTAGAAAATTCAGTCTAACCGCTGCAGATTGTGGAGCACATAATCTATCCATCCTTGAGAGAGCTAGCACTCTAGAAGGATAGAAGACGTTCGTGTGGATACCATAGAGGGTGTTCATTTGAAAAGGCAGCACCATCAGTCCGGCATTGTATCTTCTTGACGAGATTAACAGGTTAGTCTCATATCCTTCTTATGATTTAAACGAAGCACTCGGATTCTGGGAAAGAAAATCAACAGAGATTTTATTTTTCCGCTGCGCAACTGGGTTACAATAATCTCGGGATTTTCCAATATCATCTGAGGTTAGTCTTGCAGACCTTGAGAGAACACGGCTTGTATGCCAAGTTCTCCAAGTGTGAGTTCTGGTTGAGGAGCATTTCATTCTTGGGGCATGTGGTATCAGAAAATGGAATAGAAGTGGACCCCAAGAAAGTAGAAGCTGTAGCTAACTGGCCTAGACCCACTACAGTGACAGAGATCAAGAGCTTTTTGGGTTTGGCAGGTTACTACAGGAGGTTCGTTCAGGACTTCTCTAAAATTGCAGCTCCTCTGACTAGATTGACTAGGAAGAATCAGAAGTTTATGTGGACTGACCAGTGTGAAGAGAGTTTTGAAGAACTAAAGAAGAGGTTAACGTCAGCACCGGTGTTAGCTCTGCCAACTAGTAATGAGGATTTCACAGTGTATTGTGATGCGTCCCGTGTGGGACTGGGTTGTGTGCTGATACAGAATGAAAGGGTGATTGCTTATGCTTCTAGGCAGTTGAAGAAGCAGGAGTTGAATTACCCTACACATGACATAGAGATGGCAGCAGTAATATTTGCACTCAATATGTGGAGGCATTACCTTTATGGGGTTAAATGTGAGATCTTCACAGATCATAAAAGCCTACAGTACTTCCTGAGTCAAAGAGAGTTGAACCTGAGACAGAGAAGATGGGTAGAACTGCTTAGTGACTATGATTGCAAGATTCAGTACCATCCAGGTAAGGCGAATGTTGTGACAGACGCCTTAAGCCGGAAATCACTTGGCAGTCTATCCCATATCATAGTAGAGAGGAGATTGGTGGTGAAAGAGTTTCATAAGCTCATTAATGAAGGTTTGCAGTTGGAGTTGTCTGATACAGGTGCTTTGATAGCCCAGATGAGAGTGACACCCGTGTTTCTGGAGCAGGTGGCTCAGAAACAGCACGAGGATCCAGAGTTAGTGAAGATTGCCAGGACTGTTCAGTCAGGCAAGAACGAAGAGTTCAGATTTGACAGCAAGGGGATCCTCCGCTATGGGAATAGATTGTGTGTACCAGATGATGTGAGTTTGAAGGGAGACATTATAAGGGAAGCTCATAATGCCAGGTACAGTGTTCACCTTGGAGCCACCAAGATGTATCAAGATCTGAAGAGAGTTTATTGGTGGCCAGCTATGAAGAGAGAAGTGGCACAGTTTGTGTCAGCCTGCGAGGTATGTCAGAGGGTGAAGCTGGAACATCAGAAGCCGGTTGGAATGCTTAATCCACTGCCGATTCCAGAGTGGAAATGGGAGAATATAGCTATGGATTTCATAGTGGGGTTACCAGCAACGTCCAACAGATTGGACTCCATATGGGTGATTGTGGACAGACTGACCAAATCTGCTCACTTCATCCCTGTCAGGAGTGGCTATTCTGTGGACAAGTTGGCGCAGGTGTTTGTTGATGAAGTGGTCAGATTGCATGGGGCTCCTGTTTCAATAGTGTCTGATAGAGGACCCCAGTTCACCTCCAGATTTTGG
This sequence comes from Manihot esculenta, assembly GCF_001659605.2. Classification (NCBI taxonomy): domain Eukaryota; kingdom Viridiplantae; phylum Streptophyta; class Magnoliopsida; order Malpighiales; family Euphorbiaceae; genus Manihot; species Manihot esculenta. The sequence continues at coordinate 53,029 of NC_035163.2, read as the reverse complement.
CGGAGTCTGCAGAGTGCTATGGGTACCAGGTTAGACTTCAGCACTGCTTTCCATCCCCAGACTGACGGACAGTTAGAGAGGACCATCCAGACAATAGAAGATATGCTCAGAATGTGTGTGCTAGATTTTGGCGGTTCTTGGAGGCAGCATCTACCCTTGGTGGAGTTTGCCTACAATAACAGCTATCATGCTAGCATAGGGATGGCTCCATATGAAGCTTTGTATGGAAGGAAGTGCAGGTCACCGGTCTATTAGGAGGAAGTTGGAGAAAGGGCCTTAGCAGGGCTGAGCTAGTAGAGATCACCAGTAGAGTAGTGCCCATAATCAGAGAAAGGATCAAAACTGCTGTGAGTAGGCAAAAGAGCTATGCAGATGTCCGCAGGAAGCATGTGGAGTTTCAGGAGGGAGATTTGGTATTGCTCAAGGTGTCTCCGATGAAAGGGGTGATTCGGTTTGGGAAGAAGGGTAAGTTAGCTCCACGGTACATCGGACTCTTTGAAATCTTGCAAAAGATTGGGAATGTATCGTACAAGTTGGACTTACCTGCTTCAATGGAAAGAATCCATCCGGTTTTCCATGTTTCCATGTTACGAAAGTTCGTGTCGGATCTGGACAAGGTTCTTAGTGAGCCTGATGTGGAGATCCTTAGAGATCTCACCTATGTTGAGCAGCCGGTGCGGATCCTAGACACCCAGATCAGAAAGCTAAGAAACAAGAAAATCCCGATGGTGAAAGTCCTTTGGAATCACCACAACATCGAAGAGTGTACCTGGGAGACACGGGAGTCCATGCTCCAGCAATATCCTCATCTCTTCTAAGGTGAGTGTTTTGTGTTTTGTATGTTTATGTTTTATGCTATGCATGTGCTAGTTTGAGGAACATTCGGGGACGAATGTTCTTAAGGGGGGGAGAATGCAATACCCGGCTAGACTCCGGTATCGGAATTCCTACCGTCCGGTGGAATTTCGGATGTCGAAAACCTCTAGAAGGGTAAAAACATGTTTTTATAAAATGTTTTCATGTATTTTATGGTTTTAAGTAAGAAAGAAATTGAGTTTTGAATGAAAAAGACCATTGAGAGAAATTCAGGTTCGGCCGCCGAACCTCATGTTCGGCCGCCAAACATGCATGAGTTTTGAAATCACCTTCGGCTTCCAAAGGTGGCCTGGCCAGCCACCTATAAAAGGCCCCATAGCCGAAAATAGGCGAGCTTTCTCCCCTATTTTCGGCCAACGGTGAGTCCATGCCCTCCCATGGTTGGTTTTGATGATTTTCCTCAAATCTTTCAAGTTTTAACAAGTTTTAATTTGGTTTTGAAGATTTTTGAAGCTAAGATCAAGTTTTGGAGCTTGGAGACCCAAGGAGCTAGATTTCTCCCATCTCCAAGTTAGGATCGTCTCTCCTCTCGATCTTCAAGAGGTAAGCTTAGATTCTACTTTTCTTGTATGTTTTAAATAAGTTTTGAGGGGTTATGGGGTAGAAATGCATGTTTAGGTTAATGTTGAGTTTATGGAAAATGTATGTTGTTTGAGTTGCTATATGTGTTTGTGTTGGGGTTTAGGTTAGTTTGAGACCCTTATATGCTTATTTGCTTGTGTATGCATGTTGTAGAATAGCTAAATGCATGTTTGAATGGTTTGGGAGGCAAAATGTGCATGAGGAGGCTGAGTTCTGCCCTTTGGAAGAACTCAGGTTCGGCAGCCGAAGGACTTTCGGCCGCCGAACCTGCCTGTGGAGGCAAGCTTTCGGCTGCCGAACCCTGCCCTGAAAAGTTGGACTTTCGGCTCTGGAAGGGAGTTTTGGCCGACGAAGGTGCCGCCGAACATGCACGAGTTTCGGATCTGTAGAGAACTTTCGGCCGCCGAAGGTGCCGCCAAAAGTGCATGACTTTCGGATCTGAAGGAGGGTTCGGCCACCGAAGGTGCCGCCGAAGGTGCCCTGTTCAGCCTTCCTTTGCATGTTTTCTATGATTGTTTTAAGATGTTTTAGGGGGTTTTTAGGGAGTAGTTTAGAGTCATGTTCATGTATGTTTAGTCCCTCATTTGAGTCCACCTGTGTAGGTTCGGACCCGAGGAACTGAGGACCCCAGCAGTGAGATAGCTGCTTCAGTGTTCTTTCAGAGCTAGCTTGAGGTGAGTAGAATGAATCTTTACGTTTCAAAGCAAATAAATTTCGAGCATGTTCATGCATCACAAATGCCATGTGATATATTAGATTATTTGCACTAGAATTCACGAATATGTTGCATTGCATAATATAATATTGATGTGGATGGGTGTTGAATGATCCATTAGCCCTCGTATGATGACATGATATGATATGATATGGTATGGTATGTAAGACCAGTGAGGCCCATTCTACGCCCCTGGTACGGTGTAAGAGAAAGATCAGTGAGCAAAACGGTAAAACAATTTAATAACATATGCTTTCATGAAATGCATCACAACACAAATAATTCACATCACGGATGGACTTGTCAGCAATAACCCTCTGCATAATCCAATTGTACCAGGGGTGTAGAATGGGCCTTACTAGTCTTTCTCTTAACATGACATAACATAACATATCCAATGTGCCAGGGGCATAGAATGGACCTCACTGGTCTTTCTCTCACATCTACGCCCTCACTAGACTTCCATACCGTATCATAATATATCATATCGAGGGCTAGTGGGTCATCCAATATCCATCCACATCAACATCATATTATGCAATGCATCATATTCATGAATTCTAATGCATAACAACCTAGTACATATCATGGCATTCGTGATGCATGAACATACTAAAAATTTCATTTACTTTAAAACATAGTTCAGTTCTACTCACCTCTAGCTGACTCTGAAACAGCTAACACTGCTGGCTTCGTCGATTCCTCGGGTCCGATCCTACACAGGTGGACTCAAAATGAGGGACCAAATAAACTCTAACATGACTTTAAAAATCTCCCCAAAAACCCCCAAAACATCATCAAAACATGCATAGAAAACTTGCAAAGGAAGGCTGGGCAAGAGACTTTCGGCGGTAGGTTCGGTGGCCGAAGGTCCCTACAGAGCCGAAAGTTAGGCATTTTCGGGGGCAGGGTTCGATGCCCGAAGGTCCTTCCAGAACCGAAAGTCACAACCTTCGGGGGCAGGTTCGTAGGCCAAAACTCCCCTCCAGAGCCGAAAGTCCAAACTTTCAGGGGCGAGTTTAGGCGGCCAAAACTACCTCCACAGGCAGGTTCGGCGGCCGAACCTAGGCTCTCCCAAAGGGTAGAACCCGATTCTGCCTCTTACATCCAGCCACCCAAAACTTCACAACATGCATTTAACTATTCTAAAACATGCATAAACACTTATTCCAGCATATAGGGGCATAAAACTAGTCTAAACCCCAACAAACATCACATTTAACATACATTTATCATTAAGCTAATATAAACCCTAACATTTTACATCTACTCTATACATGCATCAAAACCCCTTAACCCTTCATAAAACTTACTTAAAAACATAAGAGAAGATGAGGATCTACACTTACCTCTTTGAAGATCGAGAGGAGATGCGATCCCAAACTTGGAGATATGGAGGAACGAGCTCCGGGGGTCTCCAAGCTTCAAAACTTTGATCTTAGCTTAAAATCTTCAAAACATAGTAAAAACTCATAAAAATCTTGAAGGATTTGAGGAGGAAACACAAGATCAATAAGGGGGTGGCGGAGACTCACCTTGCCCGATACACGAAAAGAGAAAACTCGTCCATTTTCGGACAGGGGGCCTTTTATAGGTGGCTAGCTAGACCACCTTCGGAGGCCAAAAATGCCTCTGCAACTCCACTATGTTCGGCAGCCGGACCTGGGTTTCTCCTCCAAAACATTTTCTTTCAAAACTCAATTTCTTTCTTCATTAAAACCATAAAAACATATAAAAACATTTTAGAAAACCTTTATTTTACCCTTCTAGAAGGCTCCGACATCCGAGAAATTCTGAATTCCAATGGAGATTCCGCCGGAGGTAGGAATTCCGGTGCCGGGGTCTAGCCAGGTATTACAGAGGGGTCAAGGAGCTGCTACTGAGGGCACTCCTATCCTCGAGGGCACCCTTATGGAGGGGGCTGAGTCCAGGCCGATTGAGGACGTTCCTACGGGTGCTGCTGAAAAAGATCGAGGGCAAGCGTCCTCTCCCCTCTGACGCCTCTGTCCCAGCTCCTAAGAAGTCTCGGACCTCCAGGCGTCCGGCCCCCCGCTTTGCCTCTGCTCGAAAAGGAAAAGACTCTGTTGGTGCCCCAGCTCTCTGCCCCTGATAACGACATCTTGAACGCAGAGGACATCACCCATCAGTCCCCGGCGAGCGTGGTCGTGGAAACTCTCCTGGAGCGGATGTTTGGTAGGGTGACCGAGGCCTCAGATCCTCGCCTGCTTGCTCTCACTGGCCTTTTGGCCAGCTCTACTCGAGAACAAGTAGCATTCCGGTCTCGGACTCGGGGGGAGCTCAGAGATACAATCAGGGAGATGCTTCTCATGGTAAGTTGTCCCTTCTGATTCTTGCTTTTATTTTGGTTCTCTTTGTTTCCTTGTCCTAATGGTTTTCTCTTTGTGCTAGGTGATGGGCCTCTTCATAGAGGTGGATGCTCGTGACCACTCTCTCCGAGAGTCTGTAGATCGCCGGATTAAGGAGGCACGTCTAGAGGAGAACTTGTCTGCCACCAGTGACGCTAGGGGCAACCTTGCGGCGGCCCACGAGCATTTGAAGTCCTTACAGGCAGAACTGACATATACCCTGGATGCTCTCAAGAGAGCTGATGAGAAGGCAGCTGCGGCAGAAATTCACTGTGATGAAGCTTTGAAATAGCTGTCTTCCCTGGAAGAGGTTCGGTGGGAGAGGGACGAGGCTGTGAGCCAAAAGAACAAGGTCTGGCACCAATACAAGGCCTTAAAGGCAGAATCTGAGGCAGCCCAGGCTCATTATGACGCTGTGATGGCCCAAAGGGAGGAAGCCCTGGCTCGGGTAGTGGTTCTTGAGCAGGAGCTGAGCAAGCGTGCTGATAATATCAAAGACCTGACCTTGGCGGCAGAGGAGTCTAAATTTCAAAATCAACAACTCTGTCAAAAAGTTAGCGCTTTGGAGAAGAGATGATCTGCCCTGCTCGAGGACGCTAAGCTCGCGGAAGACAGGGTCCAGTTGGAGTGTGAGGAGCACCTGAAGGAGTACAAGGAGTCGGCAGAGCTGAAAAAAGAGATCGAGCAGGCCTATGAAGCTCGTCTTCAAAGTTACAAGGACTCTTCTGAGTTAAAGGCAATGATAGCCGAGGCCTACGAGGCGCGACTTGCGGAATACAAAGCCTCCAACGAGATGAAGAATGCCATATGGCACAAGGACTTCCACATGTTCATCTCCGGTTTCAATCGGGGCTTGAGGGAAGCCAGGCATTCCCCTTCCACCCTGCTAGCTCAACTTCGAGCTTTTGAGGTAGACTCTGAAGGTGAGGAGGTGCATTACGGGGAGGATGACAGACCCTTGCCAAAAGGAGCTTCTCACATTGCCACTGGGTCTCATGAAGAGAGTGCCGAGCTTGAAGAGGGAGGTGAGCAGGAAAAGAGTGATGCCAGGCCTCAAGAAGAAGGTTCCAAATCTCCTGAGGATGCCAGACCCTTCGGGAGAGAAATCATGCCCTTTGTGGGTGATGGGGGTCAGAACAGCAGAATACTGGCCCTCCCAAGACTAGTAGTGTAGATGATGATGTAAATAATGAAGTGACTCGCGGTTGTCGAGGCCGGTCAAAAATAACCTTCTTGGTTATCAATAATTTACAACTGCAGATAGTGGTGAAGGATCGAATCTACAGAAAATTGATTACCTATTTATTTTTCTCAATCAAGACCAAGAGAACTAAGTGAAAACACAATTGAAAGTAAGTAATAGAAAGCTGAATGAAAGTAAAGTGCATTAAAAGTAAAAAAGGGGGGTTTGAGATTGATTTGACTAACAACTATTGAAAGCAATTAAAACAGCAAGTAATCAAAATAAAAGAGGAAATCAATATGAGAAAAGTCTAGTTGAAGATATGGATCCACTTTGGTTGTTTGGGTTGATCATTGAAACTTAGGTTTTCTTGATTCATTAAATAGATTAGTTATGGGAGTGGAAGACGCTCCTCACCACCATGTCCCTCCTTATGATTAAATCAATTAGGGAACGTCCTCTAATCAATTACTAATTAACAAATTGCCAAGGAACGTCCTTGGGCCATAGGCATCAAAACAATTGTCAATTGCATAAAGAATGAGAGAGATCCAATCCTAGCTACTCAAACGCATGAGATGTTGCTAGATCATGCAATTCCTTAGCTTTTACACCAAGTGTTCTTAGGTCATAATATTTCCAGCAATTACGGACTAACAAATATCCCAACTAACAATCAATTAACTTTGCAATCAAGAATCAAGTGGCCAATTTGATCAAAACAACAAAGCAATCTTAGAATTTAAGCACAATTGCATGAATATTGAACTAATCAAAAGCAAACACTTTATGTTCAGATCTCACAACCCTTTAAACAACCTTAGTTTCAACCAAACTTCAACTAGAATTAGGGTTTCAGCCACTCATGGCTGAACCAAAACAGAAAATAAAAGAGAAGAACAAAAGATGAAGAACTAAGGGGAAGAACCCTTGGAGAAGCCTTGGCGAATCCTTGGAGAAATTGTGTGAAACAAAATCTGCCTCTTCATGTCTTCTTGAAGCCTTTAAATAGGACTTGAGAGGCTGCCTAGGGTTTTTTGGTTGTCCAAAGTGCCCTTGGTCCAATATGTGTATGTGAAGGCAAGAGAAGGGCCTTTTGGTCTTTGTTGTTGCTCAAGGTGTGTTCAAGAAGCCTTCTTCACATTATTCATGCACTAAAGAGGAAGGTGGAGCCTTGATTTGAATTTTGAATGTGCATGGCATAAAGTGGGAAACATGTGATCTTCTTGATTTGGCTTATTGAACAAGGAGGAGGCTGTTCGGGGGCACTTTCGACCGCCTAAGGTAAGTTGTGGAGGCAGGACTTTCGGCTCTGAATGGGAGGTTCGGCCGTCGAAGGAGCTGCCGAAGATAGGTGAATTTCGTTTCTGGAGTGAAGGTTCGGCTGCCGAAGGTGCCGCCGAAGATGACTGGCAGTTTTGGCTTCCGAAAGTGCTTCCGAAAGAGGTTGAGTTTCGCCTCTGGACCAAAGGTTCAGCCGCCAAAAGTGCTGCTGAAGGTGGCTTTTCCAATTTTGGCACTTTTTGGTATTTTAAAGAGCATTTTCTCCAAATTACTTCTTTACACCTAATATTTGCAAAACATGATTAAAACTACAAAATTAGATAGAATAGGTGTAAATAAACATCAATAAGATCATGATAATGTTGACTAAAATATGCTCTATCATGAAGCTCCTAGGAATGTAAGTCCTTTACGGACAATGTTTCCTCCAGTAGTCATAGATGATTAGAATAGGTTGTAATTTTATTTTTGTTTAATGAAATTTAACTTTTGCTTGTGTTTACACTTAAACTATTTCCATCCTTGTTTGTTTTTTCCGACTTCATCAAATTGCTCAATCTGTGAAAGCCTACTTTGCTCAATCAATAAATTAAGGACAAAGCTTTTAAGTTATACTCTTATTCAGTGACTTCCCAAAGAGATCAGTCACCTTGGACTAACCAGTTCAGTTAGCAATTTTCTTGTCCTAGAGTTGATTAGAGCTGGTACTCCAATAATTGGTTAAACTTCTAACTTATAAGTTCTTCTAATCTCGCAAAGGTATTCTTATTGATTTTTTATTCTGTTGATTAATTCATGATTTGAGATTGAATATATAAATTTCGTGTAATCAAAGTGAAGTGGACCATGTACCTTTTAAAGTGATGAGCAGAGCTGGCCTCTTTATTTTTAGTTCTGTATAGATAGGAATTGAGGCTGGGGCCTTGTCTGCTCATGCCTTAGGTTTCCTCTTGCTCCTTGGGTCAGAGGGAGTTCGTGACTCCCACTTTATCCCTCTAGTTTTTTATTCTTTTCTTGCTTGATTCCTCCGAGCTCGGATTTATGTATTTTAGGTCGGCACTTTTGGCCTCATGTTGCTTCATTATCTCAGCTGGTTTTGTGGTGCCGGGGGTACTTGGGGAGCCCGGTCACCTATCTCACTAAGGTCTTAAATGAGATTTAGGCTCTTTGGCCTTACTGTCGCTTCATCATCTCAGCTGGTTTTGTGGTGCCGGGGGCATTTGGGGAGCCCGGTCACCTACCTAACTGAGGTCTTGCGCAAGATTCAGGCACTGTGGCCTTACTGTCGCTTTATCATCTCAGCCAGTTTTGTGGTGCCGGGGGCGCTTGGGGAGCCCGGTCACCTACCCCGCTGAGGTCTTGCGCAAGATTCAGGCACTGTGGCCTTACTGTCGCTTCATCATCTCAGCCGGTTTTGTAGTGCCGGGGGCGCTTGGGGAGCCCGGTCACCTACCCCACTGAGGTCTTGCGCAAGATTCGGGCACTGTGGCCTTACTGTCGCTTCATCATCTCAGCCGATTTTGTGGTGCTGGGGGCGCTTAGGGAGCCCGGTCACCTACCCCGCTGAGGTCTTGCACAAGATTCAGGCACTGTGGCCTTACTGTCGCTTCATCATCTCAGCCGGTTTTGTGGTGCCGGGGGCGCTTGGGGAGCCCGATCACCTACCCCACTAAGGTCTTGCGCAAGATTTAGGCATTGTGGCCTTACTGTCACTTCATCATCTCAGCCGGTTTTATGGTGCCGGGGGCGCTCGGGGAGCCCGGTCACCTACCTCACTGAGGTCTTGGACCTTTGTGCCTGTTCTTTTTCCTTTTTTCTTTTAATGGAAGCAAGGCTGCCCTCCCCGTTTCGGCTTCTCTTTTTTCCTCTTCGGCTCATCCGACCTCCAGTTCCCCCCACAATCATGTTGATGGTTCCGCTGGAACCATCATTCACCGGTCCTGCTCCTGCCCTCCGGGGTCTCTCTGTTGTAGGGTTAGGCTGAGGCCTTTCTCCCTCTGGTTTTTTTACGAAATTTCTGAGGTGTCCCCTCTTTATCAACCTCTCAATTTCGCTGATCAGCTGATAGCAGTTGTTGGTGTCATAGCCGTGTGTACGATGATACTGATAGTATTTGTCAGGATCCCGCTGGCTTGCCTCGGCCCTCATCGGTTTCGGCCATTGGACGAACTCCTTGTTCTGGATTGCCATGAGCAGTTCAGCTTTGGAGGCGTTGAGTGGGGTCAGGTTCTCTTGAACCCGCGGGGGGAATGTTCTTTGTTCTAGAACCCGAGGGGGGAGGGGTCCTTGATCCCTTCGGTCCCAGGGCTGTCTGTACGGCTCAGGTCTTTTGTTTTGCTTTCTGTCATGCCTCTCCAACCTCCTTTCTTCCGGGGCTTTTCCCCTGTCCGCTGACTCCTTAGCAAATCTGCTTGTTACTAAGGCATCATCCTGCCTTATGTACTTCTCTGCCCTCTTCATCAGCTCTGCCAGCGTGGTGGGGGGCTTTCTACTCAATGAGCCAAAAAACTCGGGGGAGATGGTCCCCTTCTGTATGGCCTCCACCGCTCTGCCCTCGTCCAGCTCGGGGATCTGCAAAGTTTCTGTATTTGTAATACCCGGCTAGATTCAGACATCGGAATTCCTACCATCCGGGGGAGTTCGAGGATGTCAGAGGTCTCTGGCAGGGTAAGAGAAAGTTTTCTAAAATATGTGCAAGTGTTTTAAAGGTTTAGCGTAGAAAAGGATTGAGTTTTGAAGAGATATGGCCAAGGAGGCATTTTGCCATGTTCGGCCCCCTAAGGTTAAGTTCGGCCGCCTAAAGTGCCCAATGTTCGGCCCCCGAAGGTTATGTTCGGCCCCCGAAAGTTGCATAGTTTTGCATGCGATTCGGCAGCCGAACCTGAGGCGGTTGCTCATCTATAAGGGCACCGAGTGGCAGAAAAAGGAGGAGGTTTCTTCTCTCCTTCTGGCCTAGGTGAGTTCTTGATCTCCTTAAAGTATTTTCATGGTTTTTCTTCACATCTTTCACGGTTTTAATGAGTTTTACCCTTGTTTTGAAGAGTTGTGAGCTTGAAACAAGGTTTTGGAGTTTGAAGCTTTTGAAGCTTGGTTTCTCCATATCTTTGAGTTTGGATCATCTCAGCCTTTGTTCTTCAAGAGGTAAGTGTTGATCCCTGGTTCTTATGATGTTTTTATGAGTTTTGTAAAGGGAAAAGGGAGCTAGGCATGAGTTTGCATGAGATGTGCATAATAGGGTTATGAATCCTTTATGTTTGATGTGTGTCTTGTGAGCTTGTTTGTTGGAGTTTAAAGTTATTTGAAGCTCCCTTAGGCTTGTTGACGTGTTTATGCATGTTTTAGAAGGGTTAAATGCATGTGTTGAGGTCTGAACAGGTGATGGAGGGACTGGCAGGCGTCCTTGTGCACGAAACTGAGTTCTGGCTAAACTCAGGTTCGGCCCCCGAAAGTCCAAGTTAGGCCGCCGAACATGCCTGACTTTCGTCTCTGGAGGAGACATTCGGCCGCCGAAGGTGCTGCCGAAGGTGCCCTGTCCAGCCTTCCTTTGCTTGTTTTGCATGCATGTTTTGTGATGTTTTAGAGGGTTTTTGGAGAGATGTTCATAGTTATGTTAGAGTATGTTTGGTACCTCATTTACGTCCATCTGTGTAGGATTGGACCGAGGAACCGAGAAGGCTCCAGAGTTAGAGTTGGCCCAGAGTTAGCCAGCATTGGCTAGAGGTGAGTGGAACTAAACTACATATTTTCTCTTGAGAAATGACACGATTCTAGCATGATCCACGCATCATAAACTGCCATGTTATGTATTAGGTTGTGTTGCATTAGAATTCACGAATATGATGCATTGCATATGTTGTTGTTCCTGTGGATGAATGTTGAATGATCCTTAGCCCTTGACAGAGAGCAGATACAGAGTTATGGCATGAGATAGCCATACCAGGTCGCCCCTGGATAGTCCAGGTCGCTCCTGGTACTATGAGTGAGACAGCTGGGCTGTCAAATCAGAGTTAAGAGTAGACCAGGTGATGACATCGTCTCCCTGGCACAGTTGGTCATGTTATGATATCAGAGCAGAGATAAGAGTAGACCAGGTGATGACATCGTCTCCCTGGCACAGTTGGTCAGATTATCACATGTAGTTGAGGGCTATTGGTGACAAGTTCATCCTTGAGATGATATGTTTGTGATGTGATGCATTTCATGAAAGCATGTAATGAATGAACTGTTTTTATTGTTCCTCCTCACTGGGCTGTAGTAGCTCATCCCACTCCCTTAACCCCAGTTTTGCAGGTTCTGAGATAGCTATGGGAAGTTAAAGTCAGCAAGAGTACAGAGGGAAGATATGCATGAATGTATGGTTGTAGTACAGTAGTGGACATGATGTAACTCAAAGATTAGTGGTAATGTAATGTGTATAGATATGTACTGTCGTATACTGGATAGACTTGTGCTTTTCCTAGTATCATTGCTATAGTGTGATGTATGATTAATCCCTTGTACATGAATCCTGTTTTACGTTTCTTGATGAGAAATGTGTGAGTTAGGCTTAATGTATGGCTTTGATGTGATACCAGTGGATTGTGTTACAGAGTAAAAGGGTTTCAATCCCTTGATCCACAGCAGATAGTAGTCCCTGGTATAGGCCCTGAGGGCCATTTCAGATTGCTATATCTGAGTAGCAGTAGTTAAGCCTACAAAGTTTTACAGGATTGTTGAGTATCTTTGTATCATGTATGGGATTTATCAGGTACACAGAGAGTATAGTCGGCTTGCTACGGGTCCCGGCGGCCTTAAGCCGATCTGGATCCTAGTGCCAGTAATGGTTCGGGTCGTTACTGAGGGGTACCGGTTTCCGGGTCGTTACAGATTGGTATCAGAGCATAGGGCCTCAAGAGTACGGTGTGTTGGGATATCCCACATCGGAAAGAGGTGTTGTCTTGTATAGGAAGGAAAGCACAATAAGTTAAAATCATGTCCACTAGGATAGGATGTGGAGTCCTGTCTTGCATGCTGATGTGAAATGCCATGATGAGTTGCATGTGCATTATTAATATGTTTGATATGTGTTAAGGATTCATGTGTTTTCACATGGATCAGTTGATGATATTGTGTGTGCTGTTGTGCTTTTTCAGAGGCAGGATGAGAGGAACTTGTCGATCTGCTAGATTGACAGGAGCTCCGCCGGAGGATGAGGACATGGATGCTCATCTCCCCGTTCTGCAAAGGGCAACATCAGATAGTTTAAGCAGAGAAGGTACTTCAAGGGACCCTAGAAGGTCTGTTGATGAGAGTAGAAGGGGAGTTGTTCAGAGTAGTATGTCAGGGTATCAGAGAGAAGGAGAGGAGGATGAGCAGAGTAGAGATGATAGCTTTAGTAGAAGTAGGTTGGGAGGAGATATGGGTGAGTCCCAAGGAGGCACTCAGGCCTCGAGGTTTGTTCCACCTCAGTATCCACCCTATCAGTGGGAGGCAGAGTACCCGATGAGAGGTACATCAGAGTTTCCTAGATATAACCCATATCCCACCTTTATGCCTTATCCTTCCTTTTACCCGCCAAATCCACCGTCATATCCACAGTATACCATGTTTCCACCCTTCTTTTGTTACCCAGGGTCAGTAAACCCTAACCTAGGGCATGTTGCATCTCCTCCACCACCAGGAGAACCAGTAGCCCCAATTGTCCAAACACCCAAGCCTAGTTCACCTGGGGAAAGTATGGTGCAGATGACAGCTTATTTGAGGTTGGATGTTCCCATATTTGAGACTGGTGATGACCCTGTTGAGTATCTTAGAATGGTTAAGCTGATAACCGATGAGTTGGGAGCTACTGAGAGTAGAGCCATACAGATGGCAGGGGTTACATTGAAATGTGAGAAGGCAAGGGAATGGTTCACCCAGCATGTGGACCCGAGGGTAGAACGCTTATCCTGGGAGCAGTTTGCTTCAGAGTTTACAGGATGGGTTTGTCCAGAGAGCCCAAGGGAGTGTCAGAAGAGTGACTTTGCGCAGCCTGAGCAGACAGAAAACATGAGTGTAGAAACTTACCCAGAGACTAGTGATCGTTTTCCTTTGGGTGAAGCTGCTGCAAAGAATAAAAAGAAAGTGAGAGGCCTGAAAGGGTCAAAGAAAAGAGAGTTCTGGAATAGGGTACAGTTTGGCATGGGTTTTCGCGAGGGTTCGAGTTCTGGTTGGGATAGTTTTAGATGTGTGAAGTGCGGTAGGAGGCACAAAGGCGTATGTCGGGCTGGGACAACAGCATGTTTCAGGTGCGGACAGGAGGGGCACATGGCACGAGAGTGTCCCATTACGGTCATGTCAGCACAGTTCCCACAGACATCCGCAGACAATATAATTCCACCAGAAGCTCCAGCCTCGGTGCAGGGCAGAGGTAGAGAAAGAGGGGTAGTCCCTTCTTCAGGAGGTTCCTTCAGTGGACGTCCGTTAGTTCCGGCTCGGATTTTCACCCAGGATCAGCCAGAGACAGACACACGGAACACAGTGGTGCCAGGTAAACTCACTTTTGAGTGTTCTGATGTGTATAGACTATTAGTTGATGTGAATATAGTAAAGTGTAATAGAGTTAGATGGTCAGAGACGAGTGAGTCGTTAAAGGTTAGTGCGCCGGGAAAAAGCTCGAGAGCTATAGCCGTGGCTTTGAAATCCAGGTAGAGAGAGAGTGATCTCTCATCTCTGAGTGTAGACCTCAAGTAAAGAAATAAGGCAGAGAATAGCGTAAGAAAGTGTAGAGTAAAAAAAAGAATAAAAGTAAGTAAGAGAAAAGTAAGCAAAGAAAAGAGTAAATGAGATAAGATAGAGCAGAGAAAGAACAGAATAGAATAAAGGTAAAGTACGAAAGTGTAGAAGGAGATTTCAGTTTAGTCTGGGATTAGATGGCGATGAGCTCTGGTTCAGATAGTTCTGGATGCGTGAGGTGTGGGGTTTACACGAAAGTGGTCTGTTAGTATGGGACTACGGCATGTATAGATGCGAGCAGGAAGGACTCATGTTATGTGAGTGTCCTACTGCGGCCCTGATTGGCACAGTCCCAGCAGATGACTTCTAGTAGTGTACCTCAGCCTGTAGCTCTAGCCATGTTTTCGGACAGGGGTTGAGGCAAGAGAAGAGAGTTCTCCTTTTCTTTGGTCGGTTCCCGAAGGACGATTCGTTAGCTTTAGCTTGGATCTTCATCCTGACTCAGTAGGCGGTTAACACATTGAACACGGTGACGTCAAATACGTTCACTTGCGGGTGTTCAGATGTGTAGATTATAGTGGACCCTGATGTTTCTTTCCCTGTTGTTTTGAGAGCCATAAATAGAGGAGGGGTTGATAACTTCTGGCTTAGAGTGTTCTCTTTGGGTCAGAGGGCCCAAGAGTGTGATCCATCTATGGCAGAGTCAGTCTGTCGGTTCAGTTCAGAGTTTGTTGAGAGTAGTAGATGCCGTCCAGCTGACCTTATGGTTCTAGGGGTGACTGATGATGTCAACCTAGGGCGGATTGGCTAGCTACTTGAGGTACTACCTAAGTCTGCAAAGACAAGGTAGGACAGTTCAGAGTTCAGAGGCTCGGATGGGTCAGAGTTAGTCCTTAGAGGGGGACAGTTTAGCATACCCAGCAGTTTGATATCAACCCTACAGGCTCGTGCATTCGTTAGGGAAGTTAGTCAGGAGTTTTCTTGCTCTTGTTTGAGCGCATAGCCAGGTCAGGGAACCAGCCTCAGTAGTCATAGACAGGAAAAGAGAAAGAGTGTTAGATGTTATCCCAGACGAGTTAGCAGGTTTACCATTAGTAAACCCAGTAGAGTGTGAAAGTTAAGTGAGAATGGAGACTAGCTGCATCTTCACCTTTTCCTTTGAAATGATACCTGTAGCATGTAAGAGTTGAAACCTATAAGAGCTAGTAAAGCAGTTACAGACTGAAGAGCGATAGTAGAACTTGGTAGTAAAGGCTTCTATCCGACTTAGTACCACACACCCTGGAATGTTCCAGTATCGTTGTGAGAAACGGAGGATGAAACCTTGAGATTTTATCACAACTGTGAAGAGTTGCACAAACTCACTACCAAGGATAGGTGTTCCATAGGAACAGCTAGTAGAAGCCGGTTGTTTTCTATAATCGACGATCTGTCGAAAGATAGAGAAAAGCCAGTTAACAGTTGCGTAGAGATGAGAGTTTGATTGTAATGAAGAGTGTAAACCAGAGGGAAGGGGTAAAACTGCTCAGCGACTCTGAGTATACAAGACAGGATTTACTGGGTAAGGCTTAGCTGCCCTCAGTCAGATGTCGCTTATCAGTTTATCCTATAGAAACAGATAGCTAGAGAGCTAGAGAGCTAAAGCGCTAGAGATAGTCCAGTGTAGTTAAAAAGGGATCAAAAGGGTAAAGAAGAAGAAAAGCGGGCAAGGATCAGAGTGCGCAGCAAAATCGTAGAATAGTTTAGAGAAACAGAGAAGCATGCCCGTTATCTACGAAATGTTGTAGATTTTCAGAGAACATGGCATAGAGGTCAGGTTCTGTAAGCTGAGTGCAATTGCAGGGCATGTCTGTTTCATTGTGATGTGTCACAATATAACATTGAAAGTAAGTAGAGAGAGAGAACGTGATAGCCAAGTCATCTAGCATTTCCGTAGAGTTATAAAGCCGAGAAGCAGCAAAGAGAAAGGAAGCTCCGTAGTCAGATGAAAGATTCAAGTCAGTTGTTGTGTACTGACAGAAGTGATAAGGAAAGAGAAGTAAAGGTTAGTATAACCAGAGGAGTGTGAATAAGCTGAGAAAAGGCAAAGAAAAGAAAAGTTAGTAGTCATATGAAAGAGTCAAGTCGATTGTGTACAAGCAAGAGTGGTAAACAATTAATGTAAACACAGCTTAAGCAGTGAAGGGTCAGCAAAGTCAGACAGTATAGCTAACCCGGGAGTTTTACTTCAGGGGTATCTGTGTCTCTTCGTAGAGACCGATGGTAGGCTTTCTTCTTGTTTCCCTGTATGTTTATTGTTGTTGTTTTAACATTCGAGGACGAATGTTTTTAAAGGAGGGAAGAATGTAATACCCGGCTAGATTCAGACATCGGAATTCCTACCATCCGGGGGAGTTCGAGGATGTCAGAGGTCTCTGGAAGGGTAAGAGAAAGTTTTCTAAAATATGTGCAAGTGTTTTAAAGGTTTAGCGTAGAAAAGGATTGAGTTTTGAAGAGATATGGCCAAGGAGGCATTTTGCCATGTTCGGCCCCCTAAGGTTAAGTTCGGCCGCCTAAAGTGCCCAATGTTCGGCCCCCGAAGGTTATGTTCGGCCCCCGAAAGTTGCATAGTTTTGCATGCGATTCGGCAGCCGAACCTGAGGCGGTTGCTCATCTATAAGGGCACCGAGTGGCAGAAAAAGGAGGAGGTTTCTTCTCTCCTTCTGGCCTAGGTGAGTTCTTGATCTCCTTAAAGTATTTTCATGGTTTTTCTTCACATCTTTCACGGTTTTAATGAGTTTTACCCTTGTTTTGAAGAGTTGTGAGCTTGAAACAAGGTTTTGGAGTTTGAAGCTTTTGAAGCTTGGTTTCTCCATATCTTTGAGTTTGGATCATCTCAGCCTTTGTTCTTCAAGAGGTAAGTGTTGATCCCTGGTTCTTATGATGTTTTTATGAGTTTTGTAAAGGGAAAAGGGAGCTAGGCATGAGTTTGCATGAGATGTGCATAATAGGGTTATGAATCCTTTATGTTTGATGTGTGTCTTGTGAGCTTGTTTGTTGGAGTTTAAAGTTATTTGAAGCTCCCTTAGGCTTGTTGACGTGTTTATGCATGTTTTAGAAGGGTTAAATGCATGTGTTGAGGTCTGAACAGGTGATGGAGGGACTGGCAGGCGTCCTTGTGCACGAAACTGAGTTCTGGCTAAACTCAGGTTCGGCCCCCGAAAGTCCAAGTTAGGCCGCCGAACATGCCTGACTTTCGTCTCTGGAGGAGACATTCGGCCGCCGAAGGTGCTGCCGAAGGTGCCCTGTCCAGCCTTCCTTTGCTTGTTTTGCATGCATGTTTTGTGATGTTTTAGAGGGTTTTTGGAGAGATGTTCATAGTTATGTTAGAGTATGTTTGGTACCTCATTTACGTCCATCTGTGTAGGATTGGACCGAGGAACCGAGAAGGCTCCAGAGTTAGAGTTGGCCCAGAGTTAGCCAGCATTGGCTAGAGGTGAGTGGAACTAAACTACATATTTTCTCTTGAGAAATGACACGATTCTAGCATGATCCACGCATCATAAACTGCCATGTTATGTATTAGGTTGTGTTGCATTAGAATTCACGAATATGATGCATTGCATATGTTGTTGTTCCTGTGGATGAATGTTGAATGATCCTTAGCCCTTGACAGAGAGCAGATACAGAGTTATGGCATGAGATAGCCATACCAGGTCGCCCCTGGATAGTCCAGGTCGCTCCTGGTACTATGAGTGAGACAGCTGGGCTGTCAAATCAGAGTTAAGAGTAGACCAGGTGATGACATCGTCTCCCTGGCACAGTTGGTCATGTTATGATATCAGAGCAGAGATAAGAGTAGACCAGGTGATGACATCGTCTCCCTGGCACAGTTGGTCAGATTATCACATGTAGTTGAGGGCTATTGGTGACAAGTTCATCCTTGAGATGATATGTTTGTGATGTGATGCATTTCATGAAAGCATGTAATGAATGAACTGTTTTTATTGTTCCTCCTCACTAGGCTGTAGTAGCTCATCCCACTCCCTTAACCCCAGTTTTGCAGGTTCTGAGATAGCTATGGGAAGTTAAAGTCAGCAAGAGTACAGAGGGAAGATATGCATGAATGTATGGTTGTAGTACAGTAGTGGACATGATGTAACTCAAAGATTAGTGGTAATGTAATGTGTATAGATATGTACTGTCGTATACTGGATAGACTTGTGCTTTTCCTAGTATCATTGCTATAGTGTGATGTATGATTAATCCCTTGTACATGAATCCTGTTTTACGTTTCTTGATGAGAAATGTGTGAGTTAGGCTTAATGTATGGCTTTGATGTGATACCAGTGGATTGTGTTACAGAGTAAAAGGGTTTCAATCCCTTGATCCACAGCAGATAGTAGTCCCTGGTATAGGCCCTGAGGGCCATTTCAGATTGCTATATCTGAGTAGCAGTAGTTAAGCCTACAAAGTTTTACAGGATTGTTGAGTATCTTTATATCATGTATGGGATTTATCAGGTACACAGAGAGTATAGTCGGCTTGCTACGGGTCCCGGCGGCCTTAAGCCGATCTGGATCCTAGTGCCAGTAATGGTTCGGGTCGTTACTGAGGGGTACCGGTTTCCGGGTCGTTACAGTATTGAAATGGGCTACATACTCCCTCAAAGACTCATTCCTCCTCTGCCTGACTGTCTCTAGGTAGCTCGTCTTTCTGTCCGCTGGTACTCCCGCTATGAACCGGCTAATGAAGATGCTAGCTAGGTCTCCAAAACTCCTAATACTTCCAGCCTCTAGACTATTGAACCAAGCCCGTGCTGGACCCGTGAGTGTTGTGGGGAATACCTTGCACATCAATGCATCCAACAGAGTCTATAGCTCCATGAAGGTTTTATAGTTGAGGACGTGCTCTCTTGGGTTTCCCGTTCCGTCATAGGCTGCCATGGGTGGCATCATAAACTTCTTGGGGATGGTCTCATGCTGCACCCATTTCGAGAAAGGTGAAGAGGTGGGCAAGAGAGCCTGGTTGTGATCCCTCGCCCCCAAATCAGCCATGAGCTGCTCCTTCATTTTCTACAGCTTCTGATCCACACCCTCTTTTTCTTGCTTGGGCCGCTTCTCCCGGCAATATTCTTCTTCTCGCTCTTCATCTTCTGTCCTTCTTGTTGTTGTTCTGGCTGAGTAACTCTCCGCCTCATCATGTTCTATCAACTCCCTTACCCTTCTTCCCCATATTCTAGCCTCCGGCTCTTCCTCTTCGCCTGGCCTCCTCCCTCTTTCTCCGGTTTCTCTGCTGTTTGTTTGAGGGTGGTTAAAGGTAGGCTGAGGTTCATTGGTTCGGGGTTCTTCTACCAGCGGCAACATGTTCATTGGGGTATTGAGGCCCCTTTGTTGCATCATCTGCGCCAGCCAGTGAGCGGTGTTTTGCAATTGAAGGGCCATGGCTTGGAGGTCTTGGTTGGATAGGGTGTTTCCAGGTATATTCCCTGCCAAGCTCGGTGAGGGATTGAAAGGGATTGGTAGTTGGTTGTTGGGAGTTGTGGGGCTGGAGAAAGAGAATTGCTGCCCCTCTTGGGCAGAACTCAGGTCATTGGGGGTGTTGACGATGTTGTTTTCGTTATAGTTAGCCATTGTGGATCTCAGTGGGTTTTGTAAGAGTGGAACTCCGGCGATGAAAAGATCTCCCTCGTTCTCACAGACGGCGCCAATTGATAATCTGAGATCCAGAAAATAGGGTTTTAAAATAGTTGAGTAAGCTTGGTTTGAGAGGAAGGTGCTCCCCTCCTTTTATTCTTTTTCTTGGTCTGTCAGTGACGTATAACAACCTTCTTGTCATTGGGCCACCTGTCCCTGCTATGCTGATCTGTATGTACGAAAGAATCAGGCCTCTGTGCCATGCTAAATGGCCATTTAATTCTCCCTTTTAGCACGCGTGTGAACCGAGCAGTTCGGGGCTGGGCCAGTGATCCTTATTTTGCTAAGCCTCCGGGCCGGGCTCGGGAAGAGAAGGCTGGGTCTTGAGCAAAGCCCAACCTCAAGGATGAATGGGCTGGACCTTCTCACTCGTGGGACTCCGCGGGTCCTGGGCCGGCTCTGTCATTGTGGGCTCGGCCTCTTACCAGGGTAGTGAAACCCAGCGGTCATCAGGTTCGGTTCGGTTTTGATAAGAAAAAAATCAAAAAAACCGAACCGAATCGATTAGTGATAATAATATGTTATTTTCAATAATATAGAGAAATTAAATCATATTAAGATTAAAATATTTTAATTAAATTTTAAAATATTAAAAATAAAGTGTAAAAAATAAAAAATTTATTAAAAATCAAAACCGATCAAACTGAATCGAATCGAATCAAATCAGATCTGTTCGGTTCGATTTGATTTCTGATCAAAATTGATTCGGTTCGGTTTTCATAAATACTAAAATTTTGATTTTCAGTTTATTCGGTTCGGTTCGGTTCAAAATCAAACCGACCGAATGCTCACCCCTAGCAGCAACTGATGACAATAAGTTGTTCATTCAAGTAGTGGGAGGATGAAAAGGAAGTCGAGTTTATGGATTAGGTAGTACTGCCTACTCTGCCTTCTCCCAGTCAGGATTAGAGTCAGGATTAGGGGGTACATCAACAAATATGTCATAATCCTAATCACCAAAATGGAAGAAGGATATGAAAAAGAAGTATAATTCTTTGCAAAAAATCATGGAGGAATAAAATTGCATGTTATTTGAAATGCGTGAAGAACTACGGGCATCAAGGATGAGACAACATGCTTCTTCATCGGTGTCGACATCATCTGATTTCTATCTAGCTCATGGATCCTCTGATACTTCGCACATGGCCTGGTGATGTGACAAGAAGTAGGGAAGCGAGCCCAGTCACTTTGCAGCTCCGCCAGCATGCGCGCCGGGGGAATTAAATGGCCGCCTGACATGGAGAGGTGTTCTGAACCGTCTGTATGAACTGCCTAAGTGATAGAGATAGATGACACTGTGACAGAAAGACAGTTATACGTCACTAAAGAATAAAAGGAAAAGGAATAAAGGGGGAGAGGCGTGATCTTCCCTAACTAAACTTACACACACACCGTAAACTCTATTTTTTGGATCTCAGAACATCAAACTAAATAATCATTCTTTTTTTTTTTATTTAACTTTTTGTCATGTAAATCATTACTAAAACTACACTCTCTCTTCAGTTTAAAGAGAGAGTTTTCTCTTAGGAGTGGTTTTTTCCCCTGAGATAGTAGGCCTTGCTCAATATCAAAAACATGGTTCCTCAACCTTACCAAGTAGGAATGGCTCTCTCATCTCACTTAGAATGAGTTTCTCTTACCTTTCCGTCTGGTGAAGGTGTAGATAGCTTTTTATTGTTGTTATTTTTTGGCCTAGCAAGCTGTTTGACTGAGAGAGGAAAATCTTTTCCTAATGGGCTTTTAGTTTGCTGCTTGTGCATGTGGTTGTCTTGAAGTTTTTTATTTGGAGACGACACAAAATTTATGCCATACAAGGTTGAAGACCGGCGGAGAGGCTACAACAACGTGAAAATCTTGAATCAACAATAGTATTGGTGCTCTCTTCCTAGCTTTTTTATTTGGTGTTGCCTCCCTTAACTCATATGAGGAAGCTCCGATTGTGATTGAGGAAGTCTCCCCTTCCCTTGTTGTAGCGTGAAATTATTAAAAATGACTTATCCAATTTCAATAAATATAAATTAAATATAGTGTGAATAGAATCGTATCTACATAAAATTTACAATAAAAATTTCTAATTAGGAACCCGAATTAAACAATAAAAAGTAAAAGAGAGGATTTAATCAAAAGTGAAATTAAAGTAAAAAATTAAGGAAATTAAAGAAAGTAATAATCTATTGAAAACCAAATAATAAACTTGAGGAAACATCAATACAAATAAATTTTAGTTGAAAAATAGAATATGTTTCAGTTGTGAAAATTAATCACTAAAGTAAAAATATCTTTATTTATTAAATAAATAAATTGGTTCTAGTTATGAGAGACACTTCTCATAATCAATCTCTCCTAAGTGTAAATTAATTAGAAAATATTTGCTAATTAACCCTAGTCAATAAACAATCCAAATAATGTCTATTGAATTTTATTTATCAACCTGTCTTAAGAATTATAGAGATTAAATTTTAGCTAACAAATCAAATCGCATAGTAAGTTTAAATTAGATAATGCAATTTCTTAGTGGATTACACTAATTATTACCTATTATTAAATAACTCAAATAATTATGAATTCAATCATCCAAACTAACAATATATTATCTTGCCAATATGAATAACGAATCCTATTAATCAATCAATAAAGCAATACTAATAATAAGAGTTGAAATTACATAAATATTAAAAGAAATAAAGTTAATAATTAAGTTTAGATCTCATAAAAAAACTGAAAATTCAATCTGTAACCTATCTTTAACTAGAATTAAAGGACTTAGGACTCCTAGCTGCCGGAAGGTACAAAAATTTGGAGAAAATTTGACCAAAGAGAGAGAGCGTTGGGGCTGCTATAAAAAAGACTACTTAAATAGCAAAACCCTAAAGAAATTCTACCCAAAATTCACTTCCTAAAGAGATAAAATTAAAGTTTCCAAGTAAAATAAAATATTGATTCATTTTCTAATGAGAGAGGAAGTTTCCTAAGCTTGCTGAATGAGCATTCCATGATTTGAGGCAAAAATAAAGGTATTTTAATAAGAAATTTCGAATCTAGCACATCAGTTGCATCTCTGCTGCTGCTCAAAGCTTTGTCAAAAGACATTGTCAAGTCTTCAATAAATATGTTCAACTACTGCACATAATTAATTTTTTTCTTTTTGATTTTGACTCATTTTTGTATCACTATATGAAATCCATAAAAATTACAAAAAAATAAAAGGAAAAACTATAATTTAATCCCTCTAATTTAGTGAAATATAACTTTCGTCCCTTTGTTTTAAAAAATCATCAATTTAGTCACTGTGATTTTTAAAAACTAAGCCATTGGTCTCTCCAGTTAAATTTTCAGTTAAGTCGCCGTTAGTCTCAGTTAAAAGACTAAAATTGTAATACTAGTTGTTGCTTGACCTAGTGATGTCTGTTTTGTACATGATCTGTATATGTATATATGTTTTCCTGTATGTGAAAACCAGGCTTAACAGGTATGAGTTAACCCATCTAGAGCAAGCTCTAGTCAGAGATACAGAGTACAGAGTACATGAGTACAGAGTACAGAGATAGTGCATGCACAGGTTAAGCCTTGGTTCAGAAAAGAGTGTTATTTTCACAGAAAATGTATGATCATGTATGAGGTTTACAGGTACACAGAGAGTATAGCAGGCTTGCTACGGGTTCTGGCGGCCTTAAGCCGACCTGAATCCTAGCGCCGGTGACGGTCCTTTTTGGGGTCGTTACAGATTGGTATCAGAGCCCTAGGTTCACATGATCGGACTTATAGAGACAGTGTTGGGCTCAGACAGGTTAGAAGTGGTCAAGCACAATAGGAAATCATGTCCACTAGGATAGGGTCTTGAGTCCTATCTGCTATGATATGCCATGAGTGTTGTATGTGTAGGATTGATATGTGATGTTTCTGTGCTAAAGTGGTATGTTATATGTTGTGTTTCCAGAGTCAAGATGCGAGGAACTCGTCGATCAGCTCGATTGACTGGAGTCCCACCAGAGAATGAGAGATCAGCTGCTCGTCCTCCTGCATTGCCAAGGGCAAGGTCTCAGAGATCTAGCAGGGAAGGTACGTCAATAGACCCTAGAAGGTCTGTCGACGAGAGCAGAAGAGGTACAGCTAGGGGAGGAAGATCAGAGGAAAGGAGGGAAGCTATGGAGATTGATCGGTCTAGAGATGATAGCATGGGTTTAGGCCGTTTTGAGGAAGGTATGGGAGAGTCGCAGGGAGGTGCTCAGACCTCAGGCTTTGGCTATCCAGCCTTTCCGCAGGACCCAGAGTATCCGATGGAAGGTATGTCGGAGTACTCGAGTTTTGTGCCATATCCTCCTTATATGCCTTATATGCCTTATCCTTACTATCCACCATATCCTATGTATCCCTCTTCCCCTACCCATCCAAGTGCAGCACACCCAGTGCCAAATGAACCAGTACTACCACCAGAACCAGTAGCCCCTGTTGTTGACAGACATGAACCTAGCTCATCTGGAGGTAAAGTTCAAATGACGGAGTACTTGAAATTGGATGCTCCTAAATACAACACGGGAGATGATCCATTTGATTACCTCAGAGCAGTTAGGATGATAACCAGTGAATTGGGAGCAGATGATAGGAGAGCCATTGAGATGGCAGGTTTCACATTAAAATGCAAGAAAGCCAGAGAATGGTTTAAGAATTATGTGGAGCCTAGAATGGACAGTATGTCATGGGGAGAGTTTGCCAATGAATTTGCAGGGTGGGTTTTTCCTGATAGTTCCAGAGAGATGAAAGTCATTGAATTTGAACAGTTGAGACAGACAGATGAGATGAGTGTTGATGAATTCACAGATAAGTTCCTGGATCTGCTTCAGTACGTGGGTCAAGCCTATAATACTGATCAGAAGAAAGCAAGGAGATATACTATGAGACTGCATCCCAGGTATGCTTCCTTGATTCTTCCAGCAGAAAAGGAGAGTTTCCATACCATAGTAGACGCAGCCAGGAAAATGGAAGCTAGTGCCAATATTCAGAAACAGGCTAAGGCACAGGCTTCGGGTTCTAAAGCCCTTACACCAAGCAGTAAAAGATGGGATAGAGCAAAAGGAACAAAGAGTAAGTTCTGGAGTAAAGTTAAGTCAGGTCTGGGAATAGGTAGTGGCTCAAGCTCTGGCACAGCTCCAGTCTGCAGACGATGCGGAAAACCACATGGAAGAGTTTGTCGGTTGGGATCTACAGCTTGTTTTCGATGTGGACAGGAAGGGCATATTGCTCGGGATTGTTCGCAGATGACTTTTGCACCATCCCAGCAGATGAGTTCAGGCAGTGTGGTACAGCCAGTTGTACGGCCAGCAGCTCCAGTCATGCCTCAGACTAGTGGCAGAGGTAGAGGGAGAGGGGTAGCCTCTACTTCAGCAGCAGGTTCCCGAGGTGGAAATCCGGTAGCCCCAGCACGGATTTTCACAGTGACACAGGAGGAGGCTAACACGTCAAACACAGTGGTGTCAGGTAATCTCATCATTGGGTGTTCCGATGTGTATGCTTTGATGGACCCCGGTGCTTCTCATTCCTTTATTGCTTCGAGAGCCATAGAGAGATTGGGTTTGATCAGTTCTGAGTTAGAGTATCCTCTCTGGGTCAGTGGACCTAGATGTGACCCATCAGTGGCAGTGTCAGTCTGTCGTTTCAGTCCAGTGTTTATCGAGGGTAGATACCTTCCAGCTGACCTTGTGGTTCTAGATTTGACAGATTTTGATGTCATTCTAGGGATGGATTGGTTATCTACATATAGTGCTACGTTGGACTGTCGAGAGAAGCTAGTGAGTCTCAGAGACCAGGATGGGTCAGAGTGTGTCTTCAGAGGAGACAGGAGAGGTACACCCAGAGGTCTGATTTCAGCCCTTCAGGCTCGTCGTTTGCTTAGGAGGGGTTGTCAGGGGTTTCTAGCTCATGTGAGAGAGCTAGACAGTCAGGTGAGGGAACCAGCCACAGTACCAGTAGTCCGAGAGTTTCTCGATGTGTTCCCAGACGATTTGCTAGGACTACCACCTGATAGGGAGATAGGGTTTGAAATTGAATTACTGCCAGGTACCAGACCTATCTCTATTCCTCCCTACAGGATGGCGCCAGCTGAGTTAACAGAGTTAAAAGAACAGTTGCAGGACTTGGTAGATAAGGGTTTCATCCGCCCTAGTACCTCACCTTGGGGTGCTCCAGTGCTCTTTGTCAGAAAGAAGGATGGATCCCTCAGACTTTGTATCGACTACAGACAGTTGAACAAGGTCATTATCAAGAATAGGTATCCCTTACCTCGGATTGATGATCTATTTGACCAGCTAGCTGGAGCAGGTTGTTTCTCGAAAATAGATCTGAGATCTGGGTATCATCAGTTGCGAGTCAGAGAGGCAGATGTGCCTAAGACAGCTTTCCGGACCAGATATGGGCATTATGAGTTCTTAGTGATGCCGTTCGGGTTGACTAACGCCCCTGCAGCATTTATGGATCTCATGAACAGGGTATTCAGTGAGTTTCTGGATCACTTTGTCATTGTGTTTATCGATGATATCTTAGTGTATTCCAGAGATGCAGAGGAGCATGCCCAGCATCTGAGGATCGTTTTGCAGACACTGAGAGAGCATGGTTTATACGCCAAGTTCTCGAAGTGTGAGTTTTGGTTACGGAGCATTGCCTTCTTGGGACATGTGATATCAGCAGAGGGTATTGAGGTAGACCCCAAGAAGATAGAGGCTGTAGCTAACTGGCCCAGACCCACGACAGTGACTGAGATTAAAAGCTTTCTGGGACTGGCAGGTTACTACAGGAGGTTCGTGCAGAACTTCTCAAAGATAGCAGCTCCTATGACCAAATTGACTCAGAAGAACCAGAAGTTTATCTGGTCAGACCAGTGTGACGAGAGCTTTGAGGAGCTCAAGAGGAGATTGACAACAGCACCAGTGTTAGCTCTGCCTGTCAGTAATGAAGAGTTCACCGTGTTCTGTGATGCATCTCGAGTGGGATTGGGTTGTGTATTGATGCAGAGTGATAGAGTAATAGCTTATGCTTCTAGACAGTTGAAGAAGCACGAGTTGAATTACCCTACCCATGACCTAGAGATGGCAGCAGTTATCTTTGCACTTAAGATGTGGCGACATTACCTCTACGGGGTTAAATGCGAGATCTTCACCGATCACAAGAGTTTACAGTACATCTTAAGTCAGAGAGAGCTGAATTTGCGGCAGAGAAGGTGGGTCGAATTGCTCAGTGATTATGATTGTAAAATCCAGTATCATCCGGGTAAGGCGAATGTTGTCGCAGACGCCCTAAGCCGGAAGTCACTAGGCAGTTTATCCCATATAGCAGCAGAGCGGAGACCAGTTGTGATGGAGCTTTATAAGCTCTTTGACGAGGGAGTACAGCTAGAGTTGTCTGATACAGGTGCGTTGATAGCACAGATGAGAGTGACACCTGTGTTTCTGGAGCAGATAGCTCAGAGACAGCATGAGGACCCTGAGTTGATGAAAATTGCTAGGACTGTTCAGTCAGGCAATAATGTAGAGTTCAGATTTGACAGCAAAGGGATCCTTCGCTATGGGAATCGACTTTGTGTACCAGATAGGGGCAGTGTGAAGGAAGACATTATGAGGGAAGCTCATAATGCGAGGTATAGTGTTCACCCAGGAGCCACCAAGATGTATCAGGATCTAAAAAGGGTCTATTGGTGGCCAGCCATGAAGAAAGAAGTGGCGCAATTTGTGACAGCCTGTGAGGTTTGTCAGAGGGTGAAACTAGAGCATCAGAGACCAGCCGGAATGCTTAACCCATTACCGATTCCAGAGTGGAAATGGGAGAACATAGCCATGGATTTTGTAGTGGGTTTACCAGTAGCGTCCAACAGAATAGACTCGATATGGGTGATTGTGGACAGACTCACGAAATCTGCTCATTTTCTTCCAGTACGGAGTAACTATTCTGTGGATAAGTTGGCACAGGTCTATCTGGATGAGATAGTGAGATTACATGGAGTTCCAGTGTCTATAGTTTCAGACAGAGGACCTCAGTTTACCTCCTGCTTTTGGCGGAGTCTGCAAAGTGCGATGGGCACGAGATTGGATTTTAGTACTGCTTTCCACCCACAGACTGATGGACAGTCAGAAAGGACCATCCAGACCATAGAGGATATGCTTCGACTATGTGTGTTAGACTTTGGCGGTTCTTGGAGGCAGCATCTACCTTTGGTAGAGTTTGCCTACAATAACAGCCATCATGCGAGCATCGGGATGGCTCCTTATGAAGCGTTGTATGGGAGGAAGTGCAGATCCCCTGTTTGCTGGGAAGAGGTAGGAGAGAAGGCTCTTGCAGGGCCAGAGTTAGTAGACATTACCAGTAGAATGGTGCCCATGATCAGAGAGCGAATCAGAACAGCACAGAGTAGACAGAAAAGTTATGCAGACGTTCGCAGAAAGCAGTTAGAGTTTCAAGAGGGTAAATGGGTATTGCTAAAAGTGTCTCCAATGAAAGGAGTGGTTCGTTTTGGAAAGAAAGGTAAATTAGCTCCACGGTACATTGGACCCTTTGAGGTGTTGCAGAGGATCGGAAATGTGTCGTATAAGCTGGATTTACCTGCTTCTATGGAGAGAATTCACCCGGTATTTCATGTTTCTATGCTACGACAGTTTGTGTCAGATCCGAATCAGGTTCTGAGTGAGCCTGAGGTGGAGATTCATACGGATCTCACCTATATAGAGCAGCCAGTGCGGATTCTGGACACGCAGATCAGACAGCTAAGGAACAAGGAGATTCCGATGGTGAAAGTTCTATGGAACCACCATAATCTAGAAGAGTGCACCTGGGAGACGCGGGAGTCTATGCTCCAGCAGTATCCACATCTGTTTTGAGGTTAGTTTCCTCCTTGTGTTTTGTTTTTGTTGTTGTCGGAACATCCGAGGACGAATGTTCTTAAGGAGGGGAGAATGTAATACCCGGCAAGAATCCGGCACCGGAATTCCTGTTGTCTGGTGGAATCCGGGGTGTTGGGAGTCTATATATACGGGTAGGAGTTATGTTTTCTACGTGTTATGATGTGTTTTATGGTTTGACAGGTCTATAGTGTTGAGTGTTGAGTTTTGAAGAGAAAATAGGTCATGGAGACTTTAGCCAAGTTCGGCCGCCGAAGGTAAGTTCGGCCGCCGAAAGTGCCCAATGTTCGGCTTCCGAATTCAGGTTTGGCCCCCGAATGTTGCATGGTTTTGCATGCGATTCGGCAGCCGAAGCTGAGTTGCTTAGCCAGCAGTTTTGTATCCCTTAGTCAGCATTTTGGACAGGTGTTATCACCAGATCATGTCCAGAAGCTTGGCCACGTCTCCCCTGGTTTATTTGCTGAGTTTGAGCAGCTCATGCAGAGTGTTTTGTTCGTTCACAAGGTTTTGACTGTTGTGAAGCAAAAAGCTCCGTTTGTGCGAGTTTGAGAGAGTTGGTCCGTTTTCTTTAGTTCAGAGTGTTCAGCTTCTTGTTACAGGAGGTAAGTAATGCTCTTGAACCTGTTTATGTGTTTTCTACAGGTTGTATGGCAGTTAAGGGAGAGAGATGCATGGTTAAGTGAGAAGTAGTGGTTTTGATGAGTTATGCATGTATACATGTTTCTGTGTTATGGTTGATTTGTTGTTTGGGGTTATTAGATAGTTTTGGACCCCTGTGAACATATACTTGAGTATATGTGAGTTGAGTAGAGGAGGTAGGCATGTTTGGAGAGATTGAAGGGAAGGAGGAGATGGTTTGCCGTTGAAGCTGAGTTCTGGATGAACTCAGGATCGGCAGCCGAAGGATCATTCGGCCGCCGAACCTCCTGATGGTGGCTTGGTTGCCACAGCTTGCCCCCCGAGTGTTTTTGCATGTTTGGCTCTGTTTGGGGGATTCGGCCGCCGAAGGTGCCGCCGAAGGTACTTGAGGTTCGTCTCTGGAGAGGACTTTCGGCCGCCGAACCTGCCGCCGAAAGTGTCCTGTCCAGCTTTCTTTTGCATGCTTTGCATGGATAGTTGAGTGAGTTTAAGGGGATTCTTGGGGGAGTTTAAGAGAGTTATTTCTACGTTTGTTTGGTCCCTCATTTGAGTCCATCTGTATAGGTACAGACCAGAGGAACCAGAGAGAGCAGCAGTGAGTACTGCTCCAGAGGGTCAGAGCCTGCAGAGTCAGTCAGTCCAGATAGCCAGAGGTGAGTGGAACTAAACTTATGACTT
Source organism: Manihot esculenta (assembly GCF_001659605.2). Lineage (NCBI taxonomy): Eukaryota > Viridiplantae > Streptophyta > Magnoliopsida > Malpighiales > Euphorbiaceae > Manihot > Manihot esculenta. The sequence continues at coordinate 23,456 of NC_035163.2, read as the reverse complement.
TTAATTGAACCACAAACTGCTTTTAGCATATCTCATGCATCATGTTTATGCCATAGGTTGATTGCATTAGTATTCACGACTAGTATGCACGACTATGTTGCATTGCATCGTTTTTTGGTGATGTGAGTGAATGCTGAAGGATCCAATAGTCTCAGACAGGAAGTCCAGGAGCCTTTGACTACGCCCTGGCAGGTATAGCGAAGTCCAGGAGCCTTTGACTACGCCCTGGCAGGTATAGCGAAGTCCAGGAGCCTTTGACTACGCCCTGGCAATGGTAAGTACTGAGGTGTTATATACACATATACATATATGACAGGAAGACCAGGTGCTCGATTCTACGCCCTGGCACAGAGTTACTGGGACTATGTGGTGACAGGTTTACTCTTGATGTGGTTTGTCTGTGATATGGTGCATTCCATGAGATCATATTTTACTGAGATGTTTTACTGTTCTACTCACTGGGCTATAGAGCTCATCCCACTCCCTTAACCCCAGTTTTGCAGGTTCAGTGTACAGTGTACAGGGACAGTCCAACAGAGTACAGGAAAAGTAAAGAGATCTGTAATAGCTTAGAGTGGACATGTAATATGACAGAGATGTAATAGTTGTTGCTTGACCTAGTGATGTCTATTTTGTACATGATCTGTATATGTATATATGTTTTCCTGTATGTGAAAACCAGGCTTAACAGGTATGAGTTAACCCATCTAGAGCAAGCTCTAGTCAGAGATACAGAGTACAGAGTACATGAGTACAGAGTACAGAGATAGTGCATGCACAGGTTAAGCCTTGGTTCAGAAAAGAGTGTTATTTTCACAGAAAATGTATGATCATGTATGAGGTTTACAGGTACACAGAGAGTATAGCAGGCTTGCTACGGGTTCTGGCGGCCTTAAGCCGACCTGAATCCTAGCGCCGGTGACGGTCCTTTTTGGGGTCGTTACAAAAATACCCATTATTAATATTATTCTGTAACTAGCTCTAACCTACTCTCTCATTTGATTTCTTGAAGCATGTGAGAAACCGAAGATGGAGCTCTATTTCTCTCACCCATTTGGATCTATCGAATCCCATCTCCATTCGGCAAAGCTGTGGCGCTCATTTTATAAAGATCAATTTTAGGTAGTGTACATACGTTAGTCTCAGTTAAAAGACTAAAATACCCATTATTAATATTATTTTGTAACTAGCTCTAACCTACTCTCCCATTTGATTTCTTGAAGCATGCGAGAAACCGAAGATGGAGCTCCATTTCTCTCACCCATTTGGATCTATCGAATCCCATATCCATTCGGCAAAGCTGTGGCGCTCATTTCATAAAGATCAATTTTAGGTAGTGTACATATGAATTACTTAGTTGAATATAGTAAATATTAGGGTATTGAATTTTTTTTTATGATTTAGGGTATTGAATATTTTTATGATTTAGGGATTAGGGTTAGGATTTTACGATATAATTAGGGTATTTTATGATTTAGAGATTAGAGTTAGGGTTTTACGATTTGTGTTTTGTTATTAATGTTAATTTTTGTTATTTGACAGAAATGGTGGCTTCTTTGTATGAATTGGTCCTGCACTTTGAGAAGGAGGTCGTGAATGTGCGAAATGTTAACCCAAATATGTACTCATACTTTACTTTTTTATCACGTTGCCATAAGGCATTTAGGATTAAGTCTGACTTTATGGATATTATTTCTAGTTGTGAAATATATGTTCAAGGGGATGATGATGTGAATAAATTATTTGAAAAGTATGCTGATAATCGTCTGATAAAAATGAATTGCTATGAGAAATATTATGTATTATCTGTTATTGCTGATGGACCCTTAAAATTTGCTTTGAACACTGAATCTGGTAGGAAAAGTGAACCTCCACCTTTCAAGCCCTTTTGGTTAAAGCAATATGAGATGAAAGAAAAGTGTAATAGTGAAAAATGTGAAAGTAGTAAGGAAAAAAAAAGATTATTTTGGAAGTGGAGGATAGTGGGAAATTTTAAAAATGATGCAAAATGATGCAAATGAATTCATAAATGAGACTGTTTATGATGAGTTTGTATTTATGGAGGAAAGAAATGAATTTGAAATATATCAGGAGATGAACAATTTAGGAGCTGAAACTGATATAAATGATGGAGATCAAACTGTTCATAAAAATGATATATCTGAATCACCTGCAAGTGACTTTATAGAGGTACCCTTAACATCTCAATCTAAAATACTAGTTGATAGGGATGGAGGCATTAATTGTAATATGGGCAGTGGTAGAAATGAAAACAGGGATAGAGATAAAGGTAAAGTCAGTGTAAGTGTAAGTGTAAAAGGCAGAAGAAAGGAATTAACTAGGGGCAAGGGTAATGAGAGAGGCAGTTTTAATGTAAGAGGCAGAAGGAGGGAATTAAACAAGAGCAGAGATAAGGGTAGTGGCAACAATTTGGAGTTTGCTGATGCTAGTGGCAGTAGAATAACTAGGGGTACTAAGAATGGCAAAGGCAAATCTGCAGAATAAAAAATGATTGAGAGTGAAAAGGAATATCACTTTGAGTCCTTTGATGGCAGTGATTGTACAAAAACTGTTGGAATTGATGAATTAGATGAGACTAGTAGTAATAGTCATGTAGATTCAAAAGCGGAGTTAGACAAAATGAATATTGTTAAGGATAGTGATGAGTTGGTTGACTAGCTTAGAGTCAGAAGCTTCAATAGATTCATCATCATCAGATGATGGTGACAATGCACTAGACCAAAAGGATCATTTGCATGGATTTTACAATAATCCATTTACATATAATGGTGAAGATGAGATCCAATTTAAGATTGGTCAATATTTTGTTGATGCTTCTGCCTTTAGGAATGTTTTACGAGATTATGCCACTAGGGGGGTTATGTTATTATAAAGAAAAAACAATGATTTGAAAAGGGTTACAACTATATGTGCCACCACTAGTTGTCCATGGAGAGTATTACAGTTATATGTGCCACCACTAGTTGTCCATGGAGAGTACATGCATTAGTGATACCAGATGATAAAACCTTTATGATTAAAACAATGGCAAGTGATCATACATATACTAGGCCAATGGGTAATAGAAATGCAAATGCAAATTCTAAGTGGGTTGCAAGTAAACTGATGGATGCCCTATCAGCAGATGGTGATATATCTTATGACTTAATGCGTCACAAACTTGTGAAAGAATGGGGAGTTGAGGTGACTGAATGGAATTTATACAAAACTAAAGCAAGAGCTAGATTGCAGGCAGTCACAATGATAGTTATAAGATTTTAGAATAATATGTGAAGGAGCTACAAAAGCATAATTCAGGAACTTTTGTCAAATTTCAGTTTGGAGATAGGCTTTCAAATAATAATCCAAGAGTATTTAAGATTATGTTTTTGTCATTTAAACCATTTATAGATGGTTTTAAAGTTGGATGTAGACCATTTATAGGTGTTGATAGTTGCCACTTGAAGGGTTCATTTGGAGGTGTTTTGCTATCAGCTATATTACTTGATGGTGATAAAAGTGTTATTCCTTTAGCTATTGCAATTGTGGAGATTGAGTGTGGTGCAAGTTGAGATTTTTTCTTTGATTGCTTGAAAACCTAAATTGGTCCAGAAGATGATGAAACACCTTTGACATTCATGAGTGACAGACAAAAGGTATGACTATCAGAACCATTTATACTTTCATTTATCTGTTAATAAAATAATGTGATTTATACTTTTTTCTTTTTCTTATATAGGGACTTATTAAAATTGTCCATAATTGGTTTTCTGAGGCATGCCATAGGTTTTGTGCTAGACATATGTTCAATAACTTTAAGAAGCAATATTCTGAACTTGGTCTGAAACAAGATATTTGGAATGCTGTTAGAGCCACACATGGATATGAGTTCTACGAGGCAATGAAAAGGATTAAGAGGTTAAGGATGGGGAGCCATTTGACGGGTTATTGAAGGTATCCATGAGCCAATGGAGTAGACACATATTTTGGCCAGAAGCAAAATTAGAGCATTTAACCAATAACATGACAGAATCATTTAATGCATGGATTGAAAAGATTAGAGAGTTGCCAATTGTGAAACTATTGGATGCATTAGGCAAAAATGCATACGGACTCCAAAAGAAATATGCCAAAGGGACTTTATGGGAAGGTAAGATCATCCCTAAAGCCTGCAAGAAAATTAATTCAATCATCAAGCAAGGTAAATGTTGTAGGTTATTGCCATGTAGAAATGATGAATTTGAGGTCACTGAGGGTAATATGAAATTTGCTGTAAAGCTTAGGAAAAAAAAAGCTCTTGTAAATGGTGGAACATAAGTGGATTACCTTGCAAACATGCATCCTTGTGTATTGGATACAAACGTGAAGATATTGAGGATTATTGTCATTATTACTATCATATTTCAACATATTTGAAGGTTTATGCATGGATTATTCACCCAATACCACAAGCCAATTACAGCATACAAGATGAGTCTCAATGCATTATGCCATCACCTTTGAAAAGGTTACTTGGGAGGTCCAGAAAAGCAAGGTAAAAAGAAGAAGGTGAAGCTACTCCATCAAATGCAAGGACCAAATCAAAGACAACTAGATGTACTATAATACCCGGCTAGACCCCGGCATCGGAATTCCTACCTTCCGGCGGAATCTCCGTTAGAATCCGGAATTCTCGGATGTCGGAGCCTTCTAGAAGGGTAAAATAAAGGTTTTCTAAAATGTTTTTTTTTAATGTTTTTATTGTTTTAATGAAGAAAGAAATTGAGTTTTGAAAAGAAAAGAGCTTGAAGGAAAAACCCAGGTTCGGCCGCCGAACATGGGGAGGATGCGATGGCACTTTTGGCCCCTGAAGGTGGTCTGGCCAGCCACCTATAAAGGGCCCCCCGTTCGAAAATGGGCGAGTTTTCTCTCTCCATTTCCGGGCAAGGTGAGTCTCCGCCACCCCTTATCGATCTTGTGCTTTTCCTACAAGTCTCTCATGATTTTTATGAGTTTCTATCTTGTTTTCGAAGATTTTAAGCTAAGATCAAAGTTTTGAAGCTTGGAGACCCCCGGAGCTCGATTTCTCCCAATCTCCAAGTTTGGATCACCTCTCCTCTCAATCTTCAAGAGGTAAGCGTAGATCCTCACCTTTTTTTATGTTTTAAGTAAGTTTTAAGAAGGGGTTGAGGGTTTTGATGCATGTTTAGGCAAGTTGTAAAATGTTAGGGTTTATGTTGGTTTTATGATGAATGCATGCCCTGTATTGTTTGTGTAGATGTTTGTTGGGGGTTTAGGTTAGTTTTTACCCCTTATGCTTGTGGGAGAGAGTATGCATGTTTTTAGTTGTTGGGTGTGAGGATTTGAGAGTTTTGGGGTTGGAAATGCTTGTGACAGATTCGGACCTGCCGTTCGGAGGGAACCAGGTTCGGTCGCCGAAAGCATGTTGGACCGCCAAACCTGCATGGGAGGCAGCCTTTTGGCCGCCTAACATGCCCCTGAAGGCTGGGCTTTCGGATCTGTGAAGAGGTTTCGACCGCCGAACCTGCCCCCCGAAAGTGCCTGACTTTCAAATCTGGAGAGAACCTTCAGCCACCGAACCTGCCGCCGAAAGTCCCCTGTCTAGCCCTTCCTTGGGTGTTTTATATGCTTGTTTTGTGAGGTTTTAAGGGATTTTTGGGGAGATGTTTAGAGTCATGTTAGAGTATGTTTGGTCCCTCATTTGAGTCCACCTGTGTAGGATCGGACCTGAGGAATCGAGGTGATCAGCAGTGAGTTAGCTGCTTCAGAGTTAGTCAAGCGTCAGCTAGAGGTGAGTAGAACTAAACTAATCTTTTATTTCAAGAAATCAAATGTTTTAAGCATGTTCATGCATCATGTATATGAAATAGGTTGGATGCATTAGATTTCACGAATATGCCGCATTGCATAATTGGTTGTTGATGTGGATGGACAACAGGACGACCCATTAGCCCTCTAGATGTTATGATATGTAATGAAAGACCAGGGCTGCCATTCAACGCCCCTGGCACACAACTTATGTATGTAAAGAAGTCCTGAGGAGCTCCATCGAGGGCTGGGCATAGAGTAGAGGGATTTTTGGGTCAGTCTATTCTTGATGTGTATTGTCTGTGCTGTGACGCATTCCATACGAGCATATGATTATTAAATTATTTTATGTTCTGCTCATATCATTATAATGTCCAGTGACTGAATAAAAATTATCCCATAATTGACTCACAAATGAGTTGTCTAAAACAAAGATCATATCATTGTACTTAGCCATTACAATATCAAAGTTTGACCATACAATGCCAAAGTACAAAGATCATACTAGTAACCTTCTTCTGCATATCCTAAAATTGCCATAAGCTTTCAAAAGCCATAATACCTATATACCCTAAAAAATTTCAGCTATCTACCAGGATTATCTGTACCCATAACTACAAAAATACAAAAGTACAAAATCAATATTGTCCATTGAAAATCTATTGAATGAGTTTAACCAGCTTGCAAAATCTTCAAGAGTACTGGTAGCATCTGCATCTTCCAAAATCTTCAATTACTTGTGGCATCTCAAATAGGTCTCCCATGTGTGTTAGATGAACTGTCATTTCTCTATTTCTCTGTTATAAAACAAAATTGAGATTAAATTAATTTATTTACTATATAATCTAAAAAAATAATATCAATAAATGATTACCTTCTCCTTAACAGGTGCCCTTTGGCAAGTCCTTTTATTATGCCTTAATTGCTTACATGTGGTACATGTAACGACTCGAAACCCGGACCGCTACCGGCGCTAGGATTCAGATTGATTTAAGGTCGCCGGAACCCGTAGCAAGCCTACTATGCATCCTGAATACCTGATAAAATCCCATACATGATCATACATTTTCATAAAAACTTAAACTCTTCATATACCAAGCTTGACCTGTGCATACATCAAAACAGTAAACATGAAAACCCCATACTAGAGCCCTCATCAAATGCTCTAGTAGAGTCAACATTTCATACATCAAGCTTGGTTCAATACATCTCATCAATTAAAATATTTACATAAAGATCATGTACCAAGGAATTACAATCTACCAATAGGGTCAAGCACAATACTATCCACAATACATTACATGTCCACTACTAATCTATTACAAAGACTGTACCATCAACCTGGCGACTTTCCGCACTATCTATGCTCCTGCAAACCTGGGGGTTAGGGGAAAGGGGTAAGCTACTTTGTTTTAGGAAAACTTTGATTGAAAGCGAAACCTGAATTTAGGTTTCTTTAAAAGAAGGAATATGATAGTGTAACCTGAATTCGAGTTACAATACAGGTAGGTTAATAAAATAAAGAATTGAAAAAATATGAAGTGTAATCCGTTCGTTTGCAATTTTAAAAGACCTTTAGTCCTTATGTTTTCATATTTCATAACAAATAGTCATTCAGTTTTTTATATTAGTCCTTATATTAATAAATTATACAACAATTCGGTTTATCTAACATTTTAGATTTTACTATTGCCAATAATTTTAAATCTAAACAATAGTGATTCTACCAATTTACACAAAAGCCATTAGACAAACCTTATTCTTCCTCCAATGTGAACGAGAATGAGAAGAAAAATGAACACTATTAGCACCAATACAACAACCAACTCTTGCCCAAGATTTCTTTGCCTCGACCCGACTTCAATTGTCTTTGCACTTGCTAGAAATCTCAATTTCGATATGCAGCATCCTAGGAACGAGTCACAAACGTTGTCATGACAAGCATAATATAAGCAGTTCTTATTCCTTTCAAATTCAGAAATCCTCACAGCAGTCCTAATGCTACACTTGCAATTCTTATTCAAATATCTTTCCTCCCATCTGCCGCTAGTATTGGAGAGCAAGTTGTGACCGACATCCTTGATTAATTTACCTCCGTATTAGTTTTCTTCATGCATTTTTAAATAGTCTCTTTTGTAATTGGAGGTAAAAGAATTTTCATCATTCCTACTAGTTAAAGGATAATTTAGAAATTTTCTATTTAAATTTTTATTAATCAATTTAAAAATTGAAGACTAATGTGACTTAATTGAAAATTTAATGGAAGAGACTAATGACATAATTTTTAAAATCACGGTGATTAAATTGATAATTTTTTAAAATAGAGAGACAAAAAATTATATTTTACTAAATTAAAAAAATTAAATTATAATTTTTTAAAATAAAAAGTATTCAAATCTCATTTCATTAAATATTTAATTAAAATATATTTTGAATATATTTATCATCAGTCGGCTTTTCATCGTATCCAGTTTGATTAGATATTGCCTGCGCCTCTTTAGTACTGTTCGCTCTTTCCTGCTTCAAAGGTTTTTGTTTTCTGTTAGACTATCGTGTGTTTTATTCTTAGTTCATCAGTGGGTTTGTAAGGCTTTGACCATCTTTATGAAGAAGGCTTCTTCAGACATAGGCAACGGTTATAATTTGGGGTTGGAGAGCAGTGCTATTTGGTTTCGGCTACCGAGTCTGGCTTTGGATTAATTATATTTTTTGGCCTTCACTTATAAAGTTTGGACTAGTTTGGGCTCTTTAATTAAATGAAATTATCTTAAAAAACACACCTTTTATCATGCACAACAAAACAATGAACTCCTTTTATCATTGCTTCCATCGCCACGCGTCCACCCTCCAATTACTCTTTTATTGTAGCAACCCAACTTGAGTGAGCCCTCAGTTGACTGTATTAAAATCAAATTAAAAACTAAAATTTAAAAATTTATAAAAATTAAATTAAACTGAATTAAAAAAAATAATTTAAATTAAACTATTTAAATTTAATTCGTTGAAATTTTTATTGCAATTGAAGTTAATTTGTATTTGTACATTAATTTAATGTGAATTTAAAGGTTACACTTACATAATTATCTAGTAAATTATGCAATTAATATCATTAATTAATTTAATATATATAAAATCATGATCATCATTTACTAGATAATTATATATTTTTACTATTATTCAAGAAGTATCAATGTCCAAAGTTTAGTTATTGGTCAATTTACCCAAAGGTTATGCTTCATCTTTTACGAACAATATTAAAATAATAAATTTTCAAATTTTAATAACTGAATAACCTAACTTAACCGATAAAATTTAGTTTTTATTGTCCGTTTGATATTTTTTATTTCACAACCGAATTAATTGAAATAATTGAAAATTTTATTAAATAATATATCTAATTATAATTTAATTACTAAAATATTATTCATACTTATTATTTTTATAATTTTATTAATTTTATAATCATTATTTTACTAAAATAAGTTGTATTTATTATTTTTATAAATAAAAGATTATTATTATAATTGTTTATATAATTAATTAACTAATAATATAGTATATATATTTTAATTTTATTCATATTAATTTGATTATAATTGATAAAAAATTAAATATTAAATTAATTTTCTTTTAATTGCAGTTCAATTAATATTTTTAAAGTAAATAAACTTTTAATTAGTAAAAATTTTAATTTAATTTAGTTTGATTAACCAAATGCTGATTCTTAAATAAAGTGTTAATTTTATATTTAATATTGAAAATTTATTTTTATAAGTAGAAAATGATTAATGTTCATTATTAAATAATTTTATAATATTAATAGCATTAAAAAATTAACAGATATATGTTATTTAAATATTTTTGTGGAAAACTTTGGGTAAAATTAGTATCATCCTACAGTTCAGGGTAACCCTATTATTTACCCCACACACAAATTGTGACATGATAACTACTTAGTATTTTAATTAACTTATCATTTTATGTAATTAACCTACCTAAAATCGCGAGTTGACTAGTTGAGTATAGAATTTCTCCGAGTGAAGATCCGAGCCGAAGCCGGCAATAATCGAGCCCATTCCGATTGGGAAAAACTCCAACCAGATATTACAGGCTGGAACTTGGAATCACACCCCACCCCATGAAGACTTCTTCTGTGTCTTTTATATCCTTGGAGATTCTGATAAGACAGAGGCTGGGAGATTTATTTGGTTAAAATTCATTTCATAAATCATACCTTGGAATCCTCTCTCGTGTGCGTAGAGCAACTTCGTCGCCTCTACGGGCAATCTTTCATAATTCTCCGTGTTCTTGAATCACACCAATCTTGATTGCGACGGTAATTCTAACTTTTGATTCAACAGCTTTTTCAACCTCTTGGTTTGATTTCTCTCTCTCTCTCTCTATATGTTTTGAAATATTCTGTTTAGATTTCTGAACCAATAGAGAAGAAAATTGCCCTTGTATTGTGCATATAATTTCATATTCTCTTACTTTGTAATTTATTGAAGCGTCAAGGGATGGCTGTCACTGTTCGTCAAATGTCTCTGATTGTTGCGACTCTAGGGGCCATATCGTTCATTTTTGGGATAATCGCCGAAAATAAGAAGGTATTGATCTTCTGCATTTAATTTGAATTGGACCCTTTCTTACGGGAAATTTTACAATCTTATCATATCTATTGGTTATGGTGGATTATATAGTTTCCATACAGCTTCAACCATAGCCAATAATTAATATCTAACCATTGTATACAACAATTCTACGTTATAATTTTTTTCTTTCCGTTGTTTGCCTTTTCTTTTATTTTGTTGTTCACTTGAACGTTTTAATTTTAATTTTCTTTTTCGGTTGGGTGGGTTGGGGTTTTTAGCCTGCTGCTGGAACTCCCATCACTGGTAAAGGTGTTGTTATTTGCAAGTATCCATCCGATCCTACTGTTGTCTTGGGATATCTCTCTTTCGGATTTCTCGTAGCATCTGCGGTGGCCGGTTTTCTCTCTCTATTTTATCCTTACAAAGGGAAATCTGTTCCGCAGTCTGCAATTTTTCGAAGTACCAGTTTCCTTGTATTCTTCAACATTGCCTTGTAAGCATAAATTTTTCATTTTGCTATACCAATGTTGTGTTTTATATTGACTAGTACTTTGCAGAGAGGGTGCTGATAAAAATGCTTGTTCGGTCACTGTTCAACTAATAGTGCTTTTTTCTACTAAGGTTTTGATTGATTTTTGCTGTCTCAGTAGATGGCCCTTTTAGTGCTGTAGATAGGAGAGGATGGGCATTTGCCTAATCTGTATAGGCCTGCTGTGGATGGGAGGTATAAGGCTTTGTGTTTTGCGCAGTTTATGCCGTGTGCTTCTTTGGCAATAAAATATATTGAAAAAACAAATGTTTTTTTACTGGTCTATTTTGCTTTGTGGTTGCTGAAGGGCCACATAGAAGCCACCCATCCTAGATTACAAATGCCTGATTCATAGCAGAACACTGGGAGATTGTTCTGTTGGGGTTGCCTTATCATGTGCGAAAATAACTAATTTTTTTTTTCCATTTTACATTTGATCTTTCTCTCCCTCTCTTTCTCTCTTGTTGGCATGTAGGACATGTTTTTATGTGTGCCCATCTCAGGTTTACGGCGGGATTAGCAGCTGCTTTATTGTTATGGCCAACAATCACAGAGCATTTTCACTTGAATCGCAAAGTTCATCACAATCTTGAGACAGATTGCCCCACTGCTAAGACTGGTCTACTGGGTGGTGGTGCTTTTATTTCTCTCGATTCAACCCTCTTTTGGCTAGTTTCCCTTATGTTAGCTGATAATGCCCGCGAGGACTACTTTGACGAGGTAGAGAAAGATTACAAGGGTGAACATGAGCTGGTTGTTACAGATGATTACCATGTACCTGCACACCTCAAGGGCGCTGCATAAAAGCAAAAGCAGGATGGCTTGAATTGAAGTATCTTTGTTTTTAGAAATTTCCTAATCACATGAATAATTCAGTTGTCATAAAGACTAAAGAGGCAACTCTACAAAATTGGATTTCTGGTGTATATATATATATATATATGTATTCTGTTTTGTTTTTCACCTGTTGTGGTTTTTGTTCTGTTTATGATAGGGTGTGGATTTCAATTTCAAAAACAGATCGCCAAGAAACTAAGGCAGATTCCAAAGACACACACAATAACCTTTTGGTGGTAGCATGATAGATCTTCTTCAATAAGCCTACAAAGAAAAGCATTAATACCAAGTTGATAAATTGACAAAAAAAAAAAGCTATTACCTCTATCAAAATGCGCTCACAATAATAATTCAGGGGTAAGGGGTTGGAGCTCGAGGTTTTGGGGGGTTCGGAGTTCAGGGGTGCAGGATTCGAGGTTTTTTAGGATATTGTAGGGTTTTTGAGGGGTTTGGGGTTCGAGGGTTTGGGGTTTGGGGGTTTTTTTAGGGTATTTTAGGGTTGGAGGGTTCGTGATTTTTAGGATATTTTAGGGTTTTTGAGAGGTTCTAATTCTGAGTTTGAGGGTTTTAGGGTATTTTAGAGTTTTGAGGGTTTTAGGGTTCAGGATTCAGATTTAGAGTTTAGGAGTTCGAAGGTTCAGGGTTCGGAGTGGTTCGGGGTTCCAGTGAGGGTTGAGGGTTCAGATTCAGAGTTCAGGAGTTTTAAGGTTCAAGATTCAAGGTTTTGGGTTTTAGGTTTTCAGGGTTTAGGGTTCCTGGGTTCTAGGGTTTCAGTGCCAGGGTTTTGGAGGTTTCAAGGTTTAAGGTCCAGGGTCTCGGGTCCTAGGGTCTCGGGATTTACGCATTCAGGGGTTCAGATTTCAGGGTTTGGAGTTCAGGATTCAGGGTCCAGGGTTCAGGGTCCAAGGTCCAGGTTTTCAGGGTCCCAGGATTCCTGGATTCAGGGTTTAGGGTTTAAGATTTCAGCATTTCAGCATTTCAGGGTTACAAATTCCGGGTTCGGGGTTTCAGAGTTTCGAGGTTTCCTGGGTTTCGGGTTTCGAGATGAGGGTTTCAGGATTTCGGGTTCGGGGTTCGGGTCAAGGTTCAAGGTTCAGGATTTAGGGGTTTAGGGATTCGGGGGTCAGGGTTGGGGGTTTCAGGGTTTAGAGTCTCGAGTCCCAGGGTTTAGGGGTTCGGGGGTTACAGTTTCACGGTTTAGGATTTAGACCCCGTCAAGAATTTTAACCAATAAAGTTTAGGTAAGATGAAATAATAGAAATAAAAAGTTAGAAGCCGAAAAGTTTTATTGAAATTTTTGAAAGATTGAAAAATGTTTATAAACAATTAAGGTAAGACTGTTTATAATAGAAAAACTCTAATATGAAAAATTACAAAAAAATAAAAAAAATAATCAACATGCAAAATTGACCTCCTAAACAGTGGAATTGATACTGATTAGACCCGTCAAGAGTTTTAAATAATAACGTTTAGTTAAGACGAAACAATAGAAACAAGAAATAAGAAGCTGAAAACTCTTATTTAAATTCTTGAAATATTGAAAAGAGTTTATAAACAGTTAAGAGAAAACTATTTATAATAGAAAAACCCTAATATGGAAAATTATGAAAAAAATTTGAAAAAATAATCAAGATGCGAAATTGACCCTTAAACGATGTAATTTAAGACTGATTAGACCCCATTAGGAGTTTTAACTAATAATGTTTGGCTAAGACCAAATAATAAAAACAAGAGATTATAAGCCGAAAAATCTTATTGAAATTCTTAAAAAATTGAAAAGTGTTTATAAACGGTCAAGAAAAGACTATTTATAATAAAAAAAATTTTCATAAAGACTATTTATAATAAAAAATTTTAATATGAAAAATTAGAAAAAAAACCTGAAAAAATAATAAAAATGCAAAATTAATCCCTAAACAGTGAAATTTGGATTGGTTAGATCTGTAACGACCCGGAAACTGGACCGCTAGGATCCAGATCGACTTAAGGTCGCCGGGACCCGTAGCAAGCCTACTATACATTCTATACATCTGATACAATCTCATACATGATCATACATTTACATAAAAACTTTAAACTTTCACATATACAAAGCTTGACCTGTGCATGCACCAAACTGTAAACATAATATCCCTTACTGGAGCCCTCATCGAATGCTCCAGTTGGGTCAATATCTCATACATCAAGCTTGGTTCAATATACCATAACATTAAAACATTTACATCAAGATCATGTACAATAGGGATTAACCACAAACACTAGGGCCAAGCACAATACTAATCATCATTTCATTATTTTATATTACATCATTTTACAATTCATTACATTACATACCATTTCATTATGTCCACTACTATTCTATTACATAGACACCTCTTTTACTCTTGACGACTTCCCGGTCTATCCTGAACCTGCAAACCTGGGGGTTAGGGGAAAGGATGAGCTTCTAAAGTCCAGTGAGCAGAACAACATAAACAATTTATAAAAATATGCCATCATGGAATGCATCACAATACAAATAAATCACCTTAAGATGGTATTGTCACCAATAGCCCTCTACATATCCAATAAATGCCCGGCCCTCGATGGAGCTCCTCAGGACTTCCTCTTAACATAACATAATATGTCCAACTGTGCCAGGGGCAATTAGGCCACACCTGGTCTTTCCATCTCATAGCATAACATATCACATCGAGGACTAATGGATCATCCAATAACCATCCACATCAACAATAATTAATGCAATGCATCATATTCGTGAATTCTAATGCAAAACAACCTAATACATATTGTGGTATTCGTGATGCATGAGTCATGCTAATAAGATTTCATTTCTTTAAGATAAATAAATTATGTTCTACTCACCTCTGGCTGACGCTTTACTGACTCTGTAGCAGCTAGCTCACTGCTGACCTCCTCGGTCTCTCAGGTCCGATCCTACACAGGTGGACTCAAATGAGGGACCAAAACATACTCTAATATAACTCTAAACATCTCTCCAAAAACCCCCTAAAACATCACAAAACATTCATAGAAAACATGCAAAGGAAGGCTTAGACAGGGGACTTTCGGCGGCCGAACCCCCTTCTTGATCCGAAAGCTATGCACCTTCAGCGGCACCATCGGTGGCCGAAAGTCCCTTCTAGATCCGAAACTCATGCACTTTCGGCGGCAGGTTCGGCGGCCGAAATTCCCCTCCAGAGCCGAAAGTCCAACTTTCGGGGGCGAGTTCAGGCGGCCAAAACATGCCACCATAGGCAGGTTCGGCAGCCGATATGGCTTCAGCAGCCGAACCTGAGTTCTTCCAGAATGGGAGAACTCAAGCCTCTCATGCACAATTTGCCTCCCAAACTCTCTAAACTCAAACCAACACACACAAAAGCATGCATAAACATATATTCAAGCATTTAGGGGCTTAAAACTAGCCTATACCCCAACAAACATCACATTTAGTATACATTTAACATAAGGGTCCATAAACCCTAACACTTTAAATCTACTCCAAACATGCATCATATACCCTTAAAACCCCTCAAAACTTACTTAAAACACAAGAGAGGGTGAGGATCTACTCTTACCTCTTGAAGATCGAGAGGAGATGCGACCCAAACTTGGAGATGTAGAGAAACGAACTCCTGAGGTCTCCAAGCTTCTAAAACCTTGATCTCAGCTTTAAAATATTCAGAACATGGTAAAAACTTGTAAAAACTCTGGGAGATTTGAAGGAAAACATAAAATCAACCATGGAGGGTCAAGAACTCACCTTTGCCCGAAAATGGGGAGAGAAAACTCGCCCATTTTCTGACATAGGGCCTTTTATAGGTGGCTGGCCAGATCACCTTCGGAGGCCAAAGGTGCTTCCAAAACTCCACCACGTTCGGCGACCGAACTTGACATTCGGCAGCAGCAAAAGGGAGCCACTTTCGGCGACCGAACTTGAGGTTCGGCGGCCGAACCTGACATTTCCCCTTCAAAACTTTCTTTTCTTTTAAAACTCAATTTTCTTTCTTGATCAAACCATAAAAACATGTAAAATTATTTTAGAAAACCTTCATTTTACCCTTCTAGAAGATTTCGAAATTCGAGAAATTCCGGATTCCAACGGAGATTCCGCCGGAAGGTAGGAATTCCGGTGCCCGGGTCTAGCCGGGTATTATAGATTCCGTTAAAAGTTTTAACCAATAACGTTTGCCTAAGACGAAACAATAGAAACAAGAAGCAAAAAGCCAAAAACTCTTATTGAAATTCTTGAAAGATTTAAGTTTATAAACGGTTAAAGAAAAACTATTTATAATAGAAAAATCCTAATATGAAAAATTACAATAAAATCTAAAAAAATAATCAAGATGCAAAATTGACCCCCTAAATGGTTGAATTTAGATTAATTAGAACACGTTAGGAGTTTTAAACAATAACGTTTGGCTAAGGTAAAACAATAGAAATAAATGGAAAAAGCTGAAAAGTCTTATTGAAATTCTTGAAAGATTGAAAATTGCTTATAAACAGGGAAGGAAAAACTATTTATAATAGATAAACCTTAATATGAAAAATTATAAAAAAAAAACTAAAAAGATAATCAAAATGCAAAATTGACCCATAAACAGTGAAATTTGGACTAATTAGGCCCGTCAGGAGTTTTAACCAATACAATTTGGCTAAGGCAAAATAATAGAAATAAGCGGTAAGAAACCGAAAACTCTTATTGAAATTCTTAAAAGATTGAAAAGTGTTTACAAACAGTCAAGAAAAGACTTTTTATAATAGAAAAATCCTAAGATGGAAAATTATAAACAAACCCCAAAAAATAATCAAGATACAAAATTGACCCCCTAAACGGTGGAATTTGAACTGATTAGACCCATTAGGAGTTTTAACCAATAATGTTTGGCTAAAACGAAACGACAGAAACAAGCGGTAAGACCCCAAAATCTCTTATTAAAATTTTTAAAATATTGAAAAGTATTTATAAACAGTCAAGGAAAGGCTATATATAATAGAAAAATCATAATATTGAAAATTACAAAAAAAACCTTGAAAAAACTAATCAAAATGCAAAATTGACCCCTAAATGGTGGAAGTTGGACTAATTAGACTTTGTCAGGAGTTCTAACTAATAACATTTAGTTAAGACGGAATAGCAGAACACAAGAGGCTAGAAGCAAAAAAGTCTTATTGTAATTCTTAAAAGATTGAAAAGTGTTTTTAAACGGTTAAGGAAAGATTATTTATAATAGAAAAACTCTAATATGAAAAATTATAAAAGAAATCCAAAACAATAATCAAGATGCAAAATTAACCCCTAAACAGTGGAATTTAGACTATTTAGACCATTTCAAGAGTTTTAACCAATAACGTTTGGTTAAGGTGAAACAATAGAAATAAGCGGCAAGAAACCAAAAACTCTTATAGAAATTTCTGAAAAATTGAAAACTGTTTATAAACAATTAAGAAAAGGTTCTTTATAGTAGAAAAACCCTAATATGAAAAATTATAAAAAAACCCAAAAAAAATAATAAAGATGCAAAATTAACCCTCTAAACGATTGAATTTGGACTGATTAGACTTCATCAGAAGTTTTAATCAATAACATTTGGGTAAGACGAAACAATAGAAACAAGCGGCAAGAAGGCGAAAACTCTTATTGAAATTCTTGAAAGATTGAAAAGTGTTTATAAACAGGTAAGGAAAGACCATTTATAATAGAAAAATCATAATATGGAAAATTACAAAAAAAACCTTGAAAAAATAATCAAGATGCAAAATTGACCCCCTAAACGGTGGAATTTGGACTATTTAGAGTTTTAACCAATAACGTTTGGCTAAGATGAAAAACAAGAAAATAGAAGCCGAAAAGTCTTATTGAAATTCTTAAAAGATTGAAAAGTGTTTAAAAACCGTCAAGGAAAGACTATTTATAATAAAAAAACAATAGTATGAAAAAATATAAAAAAAAACAAAACAATAATAAAGATGCGAAATTGGCCCTCTAAATAGTGAAATTTGGACTAATTAGACCCTGTCAAGAATTTTAACCAATATCGTTTGACTAAGACAAAACAATAGAAATAAAAGGCTAGAAGCTAAAATTTTTTATTGAAATTCTTAAAATATTGAAAAGTGTTTATAAAGAGATAAGCAAAGACTATTTATTATAGAACAACCCTAATATGAAAAATTACAAAAAAAATCCAAAAAAATAATCAAGATGCAAAATTGAACTCATAAATGGTGAAATTTGGATTGATTAAACCCCGTCAAGAGTTTTACCAATAAGTTTTGATTAAGGCGAAATAATAAAAATAAAAGACTAGAAGCCAAAAAGTTTTATTGAAATTTTTAAAAGATTGAAAAGTATTTATAAACAGCCAAGGTAAACCTATTTATAATAGAAAAACTCTAATATGAAAAATTATAAAAAAATCTAAAAAATAATTAAGATGCAAAATTAACCTCATAAACAGTGAAATTTGAACGGATTAGACTTTGTCAAGAGTTTTAACAAATAATGTTTGGTTAAGACGAAACAATAGAAATAAGAAGCAAGAAACCGAAAACTCTTATTGAAATTCATGAAAGATTGAAAAGTCTTTATAAACAGTCAAGGAAAAACTATTTATAGTAGAAAAACTCTAATATGAAAAATTACAATAAAATCCAAAAAAATAATCAAGATTCAAAATTGATCCCTAAACAATGGAATTTGGACTAATTAGTCCACGTCAGGAGTTTTAACCAATAACGTTTGGCTAAGGCGAAACAATAGAAACAAGCGGTAAGATGCCGAAAAATTTTACTGAAATTCTTGAAAGATTGAAAAGTATTTATAAACAGACAAGGCACTTTATAATTGAAAAACTCAAATACGAAAATTTACAAAAGAATTCAAAAAAATAATCAAGAAACAAAATTGACCTCCTAAACGGTAAAATTTGGATTGATTAGATCCCGTCAAGAGTTTTAACCAATAACATTTGGCTAAGGCGAAATAATAAAAACAAGTGGTAAAAAGCTGAAAACTTTTATTGAAATTCTTGAAAGATTGAAATGTGTTTATAAACAGCTAAGGAAAGGCTCTTATAATAGAAAAACCTTAACATGGAAAATTATAAAAAATCTCAAAAAATAATCAAAATATAAAATTGACCCCCTAAACAGTGAAATTTGAACTGATTAGACATTGTCAGGAGTTTTAAGCAATAACGTTTGACTAAAACGAAACAATAGAAACAAGCGGCAAGAAGCCAAAAACTCTTATTGAAATTCTTGAAAGATTGAAAAGTATTTATAAATAGTCAATGAAAGACTATTTATAATAGAAAAAATCCTAATATGAAAAATTATAATAAAATCCAAAAAATAATAAGATTCAAAATTTACCCCTAAACGGTAGAATTTGAACTAATTAGACCACGTCAGGAGTTTTAACCAATAACGTTTGGCTAAGGCGAAACAATAGAAACAAGCGGCAAGAAGCCAAAAACTCTTATTAAAATTCTTGAAAGATTGAAAAGTGTTTATAAACAGACAAGGAAAGACTCTTAGGGTTCAGGGTTCAGGGTTCAGGGTTCAGGGTTCAGGGTTCAGGGTTCAGGGTTCAGGGTTCAGGGTTCAGGGTTCAGGGTTTAGGGTTTAGGGTTTAGGGTTTAGGGTTCAGGGTTCAGGGTTTAGGGTTTAGGGTTTAGGGTTTAGGGTTTAGGGTTCAGGGTTCAGGGTTCAGGGTTCAGGGTTTAGGGTTCAGGGTTCAGGGTTCAGGGTTCAGGGTTCAGGGTTCAGGGTTCAGGGTTCAGGGTTCAGGGTTCAGGGTTCAGGGTTCAGGGTTCAGGGTTCAGGGTTCAGGGTTCAGGGTTCAGGGTTCAGGGTTCAGGGTTCAGGGTTCAGGGTTCAGGGTTCAGGGTTCAGGGTTCAGGGTTCAGGGTTCAGGGTTCAGGGTTCAGGGTTCAGGGTTCAGGGTTCAGGGTTCAGGGTTCAGGGTTCAGGGTTCAGGGTTCAGGGTTCAGGGTTCAGGGTTCAGGGTTCAGGGTTCAGGGTTCAGGGTTCAGGGTTCAGGGTTCAGGGTTCAGGGTTCAGGGTTCAGGGTTCAGGGTTCAGGGTTCAGGGTTCAGGGTTCAGGGTTCAGGGTTCAGGGTTCAGGGTTCAGGGTTCAGGGTTCAGGGTTCAGGGTTCAGGGTTCAGGGTTCAGGGTTCAGGGTTTCGGGTTTCAGGGTTCAGGGTTCAGGGTTCAGGGTTCAGGGTTCAGGGTTTCGGGTTCAGGGTTCAGGGTTCAGGGTTCAGGGTTCAGGGTTCAGGGTTCAGGGTTCAGGGTTCAGGGTTCAGGGTTTAGGGTTTAGGGTTCAGGGTTCAGGGTTCAGGGTTCAGGGTTTAGGGTTTAGGGTTTAGGGTTTAGGGTTTAGGGTTTAGGGTTTAGGGTTTAGGGTTTAGGGTTTAGGGTTTAGGGTTTAGGGTTTAGGGTTTAGGGTTTAGGGTTTAGGGTTTAGGGTTTAGGGTTTAGGGTTTAGGGTTTAGGGTTTAGGGTTTAGGGTTTAGGGTTTAGGGTTTAGGGTTTAGGGTTTAGGGTTTAGGGTTTAGGGTTTAGGGTTTAGGGTTTAGGGTTCAGGGTTCAGGGTTCAGGGTTCAGGGTTCAGGGTTCAGGGTTCAGGGTTCAGGGTTCAGGGTTCAGGGTTCAGGGTTCAGGGTTCAGGGTTCAGGGTTCAGGGTTCAGGGTTCAGGGTTCAGGGTTCAGGGTTCAGGGTTCAGGGTTTAGGGTTCAGGGTTCAGGGTTCAGGGTTCAGGGTTCAGGGTTCAGGGTTCAGGGTTCAGGGTTTAGGGTTCAGGGTTCAGGGTTCAGGGTTCAGGGTTTAGGGTTCAGGGTTTAGGGTTTAGGGTTTAGGGTTTAGGGTTTAGGGTTTAGGGTTTAGGGTTTAGGGTTTAGGGTTTAGGGTTTAGGGTTTAGGGTTTAGGGTTTAGGGTTTAGGGTTTAGGGTTTAGGGTTTAGGGTTTAGGGTTTAGGGTTTAGGGTTTAGGGTTTTAGGGTTTAGGGTTTAGGGTTTAGGGTTTAGGGTTTAGGGTTTAGGGTTTAGGGTTTAGGGTTTAGGGTTCAGGGTTTAGGGTTCAGGGTTTAGGGTTCAGGGTTCAGGGTTTAGGGTTCAGGGTTTAGGGTTTAGGGTTTAGGGTTTAGGGTTTAGGGTTTAGGGTTTAGGGTTTAGGGTTCAGGGTTTAGGGTTTAGGGTTCAGGGTTTAGGGTTTAGGGTTTAGGGTTTAGGGTTCAGGGTTCAGGGTTCAGGGTTCAGGGTTCAGGGTTTAGGGTTTAGGGTTCAGGGTTTAGGGTTCAGGGTTTAGGGTTTAGGGTTTAGGGTTTAGGGTTTAGGGTTTAGGGTTTAGGGTTTAGGGTTTAGGGTTTAGGGTTTAGGGTTTAGGGTTTAGGGTTTAGGGTTTAGGGTTTAGGGTTTAGGGTTTAGGGTTTAGGGTTTAGGGTTTAGGGTTTAGGGTTTAGGGTTTAGGGTTTAGGGTTTAGGGTTTAGGGTTTAGGGTTTAGGGTTTAGGGTTTAGGGTTTAGGGTTTAGGGTTTAGGGTTTAGGGTTTAGGGTTTAGGGTTTAGGGTTTAGGGTTTAGGGTTTAGGGTTTAGGGTTTAGGGTTTAGGGTTTAGGGTTTAGGGTTTAGGGTTTAGGGTTTAGGGTTTAGGGTTTAGGGTTTAGGGTTTAGGGTTTAGGGTTTAGGGTTTAGGGTTTAGGGTTTAGGGTTTAGGGTTTAGGGTTTAGGGTTTAGGGTTTAGGGTTTAGGGTTTAGGGTTTAGGGTTTAGGGTTTAGGGTTTAGGGTTTAGGGTTTAGGGTTTAGGGTTTAGGGTTTAGGGTTTAGGGTTTAGGGTTTAGGGTTTAGGGTTTAGGGTTTAGGGTTTAGGGTTTAGGGTTTAGGGTTTAGGGTTTAGGGTTAGGGTTTAGGGTTTAGGGTTTAGGGTTTAGGGTTTAGGGTTTAGGGTTTAGGGTTTAGGGTTTAGGGTTTAGGGTTTAGGGTTTAGGGTTTAGGGTTTAGGGTTTAGGGTTTAGGGTTTAGGGTTTAGGGTTTAGGGTTTAGGGTTTAGGGTTTAGGGTTTAGGGTTTAGGGTTTAGGGTTTAGGGTTTAGGGTTTAGGGTTTAGGGTTTAGGGTTTAGGGTTTAGGGTTTAGGGTTTAGGGTTTAGGGTTTAGGGTTTAGGGTTTAGGGTTTAGGGTTTAGGGTTTAGGGTTTAGGGTTTAGGGTTTAGGGTTTAGGGTTTAGGGTTTAGGGTTTAGGGTTTAGGGTTTAGGGTTTAGGGTTTAGGGTTTAGGGTTTAGGGTTTAGGGTTTAGGGTTTAGGGTTTAGGGTTTAGGGTTTAGGGTTTAGGGTTTAGGGTTTAGGGTTTAGGGTTTAGGGTTTAGGGTTTAGGGTTAGGGTTTAGGGTTTAGGGTTTAGGGTTTAGGGTTTAGGGTTTAGGGTTTAGGGTTTAGGGTTTAGGGTTTAGGGTTTAGGGTTTAGGGTTTAGGGTTTAGGGTTTAGGGTTTAGGGTTTAGGGTTTAGGGTTTAGGGTTTAGGGTTTAGGGTTTAGGGTTTAGGGTTTAGGGTTTAGGGTTTAGGGTTTAGGGTTTAGGGTTTAGGGTTTAGGGTTTAGGGTTTAGGGTTTAGGGTTTAGGGTTTAGGGTTTAGGGTTTAGGGTTTAGGGTTTAGGGTTTAGGGTTTAGGGTTTAGGGTTTAGGGTTTAGGGTTTAGGGTTTAGGGTTTAGGGTTTAGGGTTTAGGGTTTAGGGTTTAGGGTTTAGGGTTTAGGGTTTAGGGTTTAGGGTTTAGGGTTTAGGGTTTAGGGTTTAGGGTTTAGGGTTTAGGGTTTAGGGTTTAGGGTTTAGGGTTTAGGGTTTAGGGTTTAGGGTTTAGGGTTTAGGGTTTAGGGTTTAGGGTTTAGGGTTTAGGGTTTAGGGTTTAGGGTTTAGGGTTTAGGGTTTAGGGTTTAGGGTTTAGGGTTTAGGGTTTAGGGTTTAGGGTTTAGGGTTTAGGGTTTAGGGTTTAGGGTTTAGGGTTTAGGGTTTAGGGTTTAGGGTTTAGGGTTTAGGGTTTAGGGTTTAGGGTTTAGGGTTTAGGGTTTAGGGTTTAGGGTTTAGGGTTTAGGGTTTAGGGTTTAGGGTTTAGGGTTTAGGGTTTAGGGTTTAGGGTTTAGGGTTTAGGGTTTAGGGTTTAGGGTTTAGGGTTTAGGGTTTAGGGTTTAGGGTTTAGGGTTTAGGGTTTAGGGTTTAGGGTTTAGGGTTTAGGGTTTAGGGTTTAGGGTTTAGGGTTTAGGGTTTAGGGTTTAGGGTTTAGGGTTTAGGGTTTAGGGTTTAGGGTTTAGGGTTTAGGGTTTAGGGTTTAGGGTTTAGGGTTTAGGGTTTAGGGTTTAGGGTTTAGGGTTTAGGGTTTAGGGTTAGGGTTTAGGGTTTAGGGTTTAGGGTTTAGGGTTTAGGGTTTAGGGTTTAGGGTTAGGGTTTAGGGTTTAGGGTTTAGGGTTTAGGGTTTAGGGTTTAGGGTTTAGGGTTTAGGGTTTAGGGTTTAGGGTTTAGGGTTTAGGGTTTAGGGTTTAGGGTTTAGGGTTTAGGGTTTAGGGTTTAGGGTTTAGGGTTTAGGGTTTAGGGTTTAGGGTTTAGGGTTTAGGGTTTAGGGTTTAGGGTTTAGGGTTTAGGGTTTAGGGTTTAGGGTTTAGGGTTTTGGTGGTGTAGGTTAGGTGGTAGTTGGAG